>NC_053438.1:67835308-68500535 GCF_007990345.1 Gossypium hirsutum | reverse complement strand
ATTCTGTATCTCAAACTTGCCATTCTCTACTTAAGGCATTGTTTTCTCTCTCTCTCTTTGTAAATTCTCACTTGTATTTTGGAGTGAAATATATTTGGTAGTGCCCGAGGACGTAGGCAAAATTTGCTGAACCTCGTTAAATTCTTGTGTTCTTTATTGTATTATTCTGCATGAATTGTGTGTGTGATTGTAGTGATTTATTGTGCTATTAAATTACGATTGAGGGATATTCTGGCTAGGAAAGACCTGGTACTTAAGCGATCCTTTGATCCACCTCTCTTTCCTGGGAATTGAACTTAGTGTGATTTTTTAGTACAATAATTTTACTCTTTTACACGCTTGCACAACAATTGGTATCAGAGCTAGATTCGTACTTGGGGAATACGATCGTTCACGGCACTGTTCACGTACTGTAGTTGGGATTGAGGAGAAAAATGGAAAAATCGTCATCGTCAAAGACTACTGTGACCAATGCGAAATTTGAAGTAGAGAAATTTGATGGTACCAATAATTTTGGTATGTGGCAATGTGAGATCCTGGATGTCTTATGTCAGCAAGAGCTGGATATAGCCCTTGAAGAAAAACCTGACAAGATGGATGACAAGGAGTGGGCCAAGATCAATAGACAGGCATGTGGAACAATTCGCCTATGTTTGGCCAAAGAGCAGAAGTACTCTGTCATGAGGGAGACATCAGCGAAGAAGTTGTGGGATACACTGGAAGAAAAGTTTCTAACAAAAAGTCTTGAAAATAGGCTTTATATGAAAAAGAAACTTTATCGATTCACGTATGCACCCGGTATGTCGATGAATGACCATGTGAACTCATTCAATAAAATTTTAGCAGACTTGCTAAATTTGGATGAGAAATTTGAAGATGAAGACAAGGCATTACTGTTGTTGAATTCTCTTCCTGATGAATATGATCATCTTACCACCACATTGCTTCATGGGAAGGATACAATCACATTTGATGCAGTCTGTAGTGTTGATAGATCTGAACTCGAAAAAGATAAAAAGATCCAGAGAGTAAACACAGAATCTTAACAGTATGGTTCGTATGCAACAAATGCATTGGTAGGAGTAATTCCAAAGGGGAACCTCCCAAATGATGTGCTTTTGTCGATTGAAGGCATTGGAAAAAGAATTGTCTAATTAAAAAGGCAAGGCTATTTTGATGGCATGTGTAGGCGGGCATGTGAGTCGACTTTAGCTTTGGTTGGCTGCAATGGCATGTCATACAGATGGTGATTTTGGATTCGGATGTGTACTTACATATGTGTCCTAATAAGGATTGGTTTTCTAGTCTTAAGAACTAGAAGGTGGAGTTGTTTTTATGGGCAATGACAGCGCTTGTAAGACTGGGAGTAGGTACAATCCAATTGGAAAGAATTAAACGCTCATTTCAAGTCTTGACAAGATGTTGCACTATACCTAGCTTGCAAGAAAAAAATCTTTCATCTATTAGGGGTCTAGAATAAAGGGCTCACCAATCACTTTGAGAGATGGATTACTAAGTAGTAGCTGGGGGTATTGACAGGGAAAAAAGGTACAAGAAGGATAATATCTTAATTTAAATGGAAGTACAGTTATTGGTAAACATCAAGGCTTATTGCAAGAAAGATGCAGATTCCAGAGGCTACCAGGTTATATGACTATGGATTGGGACATGCTGTGAAAAAGCTTTGCAGGAGTTTGGCGAAGCAAGGCTTGTTGAAATGGTGCAAATCTTTGAATTGGAATTCTGTGAACATTGTGTTTCTGGGCAAGCAGACGGAGGATAAAATTTGGATTCAGCAATTCAAATACAAAGAATTCTGGACTACGTTCACAGTGATGTTGGGGACCTACTAAAGTGGCTTTCTATTGGGAAGGTATGCCACTATTTTGTTACTTTTTTATTGATTATTCAAGAAAAGTATGGGTGTATCTATGAAAGGAAAATGAAGTTTGGATGCATTTTTGATGCGAAGTTGTGGAGACAACTGGTCAAAGGTCAAACGATTCGATGAAATGTCTGGTAAAATGATCATTCTCAAGTTGTCAAGTGCAGTGGGTGTGACATTCACTTGACCACCACAACAAGGATGGTGGAATGTATGAATCGGACTTATCAAGAAAAGTTGATGTAGTGTTTTCATGCGATGGCAAGGAATTTGGCTGAGGCAGTTACATATGAGCCATCTAATAACGGTTGCCATACTGAATAAAGAAAAAATCCTCTGGAGAGGTGGCTGTAAACTGCTACTAATTATTTTTTTTTGGTTCCACTGAATTACATGTAAAAGAATCTAAGAGACCCAGAAAGAAAGCATTATTCAGGTATATGTGAGTAAAAGATTACCGTCTCTGTGTCTATACAAGGAGATTTTTCAGTAGAGATGTGACTTTTGATGAATCAACCATGATGAAGAACAATGATTCACAAAAGGATAACAAACCAGTGGCACTTTGCAGCAGGTGGAGCTTGAAAAGGTTAATGATGATCCAGCTAATATTGAAGGAACAAATGATGAAGAAGTTTCACCCAAGAACTTCTACAACAACATGATTCAATTGCATATAGAAGGCCAAGAAGAGAGATTCGTATGCCTGCTCGCTTTGATGATATGGTGGCCTATGCACTTCCAATTGCAGATGATGATGTTCCTTCTACTTACACAGAAGCAAGAAGTAACTCTGATAGTGTAAAGTGGAAGCAAGCTATGAATGAAGAAATGCAGTCTCTTCATAAAAATAGGACTTGGGAGTTGGTGACACTACCAAAGGAAAGAAGGCAATTGGATGCAAATGGGTATATGCAAAGAAGGAAGGATTTCCTGATAAAAATGAAGTTCGATACAAGGCTAGATTGGTAGCAAAGGGTTAGCCAAAAAAAAGGAATAGACTTAAAATGAAGTGTTTTCTCCAGTTGTGAAGCATTCGTATTCGTTTTTACTTGGTTCGCAATATGATCTTGAACTAAGTTCAGCTCGATCTGAAGACGCATTTTACACGGTGAATTCAAGAGGGAAATCTATATGACTCATGGCAGATGATTCAGGTTGGTGATTAAAGAAAATTGGGGTTTGCAAACTGACAAAGTCGCTTTATGGATTGAAAACAATCTCTGAGGCAGTGGTACAAGCGATTTGATCAGTTCATGAAAGGGCAAAGGTACACAAGAAATAAATTTGATCATTGGCGTGTATATTCAGAAGCTACAAGAAAGCGGATTTTTCTATACTTGCTCTTATATGTTGATGATATGTTGATAGCAACTAAGAGTAAAGTTGAAATTGAGAAGATTGGAGACTCAACTCAACCTTGAGTTTGAGATGAAAGACTAGGTGAAGCTAAGAAGATTCTTGGGCATGGAAAATATATAGGATAGAGCTCATGGCAGGTATTTGTCTAGAAGCAATATTGAAGAAGTACTAAGAAGGCCATGAACGAGCAGACAAAAGTGTAAGTACCCCGTTGGCTTCTCATTCAAGCTTTCTCACAACTATCTCTTGACGAATACGAAACAAGAATACATGTTACAAGTTCCGTATTCTAATGCAGTAGGTAGCTTGATGTATGCAATGGTGTACAAGACCCGACATTTCACAGTAGTTAGTATAAGTGAGTAGGTATATGCATAATCCTGGAAAAGGACATTGGCAAGCTGTGAAATGGATTCTACGGTATATCAGAATACCATGATATTGGATTACTGTTCAAGCAGGATACTACACTTGGTAAAGGTGTTATTGGGTACGTTGATTCTGATTATGCCGGTGATTTGGACAAACGAAGATCAACCACTGGTATTGTTTACACTTGTTGGAGGACCAATAAGTTGGAAGTCTACACTGCAATCTACAGTTCGTTGTCAACCACAGAAGTGAATACATGGCTGTAACAGAGGTGTAAAGGAGCTATTTAGTACAAGGTATGGTAAAACCTTGGGATTGGTTCAGGAGCATATTAACGTATATGTGATAGTCAAAGTGCTATCATTTAGCAAGAATCAATCTATCATGCACGTACAAAGCATATCAACGTACGTTTCCATTTTGGGGGAAATTATTGATGAGGGAAAATTCACCTTCAGAAGATTAAGACTGCAGATAATCCCGCAGATAGATGACCAAGGTGGTAACAACATCAAGTTCGAACATTGTTTGAACTTGATCAATATTCTGCATGTTTAATATTGAAGAATCACTATCAAGTGTTGTTGACAAAGGCAAGAGAATGTGTGAAGATAAGATTATTCGAATCAAATCTTCAAGGTGGAGATTATTGGCAATCATCCGTATTTATGGAAAGTCAAATATAATGGTTATCAAATAATGGAAAGTCAAAGATATAGTATCAATATTGGAAAATCAAAGATATGGGTATCGAGATATGACATAAGAAACTGAGATATTGCAATATTGGTCCCAATGCAAAGTGACTTTGCAAGTTGATCCCTGAACCTCAACTATAAATAGGCATAACCATCTCTCATTTGTATCTATATTTGCCATTCTTTACTTAAGGCATTGTTCTCTCTCTCTCTCTTTGTAAATTCTCACTTGTATTTTGGAGTGAAATATATTTGGTAGTGCCGAGACGTAGGCAAAATTTGCTGAACCTCGTAAATTCTTGTGTTCTTTATTGTATTATTCTGCATGAATTGTGAGTGTGATTGTAGTGATTTATTGTGCTATTAAATTACGATTGAGGAATATTCTGCTAGGAAAGACTTGGTACTTAAGCGATCCTTGTGATCCACCTCCTTCCTGGGAATTGAACTTAGTGTGAAATAATTTACTCTTACACGCTCCGCACAACAGTAACAACTAATGTCATTGTAATACTTACAAGAGATGTAATGTTTTAAGGGATCCATGAAATCTTACTTTGTTAAAAAATTGCTTACCTAATTAGTTGTGACAATTAAGAGAATGACCGATTTGAATGATGACACTCCATTTTACACTTTGCCTTAATTAGTTCAATTTTAGCTAACTTTTTTCCTTTCTTAGGTATCTCATATTATGTAAAAGCACCACAAATGGGATTTAGGTTTATTAAACCACTGCTTTAAGCAATACTTGCAAGTGTGGATTTAGAGGTGGCTTTGGTTATAATTAATATTAAACAGGGGCAAAGATAGAAAAAATTTTAGGCAGGGTTGAAATTCAATTGTAACTTTACGATAGTAAAAATGTAATTTTAAAGAATTAAATAAAATTTTATCATTTTAGGGGGGACAAAGTGAAATTTTACCTTTATATTTTAGAATTTTAAAATTTAAAGGACCTAAATAAAAAGTTTTCCATATTAGAGGGATCAGGCCCTGCCAGCCCCTGGATTCGCCCCTGATATTAGATAACCTAGCAATTAAATCAACTAGAGTGGGATCCATTGAATTACTATAGTTTATGTTGTCCCAAACCAATAAATTAACCCAGCCAACTAAAGTTTTGATTTATGTATTTTAAATATGTTTCAGTTAAATTTGAACCATGTCCAAAATTAATGTTAAGTGTTAATATTTTAAAATCCAATTAGAATCATAAGTTTAAGGACCTATCTAAAATTAGACCAATAAAATTTAAAATATAAATATGATAATTTTTTTTGGATTTATTGAATAATGGATTGTTATATACACAGTATGAGATGGTCTATTGATTCTAGATTCTTACTGTTTAATTTATGAATTTTTTTTCTTGTTTCTTTTGAGTTTGATTAATGATGCATTGTATTTGTGATGTTTATTGAAGAATATTTTATATTTGAAATTTATTTAATCTCATTAGTTGATACTTGTCGCTTTTTTCTTTACCGAAAGTTGTTGTAATTATAAATTAGGAAATAAATATGAAAATTAAATTTTAATTATATCTAGTAATCAATAAGAAGATGGAGAAAGTTATGTTAGTTATAGTTATAAATATTTATAAATTTAATATATATATATAAAGAAAATAATTGTATAACTAATAATTATTTTTACAATACTTTATATAGTTATATTTTTTTTAAAAAATTATAATTAAAATACTATTATTTTGTTCAAAATATTAAAATTAATATTATTTAATTTATAATTGAATATGATTAAATATTTTTTATTTTTTTGAAAATTATATTTTTAATTTTTAGAAATTTTATATAACTTTTCATATATATATTTCTGATTTGTCAATTTCTTTTGAGATTTATCTAAATTTATTTGACAATTTTTATTTTTAAAAAATAAAATAATTTTATATTTCTTGGAATCTTATATAAATTTTTGGATTTTTAAAAAAATTGAGATTTTTTTTGCTTTTTTTCCGATTTTTAAATTATTTCAGGAAAATATAACTAACTTTTTTTTGCTTAGGTATATTAATATTAGATAACCCACAAATTAGATCAATAGGAGCTTCATGTCCTAATCCCATTTAATTACTTTGTTGTATCATTATTTAGTCCACTTACATAGTACTCTATGGGGCAAATAGTTTAAATGTAAATTAGTATTTAAATCTAGATTAGTATTATCAAATATTTAAGGGTAAATATATATTCTAGTATCTAAGTTGGGTTCAAGGTTTAAATTAAGTACTTAAACTTGATTTTATAGTTCAAATTGATTTAAATAACTAAGCACTAATTTGAATCAAGAAGTCAAGTTTAAGTACCTAATTAGACTATAAAAACACTTTTGGTAGCAAATTGAACCTTAAAGTCGAGTTCAGTTATCTAATTGAACAAAGAAAATCTTAGATACCAATGTGAACCTTAAAATCAAGTTAAGTACCAAAGTATACATTTATATAATATTTAAATTTAATCCTCCTAATTTAAATATTTTTAGTACAATGCAATAAGAGAATTAATTAATAGTTACACACGATAAAGATATCCACACCAAATATACACTCACCGTATAAAAACATTAAAAGTAAAAGATATGCTTCACACAAATCTGAAAGCATTATTTTTTAACTAGCATTAGACAAATGGAAATGGAAAGACTTTTTTTTTTTTTTTTTGGTGATGAAAGATGGGTGAGAGAAGGTAGTAAGCTAAGTAGGGAGTAATATCTCAAACAAATAATTAAAAACTCCTTCAAATGTGGCTATAAATACCCGAAACAATCCTGCTTTCCTCAACTCAAATCTTCAATCTTTAGTTCATCTCTCCAAAAAAAATGGCAGCTTCCAACGTTTTCATTTTATTAGCCTGCTTCATTTCCTTGGGTTTTCAAGCATGGAGGTTAGCCTAGCAACCCGAAATCTTCAGCAAGTGCCACCTCCATTTCCACCAATACCATTGCCACCTCCATTGTCGCCAATACCATTGTCACCAGTACCATTGCTACCTCCATTGTCGCCAATACCATTGCCACCTCCATTTTTACCAGTACCATTGCCATCTGCATATTTACCGGTACCATTGCCACCTCCGATGTCACCACTTCCTTTAATCCCAGAACCACCACCATTTCCTTCAATCCCAGAACTTAGAACTACCACCACTTCGTAAGTTGCCCAACATACTTCCATTGCCTTCAATCCTAGATCTACCATCATTCTCAGCTCAACCCTGCATACCTCCATTGCCTTGAATCCCGAAGCTACCAACAATCCCACCATCTTAGCCTAAGCCTATCACTGTTCTTCCACCACTTCCCAGTAGCAGCTTGCCTTCCATTCCTTTCATGTCTCCACCTCCACCTCCACCTCCATCCAGCCATTGAAGACAGTTTGATTCCTAATTAGTATCACATATATTACTGAGAATGAACTCTGCCATCACATTCTCTATGATGTTATTTCATGAAATAAGAATGTAGCTTCTATTTACATTTTACATATATAATAAAGTGTGGTGTTTTTTTAAGTTATTAAATTATTAAAAATATATACATGATTAAATGTTATATATTCATTTATAAAGGTATTCTAATCAATGCTATCAACTCCACCATAGTTATACTTCGAAAAACCATATCATAATCACAGTCATGCTTTGCCAATGAGTGATGTGATTATTTTACTCCCAAACTCAATTCAACGCCAAGTTTGAGTTAGTCATATTATTTTATTATACTTGGATTTGAGAGTTATTCAGTATAAATTAATTTGAAATATTTTTCATTAGTTAGTTTAAGTAATTAACACGGTTAATAATTTCAGTTAAAACATTAAAGTGAGCTTTTTCTTAAATATATACATTACTATAATTAGTTAGAAGGTGATTCAGTAATGATTTAGTTAGTCCAAATAATTAATGTGATTACTAATTTCAAGTAAAGTGTTGAGGTGATTTTTCCTAAACATACTCGTTCCAACTAAAAAAAATCTATGTTAGTATAATTAGTTAAAAAAGTGATTAAGCAATTATTTAGTTAGAAGTGATGATTTAAGAAAAAAAAATACACGATGTTATTTTACTTGGCATAGCTAATAATGTTAGCGATTTAAGATAACTAATGACATTATAAAAATAAATAAATCAAATTATGTCAAAATTAAAATATAGGGCTTAATCTTAAATTTGGGCATAATAAAGAAACTGGAATCAAGTAATTATAATTTATTAAAAACTTTTAAGACCCAAAAATATGATTTTTTAATTTGTTAATTTATGTCATGAATAAGTATTTGTTTTACTGATTAGGGTTCTTGTGAATTGTTGAAGCTCTTGGGTTCAAATCTCATTTTTAAGAAATTTTATTATTTTTGTCTTTTATCCTTATCTTGTTCCTTACCACTTAAATACTATTTTTGATCAATTTGTGATAGAATGAGTTTACTAGTTCAACGATAAGATGTTAATTTATCGTTTGAGTCTCTAATTTATTTTTGTTAGCCCTTAATGTGCTGTCGAGTTGGTGGTGTTGGATTGGGTTTGAACTCTTGAAAAAAGATGGTAGGTTAGCAGGAAGTCCTGTGTGATTTCCTCGTTGGTGGGTTGAAAATTGAATTGTTGAATAATGGATTTTACAACAAAAAAAAAATCGTGTTTTCAAATTGGATTCGACTAGTTTTATGAGTAAATAATTGACAAACCCATCAAAACGATAAATTTCTCAAATAAACTCAGATTTTACTAAATAAGGGCAAGTATCATTTTATAAAATCAACATATTCTAGATTTTTTTAATGTATCTTCATAGCATCTCCAGATTTGGTCATAACGTTAAGGCCGAGTTTGGAGTATTACAAAATTATTTTATAAAATATAAAAATTGCAAAAATTATAAAATATATAAAATTGCAGATATATATATAAATTATAAAAATGATTATAAACGAAAAAAAATATAAATTATAAAAATTATTAAAAATTGTGAAAAGCATTAAAAAGTACTAAAATAAAAATTAAAAAAACATATAAATTATGAAAAATTTAAAAAAATTAAAATTATGAAAAAATATTTAAATATATAAAATATTATTAAAAATATTATAAAATATAGAAAATTGGAAAAAAATAAATTATTTGAATTAAAAAATAAAAATGGTAATAAATATTTAAAAAGATAGAAAGTTATTAAAATATTGTAAAAATACTAAAACATATAAAATATTATAAAAAGCATAAAATTTATAATAACAAATAAATAAAAACTATATGAAAATGAAATTATAAAAACTAGTTTTTAAATTTGTATACTAACCATCATTTGATCTCTAAAGATATTGATCTTGCTCGTCCCAGAGCTTGCAACCGTTTTTTGTTCATCGTAATCAACTAGAAAGTGCCTTGAGATGCAAACTATACAAGAGAGTACAATAAAAGACCTCAATATCATTTTCATTGTTTTGCAATAAGTTTGGATTGGACTATGTTGAATCCAACTATAGAAGATATTTTGCTTTAACGTAACTATATTAATCGTGATTATTTTAACCCAAACACTCTCTTGAACCATCGCTAAAAATGCCAATTTCAGCATCAATAATAGACCATGCTATACAAGTTTATTTCTTACTACTTTAAGAGTTCACTCCATTATCAAATACGAACACATGTGTGGAGATAGATTTCAATATTTCATCTAAGGGTCTGTTTGATTGGCAGTAAAATGTTTTCCGTAAAATGATTTCTAGAAAATGTTTTACTTTTCTGTAAAATGACTTACTGGAAAATATTTTCTGGTGTTTGATTGAATCTGTGTAAAATATTTTCCGCTGTTTGACAGATTTCCTGAAAATATTTTCCGAAAAAGTTATTTTTTACATATATTAATATATATTAATAATTTTTATATTTTAAATTGTTTTTACATATATTGCAATGATTTATTTATAATAATACTCAATAATAAGCTACAATATTGATCGTTATAAATTGAAAAAATATTATCCACAATGAGTACTAGTAAGAATATTGAATAATTATAAATTGCTTCGAAACCATAATGAGTACTAGAAATAATATTATCCAAATACATAATTAGTAGTACACCACATAATAACAACATTGTCCAAGTGCATAATATTACACCACATAAAAGTATCAATATCTTCAACCCTGAGAAAATTTTTGAAGCCAAATTTTTCTATGCTTCTTATCCAAAAAAGTACCTCACACCAGTCCAAGCAATCAATTGCTTTAACCCTCTTAGCCTCCTCTTTTAATATCTTTTTTGCACCTATAAAAGCTCTCCACATAACCAATGGTTCCCAACTAAGACCAGAACTTTTTTCAAGGACATTTCTAACAATAACAGGTTCACCTCGCATCCAATGAGTTTGAAAATGCTGAATGCTATTGTCTTCCAACTGCATTACATTCGGGCAGTACACAAAATTGTCATGACTTTTCTCTCTATGAGCTGCCTGCCTTACTTCAAAGTTTTTTGCTTCATTTCCTGCAGAGCAGGTGGTTTGACACAAAGAACAGCCTTGAGAAAACTCGATATCAGGTAACTGAAAATTAATGGTGAGCTCCTCAGCACTCTGAATCAGTTGCTCAACTGAATTAGTTTCAAATAAGCGTCTCAGTGAAAGTGTCTCACGACCACAACCACCCTTTCCATTTGGAGGACAAGGAATCCTACCATCTTCCTCAGCTCTCCAATCATTTCTTGCTGCCACTGCAGGAATCTGGTCATCTGAACCCATAGCTCGACTATTTACTCTTTTAGCAGACAGCTGGTGAGAAGATTTTGCTTCATTCCCTCCAGGCTGAGACCCTTTTCTAAGTTCATGACAGCATGATATACATAGATCATATAAACAATCAGGGCAGCTTCTATGGAAATTGACAATGGATGTATTGCAATTGTCACTGTCAAGGAAGGAAACATTCATAGTCATTATAGTAGGAAAAACAATAGCCATGTCTGCAAATTATTAATAACAATAAAAATCCCTTTTGCATATCTTTAGATGCAATTTCATAACCACATGATAATATACACGATAGTAGAAGACAACAAGATCCATCACGGTTGATGCATATCATTAACAATATACAACCCATTACTAAGTACTACAAAGAAAAGATCAACTAATAAGAGTTAAGTTTCTTAATGGTGTGAATTGGTTTTGATTTTCACAACAAAATATAAGGTAAGCTTTATGAATCAGTCTCATCAAATCGGCACTATCCTAGGATAACCCTTTTTCACATCTTCCTACTAGTTTAAATATAAGATAAGCACACAGATTAATATGGTAAAGAATGTAAGCTGTTTCCAAGTAACTAATATGACATGAGATTTTCAATTTAGGGGCAAAAACGTAACATAACATAACAAAAACCACAAGTTTCTCCTTGGTATCAAAGAGCATGAGGTGATACCAATACACTCGATCATCATCATCTATCACTGATACCATTATGTCCTGTTCTGTCAATTGTACACCTATGGCAAAGGAAGGCATACATCACTTAGCATTTCGAAGCATCATCTAGTATAAAAACCAAAACTTACAAAAACCAGACATATCACATTACAGTACCATGTATACTGGCTTCCACCTCTAGTTCAGCATGTTGCTCCTGTTGTATATGTCGAAGCAGAGGCAGAATTTCATGTAGCAAATAAAGCAACTTCTGCAGTTTAATATTTGTATCTGCTACCTCATGCTCATCCTGTCAAATTTGATAATTTTTCACCTCCAAAATGAAATTCAGAACACGAACAATCAGTTAGACCCAAAATACTAATCTTCTGGCCTTATTCGATCCAATCTGAATCACATCCATGCAAACCCAAAAGATAAAAAGAAAATCCTACCCAAAATCAATAATAATGCCAAGAAAAGCAATCATTTCTTTTTCTTTTTAATAACAAACTCAAAATAAATTAAACAACGCTGAATAGAACCGAAGCATCATCAAAGACGTGAAATCAAACCCAGAAATCTAAAATAAGTTACCATAATCAAATGCAATAATGAATCAAATAAATCACTGATAAATCAAACATTTAGCAAAGAAGCTAAACCAGCTAAACAAACAAGTGATGCTAAACAGACAAATTATGAACATCAACGAGTAAACAAAGAGTTTACCTTAAATACGAATTTGTTGGCGATTCGGGAATAAACAAACCCTTGATTTTCTGGAACTGGAACTGGGTGGAGGACCGGAGGTAGACCGGAGGTGGATCGATGGAGGACGGAGGTAGCTTGATGCCTTGATTTTGGATTTGGGAAAAAAAATGGAGGAGGGGAGATAGGGTTAGGGAAGACTGTCGGCAGTAAAACAAAACAATAATGTTGTGGATACAGTAAAATTAGCAACAATAGCAAAGGAGATGAGGCAGAGATGATGAGGAGCTATGGAAATGGTTTCAACGGTGAGAAGATGAGCTGTGGAAAATGTCTTACCGATTTCTAAGGGGTAAGACATTTTCCGGAAATATAGGGTTGATTTTCCCGTGTTTTGGAATTGATTTTCCAAAAGGAAATCATTTTCCTCCAATCAAACACCGGAAAATGGGGAAAACCATTTCCGGAAAATCATTTCCCCCTATCAAACAGACCCTAAATCTCCTTTTAATTAATAGGTATTTGTATTCACAATTAGATAGCATGGTGAAAATCCATAGTGTCTTTTCAATACCTCAATATCATTTTCATTGTTTTGCAATGAGTTTGGATTGGAGTATCTTGAATCCAACTATACAAGAGATACTTTGCTTTATGTACATCATAACATATATGATGCTACTCACAACATTGAAAAAAGGACACATTCGTATGAATTGACATGTAGTCTTGCATAACCCATAATGATAAGCACTAATTCATTTGCGGCCAACAACATGTCACCCACATAAAATGACATAGTTACAAAATTTTCTTTCCTTCTTTTAACATGAGTAAAGTGGTCTTTATCAATTATGATTAAATCAAACTAAACAGTTTCTTAATAAAAAAAAATAGCATATCACTATCTGGAAAATCGCTTAAGATCATAAAATTGATCTTCATAACTTGCCCAGACTATGCATTTCACCTTTGTCAATGAAATCTACTTTGTCTGTGTAGATTCCAGATTTTCATTTGGAAAAGGTAGCTTTTACATCTGTTTGACCAACTCCGAACTCCAAATATCTAAAGTTAGTATATTGGAAAAAATAAGTGTGAAGGTAAATCTCACAACAAGAGAGAAAGTCTATGCATAAGAGGATTGCAAATCAGTTTACAAAACCGATTCCTAGAGATTTTTTAAAGGAATGTCAAAACTCTAGGATTGCAAGTTGAATAATATATTCTTGTCCTCACTTGAGTTAATGTTGATAATGATTAATGCATTCAAAAGTTGTTGGAAAATTTGTAATTTATGGGAACTTTGAGGCATATTTTTAATTGGTAAATGTTGAGAGTTGAATCATAAAATTATGATTTTATATTCTACTTCATGAGACCTTTACAACGGTATATCATATGCTCAAAATGGTTGAGTGATGAATGAGAAATTGGTGCTCAAAGTAAGCTACTTGTGAATATTTGTTGAGGAAAAGAAAAGCTTAGATCCCACATTGGTTAAATACCAAGTGTGAGATTTGTATATATATGAGAACCCACATAAATGATGATTGAATGATTATGTTTGGAATCTTGCCTTGCATGCATGAAGGGCATAGGTCCAAACTTGTTGGGGCTAAAGTGCGCACTTGCACGACATGAGCTATATGCAAAATGATATAATTATAATCAATTTGATTTATGTTCAATAATTTAAATATGGATTTTTCACTTTATATGTCTTTTATTCCAGGTGAAAGTCTTGTTGTTGAATCTATTAAGAAAATAAAGTTGTGGACTCGAGTTAGATACTAAGTGTATTTGAATTATCACCTATGTGGTATTGATTTTTTGATAAAGACATACACTTCAAGGAAAGTGAGAGTAATACCATAGCATGTGTTTCATACTACATGTGTATTATACGAACAAAATGGGTAATAGAAGATTTGATCTCTGCTTCTATGTTGTGTGAAACCCATGAGATCAACTGAAGATCTATACTAAGTACCCTCATGACCTTTAACTGTTTCTTGAAGTTTTACATCAATATTAGCTATTTTAGTAGGCTATCGATGATCATGTATGATTCAATCTAACGGGACATATCTAGAGAGTAGTTGAATTGAAATAGAGAGATTTGAGGAAAAGGAAAGAACATTAGAGTGTCTCATTTAATTGTATTCAAGTCGACCAATTATGTTTTATATTGTGAACATAATTGTGAATACAAAAAGTTTATTATATCATTGACAGCAAAAGAGATCATGGGAAACTTTGAAATGTGGCTCAATGAATCTAAGGTACTGCATACTAATTCTACTCATACTTATGAGTTGCTATATATACCTAACAATTGTATGGCAGTCAGTATGTTGGTCCCATGACTTATTTTTAGGGGTGTTCAAACAATTAACCGATCAGTTAACCGAATTGAATTAGTATCTTTAACCATTAACCAAATCGAAATATTTCGATTAATTCGGCCGGTTAATCAAATTAACCGAAATTTATATGTTTTATTTTTTTGATTAAAACAAGTAAAAAAACATATCAAAAAATCGATAATATTCATTTGACCGAATTAACCAATTTAACCGAATTAGTAATAGTGTAATATTTAATTACCCGATTTTGACTTATAAAGCAACGAGTAGGTTGGTGGATAGAGTGGGGATTAAAAAAAAGTTGAAAGTGTTTTTCTTTCTCAAAAATTTAAACAACTTAAAAAGTGTTGTTTACAATGGATTATGTTCCTACTCTCTTGAGTTTGGATTTAGAATCAAATCAATTCATCGACGATTCAATGTGCTTCTTTTTTTTTTAATTCTACTAAATTAAGTTAAACTCTTAATTATCTTAACTAAAATATAAACTTGTATTCGACCTATTAACTCATTTAATTTCAATTAACATCTAAAATATGATCAAACATTTCTAATTACCTTAACTAAATTAAAGCTTTAATTATTATCATATCATTTAAACTCCTAATTATGTTAATCTACCCACTACTTCCTTTCTTTTTACTCTTCTACTTTTATGTCTAACTTATCTAATTCGTTCTCTAAATTCTTAAAAAGGATTAATTGCTAATTTAATCCCATAACAAAACCAAAATTCAATTGTTTCACAAGATCAATATCAAATTATTTACTTTTGTTTTAAAACAACTTGTATTAATATGAATTTTATTATTCAATTACACTTTCATTATATATAGGAATATTTTATTCCTATAAATATAATCATGGTGAATCTCAATCACAATTACTTAATTTCATTCACTTGTTTACTACTATAAATATTATATTTATTGTATTTATACCAAATCTAAAATCTCAACCAAGCTTTTATTTATGAAAAATACAGCCAGAGCTGTGTATCCGAAACTTAGTTTCTAATTTTTTTTTTACATTTTTTTATATATTCTTATTTTAAGCTTATTTTTAATGTTTTCTTTTTGCAATTTTTTAATAATTTATATAATTTTTGTATCATTTATACTACTTTTTATAATTTTGTTCATTTTTATATAATTTTATAACTTTTGTAATTTTTTAATATTTTATGATTTTCTATAGTTTTAATGGTTTTAAATTTAAAACACCATATTTCGTCACGTGGTACAGTCTAACATGCCACGTGGTGAAAACAATTGCTCATAATGGCTATTGTTGCTCTTTCATGGTTGATCGTTAACTTTAATCTGTGATGGGCTTAATTGATTGAAATTTTAATGTTCAAGGGCTTTGAAGACCCTTTAGCCAAAATTAAAATAATTAAGATTAAAAAATTTTAAAATTTAGTTTAAAACATCAAATTTTATACTAGCTAGTACAAGCCGATATTGACCAAAATAGGTCGAAACACACCGAAATAATCAAACATAACAAAATTTTGATTGAACGAAATATAAACTATTTGGTACTGATCAAAACCGAAGCAATATATAGAGATCAATACCAGTATTGTACCAACTAATGCCATTTTAATGCTTACAAAAAATTTGCAATGCTTTAGGGATGCCATGAAATCTTTACTTTTTATTAAAAGAATCTGGCTTACCTAATTGGCTTATGACAATTAAGAGAAGGACCGATTTGAATGATGACACTCCATTTGTACACTTTGCCTTAAGTTGTTCAATTTTAACTTAACAATATGTTCAACTTTTTCCTTTTTCTTAGGTTACCTCATATTATGAAAAAGCACCTCCATTGGAATTTAAGATTTTATTAAACAAATGCTTTAAGCAATAATTGCAAGCGTGGACTTAGATAACCTAGCAATTAAATCAACTAGGAGTTGGGATGTTCTAATCCCATTGAATTACTATAGGATATGTTGTGTCAAACCAATAAATTAACCCAAGTAGCCAACTTACTAATTTTTTGATTTATGTATTCTAAATATATTTCATGTCAAGTTTGGACCAACATTTAATGTTCAAATTAATGTTAAGTTGCTAATAGTAACTTCCTCAACTCGACCTAAACGTTAAGACTGAATTCAAAAGATTGCATTGGCTACCGAAATGGCCTACTACAACTATCGGAGTTTTTATAAAACAGTTGTTTAAAACATTTGCTTATTATTGAAGAAAAACTTTGCGTGTAATCATGTTTTCACTAAAAAATAAAAGTTTCCAAAAAACAATGGATTTTAAAGTTTACTTAGTAAAAGTTGATTTCCAATTCATTTACTTTTTTCAAATTCTTATTTTCATAATATCGTAGCGGAAAAATGATATTCAAAATATTTTTAATGATGGAGAAACCAGAATTTCATGCATAATTAGTTTAAAATCCATGTTTCAATATCCTAATATTCAAATTAAATGTCATGCATGTCAAATAAACTCAATACTTAAGTCTCGTGCCAAAGTTTGAATAAAACAATACAATTCCAAATAATAGAAATAATAATAAGTCTAAAATACTTTTAATAAAAAAATTTATCTGAGCCAAGACCTTCCAGATGTTGTGTCTATGTCCTAACCTGGTGGGTTATCTATAAAGATGGAAATTAAAAGGGGGTGAACTTAAGCTCAATGTGAGTCATATCACAAGAAAATCGGTGTAACATAGTGGTCAAAGCATACGAAATAACAATTCTTAGAATAACCACAATCGTATAGCAATTCACAATATCGGTTTTCCAATTCAACACTTCACTATAATATTTAGAATTCATGGTTTGTATGTACATGTTTATGAATGGCAATGCAATTTCAGTTTATCAGAAAAGGTCTTACCCAACTTCACTACACACCACACTATGAGTTCCCCAGAACTCATCCAGATACACACCGAGTTGTGGATAAATCACCACTGATTTGTATATAAACTACCACTTCGTTGTAAAAATTGCGGATAAACAACCAGTATTTTTAGTTAAAACATTTGCAGATAAACTGCCATTGGGTTTGTGGACGAGCCACCACTGGGTTGCAGATTATTAAACTGTCACCCTTTCTCCATACATATCGTCCCACCCCATGCAATGCAATATGGCATGCTTTGTAATAGAACAATACAAAAAATAATAATAATAGACATGCTTATCATGTATTCAGTTCAACATTAGCAGTAGACATGCTTAACATGTACTCAATAGGGTGGTAACAGTATTATCATTAATAGTTTATCAGTATTACAATGACAGTAGGCATGTAATATTCACATCTCATACAATATAAAAATAGGAATTTAGTCATTAAATCACAGATTCTAGAATAAACACAATATCAAGGACTTAATTGAGTGAATGAAAACTCTAAAATAATTCAAGGGATAAACGAGGACTAAATTGAACATATGATAAATTTTTGGTCAAAACTGTAAAACAGGGTCACACGGCTGTATGGCCAGGCCATGTGAGAAGGGTAAGACCCTGTGTAAGGGTTAGACGGTCATGTAACAGCATGATTCCATGTGGAAAATGATAAACCTTGCAGGAAAGACACGATCGTGTAACTGGCTGAGGCCGTATGGTTCATGAAGTCCCTAAAATCTACAAGTGCACATGGTTGTGTGGTAGTTGGTGGACCACATGCATAGCCCATGTGGCCTTAATCGTACACAGATCACCACTGATTCACTTGGAAAAGACACACGCCTTTCACCACAGTTCCGGTTGATGTTCTTCACACTTTATTTTGGTCTGATTCACCTAAATTCGGTTTGTTTCTTGGCAAATATAGAGGTGCTATTGACGAAAATTACAAAACTAATAGAAAAATAATTTAATGAAAGATGATTTGATTCAGGAAAGAAAAATAATCAACAACAATTATGATAAAAATATGGTGTTTGTAACATCCTGAAACCTGATCTAGAAGTTTTGACCTTACAAGTGAGGGTTCACTAGTGTTTCAGCAAACTAGGGTTCACCAAAGGGGATACCAGTAAGGAGTTTGCCAGTGTTCTAGCAAACTGCTGCACGCCAAATGATGTGGTAAGAGGTTCGCTAGATTCATTGAAAGTTGTGTTCGCCAATCTGTTTAGTGAGCTGGGGTTCAACAATTGAGTTTCAAACTAGGGGTTCGCCAATCAAAAGTCAAGTTAGACTAAACTTAGGAAATAAATATATTGTGTATCTAGGATACTTTTCGTGCACGTAACCTTCTTTTAAACCGTAGAGGGTTCCTAAGTCAAATAGGGTATCTTAAGATCACTAAGATACTTAGTGCCTATAAATACAATCCTTATTTTAGGAAAAATTCTTTCATCGTTATTTTGTTGTCAAGTCTTTGTTCTGAACCAAATTCGTAGCAACCAAGGTAAGCATTTTTCCTATTAGGGTTTATTGTCCAGAAAGCTAGGTTCGCTTGCATGTGTGAAGTTCGTAAGTTTTGTCTATTGAAGTAATTTGTGTGTTTATGCATGTTACGAACCAACCAGACCATCTACAGCAAGGATAAAGGCAAGGCAAAACTCATTTAAATTTTCAGTTTTATCGATGAGTGGTTAAGAATTGCCATAAGTGTGGTAACTATCATGTTTTTTAGTATGAATGCTCAGGTTTCGTAACTTGTGTGTGAACTGTTATGTTTTCTAAGAATCTTTTTTTTTTAAAACTAAGTTCCAAGAGTAAGTTTTTTTTCCTATAAAACTATGTTTTTAAAAGTTCTGATAATTTGTTTTCAAGATATGTTTTAAGCTATGTTTTAAAGATGTGTTACGCACGCTCCTATGCAAGCCTATGTTTTAAAGCATGTTTTAAAAGTACAGTTCTATAAGCTATGTTTTTGCTAGCTCTATGTGCTAAGTTTCTATACGAGTGCCTTTGTGAGCTTATATATTGGATATATTTGTATACCAAAGGATTGTGAGTACTCACCAATAAGTTTTGTGATTTGGGCATTGAGGCTTTGGGACATGTGGAGAGATAAGGGAACGCCAAGCTATGCTCCATTCAATGGGACATGTTGGTGTACAAGAGAGTGTTTAGCTTATGTTACACTTATGGGACATCTTAAGGACTCTTTGAGTCATTCTGAGGCGTTATAAAGAGATCCACATATCCAACAAAATAAGACAAGATAATATAAGTAAGTTAAGAAAAGTGCAAGAACATATTTTATATTCCTCAGCCATTCCGATAAGATAAGTATGTGAGCATGTTTCATTCTATAAAATATCCATTTTCAAACAAGAACAAGCTAAGTTTTTAAGTATGATTTTCAGTAAGTACATGCGAAACTATTTTCAAACTTATATGATTTTATGACAAGCAGGTTCTATAAACTGGGTCTCGCACATTCACTGCGAACCTAGCATTCACTGCGAACCCAACACGCGATACAATAGTTTTTCATACTAAGTCTTCTTTCTATTTTAAACTCTGTATTTTAATCATACGTTGATGATTCCGGATTATTCACCGAGTTCGCAATGAACTCACCCACTCTTCTCTTACTTTGCAGGTAAGTAAGTCGCCAATGGCAATAGCGAGGCTATCTCTGAACAAATAATGCGAACCTAAGGAAATAGGTGATGGGGTTTTATTTATGTGGGTTTAGATTTATCATTATATGATTCTGTTAATGAAACGATTTCCCTAAAGTTTAAGTTTATTCTTTTAATATTTTGCGAACCATGAAGTTAAACCTTTATTACTAATTTCTTCTCTGCATGAATATACTTTGATGTTTCTTTAATTCTCCTAGCATGAGTACCATGTCGCATTCTTTCAATTTTTCCAAAATATGTATTAACATCATACGCGAGCCAATTTTTTTTGCGAAGTGTTATTTTCTGCGACCTTTGTTTGTTTGTGACCCCCTATATGCTTGTGAACCCTTAGGTGCGATAACCTTACTACGTGGCCTTACGTAGTAATTAACATGCGAACCGTTCCCTCATTTTGTTTAATAAGGTTGCATGATTTACATTCTATATGTGATATTATTTCACTGTTATGCTATAACTTATCATAACATACATTGCAAGTAAGTGGTGTGTTGGAGGTTAGGTTGGGAATTGATGGAGAGTCACTTCGGTGGCTAATGTAACTCGCCAAATTTGGGTCGAACCTACTCAGCCGGGTTTGGGGTGTTACATTGGTTTTAAGCTTGCATGATTTACATTATATGTATTATATTATACCGTTGTTATGATATAACTTATCATAATATACGTTGCAAGTAAGTGGTGTGTTAGAGGTTAGATTGGGAGTTAATGGAAAGTCACTTCGGTGGCTAATGTAGCTCGCCAAATTTAGGTCGAACCTATTCGACCGAGTTTAGGGTGTTACAATGAAAAGAAAGGAAAAGAAAAGAAATATAAGAGAAATATAATATGAGTAGAAATTTTACAAGAATTTGAAAAGAAGCAAAACTAATCCAAATGGGAAAAGAATGATTAAATAGCTCGGGTTTGAAACCCCTAGGGGTGGCACAGCAAATTTCCCCTTATTGTCGAAATCCAAAAGAAAAATGGGAGGGGAAAAAGGAAACTTACACCTAAGATCTCTAAGATAGGGGATTAACACTTAACCATTGGACCTATTGCCCATTTCTTATTTATTCTTAATTCCTAGTCGTATATATTTTGAGTGTGACTTTACCCTAAAACCAAGTTACCAAAAATAAAAAGGAAGGAAGGGAACTCGAACTTAAGTCTCTAAGGTGAATTCTTTAACACTTAGCCATTAAACCTAATTCATTTTGTACAAGCCCAATTTTAGCCCGGGGCCCAAAACCCAAACCAACCCACCTAGGCCTAACCCACTAACCCTCAGCCCAATATTCAATAAACCCAAACATAAAACCCAAAAAAAATAAATTAACCCAATTACAAACCCAAACTCGAGGCCCAATAACCCAATTGGCCCAAAATCCCAACCCCAACAATCAAACTAGGGTTTCAGCTTTTCTGAAACCCTAGCTCTTGGCCGCCGCACACCAGTCGCATCACCAGCAGCCACGGCCACCGTCGGATGTTCCATCACCCCACTTGCCACCGACACCCCACATGCACCGCGTCAAGTCCCTGCAAGCAATAGAAAACCAACAGAGCAAAGAATGAGGGGGGAGAATCGACTATAAAAGCCAAATTTTTCTGTAATTTAGGGGGTTCCTTTTTAGATTTTTTGTAAGAACACTTTTAAATAATACAAAAACAGATTTAAAAAAAAACAAACAGATTCACTCCAATGTGATTTTAGTTTCGCATCTCTTTTCTTTTTTATACCCGTTCATTTTTATTTTTATACATATTTTTTAAAAAAAACAATTCATATTCGCGCAAAATATCAAGAGAAAGTAAAAAATTTTACCCCAAAAGTCGGATTTTTGAGAGAAAAAGAAATTTTTTTATTTTTATTTTTTAAATGGTGGCTGAAATTAGGTTTTTTGGGAAAAATTAGGTTTAAATACCCTAAACGAAATGGCGCCGTTTTGTCATTAGGGTCAGGTTCCAAAACGACGCCGTTTTGGCCCTGACCCGCTCGGTGACCCGACCCTGGGGGAGGATCCACGTGTTTTCTTAAAAGGGGATATTTGCGCGCGTAGTCACTCCGACTTTGCAACGAGTTGCAATTTGGCCCTTTTTCATTATTTTCTTTTATTTTAATTTAGCCACATAGTTTTCCTTTTGTTTCATTTTAGTCCGTTGCAGCGCTGCGTTTTGGGGCTTTGGTTTATTTATCGTTTTGGTCTCCCTCTTTCGGTGCGTGTAGCAATTTAATCCTTTTCGTTTTTTTTATTTCGAATTTGCCCAGTATTTTCGTTTTTATTTCGATTTAATCTTTTTTTTAGCAATTTTTATTATTTAGTTAATTATTTTAATGTTGTTATTATTATTATTATTATTATTATTATTATTATTATTTTCCTTTATTTAGTCGTTACAATTATGTTAATACACTAACTAGTTTTTTTTTTTTAGCTTTATTTTCATAATATATATGTATATATATATATTTTTATATATATGCGTACACATATATGTTTTTATATTTTATAATATTTATACATACCTACATACATATCTATATATTTCATTTTCATATATAAATGTATGTATATATAAATTCTTACATATTCTTTATACTTCCAAAATATATATCTTATATATATTATTCTTTAAATTTTGTGATTCATATATACCTACATATATATATACTTTTATATATTTGATGATGGTTCTATACGTATTCATGTATGTGCATATATACTTACATATATTTTCATGTATAATAGCTTCAAAAATGTGTACATGCATATGTTTTTAATATTTTCATAATTTTATACATATATGTATAAATATATCTTTTATATTTTTTTAATTTTGTTAATTTTGTTCAGTTATTTATTTACATGTATGTTATTATTATTTTTCTTGCTTTAGTTTTTATCTGTTTCTTATTTGTTATTGCGCCTGCACGATTGTATTTATATTAGTCTTATTATTTATTTATATTTTATTTTGCTCGTGTTATTTTACTTACATTATCATCATTATCATTATTTTGCATCCATTTTTACTCGGATTTATCAAAAACGGAAAATTTCAAAATAAAAGTAATACTCGGTATTTGGGATCTTCGAGAGAATTGAACCCTAACGTATTGGGTTCCAATTTTCTTCGTTGGATCTAAATAATCGAGGGTGCTCTTTAAAACAAAAACATAAATAAATAGCTCATTATCGAGAATTCAGTACGTTGTGCCGTAACGCATTGGATATGAGGATTTTTCAAAATAAATGCAATATTCAATGTCTAATATTTTGAGAAATTGTGCCTTAATGTATTGGGTTGCAATTTTTCACATGACTTAAACAATTGAATGCCCTTTAAAATTTTATTGTGTAAGTTTTTAGACAAGCTCATTTCTGAAGAGGTAAAATATCGTGCCCTAACGCATTGGGCGTGACGTTTTCTCTTTCTGAAATGGGAGGGTCTTAACGAGTAACTTGATTTATATAAGTTTTCTTTTTAAAAAACTTAAGGATCGTATTTTTAAAATTCTTCAAATTTTACAATTTTTGACATTAAGACATTAACTAATCAACTAGGTACCAATTTTTGGGTGTCACGAGGGTGCTAATCCTTCCTCGTACGTAACCGACTCCCGAACCCATTTTTCTGAATTTCGTGGACCAAACTCGTTGTTTTAATAAAATTAAATCGTTTATTAAAAACAACCACTTTTCAAGGTGATCCGATCACACCTTATCAAAAAGGATTGGTGGCGGCTGTCATTTTAATTTTCGTTTTCAAAATCCAAGTCAACCCCGTTTTCATAAAAAAAAATGGTGTCAACACATTTCTTATTTATTCATTTCAATGAACCTTCCTATATTTAGGGGCGTGACACTAATATTTTAAATCATTTGAAGTTTATAAACCTATCTAAAATTAGACCAATAAAATTTAAAATATAAATGTGATTTTTTTTTGAATTTATTAAATAATGGATTGTTATATTATATTCTTATTGTTTAATTTATGAATTTCTTTTCTTGTTTCTTTTGAGATTGATTAATGATGTATTGTATCTGTGATGTTTATTGAAGAATATTTTATATTTGAGATTTATTTAATCTCATTAGTTTGTATTTGTGTCTCTCTCTTTTCTTCACGGAAAGTTGTTGTAATTATAAGTTCAACAAATTTTAATTAAATGATGGAGAAGGTTATGTTAATTATAATTATAAATTATTTATAAATTTAATGTATATACAAATAAAATAGCTGTATAATTGAATAATTATTTTTACAATACTTTATATAGTTATAGTTTTAAGAAAATATTATTATCTTATTCAAAATATTGAGATTGATATGATTGAATATGATTAATTTAGGCTTGTATAAAATTTGTATAGAAAATATAAGTAAAATATAATTGATTTAACTCAGGGTAAATCATGTCAATATTCATTATTAAACAATGTAATATTTCCCCAAAATTACACCTACTTGAAGTTTCCAACCGTGTCTTACCTTGCCCCAATTGTTAACGATGGCGTCACCTAATTCATATTTTCTCCAATCAGGAAAGAAGGGAAATAAAAATATTGGAATGTTAAATACCTAATTTTCTGCAAATTTCTATCTTTTTGGAAAAACTTTAAAGCTTTCCATATCTTTTAGTTTCTGAATTTGTTGATATTCTTATATAATTTCACATAAATTTTTGGATTTTTAGAAAAATGATATTTTTTATATTTTTCAATTTTTTGAATATATTTCAAGAAAATATGAATTATTGTTTTTTAAGTGATATATAGCTATTTCCATTATTAGCTAATGGCGAAAGATTCCTAGATATAACCATTTTTGTAGCATTCAATTATAGAGTGGTCGCAACTCTCATACCTCTAGAGGTGGCTTTACTAGGACCTTCATCTCCTAATCCCATTCAATTACTTTTCTTCTATCATTACCATTGTAGCTGTATGGGGCAACTAGTTTAAATGTTAAATTAGTATTTACATCTTGAATTTTTTTAATTTAATATTATACCAAACATTTTAGTATCTAAGCTTGGGTTCAAATAATTAAGCACTAATTTGAACTAAGAAATCAAGTTCAACTATCTAATTTAAATTCAACCTTTAATTGGACAACAAAAAATCTTAAATACCAATTTGAACTCTAAAGCCAAGTTTAAGTACCAACATGTATAGTTATCTAATATTTAAATTTGATCCACCTAATTTAATTTTTTTTTAATAGAGCGCCACATACTTAAGTCAAATATACACTCATTATATAAAAAAATATTTATTTTTTAACTGGCATTAGGTAAATGGAAATAGAAAGATATAGTTCACACAAAATTTAAAAGCATTTAATTTTTAACTAACATTAGACAAATGGACTCATTCAGAATATTTTTAAGTTTAAGGATGAGTCTAATTTATCTTCTTCTTCTTTTTTTTGTTGGTGATGACAGATGGGTGAGAAAAGGTAGTATGCTAAGTAGGGGAATAATATCTCAAACAAATAATTAAAAAAGTCTTTCAAATGTGGCTATAAATACCTGAAAAGCAATCCTGCTTTCCTCAATGCAAACCTCAACTCAAATCTTCAATCTTTAGTTCATCTCTCCAAAAAAAAAAGGCAGGTTCCAACGTTTTCATTTTATTAGCTTGTTTCATTTTGTTGGGTTTTTCAAGCATGGAGGTTAGCCTAGCAGCTCGAAATCTTCAGCAAGTAACTATTTTACCAATTCCACCACCTCCTAGATTACGAATTCCACCACTTCCCCCCATTCTTCCACCACTGCCTGGATTCCCAATTCCACCACTTCCTAACCTTACCCCCAGTCTTCCACCACTTCCTAGAGTACCAGTACCAATTCCACCACTTCCTAACCCTACCCCCATTCTTCCACCACTTCCCAGCGTACCAATTCCACCACTTCCTCCTATATTGCCTTGAATCCCAAAGCTACCAACAATCCCACCATCTTAGCCTAAGCTTATCACTATTCTTCCACCACTTCCCAGCAGCAGCTTGCCTTCCATTCCTTTCATACCTCCACCTCCATCTAACTATTGAAGACAGTTTGATTCCTAATTAGTTTCACATATATTGCTGAGAATGAACTCTGCTATCACATTCTCTATGATGTTATTTCATGAAATAATGATGTAGCTTCTATTTACATTTTACATATATAATAATGTGTGGGATTTTTAAGTTATTAAATCATTGAAAATATATGTCCAAAAATATATACATGATTAAATGTTATATAATCATTTATAAATGTATTCTAACCGATGCTATCAACTCCAACATAGTTATACTTCAGAAAAAAAACCATATCATAATCACATTCATGCTTTGCCAATGAGTGATGTGATTATTTTACTCACAAACTTAATCCAACCCCAAGTATTAGTATATTAAACTTTGTTGATACTTTATTTGCTCCACTTTTATAGAGGGTGAGATTCAATTTATTATATTTATATTTAATCCTTTTATTATATTTATATTTGAGGTTTTTATACTTTAATTTAAATAATTTTCTCATCTACTTTTACTATGTCAAATTGTGGCTTTGGTCCTTTTATTATACTTGGATTTGAGAGTTAGTCAATATAAATTAATTTGAAACATTTTTCATCTACATTTATAATACAATTCGTTAATCTAAATAATTAACATGGTTAATAATTCCAGTTAAAACATTAAAGTGAACTTTTCCTTAAATATACTCATTCCAACAAAAATATGTATGTTAGCATGATTAGTTAGAAGGTGATTAAGTAATGATTTAGTTAGTCCAAATAATTAACATGATTAATGTACAAGCCCAATTTTATCCCAGGCCCAAAACCCAAAACAATTAACCCCCCCCAAACTAACCTACCAACCCAACAAATACAACCCCAACTACCCAAACCCTAACAGCCCAAAGCATCAAATCAAAAAAAAAAGAACAAGTCAAACCCTAGTGCTACAGCGCCGCACCTACAGTATTCAGACCCTTCTGCCGCCACCGTCGGCACGTCCCATCGCCACCTGCTTCGTCTAACATCGCCACTTGCCCACTTGCCGCATTAGTTACCTGCAAACAATAAAGAGAAAGCAAACCACAGCACAAGGGGGAAGAGATAGGATTTTGTATTTCGGTATAAAAATCGATTGTAAACCATTGTAATTGGGGGTTTTTTTTTAAAAAAAAACAAAGAGAAATAAAATAAAAGCAGAAGTCAGTTTTTTTAAAGGTGATTGTTTTTTTTTCTTTTCTTTATTTTTATTTTTGAAGCATTAAATAATAAAAAAGATTTTTTTTTACCTATTTGACGACGTTGGAGTGTTCGGAGTGTCAGAGGGACGATTCGGCGTAAAAATGAAAGCTTTTTAGCTTTCTGACCGCCGCACATGGTGGCGACGGGTGAGGACCGGACCCTTGGCCGGAGAAGAAAAGGGAAGTGAGAGCATTTTTGGTTTTTTTTTCTCTGAAAAGGGGGGAAATGATTTTTTGGAAAAAATTTTACTTTTATAGGCGCGTAAAACGGCACCGTTTTGGCCCAGCTCCAAAACGCCCAAAACGGCGTCGTTTTGGCCTAACCCGATCCAACCAACCCGACCCGCTAGTGGGATCCGCCTGTTTTTGTGGAAGGGTCTATTTCGCAATCAGTCCCTCCACTTTTGAGCCGCTTTCAATGTAGTTTTTTCATATATTTGCAATTTTGGCCACAAAATTTTTCTTCTATTTTAATTTGGTCCCTAGACCATGCACACGCGCCTCAGTGGAACAACGCCGTTTGATCAGCAAGGGAATATTTCCCTTTTCGGTCATTTTCCTTTCACACGTGTTGTGATTTAGTCCTTTTTGTGCTTTTCTTTTTTTAATTTCGACCCTAAAACTTTGTTTATTTTTAATTTAATCCCCAATCTATTATTGTAGTCATTTTACTATTAAATTAATTGTTTAAATATTATTAATACTATCATCATTAATTTTGTATTAGCATTTATTATTTATTCGTTTACACCTTTGTAAATCCAAAATTTTGTTATATATATATAGGCATGCATACATTTTTATAATATACGTACACATTTTTTTATATAATTTATATATATATATACATACTTATATTTTTTTTTGTTTATCTTATAATTTATATATTTATGTACACACATATATATATATGCTTATTATTTTGTATGTTATTGATTTGTCCTTTTCATTGTCTTATTTTCGTTGTTATTGCTCGTATTATTTTTACATCATCGTATTCATTTTTGTTTTATTACGCATATTGACACCGTGTTTCATTTCTACCGTTTCGTGTTAGATTAATTTTATTCAATTCATAAATTATGATTTTTGGATAAGCAAAATCTCGTGTTTAGATTCGAGAAGGTCGTACCCTAACTTACTGGGTTTTGATTTTCACAATAAATCTAAATACACGAATCTTTTCAAACTTAAGTTTTAAACGATCTCGGGAATTAAGAAGAGATCGTGTCCTAACTTACTGGGCATGATCCCTTTTTTTTCCTCAAGTTTTTAAACGATCTCGGGAATTAAGAAAAGATCGTGTCCTAACTTACTGGGCATGATCCCTTTTCTAAACTCGAGATAATTAAATATCATTTTAAATAAGTAAATTTTGGTATTCATTCGTGCATTAGGAATTCAAGATATTGTGTCCTGACTTACTGGATATAAGTCTCTTTCTCGATTAACGTGAAATATGTCATTTTCTCGAAAATTTTCAAACATTTCAATAAAGGATCGTATTTAAAATCTCTTTAAAGTTTTCAATCTTCGACACTAAGACATTAATTAATCAACTAGGTACCAATTTTGGGCGTTACGAGGGTGCTAATCCTTCCTCGTATATAACCGACTCTCGAACCTATTTTTCTGGATTTCACAGACCAAAATCGTTGTTTTAATAAAATTAAATTGTTTATTAAAAACAACTACTTTTCAAGGTGGCCCTATCACACCTCATCAAAAAGGATTGGTGGTGACTCTCATTCGTTTTCATTTTTAAAATCCAAGTCGACCCTGTTTTATCAAAAAAATGGTGCCAACAGCTTGGCGACTCCACTGGGGACTCAAAATAAGAGTGTCAAGCCACGAGTTGATTATTTTTTATCTCTTTGTCAAAGATTGAAAACCTAATTTAAATATACAATCCATTCGTTACATTTTATCCATCTTTATTATGATCTTCATCATTGTAGTTTATAATTGCTGTGTTAGTTTAAGTTTCGGTATCTTTCTACACATTACATTGCATGACCGTTGGTCACACCCTTTTAAGTGGGAGTGAGAAACTACGCCTTCGTGAGGTTTTCACCTCCGCATAGGATAGTGAATCGCTTCCGGGATACATCTGTACCTATGTCTTCGTGAGATTTTCATCTCCTCATGGCCATAGGGAAATGTATTCCCCTGAACTGAACTCGGTCTATATGAGCCTGTGATAGGTGAGGATCGAGGAATCTGCTGGTTTTAGTACATTTGCTTTAGAACCAAACCACGTGTAGAAGACCTTAGGAGCCCACCCTAGTTAGAGCCACTTCAAACCCTTAGTGGTTACCCGAATATGTACTCTATTTTTCTTGTCTGCTTCTGCTTTGTACTAACCTGTTTCGCTTTGTTTTGGTTATGATTGCATTGCATTTTTCATCTTAGAAAGAAGGTGTTGATTCAAATTTGATTACTAAATTAGAAAGCTTGTCATGGAAAACGAATTTTTTGATAAAGTGAAAGATAATATGGCTGCCCGAATATATCCCAAGAAACATAGCAAAAGAAGGGTGATGGAAAAGTACATGACTTTACTTCGTGGCCCAAAGATTCAAGCTAATTATTTGAGGGTCGCCCACATTCCGACTTCCTTAAAGAAGCTGATGAGCATTACGAGGATGGGCAGATGATGGATCACAACTAGGATAAAGTAAGAAGGAGTTAGTAGTGGCATTTCGTGATATTCATTTTAACATCCGGGTGAAGAAAAGGATCGATGTTGTTTCTTAGAGTGTGAAGGCAAGGTCGTACATGCATTCGTTTTATGTAAAGAAATTTGTTTTTTAGTAAAGTTTTCTAAATAAAATTGAATCAGAATCAACGTCTTTTTGCATTCATGCATCTACATTACATTTTATTGCATGCATCAAATTTCACTAAAAGACCCTAATTAAACAAAATAATTTCAGAGTCAATGGAAACCAACCTACCAAACCAACACCCTTGCGCTACCCGAACAGAAACTAAGGGAATGGACCAAAGGTTGGAGAGATTAGAGCAAATGCAAATATAGATGCAAGAGCAATTGACCAAATTTTAACAAGATATGAGGGATCAACTGATAGAAGTCCAAAGAAATCTGATGAGCCAGTTAACCCAGTTATTGGATAGAGGGTTAGAAAAAGGAACAAACCCAACAGTCCACTTTGGAGATGATAATGAAGACCCTGCTCATTTTTCAGGCTTTACCCCAATAAACATCCAAGCACAACCAAATACATATCCACAAAGGGTAACTGTTAACATCCGACCACAATACCAGACCAGTACCTCGACACCGGTGAATTTCGCGACAGGCTTAGGTTCCAATCTTAGGGGCAATCTAACTAATCCTGTAGTCCTTGATGATCTAGCGGAAACAAAACAGGCGAGAGTAGAGTTCTCAAAACAATTTGAAGATCGTTACAAATGTAAAGGGTGTGAGTTAAACTCCCAAACCAATACTTTAAAGGCCCCGAAAAAGAAAAAATGAGGTGAATAATGCGAGTAAGTATAATGAGGGTTATTCAAAGCCAATTACCGCAAGCCAGCCAAGGACGGTTACTACTGGCCATCAGATCCCCCTAAGACAAGAATTTGGCACAAAGCAAAACATTGAGAAGTCCCAATTTGCACTAATCCTAATGTCATACCGGAAGCTGTATCAGAGTTTATTTGACGCACATGTTGTCTCCCCTTTCTACATGAAGCCTTTACAACTGCCATACCCCAAATGGTACGACGCGGATGCACAATGCGACTATCATGCGGGAATTACAGGGTATTCTATAAAAAATTGCACTGCCTTCAAAAAGTTAGTTGAAAGATTCATCAATATGGGCATTGTCAAGTTTGATGACTCATCTAATGCAGAAAATCCGCTACCCAATCATATTGATAATGGGGTGAATGCGATGTATGAAGAAATGTTGGGAAACGTTCACATCAATGCCATATATGAAGACGCAATTGAAAATGGACCTTGTTAGATATTCGCCCTTATAAATTGGGAGTGTTCTGAATAATCGGACTGCAGAAGAAATCCCTGTAGTATTTAGAGCTTGCTCAGAGTAATATTCAGAATACACTTGTTGCTTTTAGCCTAGAGGCAATAAGAACTCTTTTGTGAAATAGGCTCATGTCTGAACGTCATTATTTTAATACTTCTTTGTGATCCTTTTTGAGTCAATATTCTTTCATCTTTTATAAATAATCATTTTTGATTCTTTCATTCTTTTGGATTTTCTTCCAAATCATTCATTTATTCATTCACAGCCATACTATACAAACAATTATTCATAAATTTATACATTCTTTGTATATTCTTTTGTACCTACAATGGGTCCCTAGATATTAATGACATGAGTGACACTGCTACAGACTCAAAATTTCCTTTTGAGAGAGACATGTGTTTAAAAGAATCTCATTACTTTGAAGATGACATAGATTGTAGCCTATCTCCGGACTTTTTGAAGATGGTAGAACAAGATGAAAAAATAAATCCTACCTTACAAAAGTCAGTGGACAATGAGCTTAGGAGAAAAGAAAGAGATTGGATCATGTCTCGCCATCGAAGCAAAGTGAAACGTCATTCTAAGAATTCGAAGATGATTTCGTACAATCGTATCAAGGTATGCCTGAGCTACTAAGATGTGTGGACGCTATTGAGGCTAAGAAAATCTTGGAAAGAGGTCCATAATAGTGTCTAAGGAACACATGTTAATGGTTTTGCAATGGCCAAGTAAATCATGAGATATGGGTACTACTGGTCTACCATGGAAGGGGATTACATCAGTTATACCCAGAAATGTCATAAGTGCCAAATTTATAGAGACAAGATTTATGTGCCTCCTTTATCTCTTCATGGCCTTTCTCTATGTGGGGCATGAAGGTCATTGAGCTGATATCGCCAAAAGTTTCTAGCAAGCATCAATTCATCTTTGTTGTCTTCGATTACTTCACTAAGAGGGTGAAAATAGCTTCATATATCAATGTTACAAGGTCGAAGTCATTAAATTCTAATTTCAAAAAAAAAAAGATCAGACACCGATGAAGAATGCCAAAAAAAGACAATGTCAAAAATTTGTAGTCTGTTCAAAGATTAAACGCCATAGGTAGCCAAAAAGAAAAATAAAACAAGGATCGTGGGAAAGAGGACCGATACTGGTAAAGATTGGTATAAAGAAGTTATCATTTACCCTCTATGCTCATCAAACGTCGGCCAGAACCTTTGTCGGGGCAACACCTGGCCCATTGGTTTAAGGAATGTTAAGAGCTATCAATCATGGTCAAATGATGCGAGCTTACGACAAAGAGGTTTATCCTAGAGAATTTTACGAGGGGGACCTGATGTTGAAAAAGATCCTTCTTATACAAAAGGATTTTAAAGAAAAATGAATACCAAATAGGAAGAACCTTGTGTTGTAAAGAAGAACTTCTCTGAATGAGCTTTAATTTTTAGTGAGATGGATGGTAAAAACCTGTCAAATCCTGTAAACTCAGACTCAGTCAAGAAACACTTCACTTGAGGAAAGAGAAAGGGACCAAAGTGAAAACCCGTAAAGGGGTATTTTGAGTCCTAAAAAAGACTAAGGTGAAAACCCGTAAAGGGCGCTTTAAAAAAAAGGGGGAGAGGCCAAGGTGAAAACCCGTAAAGGGCACCTTGAGACCAAAGGGGATTTAAGTTGAAAACCCGAAAAGGGCAGCTCAAATTTTGATCAGATTGGGGCATGTGGTGATCTTGTTATACCTGAATCAACAGGAAATGGTAGGCGACGTCTTGGGGCATCGACAAAGTCATGTAGATCTCCCAAACACATGTCAAACTCAGAATGGTCTTTCAAAGAGTTAGTATAGAGAAGTTCAAGCTGCGATATTTGGGGCACCTAATCTTCATACTAGTTATATTGAATTTGCTGTCTTGGAATACTTCTTTCTTTTTCAAGATACGAGTTCCTAATCAATTCCTCTTTTATTCTTACTATCCTTGATAATTTATTCATTTCAAGCTTTGCTCTTAATAAAATTGCATCTTGTCCATTGTGATAATCTTTTTCATCTTATTTATTCTGAATCTTAACAAAATTTACTATCCTGATTAATTTATTTGTTTAGAGTTTTTCTCTCAATAAAATTTCATCTTGTCCACTGTGATAATCTTTATCAAGCATTTTTCGTTGAAATAAAGATTAATGGGTTGTTAATATTCAAGCAAAAGGAGTTTTGCATATTACTCTAAAAGCTTCTAAATAATACAGGAGCCTGAAATAGGACTATTGTTTGAAACACACTAAGTTTAAAGGTCGAAATGTCTAAGGAGGAAAAGTCTAAATTAAGACTATCCTTTCGGATTTTATTGTCCAAACATAGATTAAACAAAATGACAAAATGTCGTGTTGGTGACAAAGCTTCAATGAACAAACAAGCAATGATCACCGAGTGATAAGAAAAGGTTTCTCAGAAGAGAAAGTACTACAATTGTGCAAAAACATTTGGTACAACACCCTGGGAATGGTGTAGGAGACCAAAGAGATTCAGATCCTGTATCCCTGAATTGCAGTGAGAGAGGATTGAGAAAGAGCCAGATCTTATACTCAGTGGAAGAAAGATGGTTCAAATTTTATATCCCCAGAGATTACAATGGATTGAACTTTGAAAATTACAGTGGATCGGACATTGAAGATTACAGTAGGGGCAAGCCGGTTAAGTAGGATATGAGCATTACCAACCGGACAAGATAGCATTCTGACGCGTTGGCAATAAAGTCTTATTAAACAATAAGCAATAACAACTCAAGAATTAAGGGATCATTTTCATCTTACATTCATTCATACACACCTAGTTAGGAGCATTTGATTCATTCTGATCATAACATCCTAATCACTAGGCATAAATAGGTTCATAAAATAGACTTTACAGGTCATGTTCCCCAGAGAGCAGATCAATGGAGTTACTCATACTCCTGATGTTGCAATTAAAAATATTTAAGCCACAATGCTGAATCTTACTTTCCTGGCAGTGCAGTAGAATATATTGAAGCTACAATAGTAAATCTTGCTTCCCCGACATTGCAATTAAAAAGATTGAAGCCACAACGGCGAATCTTACTTCCTAGGCGGTGTAGTGGAACAGATTGAAGCTGTAACGGCAAATCTTGCTTCCTCGACATTGCAAGTTAAAAGATTGAAGCTACAATAGTGGATCTTACTTTCCTAGTGGTGTAGTGGAACAGATTGAAGCAACAATGGTGAATCTTACTTCCCCGACATTGTAATTTAAAAGATTGAAGCTACAACAACGGATATTACTTTCCTGGTGGTGTAGTGGAACAAATTGAAGCCATAACAACGAATATTGCTTCCCCGACATTGCAGTTAAAAAGATTGAAACTGCAACAGCGGATCTTACTTTCCTGGCAATACAGTAGAACAGATTGAAGCTACAACAGCAAATATTGCTTCCCCAGCATTGCAGTTAAAAAGGTTGAAGCTACAACAGCGAATCTTACCTCCCTAACGTTGCAGTGGAACAGATTGAAGCTACAACAACGAATCTTACTCCCCTGACGAACCTTACTTCCATGGCACAGATTGAAGCTACAACGGCTAATCTTGCTGGTCTGGCGTTGCAGTGGAACAGATTGAAGCTACAATAGCGAATCTTACTTCCCTGATGAACCTTATTTCCATGAAACAGATGGAACAGACTAAAACCACAAACCACACCCCCTAAAGTCACAGCAGAGTGGATTGAAGGCACAAGTCATATCTCTTTTTGAAGTTGCAGTGGAGTGGATCGACTCAAGAAGACACAGTGGACTGGAATGAAGCTACTTGGAGAAAAGAAGCACTAGAACAGGTCCAGAATCGGCGAGGCTGGGTAAAATTGACCTTTCTTGGTCTTTGCTCTATTCTTGTTACATGACAATGAGCAAAGAGGGGTAGCTGTACAAGCCCAATTTTAGCCCGGGCCCAAAACCCAAAATAATTAAACCCACCAAACTAACCTACCAGCCCAACAAATACAACCCCAACTACCCAAACCCTAACAGCCCAAAGCATCAAATCAGAAAAAAGAACAAGTCAAACCCTAGTGTTACAGCGCCGCACCTAGGGTATTCAGACCCTTCTGCCGCCACCGTCGGTACGTCCCATCACCACCTGCTTCACTTGACACTGCCACTTGCCCACTTGCCGCATCAGTTACCTACAAACAATAAAGAGAAAGCAAACCACAGCACAAGGGGGAAAAGATAGGATTTTGTATTTCGGTATAAAAACTGATTATAAACCATTGTAACGAAAGGGTTTTTTTTTTAAAAGAACACAAAAAAAACAAAGAGAAATAAAATAAAAGCAGAAGTCAGTTTTTTTAAAGGTGATTGTTTTTTTTTCTTTTCTTTATTTTTATTTTTGAAGCCTTAAATAATAAAAAAGATTTTTTTTACCTATTTGACGATGTCGGAGTGTTCGGAGAGTTGGAGGGACGATTCGATATAAAAATGGAAGCTTTTTAGCTTCTCAACCGCCGCACACGGCAGCGCCGGCGCTGACGACCTACGGACGACGCGACTGGCGATGACCGGACCCTTGGCCGGAGAAGAAGAGGGAAGTGAGAACATTTTCTATTTTTTTCTCTAAAAAGGGGAAATTATGTTTTTGGAAATTTTTTATACTTTTATAGGCGTGTAAAATGACGCCGTTTTGGCCCAGCTCCAAAACGCCCAAAACGGCGTCGTTTTGGCCTAACCCGATCTAGCCGACCTAACCCGCCAGTAGGATCCGCGTGTTTTCACATAAGGGTCTATTTTGCAATCAGTCCCTCCACTTTTGAGTTGCTTTCAATGTAGTTTTTTCATATATTTGCAATTTTAGCCATAAAATTTTTCTTCTATTTTAATTTGGTCCCTAGACCATGCACACGCGCCTCACTGGAACGATGCAGTTTGATCAGCGAGGGCTTTTCGGTCCTTTTCCTTTCATGCGCGTTGTGATTTAGTCCTTTTTGTACTTCTTTTTTAATTTCAACCCTAAAACTTTGTTTATTTTTAATTTAATCCCCAATCTATTATTGTAGTCATTTTACTACTAAATTAATTGTTTAAATATTATTAATACTATCATCATTAATTTTGTATTAGCATTTATTATTATTTATTCGTTTACACCTTTTTAAATCCAAAATTTTGTTATATATATATAGGCATGCATACATTTTTATAATATACGTACACATTTTTTTTATATAATTTATATATATACATACGTATATATATTTTTTGTTTATCTTATAATTTATATATTTATGCACACACACACATATATATGCCTATTATTTTGTATGTTATTGATTTGTCCTTTTATTTGTCTTATTTTCGTTGTTATTGCTCGTATTATTTTTACATCATCGTATTCATTTTTGTTTTATTACGCATATTGACACCGTGTTTCATTTCTACCATTTCGTGTTAGATTAATTTTATTCAATGCATAAATTATGATTTTTGGATAAGCAAAATCTCGTGTTTAGATTCGAGAAGGTTGTACCCTAACTTACTGGGTTTCGATTTTCACAATAAATCTAAATACACGAATCTTTTCAAACTCAAGTTTTAAATGATCTCGGGAATTAAGAAGAGATCGTGTCCTAACTTACTGGGCATGATCCCTTTTTCTTCCTCAAGTTTTTAAACGATATCGGGAATTAAGAAAAGATCGTGTCCTAACTTACTGGACATGATCCCTTTTCTAAGCTTGAGATAATTAAATATCATTTAAAATAAGTAAATTTTGGCATTCATTCGCGCATTGAGAATTCAAGACATTGTGTCCTGACTTACTGGATATAAGTCTCTTTCTCGATTAACGTGAAATATGCCATTTTCTCGAAAATTTTCAAACATTTCAATAAAGGGTCGTATTTAAAATCTCTTTAAAGTTTTCAATCTTCGACACTGAGACATTAATTAATCAACTAGGTACCAATTTTGGATGTTACAAGGGTGCTAATCCTTCCTCGTATGTAACCGACTCCCGAACCTGTTTTTCTGGATTTCACGAACCAAAATCGTTGTTTTAATAAAATTAAATTATTTATTAAAAACAACCGCTTTTCAAGGTGGCCCAATCACAACTCATCAAAAAGGATTGGTGGCAACTCCCATATTCGTTTTCATTTTTAAAATCCAAGTCGACCCCGTTTTATCAAAAAAATGGTGTCAAAAATTAATAATTTCAAGTAAAATGTTGAGGTGGTTTTTCCTTAAACATACTCTTTCTGACAAAAAAAACTATGTTAGTATGTGTTAGAGTTGTGACCCAAATTCTTATTAAAATAAAATACAGGTGGCAAGATAGGGGGATCCACGAGGACAAAAGTCGAGGGCCGCAGCCCATCGTGGATCCCCAATAAGCAAGATATTGGACTGGGGTTGCAATCAGTGGTGCGGGGGTCGGAGGCCCCCGCGATATGGTATATGCTGCACAAGAAGAATCTATATAGAAGTTTACTTTCTCTGTTTGATATTTATTTGAATAAGGTGTTTCAACCTTATTGCATTACTTCTATTAGATGTTGATTAGAATAAGGTTTTCTCAACCTATAAATAGACGCAGTTTATACTCCTTGTAATCATTCGAATTCGACATATTGAACTTTCTTCTCCCCTGCCCATGGTTTTTTTCCCAAAAAGCTTTCCACGTAAAATTTGTGTGTTCTATGTTTCTCTCTTTTCTTACCATTATCGACATCCTATTTTGACAGTATGATTAGTTGAAAAGTGATTAAGCCATTATTTAGTTAGAAGTGGTGATTTTAAAAAAAATACACAATGTTATTTTAATTGGCACAGTTAAAAGTGTAAGTTATTTAGGATAACTAATGGTATTATAAAATTAAAGGGATCAAATTATGTCAAAAGTAAAGTGTAAGGGCTTAATCCAAAATTTTGGCATAATAAAGAGACTAACACCAAGTAATTATAATTTATTAAAAAATATTTTAAAAATATTTTATATATTAATTAAAGAAAATTTAAAACCTCGACATAGAGGGTCACAATTCTAGTAAAATAAAAATAAAAAGACAACATTTATAGACTAATATCTATTGTTATTAAAAAAGGGTGATTTTTAAGTTTTTTTTTTCTTATTTGGGCTTGGTTTTCAACTTATTTCTAACATGGATGCTTTATTAGTTCAAATGTTAAGGAGTAAGTATAAACTTAAATTTGGTTGTCCAGCGTTTGTGACCAAATCCTTTCCTTCTTTTGTTTAGATGTCTTTGTCCAACTTTTGGGATGTGCTACGTGATAGTATTCATTAGGTTGTAAGGGGATGGTCGAGTATTTAAGTTTTGGGAAAACAGCTAGGTGTCAGGTATGGGACCTTTGGTAATCCATTTCGCAATTCCTTTTGAAATGAAGAATTCTAGTTGTGTGGCTAATTATGTGGCCTCGAGAGGTGGTTGGAATTGGAGTTGTTTTGTTCCTTAAATCAACTATCAAACAACTATCAAAATTGCCACTATGACACCTCCCTCTAAGGGTGCCAACCCTGATTTATGTTTGTGGCATGACCAGACCAATGGCAATTGTTCGATGGCAATGGCATATGATAGGGTTATGTGTGACTCTTGGAAACTAACAGATGATAAGTGGAAGTGTATTTGGAAAATCCATGGACCTCAATGTGTAAGACAATTCGTTTGGCTGGTAGCCAAAGGCTGTTTATTAACTAATAGTGAGCGCTTAATGTGACACCCCACACATAATCTGATCACCAGATCTAAATGTGAAATACCACATTTGTTGCTGAAGCAACTCGAACTAACTTCTACTTCACATTCATCAAGTAATTCAAACAATCATCCATTCAAATCAAATCATTTCCATTGATTAAAAACATTTTCAAGTCATTTAAAACAATTTAGAAACATTTTAAAATGGTTTCTAGGTGATCGGAGGTGTCTAGGACCAAGTTCGGGTCCCAAGGGTCAAAATAACTTGAAATAGGGGAGGGACACTTGTCTTCTTAACTTGTATCGATACAAGTTTATACCGATACAAGCCCTTATACTGTAGCAGTTGTCATATTGCTTGACTTGTATCATAACATCATTGACCTTTAGATATTGTAATATCCAAATCGCATGATCTTTTACATGTTATCATTCATGTCATTTGTTTTTGTAGTCATTTAATCTATCCAAGTAAAACTACTCACACATGAATATGGATAATCAATCATTCATAGATTATTTTGTGGCCCCTGGTAATCGAACATGTACTCAAAATAGATACATAGATCAATCTACCATCACACTAATATGATTTGCATCTAGTACATCATCTATATGTCTGAAGTAATATACGCTCTGTGCCGCATCAATATAGATTGAAGTATTGTGTGCCTAACACCTCATCAGTATGCCTGAAGCAATATTTGCTCCATGCCTCATAGGTCTAAACCAAAGAAATCCTCGTATAACTAATCTTATAGTATGCCAACTATACTCGAACTCTATCTAAGATTGTTTAATAGAGAATTCATCATATCAATGTATACAAGTTCACATGTCATTTACTAATTACATAGCATTTTCATATCATGTTCATATCGTTATCATGCTTTGACATACCAATCATATATTGAATCACATTTTCATCATATTCACCATTTCAACATAACACAAGTATATTCACCTCTCACGAGACAAAGAACTTAAACATTACCTTACTTAAATTAACATTAATGAGTTATGTATTGAAACTGAATCATGAAAGCACAAACCAAAATAAGGCTAGTCATCAATAGACTTCATCTTTCGCTTATCCCGCGATGTCTTGGCATTATCTTTAGCTACATACGATAAATCCAATGATGGAAATGATATTAATTTCACATAAAACTCATAGAAACAATCAATAACTCATGGATTCAATTTATTCCTTTTTGTCCCTCTCAGCCCTAATATTCGAAATCTTCGTATTTTTTTATTTTACTGATCAAATCTAAATATGACTTTGTATTTATTCATTAGGAATCTCAAGCTTTCAATCTATATCATAATTTTCTAATAGCTTTCATTCTATCCAATTTGATCCCTAATGTCATAAAATTAACTATATAGCTTAACTAAATCTCTACCTTAATCCAACATTACCTACTACATTCTACCATGGTCCTTACATAATTTAAACATATCATCCATAATTTTATCATTATCAAGCTTAAATCTCCTAAAACTCATTAATGGCAACTTGATAAACATTTGACAATTAAGAAATCTAATACATGGATTAGCTTAATTTCCCATTTCTTCCAAACTATGGACAGGCAAAGAAAAAGAAAAGTTGAACCTCTCTTCTCTCTCCCACTCATTTGTGTATATATATATATTCTTAGTGATGAAATTAAGCTTGATGAGCCTTAATTAATAAGAAATAAATGGCTAAGATTTCATGTCACAAAACTTAGTGGAATTTAATGGTAAGGATTGAGCTTAGCCACTAATTTATACTTCTAATATGGGAAATTTGCATCTAAGACCTTATTTGAATTGCTACATAAGCCCTCTTGCATTTTTCTAGATGAAAACTCAATAGTAATAATACTTTTACAATTTAGTCTTTATATTATAACTAACGACTTTGTCGATTTAATTACTTGATAATCTAATAATATAATCTCATACCAGATGTGCTAACTCTTCAATTAATAATTTCACTAATCCAATTCACGAAATTTGGCTTCAGAATCTCATTTTTTTTAAATCGACTAAAGTCGGGTCGTTACACTTAAGGAGAGCTATAACAACTGTTGATATCTACCCAATTTGCTCTTCTTGTGTTGAAACTACTCTTTATGCCATGTGGGATTATTTCAATGTCAAAGATGTTTGGGGTCAACTAGTGCCCAATGTGGTTAGTAACAGTTTCTTTGATGTTGATTTTGATTCTTGGCTAGTAAGGGGCATCATAATCGCTATAATATTATGAGGAAGGAAGGTAATTGAAAGAGTTGTTTTGTTGCAACTTGTTATTGTATCTGGAAGTAATGAAATTGGTTTATTTTTTAGGATAAGGGCTTGGACCCTAAAAGAGTTGTGCAGCGAAGCTTATGTATGGCAGGGTGTTATAATGACCCTGATAAAAGTGTTGCTTTTTCTTATCATTTTCCCTATCAGGCTAAAACTTGATTGAAACCTCCCCGTGGTGTGGTGAAACTCAACATTAACAATGCGCTAAGTAAGACAAGAGTGATGGCTTCAAGAGGAAGGGTCTTCCTGTAACATCCTTAGCATTCCCTAAGAAGTGAACAGTATCAATTCAAGTTGACACGTTCGAAATTTTTGAAGTAGACAGAATAGAATTATTAATATTAGCAGAGAAGGTAATTGGGTATTATAAAGAATTAGAAAGACTTTTGACTTTAGGAAAATTAATTTAAGGAAAGGACTAAATTGTAAATGTGTGAGAAGTGTTAGGCCATAGTTTAAAAATTTTAGAAATAAGAAATGACTAGATTAAATGAATGAGAAAAAAGAGCAAAGACTTAGAGTGTAATTTGACCATGAAAGTGCATGGAAATGAGGATGAGATTAAAAATGAACGGGCACCATTTAATTGTAATGATGATGATTAGATTTTATTTTAAATTATTCTAACAAAAAAATTGAAAGATGTTTTGGAAGAAAGTTGTAGAAGAAAGGAGAAAAAAGGCTATTATCTTTTTTTAGCTTCTCTCTCTCACGTGTCTCCCTCCCCATCTTCATCAAGTTTTATTTTTTTTCTTCATTTTAGTCTTCCTCCTCCATTTTTATCCTATTCCAAGCTCTAAACTCAAATTTCCACCATAGGTTTTAGTAAAAAAACAATAGAAACTTCATGGCATGATTAGTTTTTGGTGGAATTAGCAAAAATACATCTTGAAGAGAAAAGTGAAGTTAGGGGTTAGGAAAGGTTAAGGTAAGGAAGACAATATTTTTCTTAAGAAATTTCATAAACATCTTATTTGACATGCATGGAAGTGATATGTAAATAGTGTATTGATGTGTAAATGTTGTGTATGTGTATTATGTGAATGAAGAGAGAGAAGAATAGTGAATACCAAGTGGGTGACAAGGGCAAGGAGATAGCAAAAAAGTGAAGGAAGGAAGAAAGAGGTCATTTTCAAGCAATTTTTGTTATAAGTATGTCAAGAATTTTACAAATTGGTTTAGCATTTTATTTGAGATTTATTTATATATGAAATTGATGATTTGATTTTAGGGAATTATTTGAATATAAAATTGTACTTTGTTATGAATTGGAAAGTGTATGTGTAGTGAATTTAATGAATAAGGACTAAATTATAAGAGTGTAAAAATACGATTTTCATTTGTTGAGAAAATGTAAATAAATTGTATAGCTTAAATGTCTATGTAGAAAAAATGAGAACTAGTAGGATATAAATGGCATGCCATTAGGAAAGTGACTAAATGCGCAAGTGATAGTAGCGATGCAAGTGAAAGCGGCATTATGGTGCAAGTGAATGGCACTTCGGTGCAAAGTGATATCCACAAGTCCATGTGAAGAATAGTGGCACTTCGGTGCATCTTATTGATATTTTCTTATATCCTATTGTGTTCTACTAAGTCTACAATTGGGCAATAGCATTATAGGGTAAGTGAATGTAATGTGGCATAGGTAAGTAAATTAAAACTTGTGGAATTGGTGCTTCAATAAAGTTATTATGGAAACAAAATTTGAATATAGTGATTGAATGAAATGGAAATATTATATTTATATATATACATGTTTTGTAAGAAATTAATTTTAATTTCATGGTATGATTCTTAATATGCTTACTAAGCTCTTGTGAGCTTAACATATTTCTTTCAAACACGTAGGTGAAGATCATTTTTAAGCTAAGGTGAAAATCGTCTCCAACTCATCTCATCAGATCTCAAGCTTTAGAAGAAGTTTTATTTCAAATTTTGGATATAGATTTGGCATGTACATAGGATTTCATTGAGAATGTTATATATATGAACTAAAGGATGAAGTTGTTGGCTAATGATCTTCATTGTAAACTTTATATTTTAGATATGTTTGAAGTTGTTTCATGATGATTTGAGTAATGTCTAGAGTTGATGAATGTATATAGGCAATGTGTTATTGGTTGTTTGAAAGGGATACAGCCTATGGAAGTGGTTTAATGTGGTTAGGGAGCAAAAGGTGAAAGTTTTGAAGTTGCAGGTTTGACGTTGCAACATCGAGATGTTGAAGTCGCGACGAGCTTAAGCCAAATAGTCACGTCACGAAGAGGAATTTATCGAGGTCGTGACAAGCTATGTCACATAGCTACGAGCTCCCGATAGCTTGAGCCTTTACCCTTTTGTCTTGAGTCGAGTTTTGGCTACTTAGAAAGCTTTCGAAAGTTTGTTTTAAGCTCAATTAAGCTAGAAAATCATATTCTTTATGCATTATGAATGTTTTATTGATATGATATTATTGTAGTTACTCCGATAATGAATGTGACATTCCAATATCTTAATCCGACAATCAGATCAAGTAAGGAGTGTTACACTTCCATGATGAAAAAGACGAGTAGATATTAGGGTTTTCTCATAATATTGATGTGGATACTATTCTCTCATTTGAGTTATGGGTTATTTTTTTATAGCTTAACACTTGCTTGTGACCGTGGTGGTTTTTTAGATTATAGTGGAAAGTGATGGCATGGAAGTTGTCAAGCTGATTAAGAATGGGTGGGACGATTTCTCCTATTTTGCTCTCATGCTTTATGTAGGAGACAATGGACTATTTTGGTGGTCCACGTCCCTTCGAACTTGAATTAATATTAAGCCACAATTAGATAATTTTATTATTATTTGTCTAAGAATTAATATGTTGTGGATATCTCAATAATTCAAATCATTTTTAAACTTTGAAATTAGGTTAAAATATGTTATTGGTCCTTATATTTCAATAAAACTTGATATTTAGTTCTTATATTTAAAATTAAAAATTAAGTCTGCCAAATTTTTTATTTAAAACCTAAAATTATAAATATTTTTTATTAAAATTTGTCAAGTTGACATATCGATTAAGCTACCATCAAATGCTGTAGTGTATGATTAATGGAAATTAAACATAATAAATTGAAAATTTTCAAAGGAAACTAAAATTTTAAATTTTTTAAAATTAAAAATATAAGAACTACAGGAACTAATAGCATATTTTAAGGAAGAAAGTTGTTTCTATAAATTTTGGTGTTTTTAGCCGAAATTTCTAAACACCAAAACAAATTTCTTTCATTGAAGACAGTGGCTTGGCATGGAAAAAAAAACAACCTTCAAACAACTAGACAAAATTAAGGTGAACCAAAAAGACCAAAGGACAATCACACATCGGTACACAACCCACAGCTCATCAAACCCCATATAATTTTAACTCTCCCCTATTTTAAAGCTGACCAAAAAAGAACCCACTTTTCATCACTCTCCCCCTTCATCCTCTAATGGTTCCATTTCTCTTTTTCTTTGTTCATAATTCCATCTCCAGGAAACTTGAATCTGGGTTTTCCTGGAAATTCACTCATCTGATCTGAACACACACACGCACACACAAAAGGGGGATTTTGAGAAGTAGAACAGCCATGGAGGTAGAAAGGTTTAGGTCATTGCTTTTCCTTTGTTGCAGAACTCGACCCTGTGTTGCTCTTTTGGGTGGTAACCACACTGCTGCTAGGTTTTGTACTCGCTAAAGCATCTTTTTTTTCTTAGCTGTGTTTAGATTTTGTCTCTGTTTTTATCATTTGTTTTTCACAAATTTGTGCGAAGGGTAAGGGTTCTTTTTCCCAGCAATCAAAAGGTACCCTTTAGCCAAACCAGGCGAAAATTAAGCTCTTTTAGCTACAGATCCGACCATTTGAAATGGAGATGGGAGGTGGTCGGTCTCGACCAAAACCCCATAGCTACAATCAGTTGCAGAGTTCAAGGATTTCGTTAAATCCAGACACTCTTTTGATTATTAAGCTACCTGATCCAAGGTTCTTACTTGTTCTGTCGCGTTCGCTGTTTTTAGCGACGGTGATTATCACTTTGCCTTGTATTAGGTCCTTCTTAAAAGGACCTTCAAGCCCAGTTTTTAATGCCATGGAGTTTCATCAAAGCTCTGGTTGTATCAGCTTGGATTACTGGAATTTGCTTTGGGGAGATTTTGTTAATGAGGGTCTTATAAAAAAAGGGCAAAAAGCTCTCATCTTGAACTCTTTCATTGAAAGCATGGATGATGTTGATGATGATGATGAAGGTTCCATGTTTATAAACAATGGTGACATTGATTTGGTGATTGAACCTGATTTTCATCGACAAAGTTCTTTACCAAATGACGAGTTTGATTTTGTTTTCGTGTCGGGTTCTATCGATTCCAAGTTTGTGGATCGTTTAGTGAAAATTGGTGGCATTGTTGCTATGCAATTAGGTGATGAAATCTCAACAGGTTATCAAAAACAATCTGATTATATAATTGTGTATCTTAAGAAATATCATTCCACCATTGTTGCAATGAAGAAGCTTGGTTCAAAGAACCATTTATTGGATTCTTCAGCTAAAAGGAAGCTTTTTCAGTTAACAACGGAAGCTAAAAAGGCAGCATTGAGTGGTTTGGAAGATGTTTTGTTTGAACCACCAAGAAAAGCATGGGCTAAATCACATTCTTACTTGAAGAAAATCAACTTTTTGCCAGATTTGTTAGGGGATTCTCTTGAAAATTACCCTCGTAGAGTGTTCATCGATGTGGGATCTTCCAACGATGATGATGATAAGAACATTGTGATGAAATGGTTTGAGGAAAACTACCCCAAAAGGAACCAAGAATTTGAGGTTTACAGCATCGAAGCAACTGCGAGCATCGACGTTTCAGATTGGTTGATGATGAATGTAAGAGAAGAAGATTACGTTGTAATGAAAGCAGAAGCTGAAGTGGTGGAGAAGATGATAGAAAGGAAAACAATTGGATTGGTGGATGAATTGTTCTTTGAGTGTAACAATCAATGGCAAGATGAAGTGAAGAAGAAGAAGAAGAAGAAGAAGATGAGGAAAAAGAAAAGGAAGAAGAATAAAAGGGCTTATTGGGAATGTGTAGCTTTGTATGGTAGGTTGAGGGATGAAGGAGTTGCAGTGCATCAATGGTGGGAATGAAAATTACCAATTAAGTCACGATTAGAAGACAGATGGTGTCTTTTCGTACTATGAAACTGCATCTACTGCTTGTGTGTGTGTGTGTGTGTGTGTGTGTGATGTTTTAGGAGGGTTTATGTGGGGGAGTTTAGATGTGATTTTTCCCCAAATAAAAACCATATTATCTCTTTAAGCAAGGTGGTTGATGTTGATTGTTGTTTTGATGTTCCTTTTCTTAATAATAAAGATGCAGTGTGGCAATAATTAATGTATTTTTCCAATAGCATATAAAAAATTGTCTTTTAAAGAAACAACAAAAATAAAATGAGAAGTAGAGGAGAGGTAAAACACCATGCGATAACTCACCTTTTACCATGTCGGTGCCGTCTCATTTCATTTTCTAAGCAATGTAAATTATTGGGGTTTTTTCTAAAATAAGTACAAGTACTATCAGCAGCTTACTCTGACAAAGGAAGGACCATCATGTGGGTAACCATTATTGATCTGATCAGGAAAATGAGATTGTATGAAATGGTTTAATGTCACACTATTTTTGGCCTTTTCAAATTGCTTTACATAGAATGAGTTTCCTTTAATTCATATTTTATTCTCTGAACTACACCTTTTTTTTTATATTTGGATCATTAATATATATTTAAATTCATTTACATGATTATATCGATAAAAAATGACACATGAAGTGGTTTTTATAACAGAGATAATAGCAGAGGCTAGTTTCAATTTGAGGATTGCTTATTCAATTAAACCTTATTATCAATAAGATTAGACTAAGTTTAATTCGGTTAAAATCGTTGTTAAGACCTGAGTTTGAACACACTTAAACATATCTATATTAGCTATTGTATTAAAAAAATAACTCTTTTTGTTTAGCCTCCACTCAATAAATTGAATCTAATATTTTCGAAAGTGAATGCTTCTATTGTTTGAAAAAAAGAACTCTCCATTCGAACTGTATCAATCCAAAACACATAAGATGGCCTTGTTCTCCATTGTGTTTGGGGTTCCAAAAGTACATTTCAACCAGAAAAAACAATGAAAAATACTTTTAGAGTGAGTGTTGTCATAAAAGTGTTTTTCATTCAAATGTAAAAGGTGAGATTTAGGTCTTTTGCCTTTTGGCTTTTGTGTTTGGAGGTAAAATTATCAAAATATCATTATTTATATTAATTATTTAAAAATTTAAATTAATTTCTAATTTATATATTATTATATTACATTATTTGTAGCACCCAAAAGATAAAGAGTTAGGTGAAACGAGTAACCAAATAATTGAATAGGCTTGATTGTTAAATTTTTTAAAAATCACTTTTCAACCACAATAATAATGGAAAATTAGGCCTCAAAATCAATCCTTGTGTAAAGACAAACTCAGTATAAATAGCATGTGATAATTTATATGAGCTACATGAGGCGAATCTTTTTGGCCCCTCCAAAATTTGAAAAATTTTGATATTTTTTTGAAATTTTTTGAAAATTTTAATTAGATCCTTCAAATTTTTTAAAATTTTTATTAATTTCATAAAAGTTTTCCATTAAATCCCCAATTTTAAAAAATTATAATTAAAAGAAATTTTACTAAACCCCTGAAATTTTTTTCGAATAATCTCATTATAGATTCTAGTTATATCTGCTCTTTTTATACAATGCCTAGAACTACTCATAGCCCCTCCCATAATCTGTAAATAGGAAGATAATACACTTTTATACACTCAAACTCACATCCTTTTACATTAACAAAAATATTCATATGAATAGACTACTAAATCCATTAAATTTAATGTCACATCCGCCACTAAACTACTCGGTTAGCTACTTGGCTTGGCGCCTAACATGACAAACATCGAAATGTACCCCTATAACTTTCCCTTGGCTTGTGTCGATATCGGAAAAAGAAAACAAAAATCCACATCATGCCTACCCAACGCCTTTAGTCACCTGCAAGGCATCATCTTCAATCATGATTTGCTGAGTATGCCCTTTTTCTTTTTCAAACTCAATACCTGCATGCAACTGCATCACTTCAATTATCATGTTTTTCTTCAACTACAAAATAATATATTAAATCCGTTTAAAATATGAATTAAGTTGATGATAGAATTTTAATATTCAAAATTTAAAAATAATTATATTCATTTTTAGTAAGGACAAAGTTAGAAAAAATTTTCAGGGATTGAAATTAAATTACAATGTTTACGATAGTAAAAATATAATTTTATTATTTTAATAGCTTATATCTTTATAATTTTTAAATGATTAAATCAATTTTTTATCATTTTTAAAGGAGCCAAAATATAATTTTACCTTTATTAAAAATTTTAAAGAACCTAAATAGAAAATTTTTTGTTCCCTTAGCTACCCTTGATTTTCAGGTTGTAATTTTTCATTTCATTTATATATTTATATAAATTATATTATATGAAAGTTAAATATATTTTACTATAACACAAATATTAAAAAATATATATTAATTGTTTATACTTAAAATTATAATTTTAAAGGTATAATGATAGTCCAAGATATATTTTTAAAATTAAAAATAATATGAACGAGTCTAAATAAAATTGAATTACTTACTTAAATAAAATATGAGACTAATATTTTAAATAGAACAAACTTGAATAATTATGTATGATATTAATAGGTTAAAGTACCTAAAAGGTCATTATATTATAGGAATTGTATCAAATTAGTCCCTCTATTAGTAAATGGATCAATTTAGTCCCTATACTATTGAGAAGAATCAAATAAGTCCAAATTGTAACAAAGTTAACATTTATTGTATAAAAGATGTTTTTTAAAAAATCAATTGCAATTTCAATCCAGACTAAAGATTTCATTTACAAATCCATAAAAAATTTAAATATATTAACTTTGTTAAACAGTAAATGATATTTTTTATACCGTAAATGTTAACTTTATTCCAATTTAGCCTTATTTGATTCTTTTTAATAGTACAGAGACTAAGACTTTAGTTTGAATGGATAGTGTGTTTACCTCCGATGAGGTTAAAAACAATGGTGGCAGTGAGATTAGTTATTGTAGCCGTGAGATTAGATACTGTAGCGGTGAGAATAGAAACAACCATGAGGTGTGTATTTGGATTCAAACGTAGCTGTAGCGATGATGTGAGAATAGAAAATGACCATTAAGGACATTAGATTAAAAATGGTATATAAATAGAAAGTTTTCTAGATTATTTTACTAAACTATTAAAAATTTGTGAATTTATAAATTCATTTAATAAAATCTTAAAATGTATCTTCCGATATTTTATTATAAATATTTTAATTAATTATATAATAAATTAAAAATATTTATTAGATAAAATGATAATTATAAATAAAAGTATAGGCATTATTGTCAACTAAGGAAGGACTCCTTCTTCACTGTAGGGCAATGCTTCAGTCAAAACTGAGGGTTTCAGTGCAGTACAAAAATTGGACTGATGATTCAAACAGATGATTGTGGTGCATTTATGCCAAAACCAAGGGTAAACGGGAGACTACTGATCACCCGTGGCCCTCTACCCATAACAAAACCCTCAATCTAATTTTAACCAAAGCATCCTATAATGGGCCTGGCCCGTTTCCAAGATACCCCCCGGTTTGCCTGCAATACTCTCGAATCTCGACTGTATTTATTGACTACCTGATAATTACCGCCGACAACAGAAAGCAAAAACCCTAAGAAAATCCAGTTAGATTGTCATTCAAACCTGAAAAATGGGAGTAGAGAAGCAAGTCATCAGGCCTGGAACCGGTCCCAAACCCACCCCCGGTCAGACCGTCACCGTTCACTGCACTGGCTACGGTTGCTATTTCTCTTTCTCTGCTTTTCTCTCTGGCTGAAAAAAAAATCTGTTTCGTTTTTTTCATTTTTGAGTCATCAATATTTTATTTAATCAAAAGGGGTTTCCCTAAAAGCCCTAATTTGATGAAAAACTGCTTGCTTTTCGGTGCTGTTTACACGATTTTTTTGTTTCTATGTTTGATGATAATATTTTGTTGGGTGCAGGGAAAAATGGAGATTTGTCTGAGAAATTCTGGAGGTGAGTAATGGTTTTCTACCAGAATGACGAATTGGGGGTTTTTTTTTCTCTTCTTTCTAACACAGCTTTGTTAATATTGAATTATTGATTATTTCTCTGTTTGTATCCATTTTTTAGCACAAAGGATCCAGGGCAGCAACCTTTCTCTTTCCAAATTGGCAAGGGCTCTGTTATAAAAGGTAAATTGTAATGGCTTGTTGCTAGGTTCCTACCTTGCTGAGTTCCATAATATTCCACAAAATTTGATGGTTTTTTTACTAAAGCAGGAAACTTTATTTTTTGGGTATTTTGATTAAAGAATGTGAATGCATTGGTTCGAGTTGTGTCATAAAGTTTGATATATCGAAATTTTCGATTTGAATGGTGGTTTATTTTCTAGTAGAACTTGTTTTTACCATTGTCTTCTATAGCACCTTGTCTTTTGTCATATCCGAGTGCATTTTTTGTTGGTGACATCAACCTCATTGGCCATTGGAAGTGATGAAATTTCATGTTCTTTCCCCATCAAGTTGTGTAGTTGATAGATGACCAACTGAATGCTTATAAATTTGTCTTAATTATGTCAATCGAGACCATAAGTTGATGATCTATATACCACTCCACTTTATAGATTGGTGAAGAGGTGATCTTATAATGTAATGGTGTAAAAGAATCTGTTATTTAGGACAAACTATAATGTGCATGTTGGTTGAACTCAATATCTATTGAGAAGGAAAAAAAGAAGAAAGAATGCTTGATGCTTTTTTGAAACTTAGGAAACAAGCATTGCTTATTTGCGGTGACTGCCTTTACTCTTTCTATTTCTTTTTTTGCACGTCTTATTGCTTATTGTGGAATACCTAGTACCTCATCTTGGGGGGAACTAAAAGTTATGTTCTACCTTTTGTAGGATGGGATGAAGGTGTGATGGGAATGCAAGTGGCAGAAGTTGCTCGTCTTCGGGTACTGTTTCACCAAACTCTGAATTCATTTCAAGTGTACTTAGTTGTACTGCAATTACATATTTGAAGTTGAAATGTTTAGATCAATGCCATGAATGATAATTCATATCATAAAAGTATATCTTGGGCCTCCCAATGCAAGGTTGATAAGTCAATACCACAAAATTCCAAACTTTTGTTGTTTTATCTCTTCCTTTCCTTTTTGTTTTCAAGAAAAGAATCAGGGTGCCTGTTTCTATATGTTGTGTCATAACCTACGTTATGAAACCTCAAGTTTCTGTATGTGTTGGATTTGTTGGAAATGCAATATCTTGTCCCTCGGTCCGCCGAGGGTCCCTGCATGCTTCGATGAAGCTTCTGATGGACCTTTTTTATACATGTCTGCAGTGCTCCCCAGACTATGCTTATGGTGCTGGTGGGTTTCCTGCATGGGGAATACAGCCAAACTCGGTTCTCGAATTCGAGATTGAAGTCCTAAGTTTGAAGTGAGTAGCAGGCAGTTGGTGACTGTCGAGAAATAATATGTAGCCCGAATAACTCACCTGTGATGAACATATATAGATATTATGGGGTAGCATGTATGAATATTAAATGAGTATCAATATGAGTCATCTTATTCATGTATGACAGCTCTTCAGTGTTGACTTTTTCTTCTAATAATATGAGATGCTCCGCAGCAGTTTCTCCAGGTAAGGTAGTGACTTTATTTGTTCTTCTTCTCAAGCCCGGCCGACATGCATTTTTGTGCTCCTTTGAGCTAATTAAGATCTGAGTTTTATAATAAGGTTTGTTTCATCAATTAGTGCAAATTGAAATTTTGTTATAACATTTTCTCTAAAATGAAGGTCCTGTATTAGAGTTATATCGAATTATATTGCATTTTACCCCTTCTACTCAAAAAATGGATATATTAATTTTTGCATCTTAGATCAAAGAGCAAATTGATACATGTCATTATTCATCGATAAAATTTTTAATGTTCATGGGTTAGTTTGTCTTTTTCAATTTAGTACAGCGGTTTCATAATTTTACATTTTTAATAATGCAAAGATTTCAAAATATGAGAGTAAATTCAATATTTTTTTTTAGATAATTTTAACGTGATATTTTTGACAATTTTATTGTATTTAATTTGTTTAAATCGAAACAAAATAGTAAAAGCTAATAATTTAAATTATTAAGCTCTTTGATATATTTTTCGATTACCATTAGTTGAGAAAAAAATTATGATATTTTGTCTATTTAAATACACCTAAAATGTTAGGCTTGTAATGAATGTATTATTAATTTTATAATTTTGGTTAAATTTATTTACAAATAAAAATATCTTTTCTTTTTTTAGTTTTCCTATTACTTTAGTTGAAGAGAAGCTTTAACTATTTACTGTTGATCCCAAATTTTAGTTTATTTATTCGAAAAATAGATATGAAATTAAATTATAAAAGAAATTGTATAAAATTATGGGTAAACTATCAAAATAGTCACTTTTATATGTCTCAAGTTACATTTTAGTTGCTTGTGTTTGAAATGTTACATTTTAGTCACTTACGTTGTCGTGTTGTAACATTTTAGTCATTGAACTGTTAATTATCGTCAACAGTGTAACGGTAAGCTAATGTGGCATTCGAACAAAAAATTTAAGTTAAATTCTTCAATTGGTCCTTATATTTTTTTTTATTTTGAGTAATTTATTTTTTTATTTTATGTTTTTTAAACTTTTTTTTCTCATTCTCTTTTGCTTCTCTCTCTGTTTTTCTCCCTTCTTTATTTCTTTTAACGTAATTTTTTTATGTTTTTCATTTATTAAAACTAGTTCAAAAGCTTGTCTCACTCGAAAAAATTAAATTCTTCAAAAAATAAAAGTATATGGACTAGTTTTAACAAATAGAAAACATAGGAAAACTACCTTAAAAAAATGGAGAAACAGAGGGGGAAGCAGAAGAGAATGGAAAATAAAGATAAAAAAAGTTAAAAAAAATATAAAAGAAAAAAAATTAAATTGCTCAAAACGAAACAAATATAGGACCAATTGTATAAATTAACTTAAAATTTTTGTTTGAAATGATGATTTAATATGACATGCCAGCTTAACGTTATACCGTTAATAACAATTAATGGCTCAATGACTAAAATGTTATAATGCAATAACGTAAGTGAATAAACGTAACATTTTAAACTTAAATAACTAAAATGTAATCTGAGGTAAAAAAAGTGATTGTTTTGATAGTTTACCCTAAATTTATTATTGAAATACCATAAGCCAAATCCCTATTGTAGGTAGTAAAATGTATTTTTAAAACATTAACAATTAAATGGGTTTATAATCAGCATTAAGAGACAAAGACAAGATGGGAAAGTTGTGTGTTTTAATTTCTGAAATAGACTGCTCTCTAACAGCTCAAGTTGAATGGTGAGAGTGACCTAAACATGCAAATTGGGCAGGCAGACCTGATCTCTTCCAGCCCCATTGGTATAGAGCAAATTCAAAGTATGCGTAGCCATTAAAACACCCAGTGGCCGGTACCCACAATTGAAAAAGCAAAAAGTACCGTCAAAGTCAACAGCACACGACCTAATATGCTTCAATTAATAACGCACCACCGCGTTGAACATTTAATAATTGAACAACCAAGAAGGTTTCCATCACATTCCTTCTTCCAACTTCAATCCCTTTGTTGTGTATATAAATCTACTCTCCCTGCACTTCTTTCCAACACAACACACATTTCTTCCATTTTCTCTCTTTTACTTCCTTGCTTTTCTCCAATTGCAACCATGGGTTTGAAAGGTTTCGTTGAGGGAGGCATTGCATCTATCGTCGCCGGCGCTTCAACTCATCCTCTCGACCTTATCAAGGTCCGTATGCAACTTCAAGGTGAATCCCATCTCCCTAATCCTTCCCTTCAACTTTATCGTCCGGCACTTGCCGTCAACTCTGCTGCCGTTGGGAATGTTTCGATCTCGCAACCTCGTGTTGGTCCCATTTCTATCGGTGTCCGTATCATCCAATTGGAAGGTGTAGCGGCTCTTTTCTCCGGTGTCTCCGCCACGATGCTTCGACAAACGTTGTATTCTACTACCCGTATGGGACTTTATGAAATTATAAAGAACAAATGGACTGACAAGGAAACTGGGAATTTGCCACTTACGAGCAAGATATTGGCTGGACTTATTGCCGGGGGTGTCGGCGCCGCCGTTGGCAACCCCGCTGACGTAGCAATGGTGCGAATGCAAGCTGATGGGCGACTCCCTATTGATCAGCGACGCAATTACAAGAGTGTAATCGATGCATTGAGTCAAATGACAAAACAAGAAGGTGTGGGTAGCTTGTGGCGCGGCTCAGCTCTCACGGTGAATCGCGCAATGATCGTCACGGCATCGCAGCTCGCGACGTACGATCAAGCCAAGGAGACGATACTGGAAAAAGGAGTGATGGGTGATGGGATCGGAACCCACGTAACGGCCAGCTTCGCGGCGGGGTTCGTGGCGGCAGTGGCGTCCAACCCCATTGACGTGATCAAGACGAGGGTGATGAACATGAAGGTGGCGCCTGGGGCGGAACCGCCGTACTCGGGTGCTTTGGATTGTGCATTGAAGACGGTAAGAGCGGAGGGGCCTATGGCATTGTACAAAGGCTTCATCCCCACAATTTCAAGGCAAGGACCGTTCACGGTGGTGCTGTTTGTGACATTGGAGCAAGTGAGGAAGCTGCTCAAAGATTTTTGATCGTTGAATTAACGATGAACAACGAAATTGGTTTAACCAAATTGAAATTTAACCAAATTTAAATTTAAATTATTAAAAATTGAGGAGATGTATCATTTAACCAAAAGCTGTAAGTGAAAGATTCTTTACATGCATTAAATAAAAATTCCAAAATTCGACCCAAATTTACTACAACAGTAGGACCGTTACATTCAAATAAATTTGTTATTTAGTATACTATGTTATATAATACATAAAAATTAAATATATTATAATATATAATACTATAATGTAAATATTAAAAATTATTAAATTATCTATATATAAAATGTTAATAAACAAATATGTATATAATTATAAAATATTAAATTAAAAATGTATTAAATATTTATCAAAAAAAATTAAGGGGTTTAAAATGAGTTTGGATTAGCTATTTACAAATACGAGTAAGTTTGAGCAAAAATTTAGACTTATATTTCAGGTTAGACCAAACTTGGACAATATAAAATGTGTTAATATCATGCTTAAACCTGAGCAACTCTAGTTGAAACTATTAAATATGTTTTATAGATCATGAATTTGTTTGAGCTTTTGTTTTCTGCAAAATCTTATTTCTATTGCAACTTGAGTCATTAATAATTTTGTTTAAAGTGTTGCTTTCTTGCCTATTGAGGTAATTTTTCAATTTCATGTCATATTGTCTAATTTTTTTCAATTTTTATTTTAAAAAGTAATCATATTCAATACATGTATAAATATTTAAATATGATATAGTACATATATTTTTTAAACAAATATGTCTATATTCAATCCTAACCTCTATCTTCTAATAATGTAATAATATAATACGAAGTAAAGTTTCTATAAGAAAATTGTTTGGGATTTAAAGTATATTTAGGTAATTTTATTTTGGTCTAAGTTCGGCTTCTCACATTGAGCATCTAAAGATCAGGGCCTCAACCTTTGCTAACAATGCTAATGCCTCGTTGGTTATTGATCTATTTTATTTTCTTTTTAGAGTTTATAGATAAAACGGCCATACAATAACGAATACAAATACATACGGATGGAGAATTGGAATATGACTCTCCATACATAGGATTAATTATGGACCCAGGAGAAAATTTGAGTTGTGTTTAGGGTGAGTTTGGATGGGCGTTGCGTTGACCTGCGGTTAGTGTAAAAACAGCGGTGGAGGTGAGATTAGATACTGTAGCGATACTGTAGCGTGAGAGAAAAAGTAAGCTAAACGCACCGCACCGCACCCAATCGCCCATCCAAACTCACCCTTAGTCTTTTATTTTTGTGTCTAAGATCTTATATATCTAGATAAAAATATATCTATAAAAAATATAGACAATATAATTAGCTCAATCCTTTTAGTAAAAGATTGGGCCGAGTTTAATTGCAATTCAACAAACCGACAATAATTACTGGATTACAAAATATCCATTACATCGAATTCAAATTTGATTTATCAAGCTGGTTTATCTAATTTATCCACTGCATCGAATTCAAATTATAAAATCTTGGTAATTGATTGTGCATGGTGAGATTGGAGGCTCACACAGTAATTATGAATAATGAGACTCGAATTTAAATAATTAAGGCATAATAACTTATTTAGCCCTCCAATTTTAAAAAATCATTTTAGCTCTCATTTTATTTTTCCACATTTTTTTCGTCTTTGAACTTGAGTTGTTTATCAAATCATCTTAAAATGGATGAAAAAGTTAACGTATAACATAGGGGCGAAGCCATAAATTTTTTTTAGTGCAGGCTGAATTAAATTATAATTTTTATGATAGTAAATATGTGATTTCACCATTTTAATACCCTAAATCTTTATAATTTTTCAAGGATTAAATTGATTTTTTTATTATTTTTAGGGGGACTAAAGTGTAATTTTACTTTACTAATTTAAAATTTTAAAAGTCCTAAATGAAATTTTTTTCATTTATAGGGGTCAGCCCCTACCATCCCCCTAACTATGCCCCTAGTATAATGTTGTTGATGTGGCATACAATCCATTTGGAGAATGGTTTGATAAATAGCGCACGTTCAAGGACTAAAAGAGATAAAAAAAATTAAATGGTAAGCTAAAATATTTTTTTTTTGTAAAGTTGAAGGAGTGCCAAATAAATCGTTATACCAATAATTAAAGACCTAAAAGCTCAACTTTTACCTATAATACCAAAATTTCATTGCTCCATTATTATTACTATTATTTTGAATAATAATCTCATTATAAGTTCTTATCATATCGGTTCTTTTTGATACAATGCCTAAAACTACTCATAGCCCCTCCCCAAATAGGAGGATAATGTGTTTCAGCGCACTCAAACCCATGTTCTCTTGCACTGATAACAATACCGATATCAATCAAGATAAGACTCAATCGACCCGTTATTATTATTTTAATAAAAAGAATAAAGGTAGTAGCTATGAAATTTGGGAAGTATTCTATGAATTTACAAATCTCCATCAACGCCACAATTAACGGTGGCATATAGCAACCCCCAAAAGTTTAATATGTAGGGTGAGTTTGGATGGGCGATTGGGTGCGGTGCGGTGCGTTTAGCTTACTTTTTCTCTCACGCTACAGTATCGCTACAGTATCTAATCTCACCTCCACCGTTGTTTTTACACTAACCGCAGGTCAACGCACCGCCCATCCAAACCCACCCGTAGACTTCAATTTTAATTAAAATTAGAAGTATATATTGTGCATGTTATGGCATAAGTATTGCGATGCCAAAATCCCAACCTAATATACCTTTTTTTTTTTAATTTTAATTTTTTGTATTTATTTTGCTTTATAAAGCACATTTATTTAATTAATTAATTAAAGAAGCTTTCTAAGCATGGCTGCTTTTATAAAAGCATTGCCTAGTGATTATTCAAAGTTTCAACACTTTTATATCTTTCAATTAAAATACAAATTATTATTATTATGGGGTTAAATCTTTCCACTAATTACACATAAGGTACCATTTTCAAAGTTATTATATGTCATAATTATTTTTATTAAATGCATTGAAATTGATGAGTAAAGTTAACTAACAATTTGCATTTGCTACACAATGAGTCAAATCATCAACTCTTAAATTTAACATAACATGAATTGCATATAATTTTAAACATTCCTCAGGGGAGGAAGACGACATTGCTAGGAATGATAGCCACGAACCCCGAATATGAACTGTAAAACGGACATGAAGTTTATAAAAATATATTAATTTTTAATTAATTAATTAATTTTTTATGAGTTTTGAGTAGAGTTGTCCATTGGCCGGGCCAGGCCCTAACAGAGTTTTAGGCTCAGTTGATAGGCTCAGCCTGGCCCGGCCCAAATAATGAGTCTAAATTTTAGTCCAAGTCTGACCCAGATAAAAATGTCAAAATTTGGGCCCGGCTTGGCCGTGTTAATTTTTAAAAATTTTTATTTTTTATATAAAAATTTTAAAATATAATACACCAAATATACTAAAAATATTAAAATAAATATTTCCCAATAAATTCAAAATAAATTTTAAAAAAATCTTTAAATTTAAATTATACTAAAATAAGTGCAACTTAACAAGCAAATGCCTCTAAAATAGTAGCAAGATTAACATTAAACAAGTGTTATACAATATCTGAACACTAATAACAAATAGTAACAACATAATAGTAAAATAGTAACAAAACAGTAGCAAAAAATGAGAAAACAACAGCAAAACAAAAAAAGATTTTTTCTATTGCAAATTCGGGCTAGGATGGCCTAGGCAAAAAAACCCTACCTAAGGTCCACCTATTTTTTAAATAGGTTTTATTTTTTTGACCAAACCCATTTTTAAGACTTATTTTTTTTATCCAAATTCTCTCATTTTTTAAGATCACCCCACGCATTTACATCTTTAATTTTGAGTTACTAATTGAATGAAAAAACTTAAATGTACAATATCAATGCATCTACTTTATAATCTCAATTTTATATTATTGAAATATAAACAAAAATGATCAATCAAGCACAATAAAATGCAATTTTAGTTTCAATGAAATATTTTTTTAATATAATTTTAAAAAAATATATAATAAATCAAAAATATTAAAAATATTATATACTTAAATAATATTAAGATAGGTGCAACTTAACAAGTAAATGTTTTTAAAATAATAACAAAATTAACAATAAAACAAGAGTTAATACAATATTCAATCAAGTAGTAACAATATAATATTAAAATGATAACAAAATAGTAAGAAAACAACAAGAAAATAACAGCAAAACAGTAAAAACAACAAAAAAAATAGTTTTGTTTTTTTAAATTTAAGTCGGGCGAGACAGGTCTAGTAATTTGACATTGCACAATAAAATAAAATTTTAGTTTCAATAAAATATTTTTTATATTCAAAATTTAATAATAAAATTAAAATATCATTGTCAATTGAACAATTCAATAAAAAAATATTTGCTTTTATTAAAAAAAATGGTTCAATCTACCTTAAAATTCTCTTAAAATACCCAAAAATTATGATTTAAATAATTTGGGGATGAGGTTTAATACACGAGGATTATAATTAAAATAGAAAAATGATTGATGGAGGTGGAGGACTGGATAATTCTAAAATGTCCCACCCAACTCACACTTTACCATTATTGTTGTGGGATCATGGCTCATTACTTGTTACAACTTATTAAATTTTTCTTTGAATTGGGTAATCACCTGCTTAGATTGCCAATGAGTGTATGGCACGTGTTTTTGTCTCTCTGCTTCATCTTCTTAACATTCACTACATGTTGCATGCTTTTTCAGCACCTCAAACATTAGATAATTTCACCACTCTTCCGAGGATTGGGGCTAGAATTGAGTTATGTATTTTTACGAGAGTTAAAATATAATCTTATTATTTTATTAATTTATATATTTATAATTTTTAAAGGATTAAATTAAAAATTTATTATTTTTGAAAGTCAAAATACAATTTTGACCCTGGTAGATAGAGTATCTTTTTGGGATTGTATAGTGTTGTCATCGTGAGCATAAATCAATATTATTTTCTTCCAATGTCTATTAATTCAATAAATATTCATCATTTTAAAGTGTGCTCTTCAAGTGTAAATCAGGGTAGAGCTGAAGTTAAAAATTATGTTACAGGGAGAATGACTTTAATTGAACTTTTTAACTTTTGAAATGAGCCAAAATTTACAAATTTTATATTTAAAACAATCTAAAGAGAATGAAATTGAACTATTTATATTGGAAAGTACTAAAATAACAATTAAACCATTCAACCAGGCCTCTGCCCTTTGGCTACACCCTGAACCAAAGACCTCTTACCTATATGCGATTAAAAAAAAAAAACTAAATGTAGTATAGGGTAGAGTAAAAAAAAATTGAAAATGGACTCAAATTGAAATATTTTAATATAGGGTTAATTGAGTCTTATTTCGATTAGTATTGATATTTTTATCAGTGCAGGAGGATGTGAGTTCAAGTGTGATGAAGCGAATTATTTACCTGTTTAAAGGTTGAGAAGGGACTATTGATAGTTTTAGATATTATAGCAAAAAGAGCGGATAGGATAAAAACCTATTGAGATTAATGATTAATGTTAAAAAAATTATGGTTATCCGAAACAGAATTGAATTTACTAAAAATTATATTTTTAAAATTATTATATAAAATCTATTAAATTTCTGATTAGATTTACCTTAATATATTAATAGATTATAAAATTTTACCCAAAAAAATGATTTTTTTCTTGGAAAAAGAGAAACATGGCTTAGTTTAATAAGCCTGGATCAAATACAGGCCCGTTTATTGAAATTCAGTCAATAAAAATGTAAAGGAAAAATAAACCAACGGTAATTAAAGATTTAATTTAACCACTGAAATGGGTAAATTACTGTACATGGAACAGTGAAAAAAATGGTATAGCATAGCAATAATTGGCGGAAGAAATGGTGGGTAAATTGGGCAGCCAAATTACCAAATTCTCTATATATTCTCACTGTCCCTTAACACACTCACCTCTTTTACACAGTTGTTTCCTCTTTTGAGTTTTAACTGTTCTCTTCTTTTTTTCTCTCTTAGTTCTCTTAAGATTCTGTCTTCAGCTTATCTCTTTGGTACCTTTGGGATCCCATAATATCAAGCTTTCGTTTTTTTTTTCTGTAAGTTTTTATATTCAAAGTTTCATCCTTTTTACAGGTTCTTGTATGTTGTTTGCTTGATGGGCTTGTTTTGTTTCTGTTTGTTGACTAAAAAGGGGGGGGGGGAAGGCTTTGATTTCCCATATTATTTCTGGGTTTTTGAGGATCTTGTTCTTGGATGTTGATTTCTGATAAATTGTTAAAATTTTGGAGAAAAAAAAAGAAGAAGGCTTCTTTGGGTTTTATATAATCAATTTCTTAGGGGGGGGTTGATTTCATCATAGTTTGTATTTTTATCTTATATATATTCCATTTTTGAAGAATTAAGAGAATATATATATTGAGTTGAATTTGGTGTTTTGTGACTTTTATCACTTTCTTCGGTAGTCATCTCTCTAGGGTTTATTGTACTTGTTCTTTCTTTTTTGGGTTTCTTATAATATTTCAGTTTCCAGGATTTTTTAGTCATGTGTTCCTTTTTATATAATGAAAATTGTTTATATCAGTAGTTACATTTAATTCTAGAATTAAATTTTGCTTGGTTTATATATTGGTTTATTTATTTAGTGTTATTATGAGAAATGATGGGACTGAAATGAAATTGGAATTTGTATGTGATGAACTTTTATATTCTAAGATATCTCATGGGGCTCAATGTAAGTGCTTGGATGAGTGTATCCCCATATACTGTTTGAATATGGTGTCGAACATAGGTACTTTAGAGAAGATGAAGAGTTAACATAGGCTCTATGAAGAAAAAATGCATCATCCATATTCATAAGAATTGTTTTATGTTATGTTCGTATTCATATTAATAAGTGGTTTATGCTGTTTTGACTGCCATATTCACATCTTATGTTTTTGATTTTTTGTAGTAGTGCCTCTCTTCTAATTAGACCTTTCCTTTTTGCAGAAATATCTGGTTGTGTACCAACAAAGAACATAAAAGCTGGGGACAATTTGGTAAAACATAGAAGGGAAACGGCATGCCTTGGTGGAGTGTCTTGGTTGATGTGTTCCGAATCGTTGTGCGATTGAATTTGTACTGCCGAGTTATTTTGTAAAATTTCTGCCTTTTCAATTTACCTTAATTTTCTATGAGCTACCTTGTTCGACCATCAATGGGATCTACCCACTTTTTTTCCTTTTTTCGTGATCAATATAGGATTAGTTAGAAAAGATTGTCAGTTAAACACTAGTTGTAATTTGAGCTCCTTCTGCCACTTCTTCCAGTCAAACCATTTCTTTAGTACTAGGTAGATATTTTATTTGTCTTATATCTTGGTCAATTTGGTTAGCTTTGTTCTCATCCATTATCGATAGGAGTGATTAATCCAAGGAGAAATACGTAGTTATGGTGTGCCAAGCAGCTAGTCAAACAAGATTTAGAGCGTTGAAACACGAAAACGGGATTGCCGGAAAACCAACAATTGTAGTTAGAGTAATTGCATGCTTTCAACCAATGGAGGATTGCCAGGTTAGTTGAAATTTTAGTTTCATTCATTTCCTTTTTTACTCAACAGTTGCTTCAATTAATTCTTTGTATCGATAATTATTATAAATGGATGTTTAAACTGATATTATGTCAATTTTATGTTTTCCAGGCTGAGTACTTTCGTCATCTGCTTAAACCTGTCACGTAGATTGAATCCTTATCTTTGGTATATTATCAAGCTGGAATTTATAAAGTTTTTCTTTTCAACATTTGTTCCTTAAAGAAGAGTTTAAAAATTGAAACTACAGTATTGAGCATTGTCCATCGCCTGGTATGTTGTTACCACTTGCCTCATCTTGTTTTGCATCGGTATTAATTTATTAGTTTGGTTCCCGTGACAAAATTATTACTTGTAATCTGCAGGAGTTTGTTCTAGTTGGATGGTTAAGACCAATAATTCTTGGGTTTTCCCACAGCATTCTTCTCGGCAACTGCCCGAGTTAAGTTGCATGAGTGCATCGTTAGAGCCCAGGCAGCCAGAATGCTTGCCTGCATGTATAAATCCTAGCAGTCACATGCTTTCTGCGAGTGTGTCAAAATTGGGGTCTTTGGTTCCCGGTATGAATTACGGCACTCATGTGCTTCCTGCAAAAATTGCAATGCCAGGGTCCGCAGATATTTCTGTCTTAAAAACGGAACAAAAGTATCAACCTCATGGGTTGCTTCAGCAGTTATACCCGAGTTTCCCTACTTCGTTGCCCTGTCGAGGTTCATTTCTCAATGAGCAGCAATTCAAGATTGCTAATGGGCACACTGGCAGGGCTGCAGCTAATTTTGTGTCTGGCTCCTTGCAGAAAGGGCTGATAATTTTTGATCATTCAGGGAGTCAGACAAGGTTAATTTGTGGCTCTTTCCGATCACCGCATCAGCATGCGGCAACTGCCATTACTGAGCTAGCTTCATCTCTTGATATCCATGAAGGGGTGCAAGCAGTTAAGACAAATAGTCTTATTCCGACACCACCAGCTTTACAGAAGGAATATGATGAGAGCCATTTGGGGGTTGAAGGGAGTGAGATGCGTGAAGACACTGAAGAACTTAATGCTTTGCTTTACTCTGATGAAGAGGAGGAGGATTTTGGTGTCGGTGATGATGATTGTGATGATGATGAAGTAATGAGCACCGCTCACTCTCCAATTGGAATTAAGCGAAGCTATCAGAATCAAGACCATGATTATGATGTAATTGAGCAAGTTGCTAGTTCTGATGGTCCAAACAAAAGGCAAAAACTACTGAATGGTGGGCATAAGCAATTGATAATGGTGGATGGCGCTTGTTCAGTGAAATTGGAAGGCTCTCACGAGTATGACAGCAATGCAGAATCAAGCTACCGAGGGGAGATTTTACATACTGAACAGTCGATGAAGGATAAGATTCACTTGACACTAAAAATCCTTGAGAGCATAATACCTGGTACAAAAGGAAAGGACCCATTACTGGTCCTTGATGAATCTGTAGATTACTTGAAGTCTTTAAAGCTCGAAGCCGAGACTTTAGGAGTGAACCACTTCTAGGTTACACTCCTTACTTTCTAGTAACTTGTTGGCTAAGTGGTGGGAAAAGAAGGATGAAATTAAAAAAAAAAAAAAAAAAAAAACCAAAGTCTTAACCAAGAATGATTGATGAATTTGAAATCACTACACCGGCTTTAGCTCTGTGGGGACGGTTTGTTTGTCATCTTTTACATTCTCAAGGGAGCCTTATATAATGGGGGGCCAACAAAGGCAGCAATGCAAGGTATGCTATTAGCTCTTTTTGCTTAAAAAAAGAAAAGAGGGTTTTGTTTGTTGACCTGAAATGATGATCATGGATAGCTTTTTTGCCATGGGATGTGTCAAGTGACCAATGCTTTGAACGCATGGGGAGGCTGGTAGTAGTGGTATGTGCTGTAAAAACTAGGTCCCTCCTGAGCCCCCAAGGATTTAGTGCATGCGCGTTAGGTGAAACTGGGTCCCATTTCCCACCCTGTTCCTCTTTTATTATTACCTTTGAAAACACATCATGTTTGATATTTTAGTCTTTGTTACAAGCATGAAGACAAAAGTTTATAGGGTGGGGATGCAGATGTACATGCATGCAGTGAACTGAAGAGAGGTTATTTAGTTTCTTTTTTTCTATTCTTCTTTTCAAGGTTCCACCTTCCATCAAATCCTGTAGTAAAAAAAGTTTGGTCTTTTTCTTTTTCTGGTTCATGTACAAGTTATATGTGTGTTTCCTTCTTTATGGCTCTGCAGGGTCTTTGTTTGTATTCATAATTGGAGCATGACTCTGTTGAGTTTAAAGCTCCAAACTATGGCTTGTTTGTTTGTTGTACTCTCATTTTCAGTTTTAATGTAATAATATTGGTTGTGATTTCCTTTAGTTTTTCCAATAATCAACTTTATATTTCAATGATGGCTACGAGAGTTATTATTTTCATATTTTTAATTTGAAGTTTAAATTTGTATTAGTTATTCTTTTGTTTTATGTTGCAATAAATAATTTTTTTTCTCATGTTATTACACTAAATTTTAAATGTATATTAAAGTAGAAAAGAAAAGGTAATATCACAATTACCCTTGCCATTCACATCTTTGTCTATTTGACTTTTTTTTTAAGTTAAATTTGACATTTAATTTTTTAAAAAGAGTTAAATTTGATCACTAATCTTTTAAAGAAGTTAATAATTAAATTTAATTAAAAAAATTAAATTGATAAAGGGTTAAATTCATTTCTAGAAAAAAGAAGAAGGCACATATACAGTATTTCTGGCTCAATTGATTGTGTTGGATGAAAACGAAAGAGAATGAAAAGACAAAAGAGGATATCCAAAATCTCAAAACCCAAAAATCACTCCCATGGACAAAAGAAAAGTGGACTTTTGAGGCATTTTATGGGTTCATGCATCGCCTTTTTTCTCATTGCCTAAAACTGTAGGGTTAGATATTTTTTGTCTCCCACCTCTCCAGGATATACATATATTCGGTCCACTTTAGAAGCCATACATATGAACCATGCATGCATTGGTGCCCATTTCAAGATCATCACATCTCATTCAACACAAAGACATATATATATATTTATTTTTTCATGTTGGAGGTTCGTGATTATTCTTTTCAACAATTTTATCTGTAAAATTTAAATGTTATTCTCTTTTTAAAAATATAATATACATTATTACTACTGCAGAGGTATGTTTTAAATGCTTATTAAAATATGTTTATGGTCACATTATATTATCATAATTGCAGTTGATGGTAGGGTTGTTAATTAAAAGAAAAAAGAAAAAGGTAAGGTGGTGGTTGTTTAGAAGAAAATTTATATAATCTTGATATTTTATTATTATTTTTTTCTTTTTTTAATTTAAATCAGTTAAAAGTTTATTTTAATTAAGAGTGTATCTAAAAACCATTTATTAATTGAATTAATACATCTTATTTTAATAACACATGCATAATCATTTTAATTAATAAATTCCATTAAATTAAGTGTTTATTCCAATTCTTATTAAAGTGCTGAGAATTAGAGGAATAACATAAATTTAATTAGTATGATGAGTTTTTTTTAATATATTTTACGTGCCATCGAAGATTGCTCGACAACTAAGGAAACTTAGATGCAAGTTGTGCCAAATGTGTTATGTGAGCGTTTCTTTGCAGGCGATGTTGTTCGGCCAAGCCTACTTGGTTTGTTAGCTTGGAGAATATTGAAAAATCGGAACCTTTTCATCTTCCAAGGGGTCCCTTGGAAAGCAGTTGACATTGTGAATAATTCTTATACATGGGCAGAACAGTATGCCTCTTTTCATAAGAAGGATTTATCTAGACAGCAGACGCCGAGGCCAATCTTTCACATGCTGGAGAATTGGATCAATTTATGCACTGATGGTGCGGTTCAAGCTGTGTCCAGTACAGCTGCTACTGGATGAGCACTAAGGTATGGTAATGGGATTGGATTATGGGATATAATAGATTCCTGGGTGAATGTTCTGTCTTTGATGTTGAATTGTGGGGCATTCTAGATGGGTTGTCCCTTATTCAAGGTAAACATTTTGAGGGCGTCTTGATTCAAGTAGATAGTCTGAAGACGATTGAGGCTATTCAGGAATTCTCATTGACTGATTCAAACTCTACCCTTATTAAAAGAATTCATCAAATTTTAGTGAAGGTTGGGCATTGAGTCATTGAATACATTCCCAATGAGTTAAATGAAATTGCAGCATAACTAAATTGGCTTTTAATACAGATCAAAACCTGACAGTTTTTGAAGAAATCCCAAAAGAGGTATTAACAATCTCCTCTATTAATAAGGCTAGTGTTAGCCTTGCTCAAAATTTCCCCTTGTAATTAGTTTGTATTTAGGTTTCTTCTAAAAAAAAAGTAATGATTAGTTTCAAGTTTTTTCAAAAATATTTTCTAAGTTATAGCATTAAAATTTCTTACACTTACAAAAATATATATAATTGTTATCCTAATCCTAATAATTACACCTTGTTGAGTAACATCCAAAACTACAAAATAAGGATGATACTATAATGTCAGAATATGTGGACAAAATTGTAGCTTCTTTGTTATCTCTCAAATCACACACTCTTGCTTATTGTTGCCATATCTATTTCATGCCTGCATATATGATGTATGTATGTGAAAGAAAGATTTATATTTTGTGACTCCATTGCTGGAGAGCTGTCTTTTCCTGTTTTTGGTGATTAGCGTGAAACTATTGATGAGATTATTGTTTAATTTGAGGGATTTGAGGGTACGTTTTGAAATTTGTGGCGCCTTTGATTCAACCCATGGCATAAAATATCAGTTCTCAGGATTCTATACATGGAATGATTTGTTAAGCTGGTTTAAGTGTCTGTTTTATTTAAAAATAGGTAAACTAGTTCTTATACATTAGATAAAAGAGCAAATTGGCCTCTCTGATAGTAATTCCATCAATTTCTACTGTTAAAAATTGGTCTTTGTACGTCAGCATGAGGTACACGTGACATGCCACGTGTCAATATATGCTTATTCCGTCAGCCACACTATTTTTTAACAGTACAAATGGATGAAATTTTTAACAAAAAAGTCAAATATGCTTTTTAACCTAATGTACAAGGACTAATTTATCTATTTTTTGAGTAAAAAAAGAAAAATACAATCTGACTCCTAATATAGAGATCTCCATAGTACTTTACCACTTCAAGTGCTAATATATAAGCTACACAATTCATATCCCTTAGCTAAAATGTCATGTACAAAATATATCATTAATTAGTAATTCAACGGTGATGAAAACGGCGTTTAAAATTTGGGGCTTAATTAAAATTTTTTAAAAAAATTAAAGAATTTAATAACTTTTTTTTAAATTGGGGGGTTCGTGAAATTTTATTAAAAAGTAGGGTTTAATTAATAATTCAAAAAAAAAAAGAAATTAGAGATTTAATGAATTTTTTTTAAAAAAAATGGAGGATTTAATTAAAACTTTGAAAAGAAATTAGAAAAGTTAATAAGAATTGAAATGGATTTTGTTTTTGAATTTTGAAAAAAGAGAGAATTTCATATAAATTCAAGCAAGTTCTTTTCAATTTCATTTTGTTGGTGGGACTTATTTGTTTTTGTTGGGTTTTAACTACTCACATGAATGATATTAATTTGTACCATAACCTTATCCCTGCACCATATAATTAAATTATTGGTAGTTCATTATGATTGTTTGTATGATTTTTTATGTTAGATTAGGGATGCAAAATCTAGAATCGATTTGTTTTGAATGGAGTTTTTTTGCGCGCTATCTTCTATCAGTAGTTGTTTGATATCTCTCGTTTTAAGCACACAAATGTCTCTTTGCCCAGGAGATCCCGAGTGACTGTTTAAGGTTTTAGTTGTAGTCACGGTGGTCGACTTTTTGGGCGTTGAATAGCCAGCCACCAACCCCTACACTGTCCCTGACTCTGTCTCAATGTCAAACTCCAGACAGTTTTTCCAATAGGATGAGGACAAGCCATCGAAATAAGAAATTCCAGGTGGCCTAAGGGTCGAGTCGTGCTTTAGTGCTCGAGTCCAATGATGGTTCGCGTTCTCTAAGCCCTAGTGACTTTCCGTCTATTGAGCAATGAACTGTATAGAGACTCTCACCGTATCATAATTGATGGCAAAAGGTGTGTTGGTGCTCTTTTTGTTTCTATTTAGGCGAAAGGGTTGATTCAAGCAATGGACCCCTTTTCTCCGTTACGAAGTTTAGGTTTACTAGAGTTTCAAGATATTCTATTGCTTTCTTTACTTATGCATCTGGGTTTGTGGCTTTGTTGGGCTTTGTCGGACTTTGTTAAAGAAGTTTAGTACATTCTATTTAATATCTATGACACGGTTTATTTACTAATTCAATAAAATATTTCACATTTGATATTTAATATTTATCTTAAAAGCAACAATATATTATGCAATAAACATCAAGAGCCCTGTTCCATTAGCATATTTGATTTGGCAGGCATTGGGACTAAATTGGGAATTACAGAAGAATGAACACATCAAACAAAATCGCATAGAAACACAAACAAATTTTGAATGACAATTTGAAGTTATTTTCATGGTGGTGGCTTTTTCTTTTTCTTTTTTATCATGGTAATCACTGTAAAACATCAACACTGCAATTTCCTCAAAAATTTCAAGACAAAATAAGAGGGAAGGCTAACACATGATGGGAAATGTAGAGTTTTAAGGCACCTCTTTTACGAAATCGAATTTCTCCATCTTCTCGGCGTCTTTCGAGTCTGTTCTGCCGCCGTCGAAATTTGAGGTACGATGTCGTGGTTTTCCACGGCTGTCATCTTGGTGAGTTTGCTCAGTTTCTTCCATCCGCTTGTCCATGCCGATGTTTGTTTTTGCTTCGACATCTTTTCGAATTGTCGTTGTAAGTTCTCCATGTCGTTTTGGAGCTCGAGGTACTTGGCCTTGACGCTCTCGAGCTCGAACTTGAGTGTGTTGATGTCCTTCTTAGCAGCTGCCCATCCTTCTTGGAACGATAACGGCGTTGCTTCGAGTAATGTCTTGTGGTTCGGTATCAATGGTTGGTATTGAGTTTCCGCAGGGTCTTTGAGTGTGCTGTTGGCCAATGCATTGCTTATTTTCACTTGCTCCGAGAAGAGAACTTGTACCACGATTCGCAGGGGGAGCCGTTCATTTTGTGCAGCATGCATGCAGGCATCGATCGAGAGCTTTTGGCAGTCCATGACACGGCAGAGTCGCTTCCTTTCATGTTCGGAGAGTGTCGGATGTGCCTGCAATTGAATTTTGTTACCCCATTTGATCTCAATGATACCACCATTTGCAATATGTGGATAAAGAGGTTACCTTAAGATAGGAATCGATAGCTCGATAAAGTCCGTCATCGCAGGTCCTTGCAGATTCCGGCAAAGCTTCAGCCAGTACCTGAAACTTTGTCAATGACAGGTTTCGATCTCTCGAAACTTCCGTAAGATAACTATCAACAAGCCTGGCAACTCTCATCTTGGCATTCGGATTATTGCTCCTTTGTGTTCCTTCATACATGTGTTTGTCCGAAAAAGGCGGTCTACTCGGGCTCGAACTTTCCGTCTGTTCTTGAACAAGGAAATGTTCCAATAGTCTCTGAACAAGGTCCACATCGTACATGGTTTCACTTTTATTGTAAGAAGGAATGAGAAGATCCGCCAGAGTAGCTTGTTCAAACTGCATCCCGACTCGTTTCTCCAATTCGGTTACCAAAGCTGGTGCCACTTTCAACATGTTAGCCATCCGCAAAAGCCGAAGTAAGAAACTGCAGGAAACGCTGTCTTTCTGCGGCGGGATTATGCTAATCAGGCTCTCGATGATCATCCGTTGATCTTTAGCCTGAATCGATGGAGTATCGTCCTTCGTCCCGGATACAATCATATGTAGTCCGCCTTTCCAACTACTACTACCAGTACCGCCACTACTATTACTATTGGTACTAATACTCATATCATCCGCTGGCCCCTGACCCTGACCATCTTTTATCAACCCTGGAAGCCATTTCGCCGCGTAATGCATGATCGACGCCCCGATCAACTCGAACCGCATACCCTTCACCTTGATCGCCGTAATAACCCTCACGAAATGATCGGTCCTAAGGATCGAAACGTCCTCGAACCACCAATCTGGAGGCACAGGTTGACTCCTACTGGGGCTAGAATCCTTCAAATCATTCCATTTCGGACTCGAAACCTTACTCGGTTTCCCAGTATACGCCCACTTAATCCCTTTCGGATTAGCACAAGCCTTCCAAGCTATAGACTCACTGCAGCGCCGCACAATTTGAAGGTTCTCCGCCCATGGCGACAGTTTCTCACAGCTTTTCAACACCAGTATCGAATCCCTCCATGAAGATAACACCACATAGCTTAAAAACGCTTCGGTTTTGAATATAAGGTTACCTTCGTCCAAATCCTCTGTCATTTCAAGGTACTCTGCAGCACATCGTAAACCAGATATGTTCGCTGCTGTTAAATCCACTGCAATCCCATAGCAGAATTTAGCTGCTAACTCAAATGCTTCGGGTCCACCAGGGAGATCTTCCAAAGCAATTTTGTTTAAATCTGGGTGGTTGTTTGATTCATATATAAGCCTATTCACTTTTCCACTTCGAGAAAGCATAGGATACTTTCCCGGGAAAATAAAAATAAGTGAGAAGAAATTTATGGTTTTAGAGCTTTAAATTTTTTTTTTTGAAGTTTTAGATAAACAGCTACCTTGTGCAAGTGAAAATTGACATCTCCAACTTGAACTAAAAGGTCACTTGGAATATCTGTAGCAACATACCTGCAAACAAAATAAATGTAAACCTAGAAACAAAAAGAAAAACCCAGAAAGTTAAATGAGGTCCATGAACATAAATATACCAGGACTGGCCTCTAAGTTCAAACCCATCAGTTTTGACACCATGTTTGTTGGAGCTAAGAACACCATTGCCATACTCTCTACCTCTGACAGATTCAGTCTCTGATTCCCACATATTCGAACTGGGTTTTGGCTCTGGTTAAAGTGACTCTTACACTAAAAAAAGGAAGAGAAAATGAGGGGAAAAAATTACAGAAAAAAGAAAACAAAGAAGAACTACTAAGTGGTGACACAATAACAAAGAGAGAGTTGATGAGAGGAAGAAAAGGAAGAATCCCACATGGGATGCTTGGAATTATCTTGAAATTGTCGGCTTTCTCACGGATTTTCAAGGTGTTTTTTTTTTGCTTACAGGCTGTGAAGTAATGGGGACTTGTAGTATAGTATCTCACTGTTCTTGGATCAATTTTGGATGGTTTTGCCTTGCAAAAATTTTGATACTTTTTTTATAAAAGAAGAAAAAGAAAAAAAAAACAGTGGAGAATGGAGATTCAATTTCTTTTCCTCTCTCTACCATTGTTATGTTACTGTTTTTTTTTTCATCTTTTTTATAAATTTTAAATGCATAATCTTAAAAAAAAAAAACATTCCTCGGTTTGACAGAGATAGAATATAGAGCTGCTATGTTTACGTAACACGACCCAACAGGTGTTTGACGAAAGGTTTGAATTACCAAATGGCCATTGCTAAAATATACACTATACACTTAAATTTATGTTTTTTTTTTTAATTTAAGGTACCCGAGTATGAAAAGTTCTCTTTTCAGTCACCCAAAGTAAAATGTTCGCAATTTAAGTATCCATGTTCCGTAGTTTGTTCATTTTGATAGTTAAAAAAATTAGTATAATAATAAATTTAGCCCTCAACTGTTATATATTATATTAATTTAGTCAGAATTTTAAAAAATTAACCTTCAAAATTTATAAATATTTTCAATTTATCCTAATTCTAAAAAATTATATATAAAAATACATAATAAGAGATTTAAATTTTATAATAATATTTAATAGAATAAAAATCCCTTCACCCCCTTCCCTCCTCCTCTCTACTGCCAATCCTTAATTTGCAGCAAGAGGTGGAACTAAATGTATATCATCTCTTCAGCGTACCTCTAAGGCTCTAACTAAACTTCCTTTCCACAAATATATGGTTGGAAGCATGGAAGAAGAGTTTCGTGATGTCTTTGTCATTAGGTACGATATCTACGCTGTCATGCACGTTAGTAACCACTTAGAATTTATGAAAAATACAGTCTTTATGACTGCTATACTAACATAGATGCATGACTTGTATTGGTTTTTCTCCTTCTATAGCTGCAATTTGATTTGCTTATATTTGGATCTCTCTTGTAACCTGCCCTTCTGGATTTATTTGCAAATGCTAGTCCTTAATTTGTAGCAATAGAGAGGGAGAGGAACGATGGTGGGGGAGGGGGGACAGGTCCGGTGGGGGAAGGGGAGACGCTGGAGATTTTTATTTAATTTAATTCTTATGTATTTATATATATAATATTTTTTAAAATTAGGATCAAATTGAGAATATTTATAAATTTTAAGAGTTAATTTTTAAGATTATAACTAAATTGATATAATATGTAAAAGTTAATAGCTAAATTTATTATTATACTAATTTTTTAACTGCATTTAATCAAAGTGACCAAAATGACTAAACTATACAACGTGAGTGCTTAAATTACAACTTTTTTCATCTTAAGTGCCTAAAATGAAATTTTTTTTATAGTTGAAAGATTATCTATGTAGTTTATCCTAAATTTAATTATAATTAATTGGCAGACATAGGCATGTAATCTAATGAACACAATCTAATTTTCTATGTAATTTTGTAGATTGATCCAAGAATATTGGAATAATCAATGCATTATTATAATCTAATTTAATAATACTTATTATTTTTTTATTTTCTATGTCTATTTTATGGTTCATATTTAAGATCCGTGATTATTTCTCCTAACAATGTTCTTTCTAAGGTTTGAACATTCATACTTTCATTAAAAATATAATGTGTCTTACCATCGTACCCGACCACATATTGATATTTAATAATGCTTATCAATATCATTTTAATGAAAATATTTATTAATGCTTACTGGTATTAGTTAAATGTGATATTTATAAAACAGAGCATATACTTAATTATTTTATATTTTAATTCTTATAAATATAATAAAAGTAATTCTTAACTAGTGTCTATGGGCACAATTAATAGAATCCTCGTTTAATTAGTATTAATGGAAGAACGGGATACGAACTTTGAAAATGATATTATTAAGAGAGACAATCTCAAACCCCAAACATGTATTATAAAATAGACATAAAATATATATAAAAAATAATTTAATACTGCTAAGGGATTTTCAACTCTTTCGAGAGAAAATTTTAAAGTGGCATTTTCAAAATTAAAGAGGTGGACAATGAAAGTGTAGTTGCTCATAAATGCCCTATATGTTATAGAGCACAGGTTCAAATTCTACCAAAATGTAAATATTGAAATTTTCTTCATTTGCGGTCGTCTGCACATGCACAATCCGTTTCTTTCGACACTCGTCCAAAGAACGTTTTAATTTTTAATATTATTTCAAAAAATTCAATTTTAATTAAATAAAACTTAATTAAAGTTAAACATTTAATTATAAACATTAGTGCAGAAATATTTTAATTTGTAATAATAAATCAAAATTTTAAACCAACTAATTCAATTTTAGATATAATAATAAAAAAACCCCATAATTCATAGACACTAATTAGCATGTTCCTATTTTCCATGATTGCTATTCAAATGAGCCGGATGTTAAGGAAGAGCATTTTAAATCAACCTAGCTAGACTCTATATTAATCAATTCAAAACAATATGATGAACTGTCTCACTATTTTTTACATTTTTATTCATTAATTACTTGTATCCTTTTTCCATTTTTTTTCACCATGGACTAGGGATTAATTTTATCCCATCAATAAATAAATATACAAATTACTAATTCTTAAAAAATATGTAAATATAGCCGATCGAGTCTTAGCTCGATTGGTATGGGTATTGTTGGCAATGCAGGAGGACGTGAGTTTGAGTGTGCTGAAGCGCATTATCCTCCTATTTATGGGTTGGGGAGAGACTATGGATAGTTCTAAGCATTGTATCAAAATGAACAGATATTATTAAAACCTATAATGAGATTGTTCAAAAAAATATATGTAAATATATAAGTTTATGTAATACTATTGGTATAAGATTAAAGACCATTCGTATAAAAGTGTTGAGAGTCGTCTAAATATATTTACATGAACTAGTAGAGAAATGAAAGATTCTTTAGTTAATTTTGGTTGAGTGTCGGAATAAAGTAATGTCTTGAAATGATTCAGTAAGTGGAAAGAGTTTATATAGACTGATGTAAGTCTTTTGAACAAGTGCTTTGTGGAGGACAGGTAGTTGAGTCATGGTGGACCTTTTGCACGTATATTTGAATGTGATTAAAGAGTTTATTATCTTGTTGTGATGTCTCTGAGTGAGTACAGTGTGACTTGAAGTGTTTTTTGAATACTAAACATGCAAGAGATGTGTGTCGAAGATGATCATGTAGTACATTATTAGTTGTTCTTATCGACAAAAAACTTCCTTACCCTAAGTAAGAGGATCTCCTCCGTATTTTCTTTTTAAATTTAAAGTGATTGATACATAAATATATAGAATAAAATGCTAAATTTTTTAAAATTTTTTTAATATTCCATAATCATATATTGGACTTCGATTAAATTTGAAGTTGAGCTTAATCGAATCATTAAATAGAACAAAACTCTTTTAATACTATATGTATTTCATTCACAAAATTCGGACATAAAACTTTACTTAGAGTACATTAAATCCTATCCAAATAAATTTTTAATTGATTTTTACCAAACTCGAATTAATTTGATTTTTTTCAATTTTATATTACCGAGAGAATCGATTCGATTACTAATCAACCCTTTTACTCAATGAATAAAAATTAAAAATTATATATACATATTTTTTGGTGAAAGATAAAGAAACAATTACATCAAACTACTATGAAACCAAAGCATCACTTGTTGTAACAAACTTTAAAATAGCTACGAGCTCCCCAGAGACTTGGTGAGCACCTTCCTTCCTATCAGAAGATATTTTGGGTAAAAAGTCTAGAGCTTTGTTTTCTTCCCTAGAAACATTCCTTAATCTCCATTGTTCTTATCAGTGTAGATCCTCACTTGTGAAAGAGAATCAGACCATCCACAATTTCTTAGTTGAACATCAAACATTGAGCAGTTATATTGAATTGATTTTGGCTAATTAATTTATTTTAAATCAAATAGATCTTCAATTTTCGATTGAATCAGTTGGAGAAATTTATCAATAAATTTAACATATATATATAGAAATTTAATGAGTATATTTTGGGCATGCAGAAAGATTTGGAAAAATAGAATCCAATTGCATGAGAGAATTAAAGGTAGTTTTGAGAATGTATTGAACTAATACGTGGGTCTTTTTTCCTTTTCCTTTGTTTTTCTATGTATAGCTCTTGCCCTTTACTTTTTTTTTAAATATTTAAAAAATAACTCAAATTAAAAGCTTTATGAATAGGGTAATGGTATGGTACAAAAAAGATTATAATTGTGGGAGCATTTATGTGAATTTACCTTATGAAAAAGGAATAAAAGAAGTGGTCCATTTATGGAATTGTTGCCTTTTTCTTCTACCCCATGCGACATGGAAGTGAAATTACTTGCGCTTTTAAGGGCTGCATTTTCCGTACATTCTGTGCTTTTCTGCAATCCTTTTGTGTTTTTCCGGTTGCTTTGCTCTGCTTTGGTTTAAGGATTTTAATATTTTTAGATATTAGATTTTGAAAATTGATTATAATTTTTTTAGTTTTTATAATCTTTTATGTTTTATTATTTTTTATTTTCTTAATTTTAAGTAATTTTTTTGATACGTCTCATTGATTGGTTTAATTATTTTAAAAAAATTAAATTGGGGTAAAGAATTACAGATATAATGGTCAAATTGATAAAAAAATAATATAGGTATCAAAGTGATAATTTAACTATAGATAAAAAAAGTAGATTCTTTTTATCTTTTTTATCACTTGGAAAGAGAAGTTTTAGCTGATGAAGGGTGAGTCTGGATAGACGGTACATTTACCTGCGATTAATTAGTGTAAAAACAACGGTAACGATGAGATTAGATACTGTAGTGTGAGATAAAAAGTAAGCTAAACGCACCACTCATCCAAACTCACACTAACACTCTTCCCAATCCCAATTTATTTATTTATAATATATATGAAATTAATTTACTAGAGAAATATATATTAAGTTATCAGTAAAGTAAAACACTACAAGTTTCAACCTTTGTATATTAAACACTAAAAATAGGTAAATTTCATAAGGATAAGTTAGTAAAATATGTTTTAAAGTAATTTTATATTCGATCAACCAAACATAAAAACATCACATTTCAACTAAATGAATCAAACAAGACAATGTAATCGGTAATGTGTTAAGCAATATACATTTCGAGTAATCATGTTATCAATGATAATCTTACATTTTGTAAACCAAACATCTCTTAGAATTTGTTTGGACAACACAAAGTAATTGGATGAAAATGTAATTATCATGATACTAATTACACTCTTTTGTAATTATAAAGAATTGTAATTCTTTAGACGCGATTAGTTGAAAGAATGTAATTACATTGGAATTCCATATGCCACATAATAATAATTGTAATTACACGGTTATATAATTTATAAGAAATTCGAACTCACAACTACATAATTTACATAATTATTAATATGGTTTTTTTTCTTTATCCCAATTAAGTACCTATAGTTTTTAGTAATGTACACATGTCATACATTCATTGGACCACATGATGCCATTTAGTTTATATTGAATCTTGAAGTCAAACTCATGTATCAAGTTAAACATTAGAACCAAACTCAAGTACCAAATGCTACATTAACCTTAAAAATAATGACTTCTTAGTTTTTTTTTTATGATTGAATTAATGTCATGAGTTAATTATTTTCTAACTAAGTTGATGTTCGGTTAACTCATGAAACTGACTCAATCTTTATTTGTAGGTGTTAAGTGTAATTTTAGATTTAGGGTGTGTTCTTCATTACAGTGGAAAAATACTTTTAGGTTAAATGTGCTTTTCCACTATAGAAGTAGATCTGCTCATGGGTTGGGCCGCCTGGCCCGGGCCGAAGGCCTACTCGAAAAGTGTGAAGGTTTGGATAAAAATATAGGCCCGAAAAATGGGCTTAGGCAAAAAAAAAAAACCTGTAAAAATAGACTTACCTCGGGTAAGGCTTTTTCGGCCCGACCCGAATATGTAAAAAAAATTGCATTTTTTTACTTTTTTTCTATTTTTATTTACTATTTTACTATAATTTCACCTATCTTAATTACTATTTTACTATCATTTCACCTATCTTAATTGGATTATAATTTATTTATGTTATATTAATACCTTGCAAGACCACCATCAGAGTTAATACACCTATAAGCTCAAGATTTCATAAGCCTGGGTCATCAAGATCAATTATATGACATGAATGGTAAATATTTATTCCCTATGCATGACAATCTATATTAAAAACATGCTTGGGACGACAAACGATAACAAGATACTCACATACAAATTAATTTATAGGAAGTTCAAGACTAATACATGAACAACGTATGACACCTCAAAAAATCAAGATAAGACATCTTCTCTCTTAACACGATTCTTAACTCTCCTACTCTTGGATCCTCTCTTGAATATACATATTTTGACCAGTCTAATTTCTCACTCTCCGCCCCCAAAAGAACCTTCCCAACGTCAAAACCTTTTGTTCATATCAATAATTTATTAAAATTTTAAAATAACCCAAAAATGTAGCAAACATTTTGTAGCCTACATGTATGCAATCCCTCTATTATTTGAAAGAGAGAGCATTTTCTTTCTAGCAAGTGGATGGCTTTTTAAAAATAAAAAAATGAAATGAAATTATGGGTTTTCTTAGAATTTTCCACTCAATAATCAATGGGATAATCTTTTGCAGAAAAAAAAATTGTGTCTATCTTTTTAATTATAGTGCTGTGCCACCATGTTAGAAACATATAGTCCAAAAAAGTGTTGAAAGGATTCATTTTTGTTCATATATATAATATTTAATGGAGAAATGAAAATTGTTAGCTGATTTCACGGCGTCCCCAAAAGACCCAACAAAAGGCTTCTCCCTTCTACTGTTCTACTGATCACAATCACTCCTCTCCTTCGGTTTTTCTTTTATTATTTTATTGCTGAAATTGACCCACCACCATTTCTCACCCTTACTATTTTATCAAATATTTAAAATATATATTTTTACTATCTTTCGATCTTCATTTTATGGACTATTTTCAAAGTTTAAACTTTTCATCTTTAATATTTTAACTCACGCTCTCTTTTTTAAAAGGATAATATGCTTTACTATTACACTTAATATTTATTTGTAAAAAAAAAAACCACTTTTTAATACATTGAGAATTATTAAATTTATTAATATTAAACATTTATTAATTATTAATAGTAAATAAGGGTGTGTTTAGTAAACCATTAAAAAAATTTATTTTTAATGAAATAAAAATTTTCAACATTTAATATTTTAAATAAATTTAATAATCATTTTAATTTTTTAAAATTTTTAACAAAAAAATGCTAAATAAAATAAGTAGGCAGGTAAGTAAGTAGCTATTTATCACTTGTAGAAAATATTAAGTTAGTTATATTTTATTAAAAAAATTGACATAAGTTTTTTTTTTGTTAAAACAGATAAGATATTCAAATTATTATATTTATTTTCATCTAAAACTATTTAAAATAATATAAAATATTATATTAATATAATTAAAATTTAAAATAAATAGTATTTTAAAAATTAATATTGAATTTTATCAAACAATATAATTATGTTTTGTACTTATATTTATTAATTTACCAAACAAATTTCTAGTATAAATTCAACATTTATAAAATATAATAATAAAGATTCAGTTATCAAACACACCCTAATTTTTTAAAAATAATCATCAATAAAAATCTTTATTATTATTTTTTACTTTAGGTTATTATATTTATGATTTTTCAGAATTTATTTAATTTTTCTTTTACCAAAAATTTTGATATTCGATCATTATATTAGACCTCGATTAAACTTAAATCCAAAATATATTGAATTTTTAATAAAATTAAATTAAATTTATAAAATTTAAACTCGAAATTTTATTTAATAACGGATAAATTCAAAAAAAAAAAAACCCCAGCCAGGGCAGGGCAGGGCAGGGCCCAGGTGCTAGAATTGAAATAAATGGGAGGGTGAGCACTCGGCATGGGCGAGGAATATGAGTGGGTGTGCTGCAAAAGGAATATTATTTAATGACATAACACCCTTCTCTCTGCATATGTTTATTAAAAAATAATTTCGTTATAGATTCTGATAATATTTATTTTTATATAATATCTAAAATTATTTATAGTCTCTCATCAACCCATAAATAAGAGGATAATGGGCTTCAACACACTCAAACTCATACTCTCTTATATTGACAACAATACATATATTAATTAAACTAAGATTTAATAAACTACTCATACGTAATTTAAATTTGATATTTGTGTGTTTTTGTTTCTTTAATGTTTTTATATAAATATATTCATGTTATCCCTTTCCCACCCTCCGAGATTCTTTTTATATATGAATAAATTATTCTGTACATTATTAATAAAGTTTAGAAAATTACAATTGAGTCCAGGATACTATCATGTTTTTCTTTCATTTTTATAAAAAAATAATATTTTAAATTCACTTGTACAAATTTTTATTTTATAATATATGTTTATTTATATACACATATTATAACTTATCTTTGTTAAGTAAAAAAAACTATTTATTAATTACGAATTTAAATAATAATATAAATAGTAATACTATCTTAAAGTATTGTAAGAAGAAGAGTCCGAGGATTTAAACTCAAAGGGACCCCAAAAAAAAAAACCTCCACTTTCAAATGAAATCAAATACTTAATTTATAAAATTTTTCTAATTTTGATCACGAAATTTTAAAAAGTTATAAAATATCATTGAATTATTCGAAGTTTTCATTTAAGTTATTGAGATGTTAAAAGCACTGTTATATGACATTTTTTATTCACATTGCTTACACTAGTTGAAAACTCTCATTCCTATTCTCTCGTATAATTTATTTTTTTTCGTGAAACAACTTTTAATATCATAAATATTTGAACTAAAATCCTAACAACTTTCTTTTATAATCTTCGACACTGATCAACATTGACTTGAATTTAAAGTATATTCTTTTACTCATTGATGAGTACTGATCTATCGTGCTGATCTTTGAGTTGTTGCTTGGAGTTTGTTAGTCAAATTTAAAAAGAACAACTTAACAATCCAGTAACTTAAATAGGGGTGAGCAAAATTCAATTCGATTCGAAAAACTTGATAAAAATTTTAAATTTTAAATTAAATAGTTTGAGTTATTCGGATCAACTCGAATAAAAAATTAAATTTTTCGATTTAACTTGAATATGGATTACACAATTCAAGTTATCCGAATATCTGAATAAGAAAAGGTAAACTACGTCGTTTTGATAAATGTTTACTTTTTCTAAAGTTAAAAGTCAAAACTGTTAAGTTAAAAGGTAAAATTACGTTGTTTTGATGAATGTTTACCTATTAAGTTAAAAGGAAAAATAATTATATTGTTTATTTAGTTAAATAATTTTGTACTTTGTTTACTAGTTAAATAATTGATCCATTTAAATACAACATTGAATATAAATAATAAGATCAATTAACTCAACTCGATTTGACTCGAAATTTTTTACTTGACTTCATTCGATTCAATTTGAAAAATTTTCAAATTAAATTTAATTGCTAAAATAGGATTCATCAATTTAACTAACTCAAAATCTTTTTACTCGATTCAACTCGACTTAATCAAATGTTGACTTTGAAATAATTGAATTAAGTAACTAAATAAATTAGAGTAACAGTAGGTGAAAGAGGAAAGTGAAAGAGGGTGATGGCATGGAAAGCGGTGGTGGGAAAGGAGCCACGTAACGCACCATTCTCCCCCACATGCATGTCCCCTCTGCTTGTTGGGGATTGGACTCACATTGTTTGTATTCAATGAAAATTCATTTCTCTCATTAATTATATATTAATTCATTACCATAACCTTACAAACATTCCCACTTCCCTCATTTTCCTTTTTCTTATTCAATCCTCCACTTGCACCTTCTCATTCTCATCTTTCTTGGTCCATAACTCTTCTTGCCTGCCTCCGATCATTCTTTATTTCTTAATTACCAATTGCACCAACATCGTATATATATATAGAAAGAAAGAGAGTTATTGGATTAGAAAAAGAGAAAAATATATATAGAGTGCAAGTAGAGTTGTTCATAGGTCGGGTCTTGAAAAGTGGAAAAATTTAGGTAAATATATAAGTCCGAAAAATGAGTTTCAACAAAAAAATAAGACCTATTTTTTAAACGGGCCAGGCATTGAGTAGGTTTTTTGGTCTGGGTCTAGGCCCGACTCAGCCCAAATTTACAGAAAAAAATATTACTACTGTTTTTTATTGTTTTGTTATCATTTCGCCATTATATTACTACTATTTTATTGTTATTGTTTAGATGTTTATAACTCTTGTTTTATTATTAATTTTGTTACTATTTTAGAGATATTTGTTTGCTAAGTTGAACTTATTTTAATGTTATTTAAGTATTTTTTCCATTTGTTAGGAAACATTTATTTTAATATTTTTTATTGTATTTGATATATTATATTTTTAAATTTATTTTATATAAAAATAATATAAAAGAATTTTAATACGAGCTATACTTGGACAAAATTTTAAGCCCATTTTTAGGTCCGGGCCTAGAAATCGAGCCTAAATTTTTTACTTAGTCCAACTTGACCCACGAACAACTCTAAATAGAAGTGTTTATGAATCAAATCAAATTCATATATAGTATTAATGTCATACTTTTTTACTCATGTTTTGTTTGATTTGAAATATGAATCTTAAATTTTTATTCAAACCTACACATATTTGTAAATTATTATTCCAATCTTGTTTAAGTCTATACATATTATAAATTATCTAAATTATAATTGAACAAAAAATTACATATTATAAACATGAAAAATAAGTTGATTCAAATTTGGGTTTCCAATAAAGAGCCCAAGCTCAATTATATTTTAAATGAATGTTTAATTTTGTTTAAATTGAGTCCATATTTTTATCAAAACTCTAGTAAAAGTATCATGGAAGTTTTTGTACTAAGAATCAGATTGTATTTTATTATCTCTACTTAAAAAATGGGCAAATTAATCCCTATGTGTAAGATCAAAGAGCAAATTGGTCATTCTGTTAAAAATTCCATCAATTTTTACTGTTAAAAACTGATTTTTGTAAATTAACATGAGATGCACGTGGCACGCCATGTTTAACTGTTTGAATATTTCATTAGCCACACCAGTTTAAACAGTTGAAATAGCTGAAATTTTTAACAAAAAATATCAGTTTTCTCTATGATTTAACATACAAAGATTTATATAATCGTTTTTAAGTAAAAGAAATAAAATATAATTTAACTCCTAATACCGATATCTCTTAATATTTTTACCTCAAAACTCTTTTGAGTGTGCCATTGACTATAAACAGGTAGGTTAGTACTTTGGACAGGTGTAGTGTGGAGTGATGGGCAAAAAGCCCAAATCCAGATAGATATGCTTTAGATTAGCAGGGGTCCATTGGCTGTTCAGGTCCCATTTTTTTTCTTTCTAGTTTGAATATATTAATGGATAAGAAATATTGAGAAATGCCCTTTTCTTATTAATCATTGAGGGAAAACAAAAATTTCCCACTTTTTCTTTGTATTTTCCCTTTCACTTTTAAGGGTGAGTTCATGAATGATGTTTTTGGCATTTCATCATTTTTAGGGTTCTCTCTACTTACACCCCAACATGAGTTTTGGTGGGTCAAGCTGACTTGTGTTTGATAATTGAGTGTATTAAAGTTTTAAAACTTTGGAATTTTCTTTGTCAATTGGAGTTTGAAATTCTTTTGATTTTGGGCCGACTCCAACTCAAAAATCCAAGATTTTAGTGCATTTTTCTCACGGTTTTGGTCTTGGATGCCATTGATCTCTAAAGCAGCTGGCATTTCAATCAGCTTTAAACAGCACACAATGGCATCCGCCTTCCCCTGGCCAGTTCAAATTGAACTCCGACCGATCCTCGATTGGTAATCGGGGAGCTGCAAGAGCTGGTGTCATTTTACGTGATTGCGGAACTTTGGGTTCTTAGTGACGGACTCGTGCTTGCAAACCACACTAACATGTCTAAACTCCTCACTTATTTTAAGCATATCTTAGTGACATAATTTCTGTTTTAATTCCTTTTGTTTTACTTTTATAATCTATTTTATTGTTTTTTATTATATTTTTTAATATAAAATATAAATTTCATTATTATTAACTTTTAATCATTATTTCTTGTCAATAACATAAGAGAGCAGTGATTAAAGCCTCTTGTTGATATCTCCAAATGACTCGTTTGATTAAATTCTCTCTCCCCAATTGGCAAATTGACTTTGTACTGACTAAACTATCATTTCACATTATTAACATTTTACAATTTCATAGCCCTATTTTTAATCTCACTACCAACAACTTCAATACTACACTAACCAATATCCTTACCACTACTATTTTTTAATCTCACCTAAACAATCTTACCAATATGATTGCCCGCTCATCCAAATGAATCCTTAAATTCACCTATATTCAATTCCCATACACTATAAATCAATAAAGTATCTAACAATTACAATAGAGTTGCTCTCACTTTTCTATGAATAAATGTTCAATTAGTCATTTAATACTGGATTACCCGCCTGAAAAATGGAAAAGTTTGGATGAGTTGAACTTTAGGTAAGATTTTTGGCCCGAATCTAGCTCGACCCGAATATATTATGTTATAAAAATACTATATTAATTATATATGTTAAATAATAATTATATATATTTATATTTATATTAAATCACTAACCCAATAACAATTAAACTCATTACCCAAAACCTAAAAAAAAACTTACCTAACTACATAACCCAACCCAAAATATAAATTTTAAAAAATATATTTAATACAATAAAACATTTATTGTATTTTTAATATAATAAAATATTTATTACATTTATGGTAGTGTTTTTAATATAAGTACTTTTTACTGTATTTTTAATGTGTTAGAAAACATTTATTTTATTATTTTTAGTGCATTTAGTGTATTATATTTTTAAAAAAATATTTTTAAATAAAAACTAATCTAAAAAACTCAAATATGGGTGAGCTGAATTGAGCCCGGGTTTACTGTTCTTAAATTGGGTCGAGCTTGGGTAAAAAGTAGTCCATTTTTCGGGTTAAAACCGGACTTGAAAAATTGGTCTAGATACCTTGCATAGGCTCAACTTGAACCCGATCCGGCCCATGAACGCCTCCACTCAAGAGTAAGTCTAAGTAAGAAAATTCGAAAAATGATCCAAATCAAGTTATTTGGATGATTTATAGGATACAAGTCCATAATCGTAATTATCTAAACTAAACCAAAATTTATTTTTATTTAATTTATAATTAAATTATTTTAGAGTGTAAAAATAAATATTTTAAATTTCATATAATATAAAAATTATTTTAAAAATACTATAAAGGTTATGTAATTTTTTTATTTAATTGAAATTTAATTTTTTTAAATAAATTTACCTAAAATACATAAAATAAAATAAAACTTATCTTATTAAATTAAATCTAAAAACTGAAAAATTGCAAATAGAAACACATTATGATGAAGGGTTGACAAAATTCCGAAAGAATTTAACTCACCCCTACTAATAAGCACCCTTATTCGAGAGAATAGTTATATGAAACTGTAATTTCATGTCATCTCTATTTAGAATAGGGATGACATATAGAATTAAAGTTTTATACAATATTTTCTCATTTACCTCTACCATCGTGGAGCGACAAAGAAACTATTAATTAGCTTGGAAAAATCAAAATTAGATGTTGTGGAAACTGATTTTGTTCTAACACTTTGTAATAAAGAAGGCCTTAAAAACCATAATTATGGTGATTTGCGTTAGAGCACAGTGATCTTAACTTATAACTCCCATGCATTTTTCTCTAATCCTTCTAAATTAAATTCAAAGATAGAGACTTGGATGCAGAAAACTCAAAATACCATTATATAAAAGGCATTGCAAAGATCCCAGTTCAAAAAATGGAGGTCCAAATCCAAACACGAAAGTTAATAAAGCCATCGTCTCCAACACCACTTCACCTCAGAGAATTAAAGCTTTCATGTTTCGATCAAATCGCTCCTCCAGCATTCGGTTCCTTCATTTTCTTTTTTAAAGCACCCATTAATGGCCACCAAACACTCAAAAAGCTCGAGTCTTCACTCTCCGATGTATTAACCAAGTTTTACCCTTTTGCTGGTAGGTTCATCCAAGACCGAAACGCCATTGATTGTAACGACCAAGGTGCTGAATATTTAGAAGCTCGAGTCAGTGTTAGTCTAAACCAGTTCATATTGGAAGAGCTCGACGTTAAATTGGTGAACCTTTTGGTCCCATACCCGAATGAGCTCGTGTTTACCCCAACAATCCTGGCGGTTCAAATCAATGAATTCGATTGTGGTGGTTTAGCCATCGGAACCAGCTTTTCCCACAAGTTTGCTGATGGGTTCACGATTTTTGGGTTCATGAATGGATGGGCTACTTGTTGTAGAATTGGTGTCGATGCTGTGAAATGTTTGAGTTTCGAAACTGAATCCCTTTTGCCTGATGGGTTTAAACCAACGTATAAAATGCCAGTCCCGGATGATAATTTAGATACCCTAATCACAAAGAGGTTCATATTCACCGCGTCCACCATAGCTGCTCTGAAAGCCAAGGTGGGGGTAGGGCAATTTTCTAGGGCGCAGCTGTTGATCGCCCTCATATGGAAGGTACGAATTTCAATGGCGAAAAAGAAGGATTCATTACAAATTTTCCCATACAATTTTCGTGGGAAAACAGCTTTACCCATACCATCAAATGGAGCAGGCAACCTGTTTATAAACATCCTCGTACGATTCACAGCTAACGATGACAAGAACCCTGATTTGCTGCATTTGGTGAATTTAGTGGGAAATGAACTGAGGAACGCCGCTGAAACATTCGGGAAAGCTGAAACTGCTGAGGATTTGTTCTTGTCAGCGACGAATTCATCGAGGGAGATCCATGAAACACTAAGTAAAGGTGACACTGAAATTTGTATCTTAACGAGCTTGTCTAAGTTTCCATATTACGAAGCTGATTTTGGGTGGGGAATGCCTGGTTGGATAGCCAGTGTGCATAAGGATGTAGAAATGGTTTTGTTGATGGATACTAGGTTTGATGGTGGAGTTGAAGCATGGGTGACATTGGAACCTGATAACATGGTTAGATTTGAGCAAGATCCTGACATTTTGGATTATACTTGCAAACCTTCGGACTACTTCACTCGATGCTTAGTGGGTTCTGAGAATTAAAATCCACACAAGTGAGTTTAGTCAACGATATACGTATTGATGTTATGTTTTCCTTAGACTTGAAGTTTTTTTTTTTTTACCTTTATTTGGTATTAAAAATTAAATATATGAATAAAAGCTTAAATTAATTGGTTGACGCAATATTTTTTAAAGTTGACATTCAATTTATGCTTTAAACTTTATTTTTCAATCTTTAAACCACGACGTCTTCCTTAAAATGAAAAAATTATGGAACAAATATGTGGGTTTGACTATTTTCTTTAAAAACCCATCTAAAGTTAAAGCAAAAGTGAATCTAGTGTTAATTAGGGGCAATTTGCTCTTTCTCAAATTATTAGGGTTTCAGTTAAACAACTTTAATCATTGTTTTCTTATGGGGTTTTTTATTGAAATAAATTTAAAAAAAATTAAATACCGAAATAGGTTGTTAGATAGATTAATTACCGAAATGGTATGTTTTTTAATGGCGCCAATCTGACAGGCGTCAATGAATTTTTTATATTAATATATTTTTATTTTAATAAAATATTATTAATATTTCCCGGATCAGTATATGACCCGGGTATAGATACGAGGCGCGACTAGTTGCGCCTATCTCGGAGGCGCCAATGGTGGAGCCTATTTGACAGGCGCCACTGCTGCTTATTTTTTTTCCCTATATATACCCCCGAAAATCAAATGAGCACAGGCACAAAATTTAGCAGAGGAACGAAAATAAGAAGATAGGGAGAAGAAAAAAAGAAAGGAAAACAATAAGAAGGATAATGTATTTTGGTTTATTTCTTTTTAAATAGAATGTAGAGTATTGTTAGTAATTTTATTATTTGAAAGTTATTTTGTTAGGTTATTAATTTTGTTAGCTTCTGAATGAAAAATTTTGTATTAAAAATTTTATGTAATTTTTTTGCATTTCGAAACTGTTTTAAGAATTTTGAAAATTTTTTAACAGATCTAGTATTGAAGATGGAGAATCAGTTTTTTGTATGCGTTTATTTCGATGGAGAAATTTTGACAACAACCGTGGGATGTATATTTGAATGTCGCAAACAAGTAGCAATGAATTTTAATAGAAATATCTCGTTTGATGATATGAAGGAAAAAATTAGTGAAAAAATTTATAGACGTTGTGGGAGAAGGATATCAAAACTTTTCTACAAGTTTTCAATTTCGACGGTGTAGTGACCTAAAAATTTGGCGATGCCACGGGCACTAGTCGAAATGATTATTGCAGATTTGAAAAGAGAATCTCGATTTTATTTGAAAAAGGAGTCGCCACCGATCTTTTTTCTAGGCGTGATCGGACACCTAATAAATTCTCTTTTTTAAAAGAAAAATTATTTTCAAATTTTCTAAAAAAGAGTCGATTTTTGGTCCATTTCAAAATCCAGAGAAAATTAAGGTTCGGGAGTCGGTTACGCACGAGGAAGGTATCAGCACCCTCGCGACGTCCAAAATTGGTATCTCGTTAAATGTGTATTGTCTTAATTTTCAAAAATACAAGTTCAATTTAATAATTAATCGTGATCTGATCAAAATACGAATTTTTTTTTAAACAAGAAGATTTTTGAAACAAATATTTTTTTAAAAACATGAAAATTTTTAAAACACGAGAATTTTGAAACACGAGAATTTTTTTTGAAAACACGATTTTTTTTGAAACGCAAAAATTTGTAAAACACGAGAATTGTTGAAAACACAAAAATTTTTGAAAACACGAAAGTTTTTAAAACACGAGAATTTTTTTTTTGAAAACATGAAAATTTGAAACACTAGAGTTTTTGAAAACACGAAGATTTTTTAAATCACCGGAATTTTGGAAACGCGGAAATTTTTGAAACATCGAAACTTTTGAAAACACGAAGATTTTTGAAATGCGAAAATTTTGAAACATGAAAAAAAATTTTGAAGACAAGAAAATTTCGAAACACAAAATTTTTTTTCTAAAACCCGAAATTTTTTTTTTGAATATTTTTTATTTTTAAAGGGCGTATCGAGTTTAACGCAAACCGGCGATATTCACCCAACGTAGCAATGAAATCAACGATTTTATGTTAAATCGATTCAATTTAATATTTAATCGTGATTCTTATTAAAACACGAGAATTTTTTTAAATACGAGAATTTCCCCTTTTGTTTGTTTTCGACTTCTAAAAGGACGTCCCGTATTTAACACGAGCTATCGATATTCACCCAACATAGCGATGAAATCAATGGCTTGATGCTAAATCGGTTCGTTGCCTTATGCATTAAAATATATATTTTTTATTTTAAACATGCAAATAAAATGGCATAATAACATTTATATAAAAAAACTATTTTCAAAATACTAATTTAAATTAAATGAAACACCATTTAAATACATGAATTAAATTAAAATGGATAAAAATTACCAAAAACCCAAAGTTATGGGCTTGAAGAATAGGTTTTTTTCCCTTTTTTTTTTGCTTCGGATTGGGCCTTAGTGGGCTGCCAGGCTGGATGCTGGCCTGCTACTGGAACGGGCCTGGGGCCTGTTACTGCTGCTGCTGGCCTGTTGCGCCTGGGCTGCAGGATGCTGGGCTGCTGCTGGGCCTTCTGCTGTTGGGCTACTGCTGTTTTTTTTCTTTGACAGGCTTGCTGTCTTTTTTTTGCTGATTACTGTTTTGGGCCACTGGGAACGGGCCTGTTGCTGCTGCTGGGTGCCGTGGGTCGGGTCGTTTCGGTCGGGTCGGGTTGGGTTGACCCGACTGTGATTTTTTTTTCTTTTTTCTTTCTCTTTTTCTTCTTTCTTTTTCTTCTTTCTTCTTCTTCTTCTTCTTTGGGCCGAACCCCAGCCGCCTTGCGCAGTCGACGGCGCTTCCTCCGCCTGGTGCAACGGCCGACGGTGGTGTGGTGGTCCTCTCCTCCTCTTCTTGTCCTCTTTTCTCCCTTCTTTTTTCTTTTCGGATGCTGTTTTTTTTTCTTCTTTTACTTGCTGTTTTTTTTTTCTTTTTGTTGTTTGGCTTGCTTGAGTTGTAGGTAGTAGTGGTGGAGGTGTCACAGTGGCGGTGCGGCAGCGATGGTTGCAGGAGGAGGTTTTGGGCTGCTATTTTTTTGAATATTTTGCTGTTGTTTTTTTTATTATTTTTTCTTTGCTGCAAAAACTCGCCCCTCTCTTTCCCTAATTTTCTTCTTTTAAATCCTTCAATTTTGTCTTCTTCTTCTTTGTTTTCAGGTGGCAGTGGAGCAATCATGGCCTAGGGAGGCTGCTGGAGCTGGCCTGCTGGTTGCGGCGATTTGACAAGTCCAGAAGGACCAAACTGCAGAAGATGCGAAATTTCTAGGGTAAAAGTGTAATTTTAGGAAAATATGGGGCCAAAATGTAATTTTTGGAAAGTTTAGGGGCTAAAATATAAATATAGGAAATTTTAGGGTCTAAAATGCGATTTAAAGAAAATTTAGTGGTCCGTGTGTAATTTATATTTTTTGTATTTTTTTGATTTATTATTGTTTTATTAATTATTAAAACATAAAAAACAATGGGCCAAAGCCCAAACAAGTTCAAAATTAAATTATTTAAAACCCAATTATCCAACCTTACATGCCCAACCATTGGACCCAACCATTAGGCCCACATGAGGCAAGCCCAAAAAATCATAATTTTTTAATTAATTGTTTTAAATATATATAAAATAAAATAAAACAAAACAAAACAAAATAAAAACACGAAGAACGTACCGGACAAAATTCAGTGATTACTGACGGATCCAATAAAATTTACCGAAATGAAACTTGTAGACGATGAAGATGTGGAGACAATGATCGCTCTTTATTGTAGGACTCAGAGCAACCAAAATGCACCGATTCAGTTATTTGCTGAGTTAGCTGGTGTGAAGGCAACTAAAGATCCCACTTCATTAGGTGAAGAAGATGGAGTTTAAGAGCCGTGTATGGTGGTTCTGGTATCGTATGTTGATAGTCAATCAACTATACACGGGACCGATATTGATCTTAATGCTGCACCCGAGACTGATGTGGTTGGCGATTATGTATACTATAGTAGTGATCCTGTTGATCACGAAGTTGATAGTGAGAGTGATCCCGACGTAGACGAGGTCCCGGATGATATTGAAGACGAAGGTGTGAATGAGGATGGAAACGTTAACGCGTCTTTAGTCGAAAACCAGATTCGTGGTATTGTGGTACACAATAGTCCTGGGTGATACGGCGAGAGGAGTGGAGTACGGTGGTGGAGACAAGCCCGCGAAATAGTCATCACCCCTCAAATCTGGATGATAAGAACTATCCTTAGAGTGTAGTTCCGTCTCTACCTCCAACTCCGGCTCTGGGTCTGGTGCATGATGCGGATCTAGAAGGGGTTGCCCAATTCGTGTCGTATGCGGAGGGACTACCATCGACCGCCCACCAAACAAAAATGGTTTCCTTATCTCACAGTACCACTGTATGTACTCTAACGAGGGCTGCAGATCCAAAGCACAATCCATCTGAGGTACCCTCCCCAACCGGTTGCTCCATATCGTAATATATTATTCATGCACTTCTCCCCAATCATGTCTATACATCCCCCTCTTGTTCATCCCATGTATCTCCCCCAATTGTATTGGCAGTGTCGGGATATACTGTATGCAACCGAACTGCTGGAGTACTCGATTGCCATGATACCACTCCACTACCTGAAAATTGATAACGGGTGCGCTAATGCACTATAGGTTTGAGTCGACGTGAGCAAATGAGAGGATAACTGCCATAATTTCTGGAACAGAATACGACATCCAAATGAATTGCACAATTAATAACATTGATATATTAACGCGGGTCGAGTGAGATAAAATAATAAAATGAAGTTTATATTGGAAAAACTTACCCACTCTCTAGCATGATTCTCAATCATTAGACGGTATATCGGAACCGTGTATGACCTCCCGATACCCGGATTGGTACTCCATCTACGAAAACAAATTGTTAGAACAATATAATCTAAAAAAAAGCCAACTAATTATTATAACGAGTAAAAATTCATCACCTATTAACGAGTGGAAATATATATGATTGGTGACTAATGGATGCCAAGAATGGGATCCGGTAAAGTGCCCACGACTGCAGCAATATGAGGCATCCGCCTATGTCCATCATAGAAGGATCTGTCGTCCGACAAAGTTCGTGATACAGCATGGCTAAAACAGCAGACCCCCAACTGTATAAACGGGTGTTATGCAAATTGGATAATAGGGGTAAGTACATCAAGTGGACCTTACCGCCGTTTGCATCCAGCATGAGTACACCCCCTATAAGGTGCATAATGTAAGCTAGAACGGCCTGCATCACCTCCCATTCATTGGCAGTACTCGACAAATGCTCAAAATTGACCTTTAGCCATAAAAATCTCAAATTGGTAAATTTTCCCTCACTTGGCGAGCGTCCAAGTAATTCATAGCAAAGGGTAGCCGGCCTAGATATTGAACTTACGCCCGTGACCGCATTTCCGTCGATGGGAAGCCCGAGCTATAGTGCAACATACTTTAGAATGACGGCACACTCTCCGCACGGCAAATGAAATGTGTGGGTCTCCGGACGCCATCGCTCAACTAAAGCTGAAATCAAGTCTTATCGCAGATCAAAAGTCCGGATCAATGCCGCTGACCTGAACCCAGCTAACTCTAAGTAGGGTATTAGGCGTTCATCTGGCAGAAACCCTACACTATTAACACAGCTTCTCAATACGCGGTACGGACCCATTATTAAATTAGCAAAATAGTTAATACAATATAATTTAATTCAACAAATAACATGAGTGTCAAATAAAAATTTTATTGCCATCTCATTAATAGTACTTGATATGTGATTATTATTATTAATCAACGAACCCATTTGGTGCAAATCTGCAATTAAAAAAATGAATTCATTTAATTTGTTTCAAAAAACACAATAAATTATTTCAAATTTTAAAAACAAAACACAATAAATAAATATCTAATAATTTCTCATAATTTACCTACAATAAAAAAATTTATGTCAGATTACAATAATAATATAATTAAAATTAATATAAACTATCTTTAAAACATACGAATTTAATCAGCATTTTAATAAATCAATAAAAACTGTTAAATAAATAAAAAATCAAATACAATTATATTATATAAAAATTACATTATATAAAAATTAAATGAGTTAACAGCAACTATATAATTAAAAGAGTCAGTTATGATTAAACTTTTAATGAAGTGATTTTTATTTTTTTTATAAATATATACGTTAAACTCACCAAATACTAAACTAAACACAACAATTTATAACTTAATCCTATCTGACAAGCGCGACCTATTTTTTACCCGTATTTTGACCCGTTGACTGTATTTTTACCTGTATATATATTTAAATATTTTTAATAAAAATAAAAATTAATATTTTATTTAAAAAAAATATTTTTTAATATAAAAAATTGATTTGCGCCTGTCAGATAGGTGCGATTAAAAAAATATTTTTTAATATAAAAAATTGATTCGCGTCTGTCAGATAGGCGCGACTAAAATTTTTTTTAATATAAAAAATTGATTGGCCTGTCAGATAGGCACGATTACAAAAAAACATACTATTTCGGTAAATAATCTATCTGACAACCTATTTCGGTATTTAATTTTTTTAAAGATATTTGGGTAAAAACCCCCCAAGTTGATATAAAAAAAATAAATGAGTTAACATCAACTATATGATTAAAAGAGTCAATTATGATTAAACTTTTAAGGAAATGATTTTTAATTTTTTTATAAACTTATATGTTAAACTCACCAAATATTAAACTAAACACAACAATTTATAATTTAATTCTAACATACTAATAAATTAATTTTGTAAAGTAAGAGATGCAATTCATAATTAAGAGATTGTGAAGGTGTGAACTAATAAATTTCTTTGTTTCATTTATAACAAAAATTTCAAGTTAAATCCCACTTTAGTACTTTAAACAATGACTTATCTTTAGCATAGATAAAACTAGTTTTTATACCCGTCCATCTTTATTATTTATGTTCTTTATAAATAGATCAAATGTTATTAATCTCTTAGCGGAATTTATAATTTCATAATAAAAAGATAAAAGATTAAACAAATTTAAATTTCGAATATAGTATTGAAGTCTTACAAATTTAAATTACTAATAAATTAATTTTAAAATATTAAAAAACAAAAAAAATTTATAACATAATCCTAAATTACTAACAAATTAATTTTAAAATAATTATAAAAAGCAAAAAAAAATTACATTCATACAAAATACTAATCCAAAACTATAAACACTAAACATAAATAATTTATAATTAATAATTAATAACAAAAAATCATAATATCTTAATTAAACTCTTTAAATTATAAGCAAAATTATTTACTAAAATAATACAATACCTTTCTTTCTTTCTTCTTCTTCTCTTCTTCTCCTTTCTCTCTTTTCTTTCTCTTTTCCGATTGATACATGGGGTTTGGGGGACCATATTTATAAGGTCCCCCATTTGTAATTTTTTCCCATTGAAGGGACAATAGCCTGGTGGAAGGGACAGAGGCAGCAGCATGGGCATTGGCGCATATCTGATAGGTGCGACCCGTTGACCCATTTTTTACTCGTTATTTTGACCTGTTGTCCGTATTTTTACCTATATTTATATTTGAATATTTTTAATAAAAATAAAAAATAATATTTTATTTAAACTAAAAAAAATTAATATAAAAAATTTATTGGCGCCCATCAGATAGGCGCCATTAAAAAAAACATACAATTTCCGTAATTAATCTATCTGACAACCTATTTAGGTATTTAATTTTTTTAATATATTCCAGTAAAAAACCCTTTTCTTATGTTATTGACTAAAATTTTTAACTTTACCATTATGTTTTGATTTGGAAAGATTTGACAAAAGTAAATTGTGGTTTTAAAACTAAATTAAGGCTAAGGAGACAAATCTTGTTATTGTTGAAAAAATCGAGATATTTCAAAAGAACAAATTTTGAAACATTTGTTTATAAGTTATTATATTTCATTATCTAATAAAAACCAAGTTGAGAGGGTGGACTCGCACATTTAATCTAAAAAACTAGTGTGTGTATATATATTTGAGTCTTTCTACTTTTACGATTTTTATCTAATTTAATTCATCCACCTTAAATATTAAAAGTATACATTATATGATGAAGTATCCTTATGTCTAACACGTATCAAGCTTTATATGTTGGCATTGGATTCCCGCCACCTAATTGAATTCAGGTCAGTTCTTGACATTTTTGGTTTCTAGGCAAAATAATAAAATGGGGTTTTAGATTCCTTAAAAATTGGAGAAAAATTCTTTTAGGTCCCTTAAAAGTTGGTAAAAAAATTTGAACCCTTAAAAGCTAAAAAAAAATTTTGAGGCCCTTAAAAGTTAGTAAATTTTTTTTTACTTTTAAAAATTCAAAGAAATTTAAGCCTTTTAAAAATTAGAAAATAATTCATTGAACTCCTTTCAACCTTAAGCCCTAAACGGCCTGCCTCCATACGACCCGAGGGCCAGGCCTGATTGGATTGCTGGCAATCTTCTTTCTTTTTGTTCTTTTTTATTAAGGATTCGTTGCTTGTAGAAGAAACTTATATTAGTCCCATTAACCAAATTATTTAGTCTATTGTTACACATTTGTTGATTCATATTCTAATATGACAACTAAAGTACCCATTATGAATATTTAATACGCAGATAATGATACTATCATTAAATACATGTCATTATTTAGTTCAGAAAGAATATTTAATATACTGTCGCTTCATAAAATTCATGCACCATCTATGAATAATAACACTACATTTTATTAAAATTTTAAACCCAAGATCTTAAATCCAAGGGTTATTAATATTTTCTGATAAATTTAAATAAAGCTATTATTATTTATTTATAAGTCCTCCATATTTTTTATTTAATTTAAAGATGACGTATCATGTTATTATTCATCGATGGTGCGACAGTAAATAAATATTATCCAGTACTAAATACTAAAATCAGTAAATGTTTTGGCTTGCAAGGAACAAGAAACATGTTTTGAAATTTCGTGCTTTGCTCAATTCAGTATGTAAGAAAGTTGAAGAAGCAATATAGGGGTTTGCCTTTAAGCTTTGTATTGAGTCAGGTTTAACTTGTAAGGAAGAGATATCAGGAAATACATGTGAAAAACCATAAACATTATCATCATCATCATCATCCCTTGGCGTGCTGGAACACTCTTTGGTCCTTTTTTAAAGCAGTTTCACAACAAAATCCCATTGATTAACGAAAAAAAGGAATTGGTGATGAAAAAGATGTTTACCAAAGGTTGGTCAGTTTCCTACATGCTGCAAAACCGCATTGAAACACTGTTTCATCCTTACAAAACATTGGGAAAATCTTCAGGTGACAAGGGTAAGTTACCTGGTTTCGCTGTCAACAACAACAACCAAGGGCTGAGATTCATTAGCAACAACATGGGATTCTGGAGAAAAGTCGATACTAACATTTCAGTAAATATTTATAATCTTGTTGAATTTCCATTTTGTACACTAATATTAACCAGTTTCAGGCTTTGGGTTTAAACAATTTTTTTTTCTTTGCGTTTAACAGTAGCGCTATGAAGGATGTGAGGGAAAATGATCACAGCCCACCAGGTGCTGGTTCAGGTCTTCCATGGTGCAGCTTCTCACGCTGGTATCAACATGCTGGGGTTTTGTTTTTGGGTCAAATTCTGGGTTTGGTCCCTCCATTATGCTTAATTTTGAGATTTAGTTCTTACACTTTGATTTATTATAATTTGATCCCTATATTTTTATAGTGTTTTTAGTTAGATCATTAACTATTTCTGTTAAAATGTTGACTTTGATTTTTTTTATAATTTCCCTAACTTAACAATATTATTTTGTGTTGAAAGGCATTAATTTTTTTAATTATTTTAACTAATAATACTAACGAAGCCTTGACATTATTGGCTAAAACTAAGGTCGTGAGATATTGATGCCCCATGCATAACTTCGGTTAAATTATGTGTATTGGGTTAAATCTCATCATATGCGTCTTTAAAAAAAAAACTATTTGGCTCTTGATATTAGTCCAATTGCTCTATGTAATACTCGAATTTGATTATAGTTGATTTGATTGAAAGGAGTGTTTCTAAAAGAAATCCATGTCAACCTTTTAGTTATTTGTGCCGACTTATGACATTAAAAATGGTGAATGTACTCAAGAAGTCCCTTTATTATAGGGACCGGATCAAATTATTCCTTTTATTAATAAATGGGTCAATTTAATCCATATATTCTTAGAAAGAATCAATTAAGACCAAATTGAATAAGAGATAACATTTACTTCTTTTTTTTTCTTTAAAAAATGACATGAAAATTACTTTTATTTCATTTATAGTTCAACCCAAAACAAAATATTTCATCCACAAAATCATAAGAAGCTTTCAAATCTAACTCATTTAAACAGGAAATGACATTTTTAAAATAATTGAATTAGTAAATTGATCCATTTAATAGCAAATGGATTAAATTTATACAGCCCCTATAATAGAGGGACCAAACAAGTACATTCACCCACTAAAAAATTGTATTGACCAAATTATGTCAAATAAAAAACACAGGGACTAAAGTTTCAATTTGATCATAATAGAAGGATCAAAATCAAATTTTAATCTTCATTTTTCAAAGTTTTAAACAATTCTGAGGATCATCAATTTCTTGCAGGGCAAGATGCCTTTTGGGAGCTGTGTTAGGTTTCTTTTTTCCACTCTGGAAGGTACAATGTGCCAATTTAAAGAGGTTTGAAGGTATATTTATGTCAAAATCCATTACTATCAGTTCCAATAAGAAAAAGAACCCTTGGGAAAACGTATAATACAATGATTACAAATTTGAAATGCATATTCAGGAGAAGCAGAGATGGTGGTGGAAGGGGTGGAAACGGTGGCGGAAGTGGTGGAAAAGGTAGCAACGACGGCGGAGAAAGTATCAACTGAGGTGGCGGAAAAGCTTCCCGATGATAGCATGCTGAAAATTGCAGCAATGGAGGTGGAACATGTTTCTGATATAACTGCCCATGATGCTCATGCCACTACACACTTCATTCACCAGGTAATAAACCATATATCCACACTATTATTCATCAATTTTATTATGAAATTATCAAAAATTCGTTTCTTTTACATCATCTCAACTTTACCATATTAACCGTAAAAGTAGGCCCTTGTAATAAAAGTAAGATCGCGTTTTACTTCCTTTACTTAAAAAGTGGAAAATTCATCCTTGTACGTTAGATCAAAGAACACATTGATCCTTTATGTTAAAAATTTCATCCATTTCTACCGTTAAAAACTTACGTAATCGACAGAATAATCAAAATGTTACACATGATGTGTCACGTGCATCTCATTTTAATATATAAAGACCAGTTTTTAACAATAAAAATGGATAAAAATGTTAACAGAATGATCAATTTGATCTTTGATTTAATGTATAAGGACTAATTTACCCACTTTTTGAATAGAGAGGCAAAATGTAATTTGACTCTTAATACAAGGGCCCCATAGTACTTTTACCGATTCTAACAAAAGTTTCATTTGTTTTTTTTTATCGATTTTTTTTGTAAATATAATTGTTACATAAATTTTTTTGACTCATAACATGGACGTGTTATAATTTAGTGTGTACGTGTGTGTAAATATACACATCGTATAAGATTCTTTTATCGTAGGAACAAGATTAAATTAGTTTTTTTACTATTAAATTAATCAATTTAGTTATTCAATTATTTAAAAAATAAAAAATGCCAAATTTTATGAAAGTTAATATTTATTATTTAAAAAGTATTATTTATTTTTAATAATTTTTTATAGTTCCAATCCATAAATGGGAGGATAATGCATTTCAGCGCACTCAAACCCACGTCTTCCTACATTGACAATCATACTCATGTCAATCAAGTTAAGACTCAATCGAAAACTATTGATACTTTTTGGTTAAACATTATACAGGTTGAAGAAATAAAGCATGAGTTGGATGATTTGGTTAACAAAGTTGGAGAAGCAAGGACCCCAAAAAATTGATTCATAGGTAAAACTTCTTTGAATAAGTTCTAAAAAATAAGTTTGCTATTAATTTTAACAATTCATGTAATTTTTTTTAAAAAAAGTCATCGTATTAATTGTATAAATATGAATATAATTATTTTTTTAAAATTTATTGTGTTTTGTGAATAAAGTTATTAGATTTATTATAACAAATAAAAAATTAATTAACTTAAATTTTTGTAATTTTTAAAGTGCCGAACAGAACAAATTTTCTATTTTGAAGGCTAAAGCTTTTACTTGCGCCTCTAACATCAAACACTAAATTTCACTTTGTGTAAAAATATGTGTGGGCATTGTTTAAACTTGTTTATGAGCTAGCCACACTCAAAGGCTCGCCTTGAGATATGTGAGGGTTTGAATAAAAATATGTGATTCGAAAAATAGGTTCGGCTTGAGCTTCAATATTTAAAAGATGGGTTTGGTTTGGATTTCAACATTCAAGACCCAAATCCAACAAGTCCGGCTTATTTTACACTTTTGTAATATAGTTTATTTCACTTTCATATATTATGTAATTTATATTGCATAAAATTAAATATATAATAATACAATACTGTGTAAACATTAAAAAATATGTTAAGTTCTCTAAAATTAAAAATTTTAATAAATATAATTTAAAAAGTTAAATATTAAATTAAAACAATATATTTATTTTAAAATAATATGAGTGAGTATAAAATGGGTGGGCAAAATTTTAATATCATATTGCAGGGTGGGCCGAGCTTTTGCAAACACAAAGTCATACTTAGGCTTGATTTGAATCCAACCCAGGCCATGAACACCTCTAGCCGTGTCTAGATTTATTGTGACTTAAATCTCGTCATGTGTGGGTCCTATCCAGAATTATTTGAGTCTAAATAGATTATATCCTATTTGTGTTTTGTAATGTTTAATTCTATTTATAGTAATGGTGATGTAAAATGATACAAGAGGAGAGACGACTACGTCTATTTATAGGTTTAAAAATTCACCAACTGTTGTTTTTCTATCTTGCCACTTTTTTTTTAACGGAAATTTGAGTCACACAACTTTAACAATAGCAAAATTTAACCTTCGAATGATGGGAAAAAAACCCTTCAACTATACGATGGCTGAATGAACAAACACAAGTTGGACCAAGTGAAAGTACAAACTACATTTTATGTTATTTCATAATTTCAAACAGTAATACATCTTGGAAAATTCATATAATATTTCTATATAACATATTATTAAGAAAATTCCCTAACGGAGAAGTAACCATATTTGCATCTGATTATGTATGTAATGTATCATTTTCTTATTAACCACTAATATGTAATTCATTCATTATAATAATATTTTTGATAACATTGCTTTTATGTCTCTAAACAAAAGAGACTAAAGAGAGTAGGATGTTTATCCCATGGTTTGAACTAGCCCGTATAATGCTAGGGGAGGCAACAGCATTTGATTCGTTTCGTTCCACTTAGATTTAAAAATATTTTCACTCAAGTTTCATAAAACATCGAAGTGTGAGTAGACTGTCCGACCCGACTAGATGACTTGATCTGGTAATACGAGCCACGTTTAATGTTTGAGCTATTTCTCTAAACCACCTAGTAGCCCCAAGAACTTGAAGGTGTGTTTGAGGTCGAAAATGTTGTAGCCGAAGAAATTAATAAGCCAATTGATGCACAAACGAGTCAAGATGCAAAGGCAGTGGAGTTTGAGTAATAATCTTTAGCATGAATCCGAGATCATAAGTGCCGTGAAAAGTAATCCAGGTAATACTTTTCAGACCATAGCAGTTGAAAACCAAACCGTAATCCCAAAACTTCTTTGCAAAATTTTTAGAATCAATCCCCTTCTCTTTATTCTTCTCAAAATTTATCCCTTAATGTTTGAGCAGCTCGATCAAATCGCTAGCATAGCGGTCTCGATTGATATCGAAATCTCTGAAATTAAATTCCCAAACGTAAGAAAAGGGAGAATAAAAGTCCGGTAAATTACCCCAAGCATACTCAAGCCGAGCTGAATAATTTGAAGCATGTCAACATTGGACTTCATATACTAATAATTGATAACCGCATTGCCATCACGAATCACTTGCTTACTGGGTTTAAATATCATCCCTGGAAATTCAGTATCTATAAAGGATACCTCAAAATTGCTGCCTTAATCATCAAAAGTTCACTGTCTAAATCTTCAGCAAAAACATGTCTCATAAGGATGGACTTATTGCCAGAAATCGACATAGTTGGTCACAGTAATCTCTTCTTTCTCAATTTTATAATATTTCGTTACTGTCTCTACTGAGTGCCGACTTAAATTGTTTTGTGTGAACTTTAAGAAGTGTTTTTAAGCTTGTTTATTGAATATGTGTAATTTCACTCAATTGAGCTAAGATTATATATAAGCCCCACAATTAAACCCACCTCAATTAGGATTTATCTTTGTAGTTTTTCATTTAATCCCACCTCAATTAGGATTTATCTTTTTAATTTTTCATTTAATCCTACCTCAATTAGGATTTATGTTTCTAGTTTTTCATTTAATCTCACGTCAATTAGGATTTATGTTTTTAGTTTTTCATTTAATCTCAGGTCAAATAGGATTTATGTTTTTAGTTTTTCATTTAATCCTACATCAATTAAGATTTATGTTTTTACTTTTTCATTTAATCCCTACTCAATTAGGATACTTCTGTTCGAATTACCGGTCTCGTTTGTTGTCGAATGATTGTGAATTGTGATGATGTTGAACTTGCAGGGTAGGGAAGACGTGTTTGATGAATCACTATCCTGCAGCAGTCGTTTTTTACTAATTATTGAGGAAAGCAGAGAAATGAAGTGTTTTTTATTATAAGTTAATTTGAATTAGTGTTACTATTAGTTATGGTTTTGTTTGCCTTTTAGATATGTAAATAAGAAGTTTAGCAATCAGTACAAGGCAACGATTGGAGCTGATTTTTTGACAAAGCAAGTGCAGTTTGAAGCTTAGATTTCACACTCATCTCTACTTTTTAACATTTAGATGAGATTGTTTTAGTTGCTGTATTTGTTTCTTTGTGGGATCTTAATCTACAATGAACGACTATGGTGTGCTATTGACTAGTGCCTACTCCTTTGTTGATGAACCAAGCTCTAGCTTTGGTGAACTAGTGCTTAACCAGGATTTCTCTATGATATTTAACTCAGAACTGCCAATGCTAACTTTTTCCTTTTCATTCATTTAAAAACTCCATGGCTGCTTTTTTCTTTAGTTATATCATTGACCAATTGACGAGGAGTTGTGGTTATTTGACTAGGGAATTATGTTGCGCCCCTTGTTGACTAGACTTCTGTGATTTAGTATTAGACAACCTCATGGATCACTATTGAGTATTTTCTAGCAGATTGTAGCATTGCATTCTAAAACTATCGAAGTTTCTTTTAGCCTTTTTGTGTTATGAGTGACCACTTAGCTGGCCAGGAAAGATTCCAGAGCCTAGGCGTTGCTTTCTATCGTGGTGCTGATTGTTGTGTTCTTGTATATGATGTCTACTTATGACAACAATGGAGAGAAGAATTCCTTATTTTGGTATATATTCTGAACTTCTGAGTAGTGATGAAAACCATCTACCAACTCTCTGGGATTTATTCGGTAGAGAAATGACAATTTGAGATACCTTGCAGGCAAGCCCTTCGGATCCTGAGAATTTCCCCTTTGTTGTTTTGGGGAGCAACATCGATGTTGATGGCGGAAACAGTAGAGTGGTATGTATTTTTCAATTCTTCCTTTACAGTGTCACTTGGTATTCTCTTTCTTCCTAAAAGATACAATTATCCACTTTGTTTTGACTCTCTACGTATCTGAGAAAAAGGCCCCAGCATGGTGTGCCTCGAGACATCTGCCAAGGAAGGAGTTAATGTGGAAGAAGCTTTCCAATGCATAGCGAAGGATGCTCTAAAGAGTGGGGAAGAGGAAGACATGACCATAAAGTAGTTCTACTGCACATTCAGCCGTTTCAAACAAAGATTATCCCCTGTTTCCTCTGCACTTTCAGCTGCTTTTAAAAGTTTCATCACTATCTTATTACTCAAATTGGAAACCTTGAAAGGGTTGTTATTGAATGTAAATCAAATATGGAGGATTGACCAGAATTGGGATTATTTTCTTGATAGACATTATAACAGTAACTACGTATAATATATAATAAATAATATATACCTAAATATACGGAAAGATATATAATATATTTAGATATTCGTAAAATATAATATCCCATAATAATATCTTAATAAGAATATCTTAACTATATAAAAACCCATGTTTAGAGGGTTCAATTCTTGTAAAATCAAACAACCCCAGCACCATGGAAAGCACCTAAACATCACTGATATGTACTCTGCCAATTTATGATTATGAATGTAATGCATCTTTTTCATGTTTTGAATATCCAAGCAAATACACTAAACCCATCATAATGAAGCTTCAAAATCCAAACAAGTCATAAGGGAAAAAACTCAACACAGCTAAAAAAAATCATCAATCAGTAGGAGATTGTAGTTTTGGAAACATATTAATGTAATATCTTCAATAACATTGCTTTTATGTCACTAATCAAAAGAGACGTAAAATATTTCATCCTATGGTTTGAACTAGTCCGTATAATGCTAGGGGAGTTAGCAACATTTGATTCGTCTCACTCCATTTAGATTTAAAAACATGCTTACTCTTGAGCTTCATAAAACATTGAAGCGTGAGTAGATTGTCTGACTCGGCTTGATGACTTGATCCGACAATATGAGTCACGTTTAATGTTTGAGCTATTTTCTCTAAACCACCTAGCAACCCCAATAACTTGAAGGTGTGTTTAAGGTCGAAAACATTGTAGCCAAAGAAATAAGCCAATTGATGCACGAATGGGTGAAGATCCAAAGGCAATGGACTTTGAATAAGAATCTTTAGCATGAATCTGAAGTCATAAGCACCATGAAATATAATCCAAGTAATACTTTTTAGATCATAGCAGTTGAAAACCAAGCCATAATCCCAAAGCTTCTTTGCAAAATCTTTAGAATCAATCCCCTTCTCTTTATTTTTCTCAAAATCTATCTGTTGACGTTTGAGCAGCTCGATCAAAGCGCTAGCATAGTGGCCTCGATTGATATTGAAACCTTTGAAATTAAATTCCCAAACATAACAAAAGGGAGAATCAAAGTCCGAAAAATTACTCTAAGCATCCAAAAGACTCAAGCCGAGCTGAATAATTTGAAGCGTGTCAACATTTGAGTTCATATAGTAATAATTAATAACAGGATTGTCTTCACAGGTCACTTGCTTACTGGGTTTAAAGATTATCCCCGAAAATTCAGTATTCATAAATACAAAAGGATACCTCAAAATTGCTACCTTAATCAACTAGAGTTCATTGTCCAAATATTCGACCCTCGGCCTTCGCCCCCACAGATTCCTCATCCTTTCACTTTTTTTTTAAAAAGGAATTTAGGTGACACAAATTATTCGAGATTTTTCATCATTGAGAACAATATAGTAAAATTAATCTATATTTCCTTTAAGAATTAATTCTTATTTCAAGAAAAATTCTTTAGTCAAACTGGGGTCAAAGATAAACAACATTATCTCCTCGTTGAAGAATTCCCAGTTTTACGTGACATGGGGTCACGTTTAACGTTCCAAGTTACAACATTGGGATACAAAACTTTCACAATTTCAATTCTGCTGTCCCCTTCTTTGAATCTCCTTTACTTCATTAAAATTAATATCATCGCCATAAAAGAAAATAATGGAATTAACCAACAGGAAAAGAAAACACTAATTCAAATAAGACTTACCGCGTCCACCCCATCCTAATCCCTAGAAATCAAATCAACAATCTACAATAATTTGGACCAAAATCTCTAGAAGACAGATGCACAGAAGGAAGTCGTCGGAGCAAAAGAATGAGTTGTTTTATTAGCACCCAACAGAAGGGCAAGCATTAAAATTGAGACTTCAACCACAAGCAATAGCAAACCATGATGCCAAATTCAGAAACATTCAAAGCCGATCAATTAAGAGCAGTCACAATCGGACCACAAATTAAAACACAATACATGAGCTCAACTGTGTTTAAGCATATTTTATCTTCTTCAACATTATAGGAAATTTCATAGTATCAAATAAAAAATTAATCCTATAATTTTCTACAGAAATAAATAATATACAATTTCTAGCTATTATATGTGTACTTTAACATGTACCCTTTTCCTTTTTTTTTTTCACTCAAAATCCCTACATTACCATCATCTAACCGGCAGTCATTAGACCAATAACAATGGATATCCTGATCCAAAATCTCTGTTCAAAACGGCGCCGTTGTACGACAGCTGCTCTTGGAGTCGTCGTGATCGGCGACAGAGCAGGACCTGGCTTCTCGTTGGTAAGCAGCGACAACAAAGGAACAGGCGAAAGGTTTGGTGCCGGAGAAGTTGACGACAGTGAGGTTGACGAAGGTGGTGCTGATGCAGCAGGGATTGTGTCATTGTAGAAACCAAGAAAATCATTAAGAAAAAGCGACGAATGGTGGAATGAATCATGTTAATTGGAATATTAAACTAATGATTATAGAAAATTGAGAAAAAAAGAGATTGAATTATGTTGGGAAAGTTGAAGAAGTTTGAGTGTTGACCAAATGCAATGATGATATGATGAAAAACCCTAGGTTTATATAGAAGACGATGAAAAGTTGGGGGTAACATTTGAGACGAAGCTTCGAAAACATGATTTTTGAAGATTTTCAAAGGAAAAGACTGAGAAAATCCAATTTTCATTGAGGCGTGGAGGCTTTGATTTGGTTTTATGCGTGAACGTTAAGCTTCATCCATTTACTAAATTATGATTTAGTCATTCAACTTTAAAAAATTACAAAATGATCATTAAACTATTTAAAAGTTTTCATTTAAATGTTAAAATCGCTATTGCATGGCCGTCTTTGTTCGCATTGTTTTCATTAATCGAAAACTCTTCTTCCCCTTCAACTGTTTTTTTTATGAAACATCATGAATCAGCGAACCAAAATTTAAACCGTTTTCTTCTTTGATTTCTAACATTGATTATCATATTGACTTGGATCTAAGATATATTCTTCTACTTGTTGATGAGTACTGATCTAATATACCACTTGTTACTTAGAGCTCGCTAGCCGAATTTAAAAAAAAAAACTTAACAGCTCAATTATTTAAATGAGAACTTTCGAATAATTCTGTAACTATTTTGTAATTTTTTAAAGTTAAACAATCAAAACGTAAATTTATTAATAATTTAGTGCCATTGAGTATAATTTTTTCTATTATTAAATTAATCCCTTAAAATGAAATACATTTTTTTAATATTATTTATTATTTATAATGTTGGAATTTAAAATTTATTAGAAAACTCTAGGAATTTTGGTGGAAATTAAATGATTGAGCAGGTGTTGAAAACATGTGATGAAATGATATATGGAAACTTCAAAATTCAAAGCGAAGATACAATGCATGTTCCCTCCCCACTTCCTCATTTGCTACCCTTTACACCAACAAAATAACATTATTATATTTTAAGTTTTAAAAAGAAAAAGAGGAGTGTTGTCAAGGAGACGACGACGTCAAATGCACTCAATTTAGTGGAATCATTACAATTCTAAAAAAGTTTAACTTCTACTATTACTCCATATTTTATCAATTTGAGGCCTTGTACTTTTCGAATTAGCCAATTTTAATCCCTATGCATTTTAAATTTTAAAATTTTATTCCTGACTCAAACATTAATAGCAGTTAAATATGTTTGGTTAATTTTAATTACTAATCATATACTATTCATTCAATTGTCGATTTAGTCTATTTTCTCCACTTAAATCATTTTAAGTCCCTACAATTTTCAATCTTGAAATTTTAGTTTAACGCAAATGACAGTTTTTAATCAATTAACTAACGTGACATGACATGGTGCATCAGATTTTGGAAATAATTTAATTTAATTTAATAAATTTAAAAAATTATTATTTGGCAAGGATTAAAATTTTAAAATGTTAAAAATACAAGAACTAAAAATGACTAATTAAAAGTATAGTGATTAAATCTGCTTTTACTAAGTACGGTAACTAATAACAAAATTTAACCTTCTAAAAGATGCACTTGACTTAGATCTGGACCACCACGTTAGAAATCTTTAAAAATAAAATTATTAAAAATATATAAAAATGTTAAAAGACAATTATAAAAATATTCAAATATTATTAAAAATATTAAAAATCAATAAATGGCAAATTAAGGTGACTAAATGATATTGGAGCATTTCAAAGAGAACTCACATTGTTGTTGCGCAACTAAGCATACTTCCTAATGGTCTTCGGTAAGTAAATTAATTAATATTAAAATGCTACTGATAACTTTTTTCATCGGACTTTTTTTTACCTCCATTTTGATCGAGAACAATAGCGCCTATCCCACGCTCCGATAATTGTTCGCGGAGATGACGAGTTGGCACCGTCGATGGGGACAGTGTTAATGTTACCATTTTTAAAAAATCAGATCACATTTAAGAATGCCAAAATCTTAAGATCTAAATATAGAATAAGAGGATTAATTCACAAATATAAATACTATTATATTATATACGAATACAGTAATTGAAATCGCAAGCATAATACATAATTCATAGGCAGTAATATAGGTAATTGTATAAATTTACCATTATATAAAGAACAAAATTTCAAAATAAAACTAAGGAGAATACATAAGCTAAATTTTATTTATACTATCATCGAGAGAAGGAAGATCTGGATATGCCTACAGTACCATAGCGACCATCAACACTCCAACCGCAACAGATCCAGCAGCACCAAACCTAACGGCACTATTCTCCGCTGGTCCCGGAGCTCCGGCAGGAGGTTCAGAAATTGACGTGGGACTGGCATTCGGTGACAGAGCAGAAGGAGATGGAGGTGACTCAACAGTTGCTGGAGACGGTGTAGTCGCTGACGGAACCTCCGACGGAGACGGAGCAGATATTGTAGGAGGTGAAGAGATCGGTGTCGGAGTAGATGACGGAGATTTCTTCGGCGAAGAAACAGGAGACGGCGTCGGAGATTGTGCTATAACGGAGCAAAAAAGCAATGCCAGCATGATTAAGTAAACGAAACGAGAGAGAGCCATTGCCGTTAAAAGAAATGCAAAGAGGGATTTAAAATAATGGAGATTTTTAAGTTTCTTCTTTTTTGCGTTAGTGTACGTACGAGGAAGAGGAAGGGACCCCGGGGGGCTTATATAGATAACAGGATTCAATAATAACGGTTGGATAGTTTCTATCACGAATCTCTAGGAAATCAAACGGCTTTCATTTGCTCTAGTAAGAGGGTTTGCTTTTATGCTTTTATTGCTTTTGCTTTGGCCTTGACTGATTGGCTTTGGCTTCTTTACTACTTTGATTTTTTGTGCTTTTTAGTAACGACTACAAAGCACGGTCGTCGTTTGCATCTTGACCGTTGATGTGGGGCATTGTGATTAAATCTGAACCGTTGAAGCTTCTGCTGAGTGGGTCTACATGTTGGAAACGGTCGAGAACCTGGAAGATCTAACGGTTCTGATCAACTGCGAAAGACAAGTACTGTACGGATATACATGACACCACCTGGAAATAATATTTTAACGAATGATTTAAATTTGGATACTTGTAATTTCTTTGTATTGAAAAATTGAATTTTAAAGTTATAATTATTATCTTCCATGTAATTAGCAAATGTAGATAAATAATAAATGTAATTTTTTTTAAATTCAAATTCAAATTCAAATTCAAATAATTATAAATATATTAATTTTGATTTTTCTCATGACACGAGTTTAATTTATTAAATAGATATCTTAGGTGATGCATTATAAATGATAAGTAAATAATTAAAATATTTTCAGGGCATATTTCAAAACTTGAATTTTAAAAATAGTATAAATTAAGTAATAAAATATTTAAAAATGTAACATTTCTGATTTGTTAATAATTTATTCAATTGAATTTGAAATTTTCACTGTTAGTATATAAATACTTTTACATTCACCAAATATAAATTCTAGATTAAAATCCCATTGTGAAAATAAGAGCAAAGTACATGCTAAAAGCATTTTTCATTTTAAATTTTATTCATATAAAATTCGAATTACAACACTAACAAATGAGAGATGTTATTTAGAAAAAGAATGAATGGCTATGGCTCTTCCTTTTGTAGGAAACCGAATCATATTTTCTACATGGAAGCATATGCCAAAGTGAATGCATAAATCTTCATATTTTTTACCAAGTTCACAGATGTGATGTATTGATGTCAATTTGTAGCAATGGATCATGTCAACGAGTTGCCTACTACATCTAAAAGCAAAGCAGCAGCAGCAGATTCTAGGATTCAGATGCAGCATCCGTCGGAGCAACCGTGTTACCATTGCCGCCGATAATGAGACTGTTCAAACTGCCGTTAAAATCTAAGCCATATATGTGACCCATTTTAGCTCGTTTTGTTTCCAAGTATCTCTTATTCTCCCTTGTAATAGGAGTTAGTAGTGGAACCCTGCTTGCTATTGTTAATCCATAACCCTTGAGTCCACTGTACTTGGCCGGATTGTTAGTCATCAGTTTCATCGCTCGCACGCCAAGATCCCTCAGTATCTGCAAAGAAGAGTCGGAGGTTATGTTTTGACAAACATTTTTGAGAGGTAAGAAATAAGTAAAATCCATCAGAGCAAATGGTTAAGCCCACAGGTGTAAACCAGGATTCGGATCCTTCTCGATTTATTATTTACCGAACTTTGTTTTTAATTCCATTCATTATTTCTTCGTTTTAGAATTAGATATATACCTGTGCGCCAATGCCATATTCTCTTGAATCAACGGGCAATCCAAGTTCCACATTAGCTTCGACTGTGTCACGACCAGCGTCCTGAAGATTATATGCACGAAGCTTGTGGCCCAAACCAATTCCCCTGCCTTCATGTCCACGAAGGTATACCAAAACACCCCTGCCAGCAGCCTCAATCTGTTTCATTGCAAGGCCAAGCTGATTCCCACAGTCACATCTAGCGGATCCAAATATGTCTCCCGTGAGGCATTCCGAGTGAACCCTCACAAGAATATCTTGCCCATCTCCAATCTCACCCTGTTAACACCGAAAAAAGAATCATGCAATATTCTTCAGAATAAATGCTTTTGATCTAAGAAAACCCAAAGTCTAAAAGAATATATAGAATGATGATACTTATGGAAATATAATAGGAAATGTGATGAAAATAGATTAAAACATTTCTGACTTGACTAACCACAAGGAAAGTATTTATACAGGATTTACAGATAATACGTGGAAGTGAAACTTCCTATAAGAATTTACTATGTCCTCACCTTAACCATTGCTATATGCTCAATCCCATCCAATATCGACCTGTAACAATGGGCGGTGAATGGCCCCCACATAGTTGGAATCCGTGCAGCACCAGCAAGCTCAATTAATTTATCCCTCTTTCTCCTATACCTGTCAAATCATAAGTAGCATTAGAAGTAGTCCTTTCCTTTATTGTTCTTCAAGGACTCAATAGACAATTGATAATAGTTTTGGCAAATTCAACCAATGCAACTTAACCATAGGCTGCATGAAAGATATAAGTAGAAAGCACAGAGCTGGATATGATACTCATTTATTTACCTAATTAAATCAGCAATGGATATAATTTTCAAGTTCTCCCGCTCAGCAAATTGGCGAAGCTTTGGTAATCTAGCCATGGATCCATCATCATCTACAACCTCACAGAGAACTGCAACAGGGTCCAGTCCAGCTAGCACTGCTAGATCAACAGAAGCTTCTGTATGCCCAGCTCTTTTTAGGACACCACCTTCCCTATACTTCAGTGGGAAAATGTGACCCGGGCGGTTGAAGTCCTCAGGTTTGGATTCTCTAGAAGCAAGGGCCAATACTGTTGTTGCTCTATCATGAGCTGATACACCAGTTGTAGTACCGTGTTTTGCATCCTGCAAAATTGATTTTCATGGAACGGAAAAGTTGAGACCCATTGAAATTGTTCAACTATATAGTCTTGAAGCCATCTTTCTGGAACTAAAAGTCTAGAACCAACTAGTCCTCAATCATAAGTTGCTTAAAGTATTATAAAATGGTGTATACAAAACTGTTCTATGAGCTTAAAAAAAACTATAGGCAATCACGATCATAAATATCTTCCACGTATGTAACATTATCAGCATTCAGATTCAGCCCCCAGTAGCTGGCTATAATTTTCAAAGCATTAACAGTAAGAAACAATTAAGCCTGAAGCTTTAAGTTAGTATCATTGAAGGAACTTCTTTCCAAATAGAAAGTGAAATTACTCATGTATTTGGATATGGATATAAGACAAAATAACATACCACTGTAACTGTGAATGCAGTGCGGAGTTTCTCTTCATTCTCTCTTTGGTTCACCATCAAAGGAAGCTGCAACCTCTCCAGATCTTCCTCTAGCATGCTCACACAAACGATCCCAGTTCCATGCTTCACGATAAAGGCCATTGCTTCCGGTGTCGCCAACTCAGCTGCCATTATAAGATCTCCTTCATTCTCTCTGTCCTCATCATCTACAACCAATACCATCTGCAACATTAATTCAGATTAGTAAACGAAAGGACCAATATGCAGTAAAATAAAATACAAAAGTATTATCAGCTCAGGGAACAAAAAGAATCCAAGAAAACAACAAACCTTGCCCTGGCGAATGTCCTCGATTGCCTCAAGGATGGAAGCAAAACCTTCAGTTGGACGATCCAAATCAGAATCATCATTATCAATGGGAAAGCCATTACTTGTAGGAGCAGTATCGGCCGCAAGAGTTCCAAATGCTATTGCATCTTGTTGTGCTTTGATCCCTACCGATTTATCACGGAAGAGGGTACCATTTGTTGTAGCATCATTGCCATTCGAATAAGACAGGATGTTGCCTTCTCCAGATACAAGTGCAGCTCTAGTTTTGCCACCACTTTTAATAACAAAGGATGATCTACTATCCAACCGCGTCAAGGCCAAATCAGGTAAGCAGCCATTTGTTAAGAATAGATTTGTGCTGTGCAATCCATTAAAGAATTTGAAACTTTTGGATGACCTGAGCAGAAAGATAGTTCAATAAGAATTTCCAACAATCAAACTGTACTGATAATTGTAAAGACTGCATACAACATTGATAAAGCATTAAACATCAATCACTTGGGGTGCGTCCGGACAAAATCCCCCCAAATATTTTCTTTGAACAAACTCTAGCAACTTCAGGCAGAAATTCAGCATTATTAGAATCCTATAAACATACCCAAAAAAGTTACCTTAAAAATAGTATGTAGATATGAGTGGAATGATCTGATGATTGCTTATCAAATTGATCAAATGTGAAATAGCAGCAAAAACAAATAAGCATTTAAAATAGTATAGGTTATTCTTTTGTTTGGCTTACTAAAGTTGTACCTTTTATTTCTTTCTAGTTCTAGCCGTTTATTGAACACTAAACACAAAGGCATTTATCATTCAATGAATTCGTAAATAACATTGCCACATTGCTTTCCAGCCAAGGCTAAATTTTTATGTAAAGACAGGACATTTTTGACAAAATGGCTAAATTTTTAAGTTAATAGGTAACAATCTCTGGTTGCGAGGTATGGGACTTGGATAGCACTTTAGAAAGTATAAGATTCCCTTGTGCATTTATACAAACTTAGGCTCTCCTACCCTAATAGCTAGCTTTTCAGGTGCAATCCGCCAAACATTCACCGTATCTCTCAGTGGCTAATAAGCAACACTTGCGATGAGCTCAACATTGCAATGTCTGATCGAGGTTCAAATAAATAAAACTAGTGTCATCTGCCGCTCTGATGGTATTACCGGAATTACAGCATTTGTCGAGGTTAGATTAAGCCAGCGTAAAGTCAACCACCGTAAACACCAAAACTGCAAAAAAGCTTGGCGGACTAAAATATGCCTAATGGTAAGATATAGGACAAAGCGTGATGAACTAGAATATACCTAATCCCAAGGTATAGGACTTGGATCTCGCATAAAGTATGGAATTTCCTTAAGAATATGGACCTAGGCTCTCTGATCCTAACGCCTAACTTTTGGGTGAGATTCTTCAAAGTTTCATATCACCGGCCATCGGAAACCTTGAGTCGTTTAAAATAAAAGTCAACGACCAATCAAAATAAAAGTGAAAGACCAAATCCAATTTAACCAAAGCGTCTGTATCAGATCGAAACGGAACAATTACTCCATAAAAATAAAAGTTGACATTTGATTCAAAATTTGATAGGAAAACCAAATAATAGAAGGAATCCATATTGGAGCAAAAAAAAGAAATGCCAAAGAGAATACATAAGAAACCTAACTTACTTAAAAAAAAAAGAGTGAGAATTTTAAATACAAACTATTAGAGCCAAACCCGTAAAAGAAACAGACAAGAGAGCTTACTGAAGACGAGAAAGAGCTGCAGTTGAAGGAGAAGATACGTTGAAAGAAGCCATTAGCAGCCAAACGAAGAAGCTAAAAGAAATTTAATGGGAGGAATTTCGGTATTGTAATTTTAAAGGTTTGGTCCTCCACTTTTATGTTTATATGTATATATTTATAGAGGGTGCGATGGGAAGGAAGTAAAATGGAAGGTAATTCACGAAACAGCGGCGAATTGTCGTTGTCTAGTTGTTGTCTCATCCCTTACCCGCGGGTGAGCTAATGACAGCTTAATTCTTTTCAAATTCGTGTAACTTTTAAATCTTAAAAAAGAATTAATAATTAATACTTTTTTATGTTAAATTTCCTTATTTTTTATTTTAATAGTTCATGTAAAATAGAGATAAATCAACATACTGTCTACATTCAATAAAATAATAATATTTAGTCCACAAATTTAGAGTACAAATCTCAAATTTATGCATGAATTTCGATTTAATGTGTAATTGTATACATGAACTTCAATTTGATGCAATTATACACGATGTTCAAATGTATACTTAAAACTTTAATTTTGACCTAATCATATACATTTAAATAAATAAATATATCAATTTATTTTTATATTTGATAAATATAATTATTTATGTATGCAATATATAAATATAAAATGACTTTATATCAATAATTGTATTAATAATTTACAATAATTGGATCAAATCAAAATTTCATGTATAAAAAGTACACAAAATCAAAGTTCATGTATACATTTGGACATTAAACCATGGTTCATATACAGTTTTGAGATTTGTCCCATAAATTTAGTATTTTTTTTTCTAATTTGGTTAATGAATATTTTTTGTTCATACTAATCCAGGAACTTGACAATTCTTCTCAATTTTGATATACAACCGTTAAGGTATGATTATGTGGCATTCTGAGATTGTCTCATATCATCACTTAAAAATTCTTAAAAATATATATAATTGAAAAATGTATAATTTTTTTTAAAAAATAATGATGTGACATAATATCAAATTATAACACCATCGTACCTTAACGGAATCTAAATTCATAGACCAGTTTGAAAAAATCTATCAAATTCTAAAATTAATTTGAAATAAAAAAATATTCAAAGGACAATCTAAACAAAGTTGCCAAGTATTTAAGGTGTTAGTAAGACTTGTTAATCAATTCCCCAAATGTGTGTTATGTATATTTTTTTATAATTTACTTTCTTTCACTAATATTATATTTAAGTGTATAATTAAATTTATACCCTGAGTCAATTAAACACTTATTTAATTGAGAAAAGACTAAAAACTCGTTTTTTCTTTCAAAATAATAAATATTAATTTGAACATAAAGCACTACGATGATTTAAGCCTCAACTTCTTTCACTAATACTTTTTTTGTCCACAAAATTCCAAGTCAATACTTTACTTAATAGACATCGAATTATTCATCGCACCGTAATTTCCTTGAACTCTTTTTAAGTGAGATTAGAAATCAGTTCCAATTGTTGAAATAGGAATTTTATCACTATTTTTTTTAATACAATCAGTCCTCTCTATAACAATATTTCAATATAACAATCAAACTTTCAGTAGAATCGGTTTTTTATATTTTATTTAAATCCTTTATAACAACTTTTCACTTATAAAAGTAACATCCATAATTATGAAGTATTTTATTTATTAAATTAATTCTCTACAACAATATATTGCCTGAAATTTTAAGTAAAATTACAACTATTTCATATAATCAACCCTATTAATTATAATTTATTCAATTAAAATAATGTTAATTAAAAATAAAGTACTTAAATTTTATATGAAAAATATATTAATATTTTTTATTAAATAAAATAATATTCAATGAGTGGAATTAAAAGAAATTAATTTCATAGACTATTAAGTTTCCTAGTTAAATATTTTACTACGAAAATGGAATATCATAAACTTATAAATTGATTACTTGAATTTAGTACCTCATGATAAATTAATTACTTTAATTTGATAACTAATACTAATTAATTGGACTTGTTAGATTTATGAACTCCGTAATTAGTCAAGTGAAAGAATGTAAAATAAAAGACGTAATGATGCATGCACCCGATGTACATATTTTAATTTTGTTGATTTGCTTCCCATTTTTTCTTTTATTCTTTTTCTTTTGGTAGAAAATGACAGCATTAAGCAATTATAATAGATAAGCCATAATTAAGAGGAAATAGACCCATTGTGATCTCTTCCCAACAAGCTCATAACCAAAGTTGGTGGGGCTCTAAATAAATGTATCAAAGAACTACCTGTATCAGCACATTCAGTCATGTGATTTGCAACACCATCAAAAGTTCTTGGGATATGCCCAATAAGAATCTTCCATTTCCGACACAATACTTGATGTAACAACCGTAGTTCCACTTTTTCTTTTTTGAACATAATTTTCATTTTCTTAATTTGATAGAATTTCATGATATGAATTCTATGATAACTTTACAACAAATGACTCTCTATAATAGTGTGTTATCATAGGTAAAATATTAACAGATAAATGAAATTGTTATAAAGAAGGTTGATAGTATATAAAATAGAGGATGTGCATATTATATTAATTAATCGTGTTAACTATCTTGGATCATGTCTGATTGAATTACAATCCAATCTTTTTCTTTATTTCAAATGCAGTCATGAATAAACCCAATTTAATAATTTCTTTATTTTTTAAATAATATTAAAATGCTTTTTTATTCAACTAAGAAAAAAATTATTAAATGAGTCAAAATTTTAAAATAAGATATATGTTATATTAAATATGTTTAAATATATAATTATCCATTATATTATTCTTCTATGTTGAATATGGAGAAATTATTTTATAAACTTTTCTTACTACATCATTCGTTGTTCCATTCTAATTATTTACTGACATTTCAACAAATTTTTTATGTCATTAGCACATAGTTTTGCTAATTTTTTTACTCTGAACCCCAAACCCAAATTTTTGAACTGTGAACTCTAACATTGAATCATGAACCTCGAACACAAACCTCAAAGTTTAAGGTTCAATGCTTGAGGTTTGAGGTCAATTTTAGGGTTTAGAGTTTGCGATTGAGACTCGCGATCTGGGTTTTGAGATTGTAGATTTGATGCCTAGAATTTAGGGTTCAAGATTCTTAGTTCGGGTTTAAGGGTTAGGATTTAGGGTTCGAGATTCGAGGTTTAAAATCTACGATTCATGATTTGAAGGTCGGGGATCACAATTCAGGGTTAAGAATTCTTGGTTTAGGACTCGGGATAAAAAAAGTCGTCTAAATTATATGTCAATAACATAGAAAAAATTACTAAAATATTATTAAATAAAAAAGATATCATTGATAATATTGCGAGAAGAGTGTATAAAATAAATGCGTAAAAACAACATGTCATATATAGATAAGATTAATAATAATAAATAGTGTCATTGGCCCACTTGAAGATTGAGATGTGTAGCATCATCACCATTCACCAGTCAGCCCACCAACCCAACAGATTAATAAAAATAAAAAAATGCGGCAGGTTGGAAATACTGAATTCATGGCTGACGTTCTCCTTGTCTTTTCATCCATTGAATGTTACACAATTCCAATAAAATTAAGATTATTCAAATTAAATCAGTATTTAGGGTATTTATACATTTTGGTACCTGAATTTATCTTCAAAGTTCATATTGGTACTTAGTATTTTTTTTTCAATTAGGTATCTAAACTTAGCATCAATGTTTAATTTGGTATCTAAACTATTTTTTACCCAATTAAGTACCTGAACTTGCCTTCATAGTTTAAATTAGTTCAAATAACTAACTACTAATTTCGACAAGAAGAGTATCAATTTAAATCAATAGCCAAGTTTATATATCTATTTGGACCTAAAAAAGCCTTAGGTACCAATTTGAATCATGAAGCAAAGCTTAGGTATTAAAATAAATATTTACCCTAGATTGTTTTTATGTTATAAAAATAATATAATTATTAATTATAAAAATATATTTAAAAACTATAAAATAAAATCATTTTATTAAAAATAAAGCTAATATTAATATAAAAATCAAGCCTTCGAATCTAAAGGCGGCTGTTAAACTCCGCCCCACCTTCTTCTCCGAAGCATCTTAAAAATATTATGTTGACTGCTCCTTTTTTTTTCACATAGCCAGCCATCATTTTTGTGGTTGACTTTTACCGTTGACAAATGACCTTTGAAATGTTTGAACATTATCGGTTTTAATTCTTGATTTTTTTAACGCAATTAAGAATTATCAAACTAATAAATTAAAATATAGGGTAAACTACTAAAATAGTCATTTTTATTTGCCTCAAGTTATAGTTCAGTCACTTATGTTAAAAATATTACGTTTTAGTCACTTACGTTATCGTGTTGTAACATTTTAGCTACTAAACCGTTAATTTTTATTAATAGTGTAACCGTAAACTGACTGACATGTTAAATCATCATTTCAAACAAAAAATTTAGGTTAAATTCTACAATGGGTCCTTATATATTTTCATTTTGAGCAATTTAACTTTTTTTTTCTTTTATGTCCTTTTAACTTTCCTATTCTCTTCTGCTTGTCCCTCTGTTTTCCTCCCTTCATAATTTATTTTAATGTAGCTTTTCTATGTTTTCTATTTGTTAAAACTAGTTTACAAGCTCGCTTCACTCAAAAAAATAAAAGTATAGGGACTAGTTTTAACAAATGAAAAACATAGAAAAGCTATGTTAAAAGAAATGGAGAAGGGAGGAAAACAGAGGGAGAAATAGAAGAAATGAAAAATTTAAAAAAAAAAAGTTAAAAGAATATAAAAGAAAAAATTAAATTGCTCAAAACGAAAAAAATATTGGAACCGATTGTATAATTTTTTTGTTTGAAATGATGATTTAACGTGTCACGTCAGCTTACCATTACACCATTAACGACGATTAACGGCTTAGTGACTAAAATGTTATAATGCGATAACGTAAGTGACTAAAACGTAATATTTCAAACATAAATAACTAAAATATAACTTAAGGTAAACAAAAGTGACTATTTTAATTGTTTATCCTAAAATAAGTCATATATATATACATAACTTACATGTTATTTATTTGTATAGATTTAATAAAAATATTGTTTTTTTAATATAAGGTCAAAGCTAACTATAAACTCTTTATGGATTTTGAATGATAACTTACAAAATATAGTAAAAGGAAAACAGAAAAAGATTGTATGAAAAAAATTATTTTTTCACCCAATATCTTAATTAATTCTTAAATTGTGATTTTTATGACACTATTTGTCCATAAATTGTCCTGAACAAGTTTGTGAAGTGTTATTTGTTTTGGAGTAGATGAATTTCTTAATGGGTTGGTATTGTCCCCGATCAAGTCGAGTCAGGGCTTGGTCTCTCGATTCTGACATGAAACACTAATGCTTGGGACAAGGTTCACAAAGTGAAAGTGCTATGAGCTCAAATCCTACTATTTGCAGATGTTCACGTCCTTTTGATAGGTGACCAACGGATACCTCACATGTTGGATTAAAATCTTCAATTATGAGCACATATGTATAATGTATAATGTTATTATAAAGTGTGATACAAAATTAAATGACCAATTATGTTATAAGTGTCATATGTATTAAAGTGTTATGGAAATAATATTTAGATGCCATAAGTTGTATTTATAATTTGATGAGGGGCCAAATTAACCAAAAATTGATTTAATAATCAGTTATTTAGAGAGGTAATGGTTCCCAAGAAATAGGGTTATCTATTATATCTTTTCCATCCCCATTAGAGAAAAACTATTTTTTTCGAAGATAAAAAATTGTAAGATCTGAACAAATTTCAATGAATCGATGAATTCAGGTACGCTTCCGTATCTAATTTTATTTATGATCTATTCTTGATGATTTTATATGAGAGATCCCGATTTATTAAATTTTGTATAATATTTTAATGATTCTAACATCAAATCCTCTTAAGTACTTAAGTTTTCACCATTACAGAGTTATATCAACTTCAAATGAAGAAACACTATGTAAACCTTAAAAAAAAGAGAAATCGACCCCTCTACAAGTAGTATGTCTCTTTCATATGTCGTTCTTTGATGATTTTCTTTTGGTTCATTTTCTTTGATGTTTGACTGATATTCTTATTATTTGGTAAATAATTGGCTGCTGCCATTAATGCATGTAATAATAAATTATTCATACGGCAGCAATTATTGCCCATCTAACCCCACTAAAAGAACAGCTGAAAGTAACCATCGGATAGAGGAAATGGAACCCAAGGCAACCAAGAAGAGCTTTGAGTCATAGGCTTCAACAAGGAAGGGACCATCTTCGACCCACATGCACCAAGGCTAAGGTGCTGTCGCAGCATCAGTTTCGGCAAAGGTAAAAATGGCTGTTGATTGCTTGTTTTTCAGATCCCCTTATTGCCCACATATTTAGTTAACGCTCTTTTGAATCTCTCTCTGTGGACAATGTCGATGTGCTCCAAAACAGGATCACCAAGTCTCCAACAGCATGCAGAGGGCATCCTTCTGAAACTGGGACATGACGGCGTCGGCATAGGTCGGTCAGTAACTGTTGAACCTTCACCATGCCACCAGTTTAACCTTGGTTGATAAATTATTATCCCACAAGCTATGAAAATTTTGTGTAGATGCATGTTGAGTATGGGATATGCTGGTGGTGGCCGAGGGTAAGCACTCAGCACCTTGGCCCGAAATGGTAAAATATCATATAATAGTAAATTTGCACTTTGAGTACCTCAGAATTTATAATTTAATTTTGATCTCTCATAAAAAAATTTTCTGATTACTCCCCTAGAGTATAATGGTCATTCGCCACTATCACGATGCTGCCAAAAATTTATAATTTCTTTCTTTTTATATAATTTTTAATAAATTTTCTATATTTTTATCTTTTATGATAAATTTATAATAATTTTTAATTTTTTAAAGAGTTTTCTATATTTTTTAAAAATTATTTTTTTTCTATTTTTAATAAATTTCTATATATATATTTTTATCATTTATAATAATTGATAATAAAATTTAATAATTTTTTATATTTTATATATTATATTTTTTGATAAAGTTTTTATTTTTTAATATTTTCTGTATTTTCTATATTTTATTATAAATTTTAGTAAATTTTTATATTTTTATAAAATTTAAAGTTTTTCTATACGTTTTCATAAATTTTAATATTTTTCTATATTTTATTTTTTCAAATAATTTTTCTGTACTTCTAAACCCTTGTGTGGCTCAGTTTGGTCCATTTCATATTTTCTCATTAATGAAACAAATCTTAAACCCTATCGAAATGGAGATAAAAAAAGCCCATATCTCAAGTTTTTTCTTTTTTCAGATTGTGTTATCTGAAATTGGGCCTTAGGAGCCTGTTGTTTTGTTGCCTAAAGTTATGGAGATCAAAATTTTACTTAAATTTGACAACTAACTTTCGAGATTATTGGTCAAAGGAATCCAGAGTCTTCTTCAGATGTTGTGATCCGTACAATACACCAAATACTGCAGAGAGGATGGATTGTTTGTCTAGAGCATGTTTATCGGGAGGCAAATGATGTAGCCGATCCATTGTCTAATAATGCGAAAACAAGGGAGCTTGGATACCATTTCTTCAATGAACCTCCAGAAAAAAGCTAAGTCTGATTTACATGGATAATTAGGCAGTAGCCATTGTTGTTTTCCTCTATTATGTATAAAAAAAAATTATATACCTAAATACAAAATTCTTTTATTAATATTGTTTACATAAGACTTGGGTTTCAATAACAGTTCATACCGGTTGTGCCGAAAGTCGTAGAAAGGGGTTTCAGTAACAATCCTTTTATGGATGGGTTATTTATAGGCTCCTCCTCAGGGTTCTCGAGTCTTTATTTAAAGGTCCCTTTTTTTTCTTCCATTGGAAGTAGGTTTTAATGTCACCATATGATGTCCGCAGCAAAGGCTTTACAATGGGCGACGCCATATTTACTTATGGTCAAAGTGATTACCTAACAAATATTTTAAGATGTATAACTTTTTTATAGTACACGACAATGAAATAGAAACCATTATAAAAATGAAAATTAGGGAATTGGGCCGATTTTTAAGAAATTTAAGAAAATAGATCAATTTTGGGAGTATCAGTATATAGGTGGTGTAAGTACGTGTTACTGGATGCGTCTTCGTTTCTGTGATGGGCCTACAGGGCGTGCTTTTGCCCTGTAGGCCTGCCATGTCAGCATCTGTCAAGTAAGTAACATTAGGTTTAATTAGGGCTATTAGATAAAAAAAAAGGAAAACATACGACTGTCATATTAAAATTTTAATGATTTTAATCCTGATAATCTTGAGATAACTTGTCAGTTTTAAGTTTTTCTTAAACTCGTCTTGTCTCTTCCATCAGATGGCAAAGTCTTCATGTAAAATGGATGTTGGGAATTCTAGGCTGAATTTTTTAAAAAAAGGCTACTCGTTAGAAACTTTTTTTTTATTTGTGTAGTCATATCCGATCTTTTCAAACATTTTGAAAAATGTTTCATATTATGTGGTAGAGTTTTCCTATAAAATGAAGATGATATGGCAAGGGTTCCAGAGTTAAATTTCAAGCAAAAGATTTGCATGTTGAGAAGAAGGCTGTTGATATTAAATATTTGAATTTGTTTTATTAATTTGCTTAAACAAAGGTCATATTTGTTGCAGTGAAAGTTGGAAAATCAACCTAACAAACTAAATTAGTTCAAGTAAGTAAATAATTATTTGACGTTGTTATCTTGCTTAAATTTGGTTAATAATTATTTATTTTTTCTATAATATTATCATTTTTATTTTTTATTAAATATGTGAAACAATTTTATTTTATTTTTGCAAAGATGAGTAAAAAATTAAAATTAACTACAACGATCAAACTTTTTACATTAACATCGAAGTCATTTTTGTTTTTGCCCAATTTACAGATTTAGCTTTCAACAAAAGTATCAGATTGAACAAACTTCTATCAATAATTAGAAGAAAAGCCTCGGATTCAATCTAGAGGAGAATTTCAAGCTTGAAATATAGATACCTAACGTCAATGAACCTTGTATGATATGATACATTTAAGCTAAATGGCAACACTGATGTCGAGTTAATGCTTAATGTGCATTGCTCAACTGGGAACGTTGTAGTAAAGTTATATGCCCAATTTGTCGATGTAGAAGAAGATGGTCCGAGTTCATCAACAATTCCAATTAATACGCTTAAGGTTTTGGCTAGGAATAAGAAGCACAAAATCCAATAACACGGTTGTGCAATAGTTTAACAGCATTATTGAAAAGCTCGTATTAGGGAATGCCAGAATCATCAATGGGAAGATATTCCTAGATTGAAGCCTTCGGTTGCAACTTTGGTGTACCATCAAAGTTAGTTGTAACCCGAACACGAAGATCCCGACACGACATACTATAAGCACCTTTGATTTCGACATCAATATGTTGATGTCCTATGTTGGAAACCCTTATGCGGGTGAGCCATAAAGTTATATGAGAGGACATTCTGTAAGTAATATTGGTTTTAATGGAGGGTTGTAGAAAATATATGATGTTCTCATTACCATTTGCACTTGTGAAGGGACATCTATTCTGGTACATTATAATAAAGAGGAAGTAAAAGTGATAAAACCGATAATGATCTAGTTTAGGACTCTGACTATGATGATTCAAAAATTACATTATTTTTGAACTAGAGACCATTCTTACTAAACCATATTTTACAGCGTATGAACCTCCACCCCACATGCTTATTGTTGACATTGATGCTCAACACAAGGTAGAATTTTTAGAATTGTTTCATAGAAGATCGGGCCATACAAGTTTTTCTACAAATTTTGGTAATTTACAAGTTGGAATGAAGTTTTCCTCCAAAGATGTTATTGTTGCAGTAAAGCAAATATAATATAAAGTATGGAGTCAATTTTCATGTTAAAAATTGTGAGCAGGAAAATATTAGATGAAGTGTACATAGCGTGAGAATAGATGTTTTCGGAAAATCATGGCATCGATGAAGAAGACGAGACCATAAATGGTAAATAAATATGACGCTCCATATACTTGTGTTGTTGGAGGTATGTCATGGGATCATTCGAAATTAGATTCTGACATTATCTCTTATATTGTCTTACCTTTGGTGAAAGCAAATTCTAAGATTCTCATTTTGGTTTCGGTTGCTAATATTTGCACTGAGTATTATTACATTGTGTCTTACTACAAAGCATGAGTTGCAAAACAGAAGATAATGAAAAAAATGCATAACGAGTAGGATAAATCATATAATAATCTGTGGCAATGGTTGAGCGTACTGAACTAATATGTCCCAAGTACCGTATTCGATTTGCAAATAAAGCCTACAAATCATGGAGATTGAATCATCCAAGGCAAAAGAACTTTCAATCATCTTTTTTGGACATTCAATCTATGCATTGATGCATTCTGATATTGTAAGTCACTTGCCTAAATTAATGTTACATTCATGTACGAGAGATATGAGCATCACTTGTTGTCGGTCGTTGCACAAGATGATAATTGGAGCATTATACCAATAACATTTGCAATTGTTAAATGAGAAACCGCGAATGTATGGGACTTCTTCTTGACTAACTTGAGAAGTCATGTTGTGTTGCAACCTGAGATATGCACCATTTCTGATAGGGCACCCGGAGTACAGGTTGTGATTGATCAAAATGGAAGCCTTTGGGATTGTACACGCTATAGATATTGTATACGACATATTGGGGACAATTACATAGGTCAATTCCACAATGATGTGGAACACTGACATGTTAACACGAGTATATAGTAAATATTATTTTCTATATCATTCTTTAACATATACATGATTTTAATTCATGGATATACTTTTTATTTACTTCGACAGGGTACGAGCTCGTACAACATTGATTCCATGGCTTGATTATGGTCTACCATTAGGAAGTCAATGTAGTAACAAATTTGGTAGCAATTCTATAATAGGCAAAGACATGTCCCAATATGTTTCATTCTTCATTGGTGGAACTCATGTTTCAGAACGTTGAAAATATGCTTAAGTCTATACATACTGTCAACATATTCCATGTAAGCAAAAACACATGCTGCAACTAGATCTCATAATCGACCACCTTTGAAGAATATCTACATAGTATTGCAGGACAATGGGACCTATATGTTGCCCAAAAAGACTCATACACCTAACCGTCATTGATTTTTCTTTTGTACAATTAGCATCCATAGCCTGTGTCAGTTTCTCACAAAATACGCGTCCTGCATTCATCATTGCAACTTGTTTTCTTCCCATCTTTACAAACAATCTCCTTGACCGATACATCGTCAGCATAAGGATCACCATATTTAGAAACATGGTCATTATCATGTGCAACATTCTCAGTTGTCGAACCCATAATGTTTAGTACCAGATCATGTCTTGCACTATTTGCTCACAAACCAAATGTCGATAACCTATATGCCAAAGGTTGCACGTCCTTAACCAATTATGGACCAAGTGCTTGTACTAATATGTATTTTCAGGAAAATGAGATGCTAAATGCTGTTGGAAATAGATGGTTTAATAGACTCACATGTCGATGGACTAAATTAAAAAACAAATAAAACAAAATGAAGTGTTTTAAAGCCGATTTGCAGTCATCAATCAAATAGTCCTTTTTTTTATTGAATTAAAAATAATAATAAAAAAACCGAAATCGATTTGCTTAAAATTAATTTTCTGTGGTCACGACTCACATTACCTTACATCATACCATATTCATCCATCACTCCTTTTTATTGAATTAAAAATGAAAATAAAAAAGTCAAAATTAGTTTTTTAGTAAATTGATTTCTCTTTATAGAAAATGTGTATCGGTTTGGCAAATAATTTAAAAATTTGTATTAATTTAGTAATTTTACTAAATTTAAAATTTTTATTACTGGGATAAAAAAATCCCCTTCTAACGTATCTAGTTTCCACGCAATAATTGGTTCTTTGCCTAATATAATGGCTACAAAAACTGGAAGATAAAAAAGATAAAATGTTCTTTTATCCATAAAAAAACACAAAGCCAGGAAAAAACAAAACACATTTGCCCTCAAAATATTTAGGGTAAATTACACCAAGGTCACTAAATTATTAGTAAGCTTACATTTTGATCACCCAACTTCAAAAAATTACAAAATGATCATCGAACTATTTGAAATGTTTTCATTTGAGGCATTAGATTGTTAAAATAATTATTGTAAGGCCTTTTTTATCCGCACCAATTGATAGCTCTCATTTCACTTCTCTTCTATAATTTAGTTTTTTCCCCTAAAACAAACCAAAATCCAAACAATTTTCTTCTTTGATCTCCAACATTGTTCGTTAGATTGACTTGAATCTTAAGTATGTTTTTTTACTCGTCAATCGAATTGCCACTTGGAGCTTGCTAGCTGGACTTTAAAAAAAAACTTAATAGCAGATAACTTAAATACAAAATTTTAAAATAAATGACCAAATATAAATATATTAATAATTTAGTGTAGTTAGATGTAATTTATCCGAATACTTATGAAAATTTCAGTCTAAGCAAAGAGAGCCTCAAATAAAAACCTCAAAAATATAAAAGCGAAAAAGAAAAAATATAAAAAAAACTTCCCTCCGTAGGAAACTAGACAAACCCGACCCAATTCACCACCAATCACCAGTTTCAGATTCGCCACTCCCTTTGGGATTTCCGTTCCTTTTCATTTCAATCAAAGGTCATTCTTACTCAGAATCAGCCATCGTCTTTTCCTTTACTTGATTTTCAGCTTTTTTCCTTCCATTTTCTCTCAATCCAAACAATGGAGAGCTTAGCCCTTCAAGCTTTCTCCACTGTTACCACCACTCCCTTCTCGCTTTCCTCCCGGTCTTCGCTTCACCTCCGGTCTAGACCCATTACGAAAATTTCCCAGCCATCCGTTTTCCCTTCATCTTCAATCCCCACCCTTCGATCTCCGCTCAAGCCTCTCTTATTACTTCCCGAACGACCCAAGCCCCTCATTTCACCTATCCGGGCCGTTTCTCGAAACGACAGCACCCCACCTACTGAAACGACCACCTCTCCTCCTCCTCAAGGAGCCAAACTCTTCCCTTTGTTTCTCTCAGTTTCCATTGGTCTAATTGTTCGTTTTCTCGTTCCCAAACCGGTCGAAGTAACTCCACAAGCCTGGCAACTTTTGGCCATCTTTTTATCCACAATCGCCGGTCTAGTCTTAAGCCCTTTACCCGTTGGAGCATGGGCTTTTATAGGTCTCACAACTTCCATCGTCACCAAAACGCTGCCGTTTGCGTCCGCCTTCAGTGCTTTCACCAATGAAGTCATTTGGTTGATTGTCATTTCCTTCTTTTTCGCTCGTGGATTCGTGAAAACGGGGCTCGGGGATAGAATCGCTACTTATTTCGTCAAATGGTTGGGCAAAAGCACGTTGGGGTTGTCTTATGGACTGACTTTGAGTGAGGCCTTGATTGCGCCGGCGATGCCTAGTACTACTGCTAGAGCTGGTGGGGTTTTCTTGCCCATTATTAAGTCCTTGTCTTTGTCTGCTGGAAGTCGGCCTGGAGATTCGTCATCCAAGAAGCTTGGGAGTTATCTAATTCAATCGCAGTTTCAGGTTTGCCTTAATTTCTAGTTTATTACTGATGATCATCTACTTAGTTTAATTTCTTATAATATTCGTTTGAATTTATGGGTGGGAATAATTAATATTTAATTTGTATACTGTTAGATTATGGAATTAGACTTAGTTTACTCTGTTAGATTAATCTGGATTCTGGGTTTTAATATAGCTAGACTCTTGCATTCCTCTGTCCCATTTGAACTAGAGAATACCCTTTACTTGGTTTATTTTGTTTATATTGTTAGCTTAGATTCATGGGTGGGAAACTGGGAATAATTAATTTTATACTGTTAGGTCCTGGAAATAGGCTTTTGTTACTCTGTTTGAGTAATCTGGATTCTGGGTTTTCATATGGTTAGGCTTTTTGATTTGTATGTCTCATTTGAACTTGTGATTATCTTTGTTCCTAGTTGCATTAGTAGTTTTGGGTCTTTGACTTATGCATTACTCGTGGTTGTCTATGACAGTCTGCTGGCAACTCCAGTGCTCTTTTCTTGACTGCTGCAGCTCAGAATTTGCTATGCCTCAAATTAGCAGAGGAGCTTGGGATTGTCATTTCAAGTCCTTGGGTTTCGTGGTTCAAGGCGGCTAGTTTACCAGCACTTGTTTCTCTACTGCTTACTCCATTGATTTTATACAAGCTTTATCCTCCCGAAACCAAAGACACACCAGATGCCCCTGCAATGGCAGCAAAGAAACTAGAGAACATGGGTCCTGTCACTAGAAATGAATGGATCATGGTTGGAACAATGCTTCTTGCAGTTGCTCTATGGGTCTGTGGGTAAGTCATAAGTGACAGTTCATCATACCAATTCACCTCTCTTTCCATTTGAGCTGAGAATTTGATGTCTTTGCATCCTATGTTTGTGTGTACGTGAAATATATGTTTGTATAAAAATGGAATAAGTGTATCTTGATTAACTACCTTGTTTGCTTTCCTGTTAAGCTCTGCTCTGCGAGGATACCATCTACTATTACTTATGATGCTTATTTTTAAAAAAAGAATGTGGTTATAGAGGAAGTTGTAGATGCATCTATGAAATTAACTCCAATCAGTTGTGTACTCCAATGTTGAGGAAATGATTTATTTCTAGAAATGAGTTTGAAATATTGAAGCATGATTGCCCTGCTATAGTTCAAGGCAATAAAAATGTTTCTTAGTAGTGACTTGCATGCACGTGTGCACTGACTATTTTTCTTATCATTTATGGTCAATGTCCATGCATGCTCATAGGCAGCGAATTTGTAGCTATGAATTTTGTGGTTTAATGTTTGTTTCAGAACATGTAATTTACAATTTCCTGATTTGTCGATATTTCCTGAACCATGTGCAGTGAGAGTCTTGGTATACCAAGTGCTGTGGCTGCAATGATCGGTTTGTCAATACTCCTTTTGTTAGGCGTGCTCGACTGGAATGATTGCTTAAGCGAAAAATCAGCATGGGATACATTGGCTTGGTTTGCTGTTTTGGTAGGCATGGCAGGCCAATTGACAAACCTTGGGATAGTGAGCTGGATGTCTGGTTGTGTAGCTAAGGTCCTTCAATCTCTCTCATTGAGCTGGCCAGCTGCATTGGGTGTTCTTCAGGCATCATACTTTTTCATCCACTACCTATTTGCAAGTCAAACCGGTCATGTAGGTGCATTATACTCCGCTTTTCTCGCCATGCATTTGGCAGCTGGAGTACCTGGCATGTTAGCAGCACTGGCTCTTGCTTACAACACCAATCTTTTTGGTGCCCTAACACATTATAGCAGTGGTCAGGCAGCTGTCTACTATGGAGGTGTGTCTCTTTTTTCCTCTCTTTTTACACATGCATATGAGCACCGTGCCTTTGCACAAACAAGACCTACTTTTGTCCACTCGGATTTTGCACCGGGAACTGATGAATTCATTTGTTTTTGTTGACAGCCGGATACGTAGACCTTCCCGAGGTATTCAAGATGGGATTTATAATGGCTTCCATTAATGCCATCATCTGGGGTGTTGTTGGAAAATTCTGGTGGAAATTTTTGGGCCTCTACTGATTGAAACTTACTCCTTCAATGTCATTCTTCACTGTCGTAAGAAGTAATATTTTTTGGGAACACAATTGAGCTCAAATTGAATTTACTTCCATAGAAAATTTTCATAGTTACAACTTGGCCTAATTTTTTGACTGCTCTATTTTCAACTGTTTGTTAACATTTCAGCAGGTTTATATTGCTTATTCAATTCAGTCCATAACTGTTGTCCTCCCATATCTTGTGTGTTTATGTTTTTACTGGAGATTGAGACCTGTTCTCTCATGATATTTTAGTGGCCTTGTAGCATTAGCCCCCAATCCATATGTAATAAAAGGAAAGGACTGTTCACATGACTCTGAAGTTTTCTTTTTTTGGGATCCATGAGACCCATTCCTTGGGTTTCCGAAGTAGTGTAAAAAGATAAAAGAAGTGCTTCGAGTAATTGCTATTTGAGCCGGACTTGTTTTCAGTTGAATTGGAAGACTGAAAATTTGAGATTTCACTTAAAAATAATTTTTAACAGAAATATTAGGGTTTTCATTATGATTTGTATGGAACAAAACCATTTCTTCAATTTTTCAGAAGATGACCTATTATAATTCTTTTTTTGTTTTTTATTGTGACCACTTAGAGACAACCAACACTGTCAATTGCCATTAGGGTGAGCATTTGATTGAATCGAGTGAAAAAAATTTCGAGTTAATCAAGTTGACAAGTTCTATTTTATCATCTTAATTTAATTTAAAATTTTTTCGAATCAAGTCAAATGAAATGAAATTTGAGTCGAGATGAATTGAGTGAAATTGTTTGAGTCAAATTAAAATCATGTTTACAATATAATTAATTTCATGCAAGGACACTTAAATTTGGTTCTTAAATTTGAAACCATTATTTGAAATTTTTTTCAAAGCAAAATAAGAACAAGAAAATACTTAGTGTCATAAACTTGAAACCTTAACTAATTTATTTAGGTCTCAAAATTATTATTTTAGAAAATTTTTAAAAATTTAACTTTATTTATATATTCTTTAATATTTTTTTTAAAAAATTTTGTATTTTTTTAAAAAATAAAAATTTGGAGTTTTTATAAATGTTTTGAATTTTAAAAATTATATTGATTTTTTTAAAATTTTGTTTAAAGAGGCCAATTAGCTCATTTTCAAAATTGGCAGGGACTAAAGATGTATTTATACCAATCTGTTATTTAAGTTATTCGAATTGTAAATATTTAAGTTGACTTGAAAAAAATGAATAATTCAATTCGATTAACTCAAAATATTTTTCGAATCGAATCAATTTTTGGTCTCCCCTAATCACCACATCAACCTTTTGTCAATGGTTGGTGAGGCGGTAGAAATAGTATAACTATAGATTAAAAATTAATGAATTAAAATAAATATAAGAGTATCCAAACTTATAATTTATGAAGAAATGAACCCAAATGATAATAGATGATGTAAGCATACCTATTTGACCTATTGATCAATGATGTAAATAATTTACGAAGATTCTTGCTTTTTTCCCGTTAAATTGTTTAACCAAAACATATTGAAAAAAAGTAAGCCTATGTATGGATTGGAAGTGGAGAAAAGCCTTTCCCTTGATTAGATAAACTAAGGGAAGTTAAGTATTCCTTGAGAGTTAAATTTTTTATTTATCCCAATTTGGGGAAAACTAAGGAAAGGAATGCAAAATAAATTTTATTTTGTCATCTCTTTCTTTTATAATTGTCAAAATTCACTATAATTAATCATTTATTAAATTTTCTTGATCTCTCGCAATATTTTTTCCCTCCTCTTTTTATCACAAATACCGAAAATTCAACCACCAAAACACCCACACCTACATCAGCCACCAACATTAACCAAACCACCGTCATCCCCCATCAATCATCTCCCTGTTCTACCCACTTCCTATGTTGTCAATCACCTCACACAAACTGGTTCGTATATTTCTATTAACATGGGGTCCCAAGTTGATAGGTAGTGCTAACTGCCTTGTTGAAAAGCCCAAAGTGATCCACTCTTCCTCGGTTACGATTTACTGTCTTACATTGAAGGGATTCTACCATGTCCGCAAGTAACCAATCTAGAGTACCAATCTTGGCAGTGGCAAGATAGTATCATCGCATCTGTTGATTCAACAATTGTCACTATCATAGCCATGCCAAAAAATGCTCATTGAGTCTCGGGTATATAATTTGTATGAGACTCTCAAACAAAATCTTAAAGGTACCAACCGTATCACTCACTATCTTAATGAGTTACGCACGTATTGGGAATTATCCATATTTATGGAAAATCAAAGATATGGGTATCAAATATTGGAAAGTCAAAGATATGGGTATCGAGATATTGGCATAATAAAATCTGAGATATTTGCAATATATGGTCCCTAATTGTAAAGTGACTTTACAAGTTGATCCCTGTACCTCAACTATAAATAGGCATAACCATCTCTCATTCTGTATCTCAAACTTGCCATTCTCTACTTAAGGCATTGTTTTCTCTCTCTCTCTTTGTAAATTCTCACTTGTATTTTGGAGTGAAATATATTTGGTAGTGCCCGAGGACGTAGGCAAAATTTGCTGAACCTCGTTAAATTCTTGTGTTCTTTATTGTATTATTCTGCATGAATTGTGTGTGTGATTGTAGTGATTTATTGTGATATTAAATTACGATTGAGGGATATTCTGGCTAGGAAAGACCTGGTACTTAAGCGATCCTTGCGATCCACCTCTCTTTCCTGGGAATTGAACTTAGTGTGATTTTTTTAGTACAATAATTTTACTCTTTTACACGCTTCCGCACAACAATTGGTATCAGAGCTAGATTCGTACTTGGGGAATACGATCGTTCACGGCACTGTTCACGTACTGTAGTTGGGATTGAGGAGAAAAAAATGGAAAAGTCATTGTCAAAGACTACTGTGACCAATGCAAAATTTGAAGTAGAGAAATTTGATGGTACCAATAATTTTGGTATGTGGCAATGTGAGATCCTGGATGTCTTATGTCAGCAAGAGCTGGATATAGCCCTTGAAGAAAAACCTGACAAGATGGATGACAAGGAGTGGGCCAAGATCAATAGACAGGCATGTGGAACAATTCGCCTATGTTTGGCCAAAGAGCAGAAGTACTCTATCATGAGGGAGACATCAGCGAAGAAGTTGTGGGATACACTGGAAGAAAAGTTTCTAACAAAAAGTCTTGAAAATAGGCTTTATATGAAAAAGAAACTTTATCGATTCACGTATGCACCCGGTATGTCGATGAATGACCATGTGAACTCATTCAATAAAATTTTAGCAGACTTGCTAAATTTGGATGAGAAATTTGAAGATGAAGACAAGGCATTACTGTTGTTGAATTCTCTTCCTGATGAATATGATCATCTTACCACCACATTGCTTCATGGGAAGGATACAATCACATTTGATGCAGTCAGTAGTTTGTTGTATAAATCTGAGACTCGAAAGAAAGATAGAAAGATCACAGAGATACAACTACAGAAGTCTTAACAGTAAGAAGTCGTTCGCGCAGCAACAAATCTGGTAGAAGGAGTAAGTCCAAAGGGAGACCTGCCAAAGATGAATGTGCTTTTTGTCGTGAGAAAGGGCATTGGAAAAAGAATTGTCTTAAGTTACAAAAGGGTAAAGCTATTTCTGATGCATGTGTAGCGGAGCATGATGAGGAGTCAGACTTTAGCTTGGTTGGCATGGCAATGGCATGTTATACAGATGAGTGGATTTTGGATTCGGGATGTACTTACCATATGTGTGTCCTAATAAGGACTGATTTTCTAGTATTAAAGAACTAGAAGGTGGAGTTGTTTTTATGGGCAATGATAGCGCTTGTAAGACAATGGGAGTAGGTACAATCCAATTGAAGAATCACGACGGCTCAATTCAAGTCTTGACAGATGTTCGCTACATACCTAGCTTGAAGAAAAATCTTATCTCATTAGGGGTCCTAGAATCTAAAGGGCTCACAATCACTTTGAGAGATGGATTACTAAAGGTAGTAGCTGGGGTATTGACGGTGATGAAAGGCACAAGAAGGAATAATCTGTACTATTTAAATGGAAGTACAGTTATTGGATCAACATCAACAGCTTTTATGAAAGATGCAGATTCAGAGGCTACCAGGTTATGGCATATGCGATTGAGACATGCTGGTGAAAAAGCTTTGCAGAGTTTGGCGAAGCAAGGCTTGTTGAAAGGTGCAAATTCTTGCAAATTGGAATTCTGTGAACATTGTGTTCTGGGCAAGCAGACGAGGATAAAATTTGGTTCAGCAATTCACAATACAAAAGAAATTCTGGACTACGTTCATAGTGATGTGTGGGGACCTACTAAAGTGGCTTCTTTGGGAGGTATGCACTATTTTGTTACTTTTGTTGATGATTATTCAAGAAAAGTATGGTGTATCTAATGAAAAGGAAAAATGAAGTTTTGGATGTAATTCTGAAATGGAAGAAGATGGTGGAGACCCAGGCTGGTCGAAAAGTCAAACAACTTCGATCAGACAATGGTACTGAGTACAAGAATGATCCATTTCTACAAGTATGTCACGATGAAGGTATTGTACGACACTTCACTGTTCGAGATACACCACAACAGAATGGGGTGGCAGAACGTATGAATCGGACTATACTGGAGAAAGTTCGATGTATGTTGTCCAATGCTGGATTGGGCAAAGAATTTTGGGCTGAGGCAGTTACATATGCGTGCCATCTAATTAATCGGTTGCCATCAGCTGCAATAAATGGAAAAACTCCTATGGAGAGGTGGGCTGGTAAACCTGCTATTAATTATGATTCTTTACATATTTTTGGTTCCACTGCATATTATCATGTAAAAGAATCTAAGTTAGACCCAAGAACAAAGAAAGCATTATTCATGGGCATAACTGGTGGAGTAAAAGGATACCGTCTCTGGTGTCCTGATACAAGGAAAATAATTTTCAGTAGAGATGTGACTTTTGATGAATCAACCATGATGAAGAACAATGATTCACAAAAGGATAACACAACCAGTGGCACTTTGCAGCAGGTGGGGCTTGAAAAGGTTAATGATGATCCAGCTAATATTGAAGGAACAAATGATGAAGAAGTTTCGACCCAAGAACTTCTACAACAACATGATTCAATTGCATATAGAAGGCCAAGAAGAGAGATTCGTATGCCTGCTCGCTTTGATGATATGGTGGCCTATGCACTTCCAATTGCAGATGATGATGTTCCTTCTACTTACACAGAAGCAAGAAGTAACTTTGATAGTGTAAAGTGGAAGCAAGCTATGAATGAAGAAATGCAGTCTCTTCATAAAAATAGGACTTGGGAGTTGGTGACACTACCTAAAGGAAAGAATGCAATTTGATGCAAATGGGTATATGCAAAGAAGGAAGGATTTCCTGATAAAAATGAAGTTCGATACAAGGCTAGATTGGTAGCAAAGGGTTACGCTCAGAAAGAAGGAATAGACTACAATGAAGTATTTTCTCCAGTTGTGAAGCATTCGTCTATTCGGATTTTGCTAACCTTGGTTGCGCAATATGATCTTGAACTAGTTCAGCTCGGTGTGAAGACCGCATTTTTACACGGTGATTTGGAAGAGGAAATCTTTATGACTCAACCAGATGGATTCAAGGTTGCTGATAAAGAAAATTGGGTTTGCAAACTGACAAAGTCGCTTTATGGATTGAAACAATCTCCAAGGCAGTGGTACAAGCGATTTGATCAGTTCATGAAAGGGCAAAGCTATACAGGAAGTAAATTTGATCATTGCGTGTATTTTCAGAAGCTACAAGAAGGATTTTTCGTATACTTGCTCTTATATGTTGATGATATGTTGATAGCATCTAAGAGTAAAGTTGAAATTGAGAGATTGAAGACTCAATTCAACCTTGAGTTTGAAATGAAAGATCTAGGTGAAGCTAAGAAGATCCTTGGCATGGAAATATGTAGGGATAGAGCTCATGGCAGAGTTAGTTTATCTCAGAAGCAATATTTAAAGAAGATACTACAGAAGTTTGGCATGAACGAGCAGACTAAAGCTGTAAGTACCCTGTTGGCTTCTCATTTCAAGCTTTCTGCACAACTATCTCCTTCGACAAATACGGAACAAGAATACATGTTACAAGTTCCGTATTCTAATGCAGTAGGTAGCTTGATGTATGCAATGGTGTGTACAAGACCCGACATTTCACAGGCAGTTAGTATAGTGAGCAGGTATATGCATAATCCTGGAAAAGGACATTGGCAAGCTGTGAAATGGATTCTACGGTATATTCATAAGACCATGGATATTGGATTACTGTTCAAGCAGGATACTACACTTGGTAAAGGTGTTGTTGGGTACGTTGATTCTGATTATGCCGGTGATTTGGACAAACGAAGATCAACCACTGGTTATGTGTTTACTCTTGCTGGAGGACCAATAAGTTGGAAGTCTACACTGCAGTCTAAAGTTGCGTTGTCAACCACAGAAGCTGAATACATGGCTGTAACAGAGGCTGTAAAGGAAGCTATTTGGTTACAAGGTATGGTTAAAACCTTGGGATTGGTCCAGGAGCATATTAATGTGTATTGTGATAGTCAAAGTGCTATTCATTTAGCAAAGAATCAAGTCTATCATGCACGTACAAAGCATATCGATGTACGTTTCCACTTTGTGCGGGAAATTATTGATGAGGGGAAAATTCACCTTCAGAAGATTAAGACTGCAGATAATCCCGCAGATATGATGACCAAGGTGGTAACAACAATCAAGTTCGAACATTGTTTGAACTTGATCAATATTCTGCATGTTTAACAGTTGAAGAAGGCACTATCAAGTGTTGTTGACAAAGGCAGAGAGAATTGTGTGAAGATAAGATTACTCGAATCAAATCTTCAAGGTGGAGATTATTGGGAATTATCCATATTTATGGAAAATCAAAGATATGGGTATCAAATATTGGAAAGTCAAAGATATGGGTATCGAGATATTGGCATAATAAAATCTGAGATATTTGCAATATATGGTCCCTAATTGTAAAGTGACTTTGCAAGTTGATCCCTGTACCTCAACTATAAATAGGCATAACCATCTCTCATTCTGTATCTCAAACTTGCCATTCTCTACTTAAGGCATTGTTTTCTCTCTCTCTCTTTGTAAATTCTCACTTGTATTTTGGAGTGAAATATATTTGGTAGTGCCCGAGGACGTAGGCAAAATTTGCTGAACCTCGTTAAATTCTTGTGTTCTTTATTGTATTATTCTGCATGAATTGTGTGTGTGATTGTAGTGATTTATTGTGATATTAAATTACGATTGAGGGATATTCTGGCTAGGAAAGACCTGGTACTTAAGCGATCCTTGCAATCCACCTCTCTTTCCTGGGAATTGAACTTAGTGTGATTTTTTAGTACAATAATTTTACTCTTTTACACGCTTCCGCACAACAGCACGATTGTTGATGAGTGAACTATATCAAATTATCCTTTGCAATTTGAATATGACCCCATAAATATTAGCAGTCGAGAAACAATCATCTCTTTTGAATAACTTCATGAAAATTTTTCTATTCATGAACTTTTTCTTCGACATTAAGCAACAAAGCATGAAAAACAAACCACTATTGCTCAATTCACCCTACGCTCTAATTAGGGAAGCTGACAGATCGCTTCTATCTTATGACTTTCACTCCAGCGCCAAGAGCTTGGTGTACAAAATTTTACTATTTTCTTCTATCTTATGACTTTCACAATGCCCAGTCAGATACTTGTCTTTTTACTCTTCAAGGGGCAAATTATATTGTTTATATATTGAAGTTCGTTCCAGTCTAAAATATATCCAAATTCGATCTATTGTAAGCCTGTTTTTCATACTTTTCTTTTGGGCTTTAGACACAAGCTTTAGCCCAATTTTAATTTTGGACTTGCCATACTTCCTCAAATATCATAGCCCAACTTGTATATATATTATATATTTGCTTTCTCAATTAATGCATGGCAATGGTGCATGTTAGGTTTTGGGGCTCCATGCAAGATTTGTAATGAAGTACATGACAAAGGGCATGGGAAAACAAAGAAAAGTACAAAAGTTTAAAGGCACAATAATTCTTTTACCTACTAACTTTACAAAAAAATCATGATATTAAGATTCAAACTCTAAATATTTTGGATGTCACTTTTAAAAGGTAATTTGGATGTACCAACCGAGCTAATCCTTGGGTTCATAATGCAAAGAAACATTGCATATCTATTGACAAGCTTGGGAAACTAGATTTGGCAATCTTTTTTTATGCAACTCCTCTGCTATTCCCATGGTTCTTTCTTGTTTTAGTTTTAAGTCTTTACTAATGGTTCAAGGAGTTTATTGACGAATGGAAGCTTGTAAAACAGGCTATTAAAGTTCTAATATGCTTCTAATTTAGGTAAGATATTTACTTTAAGAGCAATTGTTGCAAGTCGAAGAACACATTTTCCTATTGCACCAGCCATGTACTAAATCCGCTTTTTATTTTCAACCAACACTGTCTATCGTCATATGCCTTTAGCCAATGGTGGGAGGGTGGATGGTAGAATAAGTAAAACATTTTTCAAAAGTAATTTTTATTTTTTATAATTTTTATTATTTTATAATATCTCAATAATTTTAAGTTTACAAAATTTAAAAATTAATTAGCTACTTTTATTATCATATTTTTACTTCATCTGCACCATCAATATAAATTTAACGCTTAATATAATATTTGGTATCTGAACTTGACAATTTTTCTTAATTTGATACCTAAACTTTTTTTGGTCCAATTTGGTACTCAAACTTGACACTTTTTCCTAATTTGGTACCTAGACTTGACATTTTTTTTAAAGTTGATACTTAAACTTTTTGAGGTCCAATTTGGTACTTGAACTTAACTTTTTTTTCTACTTTAGTGCCTAATCCTTTTTTAATATTAATTCGTTAAGCATAGCTCAATACCTATTTTTAACATTAATTTTCTTTAAAATTGACTATTTTTTGTAGCATAACAAAAAAAATTTCAACACCGTTATTGTTTTGCGTAATTTTTATAATATTTAATAAATTTAAGTACCAAATTGAATATAAAAAAAAGCCCATGTACCAAATTAGGAAAACATGCCGAGTTCAGGTACCAAATTGGGAAAAAAAATTTAGATACCAAATTAAGAAAAGTTGTAAAGTTTAGGTACTAAATATTATTTTAAGATTTAATGGCAGCCAAAACTTAGATGAAAAATGACTCAACTTATGGTTGAATTATTTTGAATTTTGGTTATATTAAGCCTCCATACGACGGAAGTAAAAATAATAAGATTTAGGGTAAAATTAGATTAGATAATACTAATATGGCAAGGCATCAACCTATTGAAATGAAGGGCAGTTGAAAGTTCTGCCCAGTGGTATTCGGTAATTCCTGCTCTGTCACGCTCGTTGAAATATGTAGCTAAAAACCGCGTTTTCAGCATCACCTATAATACTTCAACCTGCTTTGAATTGTGATCTTTAGGAGATCCTCACCTAAACTTGGACATTTCATCAGTTTCATGCTTCACAGTAGGCTGCCACCCATGCTATTATACCAATATATATACATAAATATCGAAGGGTTGTTATACCAATATATTATACGCTAGTAAATAAAACAAAGTCATGGGGCTTTGCCCCCTTACAACGTTGATTGAGAATGTCAATAAGATTATTATTACGTTATAATCATAAATTCCCGTACTAAAGAAGCAACAGTGATGGATTGTTCAGGCTCCGAGAAAGTCATGGGGCTTTGTCCCCTTACACGGGAAAGACCCAAAGTGAAGGAAAAAATATTAGTTGATTCAGTCATTTTAAGTTTCACAGAGTCGTGGACTAATAACTACTTTAATTTCATTCAGAGCTCATAAAAACCAGTAACAGCTCCTTCTTCATGGGCATCCCAAAGGTGTCTTTGGCTTTCGTTATGGTGGTTATCATGTTTCAGCAGATGATACAGGGGTCTCAAGAACCAGCATGCTATATGAATGACTTAACGGCCATCAAGGGTTTCGCCAAATGTTTAGAACCGGATATTGGCGGGTGGAACTGGAGCAGCTCCAATTGCTGCTCATTTACAGGTATCACTTGTGACAATTCCTCTGATATATATGGAAGAGTGGTCGGGTTAGAGCTTGGGAACAAAAGACTCACAGGCACAATATGTGAGAGCTTGGTTGGATTGAAGCAACTCAGAATCCTGAACCTCTCGCTTAATTCTCTCCATGGTAAAATTCCTGCCAACTTGTTTCATTTTCGGAACCTAGAAGTCCTTGACTTGAGTAACAATTATCTCGTCGGTCCACTTCCTTCTGCAATTCATTTACCATCAATTAAGTATTTGGATCTCTCAAAGAATTATTTCTCTAGCTTCATTAGCATGCGATTATGCACAAGTTCATCTCATATCCAATATCTTGATCTTGCACATAACTTCTTCGGAGAAGGTTTGATATATTTGGAGAATTGTACTTCATTGCAGTATGTTTTCCTTAATGGAAATGGTCTGTCAGGAACTTTCCCTGAGAATTTGTTCCGGCTACAACATCTCCGAGTTCTGCACCTTCAACAAAATCAGTTTTCGGGGCCTCTGAGTTACGGAATTGGGAACCTTTCTAACCTTGTTGAATTGGATATCTCCTTGAATGACTTTAGTGGAAGTCTTCCAGACGTTTTTGGGAGACTGAGAAAGCTAGAATCCTTCTCTGCCAGCTCAAATAGATTAACTGGATTATTGCCTGCTTCATTGGTGAATTCGGCTTCACTTTTGAGGATTTATCTGCACAACAACAGTCTTGACGGTCCGATCAGAATAAATTGTTCTGCAATGGCCCGAGTCACCTCACTTGATCTCGCTTCTAACAATTTCCAAGGGCCAGTTCCTGCTAGTCTATCCTCTTGCCAGAGCTTGAGAGCTCTGAATCTTGCACGCAACAAACTCGGTGGTGTAGTTCCATTCGAATTTAGAAATCTGCACGCACTGGAATCCCTCTCTCTCGGAAACACCAGCATCAATAATATATCCACAGCACTTGAGATACTACAACACTGCAAAAATTTGACTATATTGGTCCTTGGTTTGAACTTTTACCAGGAAGAAATGCCTAGCAATGTGAATCTGCAATTCACGAGTCTTAAGGCACTTATTATTCCATTTTGTCACCTGAGAGGTTCTCTTCCAATTTGGTTGAGTAGTTCTAAAATGTTGCAATTGCTGGATCTGTCGTGGAATTCATTGGGAGGTTCCCTTCCTTCTTGGATAGGCAAGTTCGAATATCTCTTTTACTTGGACTTGTCTAACAATTCCTTTTCCGGGGAGATACCGGAAAGTTTAACCGGACTAGAAAACCTTGTCCACAAAACTGCTCTACTGAAAGAATCATCTGAACACTTCTCACTGGTAAAAAGCAAAGAGCAAGGTAGGCCATATTTGGTATACAATGATGTATGGAGCTTCCCGCCGACTATTGATTTAAGTCATAACATGTTTAGTGGACCAATCTGGCCAAGTTTTGGGAACTTGAAGAACCTTCATGATTTGAGTTTGGAAGAGAACAACCTTTCAGGAAGCATTCCAGAGAGTATATCAGGGATGACAAGCTTGGAAGTATTGGATTTGTCTCGTAACAATCTCTCTGGCGAAATACCTCATTCTCTAGCACGTCTCAGCTTTTTATCTGTATTCAACGTATCATACAATAGGCTTTACGGGGATACACCCTCAGGAGGTCAATTCATGACATTTCCTGAATCAAGCTTTGACGGGAACCAGGCTCTTTGCCCTAGACTACTGGCACCATGTCAAAGAAAACAGATTCCTCCACTTGTGTCCCCTGGTAAAAAGATGAAGATTGTGGATTGGAACTTTGGAATTGGAGCTGCAACTGGTTTTCTTCTCACTGTCTTCTTTTGCTTCAAATCAGGCTGGGTTTTTCCTAAAGGAAGGGTATGCAGATACTGAGATTTGAACTGTAATATCTGCCGGATGCCATTTTTTAAGGGTGATTGCATGTACCAATTGAGATAAGCCTTGGGCTAATAATGCAAAGAAGCATATTTATTGACAAGCTTGAGAAACTAGATTTGAAAATATTTTTTCTGCAACTCCTCTGCAATTCCCATGGTCCTTTCTTGCTTAGTTTTAAGTCTTTACTAATGTTTCAAGGAGTTTATTAATCAATGAAAGCCTGTAAAGCAGGCTATTAAAGTTCTAATATGCTTCTAATTTAGAAACTTTATAAAGAGAGGTAATATATTTACCTTGACAGCCAGTACTGCCTGGAACTTTTGCTTCTATCTTATGACTTTCACTCAAGTGCCAAGAGCTTGGTATACAGAATTTCACTATTTTCTTTTATCTTATGGCTTTCACGATTCTCAGTCAGATACTCGTCTTTTTACTCTTTAAGTTAGTTCCAGTCTAAAATATATCAAAATTCGATCTATCGTGAGCCTGTTTTTCGTACTTTTCATTTGGGCTTTAGACACTAGCTTTTAGGCCAATTTTAATTTTGGGCTTGCTTTAAGTCCATATTTTCTCAAATATCATAGCCCAACTTGTATATATATTATATATTTGCTTTCTCAATTAATGCATGGCAATGGTGTATGTTGGGTTTTGGGGCTCCATGCAAGATTTGCAATGAAGTACATGGCAAAGGGCATGGGAAAGCAAAGAAAAGTACACAAATTTAAAGATATGTAACTTTACAAAAAAGTCATGATATTGAGATTCGAACTCTAAATATTTTGGATGCTATTTTTAAAAGGTGATTTGAATGTACCAACTGAACTAATTCTTGGGTTCATAATGCAAAGAAGCATTGCATATCTATTGACAAGCTTGAGAAACTAGATTTGGCAATCTTTTTTTATGCAACTCCTCTGCTATTCCCATGGTTCTTTCTTGTTTTAGTTTTAAGTCTTTACTAATGTTTCGAGGAGTTTATTGATCAATGAAAGCTTGAAAAGCTGGCAACTAAAGTTATAGTACGCTTCTAATTTAGAAACTTTATAAAGAGAGGTAATATATTTACCTTGACAGCCACTGCCTGGAACTTTTACAGCTTCAAGCCTTCAACTTCAGTTGGCCTGCAAGTCGAAGAAAAAACTTTCCTATTGCATCAACCAAGGTATTTTTGAACTCTGCCAAATGATCATACCCATCTATCAGACTTTCATATGTACAATTTATACTCCTGCAAAATAACAAGTAACAAAATGTGTGGAACCTCTTTTACATACGAAAGGATTTAAGACATAGTTTAAGCTTTGCACCGTGTTAAAATAATGGAGAAACAATTGACCATATTCTTCTGCAAAGGTACAGGAAGTAGGCCTTGTATACCATGACAGCAAAATGAAAAAGATATTGAAACTCAAGTTTCTCGTCCCCCGCATTAGAATAATAAAGTAGGAACAAGCATGAGGTACAAGCCTCCAAAGGCATACCAAGATTCAGCAGTGTTTTTGAAATTACTAACAAATCCTTTTAAATTTGGGTGAGATAGTCATGGAAGATTCAATGCACAAAATGACCGTTACCGCATCAAATCTGGCGGTGATGTCAATTTCTGAGCATAAGCACCGCATGTCTGCAACATCAAAAGCACCAAAACCAGCTTTGGTGATTGGAATTGGATGTCGAAGTAACCCCACAAGCCTGGCAACTCCTTGCCATCTTTTTATCTTAAGCCCTTTACTCGTCGGAGTTTGGGCTTTTATAGGTCTCACTACTTCCATCATCACCAGAATGCTGCCGTAAGCTACTCAATTCGTCGAACGTTTGGGCAAAAGCACATTGGGGTTGTCTTACGGGCTGAGCCGGAATGCGTAGTACCACTACTAGAGCAGGTGGGGTTTTGTTGCCCATCATCAAGTTCTCTTTGTCTGCTGGAGATTCGTCATGTAAAAAGCAATTGCAGGTTTGCCTTAATTTCAATTTCTTTACATTTTTAGTTTGAATTTGGCGGTCGGAAAAATTAATTTTATACCGTTTGAATCTGCCTTAATTCAATTTTCCAGAAAATAGCTCACCATAAAATTTTTTTCTTTCTTCTTCTTCCTCCTGACAACTTACTGAGAACTTGCAGGCTGCGATCATCATATGCCTTTTGTCAATGGTGGGTGGGTGGTAGAATAAGTAATATTAATGACCATAGATTAAAAATTAATCAAACAAAAAAAAGTAAAAGATTATCCCAACTTCTAATTTACTAAGAACTGAACCCAGATGATAGATGCTATAAAGATAGTAGTAACAAGTCTTTGGTAAAAATACGGTAAATCATGTTAATATCCCATTGCCATCAACATTAATTAGGGTATTGCTGTGAAGCCTAATTGAAACTTCTGCTTTGCGTGTCACTGCAACCTGATTTCATCTTTGGAATCTTATCCTCTAACCTTATTTAGACTTTTCAAGAGCTAACGTTTTATGCTTGGCAGTAGAAAACCACATCAATATAGCAATATATTACTCCAGTGAAAGCAGTATCTTCTCTCTGAAGTCAATTATACGTTGAGAGTACCTAAATAACAAATACAGATAGAGGGTAACATCATCATCATCAACATCATCCTGTTACATTTGTAAGAAAGAAGCAACAGCGATGGATCGTCCGAGCTCTGAAAAAGTCATGGAGCTTTGCCTCCTCAAAACATTACGTGGGAAAGCCCCCACAAAATAAAAGAAAACATAAGTTGATTCAGTCAATGCAAGGTCAGAGTTGTAGCCCCATCCATGACAAACATGTGGCAAACTTAGAAGACGCTTAAACAGTAAACTTACCACAAGCAAGTCCGGTGGTCACATGTGAGATCACCCTCTTAGTAGACTAACCGAACAATGAATGGTTTAATCTTAATTGGAAACATGAATAAAATGATTTATCCTATCATAGATATCCTTGTCCTATCAAAGATATCTCTCTTACGATTCCATAATGAAGTGGGAACCCTTCAAGAACAGTAAGCCTAAACTCTGTTAACATTCTTCCAGCCCTCAACCTTCAAACTCTCTTCATAGTTATTCTCCATAATCTCCAACTCTCAGCCTCGACTGGTGAATCAACCTCCTCAGCAACCATTCTCTTTCCTCTATACTTTTATATTGTTAAGCCCTGTAGCAACATTAACTAAATAATAATAGATACCATACCTTCATCAGTACACAGTAAAAAAACAGTAACAGCTCCTTCATGGGCATCCCAACTATGTCTTTGGTTTTCATTTTGTTGGCTGTCATGCTTCAGCAGATGATACAGGGATCTCAAGAACCAGCATGCCATATGAATGACTTAACGGCCCTCAAGGGTTTCGCCAAATGTTTAGAACCGGATATTGGCGGGTGGAACTGGAGCAGCTCCAATTGCTGCTCATTTACAGGCATCACTTGTGACAATTCCTCTGATATATATGGAAGATTGGTCGGGTTAGAGCTTGGGAACAAAAGACTCACAGGCACAATATGTGAGAGCTTGGTTGGATTGGAGCAACTCAGAATCCTGAACCTCTCGCTTAATTCTCTCCATGGTAAAATTCCTGCCAACTTGTTTCATTTTCGGAACCTAGAAGTCCTTGACTTGAGTAACAATTATCTCGTCGGTCCACTTCCTTCTGCAATTCATTTACCATCAATTAAGTACTTGGATCTCTCAAAGAATTATTTCTCTAGCTTCATTAGCATGCGATTCTGCACAAGTTCATCTCATATCCAATATCTTGATCTTGCACATAACTTCTTCGGAGAAGGTTTGATATATTTGGAGAATTGCACTTCATTGCAGTATGTTTTCCTTAATGGAAATGGTCTGTCAGGAACTTTCCCTGAGAATTTGTTCCGGCTACAACATCTCCGAGTTCTGCACCTTCAACAAAATCAGTTTTCGGGGCCTCTGAGTTACGGAATTGGGAACCTTTCTAACCTTGTTGAATTGGATATCTCCTTGAATGACTTTAGTGGAAGTCTTCCAGACGTTTTTGGGAGACTGAGAAAGCTAGAATCCTTCTCTGCCAGCTCAAATAGATTAACTGGATTATTGCCTGCTTCATTGGTGAATTCGGCTTCACGTTTGAGGATTGATCTGCACAACAACAGTCTTGACGGTCCGATCAGAATAAAGTGTTCTGCAATGGCCCAAGTCACCTCACTTGATCTCGCTTCTAACAATTTCCAGGGGCCAGTTCCTGCTAGTCTATCCTCTTGCCAGAGCTTGAGAGCTCTGAATCTTGCACGCACCAAACTCGGTGGTGTAGTTCCATTCAAGTTTAGAAATCTGCACGCACTAGAAATCCTCACGCTCGGAAACACCAGCATCAATAATATATCCACAGCACTTGAGATACTACAACACTGCAAAAATTTGACTATATTGGACCTTGGTTTGAACTTTTACCTGGAAGAAATGCCTAGCAATGTAAATCTGCAATTCACGAGTCTTACGGCACTTATTATTCCATTTTGTCACCTGAGAGGTTCTCTTCCAATTTGGTTGAGTAGTTCTAAAATGTTGCAATTGCTGGATCTGTCATGGAATTCATTGGGAGGTTCCCTTCCTTCTTGGATAGGCAAGTTCGAATATCTCTTTTACTTGGACTTGTCTAACAATTCCTTTTCCGGGGAGATACCAGAAAGTTTAACCGGACTAGAAAACCTTGTCCACAAAACTGCTCTACTGAAAGAATCATGTGAACACATCTCTCTCGTAAAAAGGAAAGAGCAAGGTAGGCTACGCTTGGTATATGACAATATATGCACCTTCCCACCGACTATTGATTTAAGTCATAACAAGTTTACTGGACCAATCTGGCCAAGCTTTGGGAACTTGAAGAACCTTCATGTATTGAATTTGGAAGAGAACAACCTTTCAGGAAGCATTCCAGATAGCATCTCAGGGATGACAAGCTTGGAAGTATTAGATTTGTCTTGTAACAATCTCTCCGGTGAAATACCTTATTCTCTGGTACATCTCAGCTTTTTGTCTGTATTCAATGTATCATACAATAGACTTTACGGGGATACACCTTCAGGAGGTCAATTCATGACGTTCCCTGATTCAAGCTTTGATGGGAACCAGGCTCTCTGTCCTAGACTAGTCGCACCATGTCAAAGAAAACAGATTCCTCCAGTTGTGTTCCCTGGTAAAAAGATGAAGATTATGGATTGGAACTTTGGAATTGGTGCAGCAATTGGTTTTCTTCTCACTGTCTTCTTTTGCTTCAAATCAGGCTGGGTTATTCCTAAAGGAAGGGTATGCAGATGCTGAGATTTGTTCTACCGGATGTCATTTTTTTAAAGGTGACTGCATGTACCAATTGTGTTAATCCTTGGGTTCATAATGTAAACAAGCATGTCTAACAAGCTTGAGAAAATGTTTTTTATGCAACTCCTCTGGTATTCCCATGGTTCTTTCTTGCTTGAGTTTTAAGTCTTTACTAATGTAAACAAACCTAAAAGAAAATTTTGAGAGAAAAGTAACGAGTGATTGAAGAAAATAAATGGATTAAGGATTTTTGGATTTTAATAGGTAAAAAGAGATTCATTTATTTTTATAGAACATAATTTATTTTATAAAATACTTATTTTTTAAAGATTTTGGTAGAAAAATAATGTTATTTGATTATGAATGAAAAAAAATTTGAAGTCATGTATTGACTTTGGTGAATTCTGCTTCACTTTTGAGGATCATCTGCACAGCAACAGTCTGGACGGTCCCATCAGAATAAATTGTTCTGCAATGATCTGAGTCACCTCGCTTCGTCTTGGTTCTAACAATTTTCAGGGACCAGTTCCTGGTAGTCTATCCTCTTGCCCGAGCTTGACAAAGCTTCATCTTTCACACAAAAAAACTTGGAACTACATTGGTCCTTGGTTTGGACTTTTACCAGGAAGAAATGCCTAGCAACGTGAATCTGCTAAGGCACTTCTACATTTTGTCACCAGAGAGGTTCTCTTCCAATTTGGTTGAGTAGTTCTAAGATGTTGCAATTGTTGGATCTGTCATGGAATTTGCTGGAAGGTTCCATTCCTTCATGGATGGGCAAGTTCGAATATCTCTTTTACTTGGACTTATCTAACAATTCCTTTTCCGGAGAGATACCGAATGCATCTCACTGGTAAAAAGTAAAGAGCAAAGTAAGCCTCGCTTGGCATACAATGATGTATGGAGCTTCCCGCCAACTATTGGTTTAACAAGTTTACGGGACCAATCTGGCCAAGCTTTGGGAAGTTGAAGAACCTTCATGTTGACTTTGGAAGAAACAACCTTTCAAGAAGCATTCCAGATAGTATATCAGGGATGATAAGCTTGGAAGTATTGGGTTTGTCTCCTAACAATATCTCTGGTGATACACCTCATTCTCTGGTACATCTCAGCCTTTTGTCTGTGTTTAATGTATCATACAATAGGCTTTACGGGGAGATACCTTCAGAAGGTCAATTCATGACATTCCCTGAAGCAAGCTTTGAAGGGAACGAGGTTCTCTGTCCTAGACTATTGGCACCATGTCAAACAAAATAGATTTCTCCACTTGTGTCCCCTGGTAAAAGAATGAAGATTTCGGATTGGAACTTTGGTATTGGAGCTGCAATTGGTTTTCTGCTCACTGTTTTCTTTTGCTTCAAATCAGGCTGGGTTCTTCCCAAAGGATGAGAATCATATCTGAAACAGGAATTGCTGCATCCAAAATTGTGTATTTGGTAGTGCAAAGCATATTTTGTTTTTTGTACAAAAGAGACCACTACTTGAAGAAAATGGAAGTGTATGCAAATGTTGAGATTCAAACTCTAAATCTGCTGGATGCCACTTTTAAGAGATGACTGCATAAACCGAGTTAAGCCTTGGATTCATAATGCAAAGAAGCATCTATTGACAAGCTTGTGAAACTAGATTTGACAATAGTTTTTTTGTATGGTTCCCATGGTTCTTCCTTACTTTAGTTTGAAATCTGTCTAATGTTTTCAGGTGTGTAATGATCAATAGAAAGCCATAAAGCAGGCTATCGAAGTTTTAATATGCTTCTAATAACAATTTTCTTGCTGCATTTTATATTATGTGCGCTATGACACAACTGCATCCCTTTCAGGGTTCTTTGCAGCTGAGCGGACTAGGACAATACCAAACCTGCTTAGCAAGGAACCAGAGAGTGCCATATCGACAGAGACAACTATGTTCAGTTAAGGTTAAGAACAATAAGTATATATATAAATAAGAGAAACATTTAAGGAAGATGAGAAACTGGTTCTGTAAATTGAAGTATCAAGATCATAGTGTCCTTTGGGATTTGTTGCACCAAAGACAATTGTCCTGGTACATGTACATTAAAGCAGGTCCATATATATGGACTGAGACAGATTCAGGGTTGAGGGTGAAAATAAGTAAAAGGGATAAAAATGAGAATGCCTTTCATTTTACAGTAAAGAGAGAACTCCATAATACAACAAACCATCTGTAGCAACAAGGAAGCAAACTTTCTTAGTCAATGATCAACCTTAGTGTACAGTATCCCTCAGATTGTATCTGGTGTTTTTCGACTGTGTATTTGTTTCTTCCCCTACTCCGAAGTGAGTTGTAGCAAAAATTGTGTGGCTTTGGTAAAAACATTTCAGTGTTGCTTACCACAGAAGCACACGCATGCTTCGGACCTCGGTGAGAAATGAAGTCATCTTCTGATTTACTTCCAAAAATGGTTACATTCAACATCTAGACTGACCAAAGTTTCTGCTCTCCGGTTCAAAACATACGATCATTGTCAGCACCATAGTCTCTAAGGTCCAGAGTCGGTCGTTTCAATCTCTGGAAAATATCATCAAGGGATTCAGACGAGGAAGCGATGGAGGACAATGTGTTTTCTTCTGTCTGACGTAAAGGGAGGTAGTTGTTCACTTCTAGGATAGATTTGAAATTTACAAGACCGGACTTCATCAATTCCCATTTCGAGGATAATTTCTCAGATTTCGGTCTCATTACACTCTTGAACGAAGTTGATTCTTCTAGTGTTGACTTCGTGTTAGATGCTTGCTTGTTCTGGTGTTCTCTTGTGCTAGAATGTTTCTTAGTGATAGTTTCTCTGCTTGTCACATGTTGAACCTCTTCATTCAGTGGTTTAAATTGACTCATCGTTCCAATTACTGCACTAGCCATCTGCTGGTACCGCATATGTATCGGATACAAATATGATTTTCAGACACAGGTACTTAAATAAAAAAATGAAAAGTTCAAATGCAAGAGCAGACATACCGTGTTGTTGCTTCCGGGTTCAATGTCAACATTCATGCTGCTGAAATTCCTTGCCAATGGAATAATATGCTCACCAACTCTATGTCCTCGCTCGAGCCAAGCCCGTTCTGAACATTTTACAATTTGTAGATTGTAGGAAACAAAGAAGATGACATTTTAGCAAATGTTGATATCGCAAGGTGTAGTAAATTACCTTTCTGCAAGATAATTAGACCTGACGAGTCGAATCCATCTGCATCATCGTCTTGATTTTGAAACTTGAATATTCTCCAGTTTCCGAAATAATCAATGACACGGTCAAAGAAGTTTGTCACATGTAACAATGTGTATATAACCATAATGAGAGGATAGATTTTGTTGAATCCTTTACCAAAGAAAGGGACAGCATCATCTATGTTCCCCATTCTCTGCAATATAAATTGATGTTTACATGAGACTAACTCAAACCACACTTTTTGTATATATCAATAGACTAACCTTCTCAAAGATCGTTTTCCTATTATCAGGGATACGGATAAGGTTGAGAAAGTTGTACGAAATTGGAGGAGCATATCGCGCAACCATCCTAATAGAGACATTTATGAGTAAGATATCCTAGAAAATGAGAGAAAAAGTAGAAGCTTTTTAAGATGGAAGGGAAAAGGGAGTATTACGAGCATATCATAAGCAAGCTGACTGAGCTTGTTTGTCTTGGTGTTAATGAATAGAACATCAACATTCCGATTTTGAACAAGGAAAAATAGGTGCAGATGCACATATACAACAGAGGGACGAAAGCAGCAACCTGCAAACCAATACGATCATTCGATATTGATACCACCAAGTCCTATAGGCTAATTGTGGAAATATAATTTACCTGGACAAGCATTTCCTGCTTTCCCACCGAATTTATGAGAATGGAAAAGAGAGATAAATCAACACCAGCGGGCAGTATGGTAGCTTCTGCTAAAAGAATTGCAGCAGATATACATCCCAGAATTATTGCCAAGAGTTTCTCTAGTTGCTTTCTTACAACACAACGCCATATGAACTCTGCAAGGAAAAATTATTAGCTGAGTTAATGGTAAATGCATAACAGATACTTAACAAAGAACCATTAAGGATAAAGTAATTTACCCATCATATCAAAAGAGGGTCCTAGCTTGCCTGTCCGTTCGGGCTTGATACTTGAAACGAATTTCCTGCAACACCTTAAAATGAATCTTGGGCAAACTTTAAAAAAAAAAAAAGGGACAAAAACACTTGTAGCGATGCTGTCCTGCATATAGCTTGATATGCAAGCAAGGTTTGTATGAGTGCAAAGTCCACACCATCCGGTTATATTACGGCGCTCATAGTTTCTGACAGTATCTTCCAGTTCGAGAGCTTCCAACACAAAGCTTGAATATTCACTGCAAAATTCTAAGAGTTAACTTCAATGAGACAGAATCAAGCAACAAATAGTCCATACCTTCGGTACCGACAGTATTCCTCTCTAGCTATCCTAAGTCGGCGTCTAAGCATCGCCATTGATTTGTGATCAGTATTGTAGTCCATATCGTTCTCCCCAAACCTTCCACCTTGAGGTTTGAAGGAAGGATCTTCTTTTAACTGCAAAATAGAACATATAATGTGTTTGAGGGAACTACTTGGAAACTCCATTTTTGACACTAAACAGACCTCATAGACAAAGTGGGGAGGTACCATTTGATATAATATGTTGTCAATGATATTCGTATAGGGTCTTAGTGGATCATGGTTCGTTATCTGATTCAATGTCGCTTGAGCAACCTAAATAAATTGCACCTTCATTAGTTTGTGCAGAGGCAAAAAGATCATACCACCAAGACTTGATTGTGATTTACTTACTACAATAGCACTAGAGAATTCTTGATGAGCATCATCAAGTTTAACAGCCATTTTTGCAACTTTGTGTGAAAGAACTTTATGGCGAAAAGTCCAATCCACATTCTTCCAAATGCCCTTTGGGATTTCACTAAGACCAAAGCCAAGGAGGAATGCACCAGTAACAAGTCCAAAAGTATTTGAGCAAGCCATGGCAAAACCAAGAATGTCTCCGCTCCTTCCCCCCAAAAGAAAAGAAAAGGGTCAGTCTACACAAACAAAATAAGGAACAAAGTATAAATAAAAAACACAAATGAAACAGAGCAATCAGTAAGAATAGAAGGGACACATGCCAATTTTTGCTGAAAATAATGAATAAAATGAGTCCAAGAAGTGCAATAGAACCAACACATAGGTAATAGACCAAGTTTTCATGTAAACTAGTCTTCAATCTTTCCACCATAGTGAAATCTCCAGCATCTTCATAACCCTGAATAGTAGGCACCACAACCCTGTTTAGGAAATAATTTAATATAAATCAATGAGAAAACAATGCATCTGTTAAGCATTAAGCTTCTAAAACATCTACCCTAGACCTCAAGCATGATAAACAAAAGGTAATGAAAGCATACGGAATGACCAATTGCATTTTGCTCCCTTCACTAAAAAAATGAGCAAATTAGTTGAGGAGACAAAATGCAATATGACTTCTAGCCTCTATAGTACTTTTACCCAAAGGAACTTATGGTGGGAGACAATATTTTGTTGATAATAGTATATTTACCAAGTTAGCAAAAATGTACTCCAATAGGTTAGGCTCCAAAAGAAAGATATCCCACCACTGTAATTACCAAATATTGTCTGCATGATGAAGAGAAGAAAAGCAAACAATCAATAAAAGTAAGTGCATAATTTCTAGGCAAAAGCAAATGCCTACAATCATATACTCGTATTGATCAAATAAAATTCAGCTTTAAATTTCTACCCAATATTGATCAAATAAAAACAAAATAAGGGTAACCAAGAAAATATAAGTATGATGGGAAGAACGCAAGATGGAATTAAGGTTGTTAATCTAAAAAAAGGAAAAAAGTACCGTCCAAATATCGGCAGGGACGAGGATGATAATGGAGAAAGAACAAAACCAAGTATATCCAACGGTGAAAAGAACATAATTAGGAACGTCTGGACTCGAGAAATATTTCAAAGTCAAAATCACCATCCCCATTGTTAAAGGCAACGAGGTGAAATAGAAAAACAACATCTTTCTTTCTATCTCCACCTTTATACAATACTATGACAATCTAATCTATTCTATTTTGTTCTTGTTTAAATAAAGTACATATATTATCTGGGTAATTCCTCTCATTTTCTCTTCCCCACGAAAACAGTAGGGAAGAGAAAACAATGGTTGGTTTTGCATTTGCAAAGAGCTTTTGATTTCGTTTGTTCTTATATTACGCTTAAACTTAAAGCGCAACTATATTAATGCAAAAATTTGCGTAACGGGTCTAGACTAAACCTGATAATGGGTGGGGTTGAGGTTTGAGGGATGCAAAATTTTAATTTGGTTTTTTAATGTTAGAAAAATGAATTTAACTTACTCAGATTAAAAATCTTTGAAGTTGAGTTTGACTCGCTCCATCTGTATTTAATTTTTTTAAAATTATTTTTTATATAAAATAAATTTAAAAAATATAATTAATTAAATACATTGAAGATATTAAAATAAATGTTTTTCAACAATAAAATAAGAGTTATACAATATTCAAATAATAACAATAAAGCAGTAATAATATGATAGTGAGATGATAGCAAAACAACCGTAAAATGGCATTGAGATAGCAACAAAACAGTTGATTTGAGTCGGGCTTGGGCTAAAAAAATCTTACTCAAGATTCGGCTTGTTTAAAAGACGAGTCTCACTTTTCGGGCTTATATTTTTGCCCAAGTCCTCTCACTTTTCGAGTGGAAACTAAGTGAACTTGTTGAAATAGACATACACTACAAATAATTTGTCATATATCAACACACATTTTTTATTAATAGTTAAGTTATGTCAGTAAAAGTATTTCCATTTCAACGATTCTATTTGAACACCGGTTACCCATGTTCTTTATTTCTTTTTCTTAATCATGTGATAATTTCATTTTTTAGGTAAAATTAATTTTTTAAACAAAATATCCTATACCGTCATATAGTTATTTTAATTTCTTTTAAAACAATCTTATTATAAATTCTGATCATATCTGTTCTTGTTGACACAATACCTAGAACTACCTGTAACCCCTCTCCAACCCATATATAGGACGATAATGTGCTTGAGCGCACTCAAACCTACATCTTCTTACATTGACAACAATATCCATACTAATTGAGCTAAGACTCAACCGACTACTTTAAATTTTAATTCCCAGACACATAACCCATTTTAACTTTCCCGTTTCTCCTTTCTTAGTCACTTCCAATACCTTTTTACTTATGCTTTATTAGTTTGTTGAAGATAATTTAAAGTTCTTTTATCGTTGATAGTGTAACATCTTACATTCGACTCGGAAGATGATTGGATGCAAAGTATCACATTATAAACATATTTTTATGTAGAAATACCAAAATTTAGAATTAAAATAAATTCAAACAAAGTGATACAATTTAAGTAAGATTTAAGTGTCAAATGAACTCAAATGGACCCACATACGATAATTCACGATCAAAGACAATTAAATACAAAGTCAAACCACAAATTCAAATTCATATTGAAAAAAATACAAGGTTATGTCTCGAGACAATAAAGTCATGACTTAAGACATGTTTTCCCTATTTCAAATTTTTAATTTTGAAGTTTCGTGTCTCGAGACAATAGTACCATGTCTCGAGTTTTAGAACCTCACGTTCCGACACATGCACTTAAAAATGCACAATCTCATATAAAATGTTCATGAGATCTCAAGACTTTTACTCAAAAACGCAAAAATTTAACTATTCAAATTATTTTCACATGTCGTTGAATGGTTCCTAAACATATCCAAACATATACAAAAGTTCTAAACATGTCAATCCAAGTCCAAAACACAAAATTTCTCATTCGATAATATATTTCACCAAAATTTAGCCACCTAAATGAAATTACATGCATAACATCATTTTGCATATCTTCAAATTCGATAATATAGTTTATTTCCCCTTAGATTAACATTATTTGAGCTCTAATATGAATTATAAATACTCGAGATCTGTATACGAAAAATAAATCTTCATATTGAATAAGAAAATTCATTAAAACAAAACATATTTCCAAATATACTATATCCTAAAACTAAATTGAAAGTCATTCTAAATAACAACATTAGAATTAAATCTCAGTAGCATATAAATAAGATTAAGCATAAATAATGACATTACTAAAATTGGCATTATAGCATGTTTAGAAGATCCACCAAGTGTAAAATTTCACAACGTAGCTAGCATATCCAAATCTGAAAACACATCACTAAATAAAGTATTCACATTTTCAATTCCAGTAATACATATCTAATTAGTTGAAATCGAATTCATAATTGATACACGGATATTCAATCAGTTCTCTAATAAGATAGTATGTGTGCATAGATAAAAAAATACATACTAATAAATCTATGGAGTGCGTGTAACATAACTTACCAACCAAATTTATAAAATTACACAAAACGTCATAAATCAAATCTCTCGAACATACAAGAGCTAATTATACTCGATACTGACGTAAATGAAATTAATTAGTATGTTTTTCCTCTCTTTCATGATGCATTGCCATCTATACCGACATAGCTCCATCAATATTGAATTTCAAATGACCAGTGGGTGGGAGGCTTCCAATATTGGGTAATCTTCACATGTTGCTGCTCTTGATCAATTTGGATGTACTGCGGAAAGCGAAGGATGTTGTCATAGTGCAAATTACACCAACAAGTTACCCAGGCAAGGATCCTTTAAGCAAGGATCCTTTAAGAGATCATTTTTCTTCTATGGTTCCACAAGGACCAAACAATCACAATGAAAGCGATTCTTCATAGCTTGTCACACCATTTCTTCTCAAAGTGCAAATTGCCATGCCATAAACCGATCCTTCCACTTAAACATATGCAGCTTTTTCCTCGAAGAGAGAAAATTGCTCATAATGCTATTGAGATGATTATAGACATTCACATGTAGTTGAAACACTGACAAATAAATAAGTCGGCAGACATATCAAGATTGATCTAACAAGAGTGACCCTTCTTGGTTTTGAACCCTTCAATGGTAGACTTCTAAATGGTTGGAATTTTCATGGTGTCTAGGGGTCATCCAAGATACTATGATGGGAGGGAACCTGCAGCATAATGGAGGTCACTTGCGCACTAAGCTATCCAATCCCACTCCAAACAACTTGCTTTGGCACAAGTTGAGCTTGAGACCAGATAAAGCTTGGAACCTCCTAAGCACAAATTCAAATTCCAAATAGAGCATTAACCCTAAGGATTATAGATTTTTTATATGAATTTTATAATATATTAATAGTCTATATTATACAAATTTTGATGTGTAGTTGTGTAGAAAATTAACCAATCAAGCTTCCCGAGGATAGTTGAAGCACTAAGAACGGTTCTGCTAGACGTCAGATTTTGTGTGGTTACAGTGAACGACAGATGGCATAGGTGGGCTCGACCATTATTTGTGCAACTAAGCAATGGGATTCCAATTCCTATTCCTATTCCTATTCCTATTCCTATTCCCATTCCTAACCAAGAGAAAGACAAGTTGAAAGCGATCACAAATTGATTGGTACCTTCTTCCCATGGCTTAATAATTAATTCTCTGACTATGGGCCATAGCATAAAGTTTCCCATTTATTTTTCATAATCAAATTGCAAAACTATTTGAATTTTGGACCATTCCTTTGTAAATTGCAACCAAAATACAAAGAGGGAGAAGATAGGGAGAGGCATGGACGAAACTAAGGACCAGCAAGCAAAGCAAATCTACAATAATAACCATAAGATTAATTGATTCAAAAATTGCATTAAAAACCCATGAACACCTGTTTTGCAGCATGTTTTAATCTCCAGGTAATCATCTTTCATGGTGCATACTCGACCAAGAAGAATCTCGAGACAAGCATATAAGTTTAGAGCAAGCTAGTAGATGAAGCCAATGACAAATATATATTGGCATCAATTGAAATATAAGGGACAAGGGAATAAAGAGATGCAAGCATATTCCATGTGGTAAAACAACAAAAGCTATATCAATATCGAACGGAGAATTCGAAGAAAACAAATTTCAAACCTTAAGCATAGAAAATATCTCAACCATCAGCTCCATTATTGTCATGAAAACAATTAAGAAAGTGTGCACATAACTTCACTGCCATTACAAAAGCTAGAAGGCTTCAAACTCAAAAACAATAACCAGTGAAACACTAAGAAATTCTTAGGAGTACTTCCAAGGTTCATAAATTGAGGCCTGATCTACTAAAAACAAGTAATTGAAGACGATAGTAGGACCACGCGACTTCTCCATACAAAAACAACCAGAGAAGTAAAACACTACCATGAAGATTAGAGACTTCACGGTTGTTTCTCATCCTCTTGTTTGGGAGCTTCTTTGATTTCATCTGTCCCATCATCCTAAAGTAGATAAAGAAAAAGGTATTAATAATTAAAAAACTTAAGGTATAACAGAAGGCAGAATATAAAGGTCAAAAAGAAAAAGAAATGTGTGGGGTCTAACCTGCATGTCTGAGGTCCACAAAGTGAGGTTATCACGAAGAAGTTGCATTATCAAAGTGCTGTCCTTGTATGAATCCTCTCCAAGTGTATCCAGCTCGGCAATGGCTTCATCAAAAGCCTAAGGAAAGAAACAAAATATGTTGACTAATGGAACTATAAGACAAATTAACGACACTCCAAAGGATGAAACAAAAGGAATTTCTTAATACCATTCAAAACACGAGCGTGCACACCAATGCTTTTCAAAGAATAAGATTAATATAAAGACTAAACTAAAATTCTGAAGTCCCGTTATCCTACCTGTTTCGCAAGAGTGCAAGCACGATCAGGAGAGTTCAAGATCTCATAGTAGAAGACGGAAAAGTTGAGAGCCAATCCTAATCGAATAGGATGAGTTGGGGCCAGCTCTGCATTCGCAATGTCCTGAAAAGAACACAGAACAAAAAAGATGCAGATAACATCGAAAGGGCCCGAAATTATGGACAAAACACAAGTCATAATCACTTTAGCAAAGGTAAATATCTTCTATTCAAATGTAAAAGTGTGAAAATACAAATAATAATAACAGTATATTCAGATCCAGACTAATTGCAAGACTTTAAAGAAAAGAGAATAGCGGTAAAAATGTCAATATAAACAGGAAGTGCATCAATTTGTGACATGACCTGAAAAGGCCCAATAAAGAGAAGCAGCTAATAGTAATATTAGACTGTGTTAATTGAATTAAAACAAACAACCAAAATGATTTCGAATTTTAGGTTGTTGGGGGACCAAGTAAAGGGGTGACCTTTGATCACTAGATAAAAACAATTTCTCTTGGATTTAACCAGAAATGAAGCTATGCACATCACACGTAAGTGATAGTTTTAAATTTAGATACTTCATATGCTTCTCTACTCATAGATTTAGATCTCTTGTAATATTGTAAATTGTGAATTTCGCTGATTTTATACGATTTTTTCTTCTCCAAGAAGAATTTTAACTCTCAATTTAAGATACTCATCGTAAACTATTGAAACCCAAAAAATAAAGCAAAATCAAGACAAAAAAAAATGCACAAGATCGAAAAGAACTTGACGAAATAACCACAAACCTGAGCAGATTTATACGCAGTGAGCGTATTCTCGGCAGCCGCTTTCCTGTCATCGCCAGTCTTGAACTCAGCCAAGTACCTATGGTAATCTCCCTTCATCTTCAGGTAAAAGACCTTGGAATCACCGGTCCCGGCGGCCGGAACGAGCTTCTCGTCGAGAAGCTTCAAAATTCCGGCGCAAATCTCGGACAATTCGGCCTCGATCTTGGCCCTGTACTCACGGATGACAGAGACGTGGTCGGCGTTGCCACGTCCTTCCTCTTTCTGCTCGATGGAGGAAACGATCCGCCAAGAGGCACGGCGAGCGCCGATCACGTTCTTGTAGGCGACAGAGAGGAGGTTCCGTTCCTCGACGGTGAGTTCGTCGGGGGCAGGGACGGCGGAGACGACGTTCTCCATGAACTTGACCATCTCCTCGTAGCGCTCGGCTTGCTCGGCGAGTTTCGCCAGGTAAACGTTTTCGTCACGTGCGGAAGGGGTGGCCATGACTTTTGGTTTAGGGCGTCGTTTGGATGGGGAAATGAAAACTGAAAAAGATTTGAGAGGTTTGAGTTGTGGAGAAACGAAATGAGAGTTCTTGCCTTGGATGTTACCAGAGGGACTTTAATGGAATTTTTAGGTTATACATATAATATATTTTTGGATTAATTGTACCACTTAAATTCCAAATTAGTCCCAAACTTTAAATTATTTTAAATTAAATCTTAAAATATCAATATCTTATCAATTAGGTATATATTGACCCTAGGTTACGACGCTGCTACTTTAAGAATCAATTTTATGTTTTCTTTCCAATTTCATTAAAACAATATTTTATTTATTGTTTTTTTAAATAAAATATTATTTTGTGCGTTAGTCATGAACATATTTACAATTTCCAAACTGAAGTTGAGTTGTAAGTTTATTTTTTATGTTCATTTTACGATCTATATTAATTATTCCAATTAATAATGTTATCTCTAAAATTTCAACTTACGTTTTTTCTTTAAAATGTGATGTGTTTACTATATTGGTTATACCATTCTTCTATAAAATACAAAAAAATAGAGGTATTCCACTTGTATATAGTTATATAGATTAAAGAAATTAAATTAAATATTCTTTTTTTTTAAAAACTAACTAAATTTCATTCTATTTTCATCACTCAATTATTAAATTTTTTAATTTGGTCACTAAATTTTTTAAAATTAAATATTTTGGTCTTAGTTGCTGTTAAATTTTTTTACGAAAACTGACTTGAAATTTTTAGAATTTCTTTTTCTTTTTCTTAGTTCTTTCTGACTTCCTTTGCGGCTCAACTCTCCATGTTTCCACCTTCTTCCTTCAACCTCTGTCTCTCTGTTACTGCCAAACAAAACGTGGGGAAACGTAACAACATGTTTCTAATCATACACGACTTGGTTATTTGATTTTCTTTTGCCTTACCATTATGATCTCTATGTCTTGGTGTCTCTCTTGGAATCTAGGTTTTTGCCTTCATGTCTTCCTCTGCAGAATTGGAGCTTGATTGCGTTTATGGTGCTTGAGCAGGCACCCCTCGCTTCCGGGGATATGGAAGGCGTAATGGGGAGAGAAGAAGGAAGTCTGTTCGTGGATGCATTGTTAGCCATGACCTGTCTGTTTTGAACTTGGTTGTAGTGAAGAAGGGGGAGAATGAATTGCCTGGGCTGACTGACACTGAAAAGACAAGGATGAGAGGTCCAAAGAGGGCATCCAAGATTAGGAAGCTCTTTAACCTGTCCAAAGAAGATGATGTCCGGAAGTACGTCAGCAGTTACAGGAGGACTTTCACAACAAAATCTGGTAAAGTTTCTTTTTCCTTTGTAATGGATGGCCACAAGATGTAAGAGACTAGGTGGCTGTTTTATGTTACGATAGCGATGTAAACATTCTCCAATTATTTTCTTATGATGAAATGGTCTCCTCTGACGTATAAACTTGTTTTCTAGACCATAACACAGTGCTTAATGTGCAAAGAAATAGGGTAGAATTTTGTGAGGGTTTCTTCTGTTATCGTCACTGTCTGTTCCCGATGTTCCTGTCAGTGTGCGCCCAACCATAGCTTTCTAACATTGTTAAAGTTGAGTATGCACGTAGCACTTGCATGCTTCACTTGCCACACCATTGCCAACCTTTCCTATGGAGTTAAAACAGGTTTGGCTTTACCATTTACTCATGCGTGGTGTATGCTAGAAGTAGGATATTGGATTTTGGGTTTCAGCTGGAATCATATAGGCTTGGTGAAAATGATGATTTCTTGATTGTAACTATTACTTGCTGATAACTTTTCTGGTTTTGCAGGCAAGAAGGTCAGTAAAGCCCCAAAAATCCAGAGGTTGGCAACTCCATTGACACTCCAGAGGAAGCTAACTAGAATTGCAGAGAAGAAGAAAAGAATTACAAAGGCCAAGGCTGAGGCAGCTGAGTACCAGAAATTGCTTGCCATGAGGTTGAAGGAGCAGAGGGAGCGCGGTAGTGAGAGTTTAGCAAAGAGGAGGTCCAAGCTCTCTGCTGCTTCTAAGCCTTCTGTTGTGGCTTAGATTGCTTTTTAAGTTTTGATAAACAGTGGGCCTTGTCAGTACTTGGTTTTTGTAGTGTTATATGCCGATCGTTTTGCCTAGTATTAGATATTTTGAATAGTGAAGACCAGAGTTAGCTTAGGCTTTTTTGTGAATTCTGAGTTTGGTATCCTATCTATTATGTTATTTTATGTGGTCTACACTTATGCCTTGTGGATGTGCTCCTTTGGCATGGCAGATCTGTTTATTGTGTTTAAATTGTAGCCTTATAGTATAAATATATGTTATTATGTGTCGCATGCATGCCGTCCCCAATATTGAGTTTTCCCTCATCAGAACTCTACTCCTGATACCTAAGTGATTCTTTTTGTCCAATATTTGAGTACTTTCACTTTTGACCTCTTTTTGAGTAGGGGGAGAAAAGATAAATGATTTTTGAATCTCCTGATTGCTTCAGAGTACACAGGTTCCGGGTGGCAAAAAGCTCCTAATGTCCAGCCTTGTTAGAGTTGAATATAACCAAAACTACTTATGTGAGGAGTGATGTAAGGAAAAACTGAATTGGAAGCTGTGAACATATCATTTAACAAGTATCCTAGCTGAGACCAACCCTGCAGTCATTGCAGCTCCAAATAAAGCATGCAACCTCACACAATAATATTTTGCCTTGAAGATCATCCCTTTGTCCTGTAAGAAAGAATTTCAATCAGAATTTTCGGTTGGTTAATGTTAAGATGTTCAAATCTCAGCATTCATTAGGCTTACGGTTCAAACCCCAGCATCCAACAGGTCTAGGATTTTAACCACGGTATCTGCAACCCTTTCTCTATTCTTAAGGTAGGGTTTCCTTTTTTTATTTTTTCAAATTGAAGGGGGGGGGGTGTGGATGCTGCCAAGACTTAAACTCTAGACCTTAAATGCCAATGCAAACTTTTTAATCTCTTTGTTTTATGAATAGGACCAGTGGTCGATGCGGTTTTCAGTCCCACTGCCAGTTCGGTTTCAAGTAAATAAAATATTAAAAAATAAAAATGATTAGACAACTAAAAGAATATGACCCAATCAGTTGAAATTTTGGCTCAATTGATTTTTCTCTTTATCCCAGTTCAATTGATTTGTACTAATTCATGGATCAAATCACCATCCAAAGACAAGGTTGTTGAAATCGGTAATCTTTATCAAGCAAGTTTAACAGCATACCTTGTGGTTCTCTTCAACAAAGTTAACCACCAGTTTCCCTATAGGTAAGGTCAAGGCACAAAGCACCTAGATAAAACCAACACAAGCACAAACAGTTACAATATGCATACTTATGAACCATCAAGTATTTTAGCATCAAGCAGATTAAATTCATTTTCTTAAATCAATTTTAACCTTTTACTTACAATGCAAGTTAGTGGAAGAGCTTTGCATAGACCAAGACTAAATAAAAGAGAATAGAGTGTTAAGACTGCCCCTTTCACAACCATTGAACCTCTCTCAGTGCCCATCTTTACCTGCAGTCCAAGTGATAGAAATAAATTTCTTTTTTCTGCCTCTGCAACGGAGAAAAAAACCACAATACTTGATGGAGTGTACATACCAAAGGTGACATTTTCCCGACGGCGATATCTTCTTCAACCTGAGATAAACGAAAATCATGTCATTCATATAAAACCTATGATGAGTTTGTGAATTGTCCCACACAAAAAGACCGAGAAATATTAACCTGATGAAAATGGCTACAGAACAGAATAAGGGTAGTCGTCAAGCCTACGAGCACCGATGCAGAAAGAACGGTGTGTGTCAAGGGGAGGAAGATTATCTCCCTGCCAAAATCACCCAAAATTAATGTATTGAAGGAAAACAAAATTGAAATCTAGAAATTCTGCATTAGTTTTCAGTAAGCAACCTTGTGCTGCCCAGTAACAAGTAGAAAGCAGTGGTAGCAAATGGGCCAAACGCTGCAAAGCACAAGGGCTCTCCCAATCCTCGGTAACTTAACCGAAATGGTGGGCACTGCAATAGAACCTGATGTTAAGTATGTATCGGGATCTCATAAATGTTATAGTATCTAGATAGAAGTGATCATTGAAAAAAACCATATTGCCCCTAGTGTAAATGAATGAAAATTCACTCTACCTGATATACGTAACCACAAAAGATTGCACAACCAAGTAGCAACAATGAACGCATATTTCTTGCATCTGCAGATGCCCATGTCAACCCAATGAAGCCAAGGGCAAGTGACGAATAGGCAGCAATAAGGGGCCCTGACCGGCTTTCACAAGCACAATACAGAACTTTTTATGACCAGGAAACATAGTAGAGAAATAAAAGAAGATACACATTGGCAATAAGATTACCTGCCAACCAAATTTACTACTGATTCCTTTTTGTTCTTGTCTGCTCCGGTATCAAAATCATAGACATCGTTGCTGCACATGCACAAAACTTAAATATTTTAAGTAGCATCCTAAGCATTGCTCTGATTACTAGCTTTCCACCCCCATAACTCACCTTAAATTGAGCCAAGTAATAATAAGAACGGAAGAAGCCAAGAGTGTCATATAACGCCTAGCTGAAAACAAACCTGTTTGCAAATAAGCAACTGCACCACCTACCTGCTCAAAATTATAAACAAATATTGCACAAAAAGTTATTGAATGAGATTCTAGAGACACACATTGGTGAAAGAGAATAAATCAATAATACAAACGTTTCGTTTGACCACTGCAAGATGTTGACTAATGCTCTATAACACTTCTGTTTGAGATCACATTAGAACTAAGGAATCAAGTGAATTCTGTCAAAATTAAGCTATCTCAATAATCTAGTTCATTATCATAAAACTTCCATATGTTAAAAGAAGCTCACAGTCAAAGGAACCAAAGCAACAGAGTAAATCGGCAACTTAATTGCCCTCCATATCAATGTTGCTTTAGAAACATCATTTTGGTCTTGATGAGTGCCATCAGCTGAAATGTGTGCTATACTGTTGGGAAATACATGTTGCTGGTGCTGGCACCTGGTTTTTAATCTTCCAATTCGGGAAAAATTTTGCTCATCAGAATTGAAATGCAATGAACCTTCGGAAGTTTTTGTAAAACGAGACCCTTCATAAGACCTGAGGGAAAAAAGATTCTAATTCAAGTGGGGAAGGAGCATTTTCTGTATTTTAACAGGTAATCCATAAAAGATTCTAAGATTAAACAAAAACCATCAATTATATGAACAATATTGCATCATTGTAGAGAAAATAAAAACAAAAAACAAACAAAAAAAATTCACCTGATAAGGTCACCATGCTTTGTGAAATATACATGGTGTATCCGTACACCTGACCCTAAGCACGAGGAGCTAAGCGTTGTCGTCAATGGCTTCAACATATCTCAATCTCTACAAGAAGATGGAGAAAACGAAAATGGGTCATTGGTTTTCAACTCTCCGGTGACCGTTAGTTGAGTTCATTTTCCCAGTGGCTGGATAATGGTTTGAAAGATCAACTGAAAACCGACAGAATCTTCACTATCACCAAATCTTATCCATCCATAAAAGATGTTAATTACATGGGTCATGTAAGCCACTAAGCTCATGGTTTTGGCCCGATGGGCCTTTAAGGCTTTGCTTAGACTCCATTTCTACCGCCTGCAATGATGGTGGTGCTTAAGTGCTTAAACGTGTCGTTTGGTTCACTGAAATAGTAATTTGATGAGAATGAAATAGAGTGACAGTAGAGACTATTTTATTTGGTTAAGTGAAATGATATTACGGAATAAATAAGGAATAAAAGAAAAATGATAAATTTAATTTTCTTTTCTTTTATTAATTAAACATGGCCTGCATTTTATTCAAATAAAAACTAAAGTAAAAAACAATCACCTAAACTAAAACAAAGGCCCAAAAAGAACCAAAACTGGCCATATTTCAAAATCCTAAAAAACCCCTTTCCCCTAACAGAAACCTAAGAAAACTATCTCGCTGCCCATCTTCATCTTCGACGGACTCGCCTTCTCAACAGATCTTCTTTACAAGCTACAGAAAAATGGGTGAGGGCGATTTTTTTAATGGGTATGTAGAGGTTATAATAATTATTTGTCCTGCTTCATTATTTGAAATTTACATTCACGCATTTATATATATAACTATTAAAAAGATAAAAATGTAAAAAAGTACTATAAAAAAACCTAAGTTCTTTAATTTTTTCTCCTTAACCATAATTTTCATATTTGAAGTCTAAATTGAGAATATTAAAATAATTAGTAAAAATGAAATTGAGACGGGATAGGGTTGGATGTATCTAGCAGTCATGAAGTTAATAGTGTTTTTGAACACTACAGGTTCATAGCGGAGTTGGCGGAGAGCCCGATTGCTTAAAGCGGTTTGTTCAACAAAGTGTGAGTACTTCGTTAAAATGGGTGCACGACCTAAGGTAGTTAGTGCTACACTGGTGGTGCACCGTTTTTTTACTGAAATTGATACGTATTAGTAATGTTTTGTTTTCGCATATCATCTTGGACTTATCAATACTTTTGAAAATTGTTTAATATGTATATAAAAACATTTGCAAATATCAAATAAGCGAGATTAAATAAATTTTAAATATAAAATATTCATAAAAACCCATCATTTAACAAATTCAAAATAAAAAAGGAAAAATGATCATTCTACACGTTAAACAATAAAATTATCCACAACAAAATCATCTCATTCTAAACATATAAGATGATAATTTTATAAAAATGTATACATAAAATTGTGTTCGTGAAACTTTTAAGGATTTTTTTCTTTTCATTTTCTCGTTATATAAATTCTTTACTTTTTTTTATTCTTTATTCCATTTTCTACTTAAAAATTTAAACCTTAAAATTGAAAGTCGGTAAACTTTAACGATTGAAGTTGATTGAAGTTGAAGGTTTTAGGGTAAACTATAGAATTAGTCATTCAACTATTAGCGTGTTTTAAATCATTTTTATTTTGATCACTACTCTCCTTTAAATGGTTAACGAAAGCAATGATGTGGCTTTTTTCTAACTGGTATAATAACACATTTAATCCTTAATACTAACAAATTCTATCAACTTAATCCTAATTCTAAATAATTCAATAAATTTAACCGTTCACATTTTCAAATTCTATCAATTTGAACCTCAAACACATATAATTAAATATAATTATAATTAAACTCATATAAATAAATCTTGATAAACTTACATGTAAATTTGTGATTTTGATAAACCCAAAAACTCAGTTAATTTATGATTTTTATAAACTTCATCCATGATCGTGTTAATAACATAGAGGAGCCCAATTTTTCCTGTGAAACCTATCAAGTAATTAACAAATAAAAAATAAACAAGAAAGCTTCCTATAAGACTTTTTCAAATCATCATCTTTTATAATCTTGTCAGCTTGAAGTATTGTGTAATAATCTGCACCCATCTCTAAGCATTAATTTTATTGTAAAATTTATCCTTCATCTAATTTATTTGTAGTTTAATCAGAAAAAGATGTAACTTTTTTGGGTTTTTTATTTTCCTAACTTGAATTTAAGATTTTTTTTATTTTTGTAGTATTTTTAAATTTTTAGATACATATATTTTTATATTTATAATTTCTTTTATATTTTAAGAAATTTATATAATTTATATATATTATTTTAAATTTTTAAATATTTTTATAAAAAAATTAGATTATGGCATCATTAGTGCCACGTGTCACAACCTAAGAATGTCACATATCCTATATTTAACACAGTTACAAAAAAGTATCAAAACCCTTGACGAAATGAAAATTCAAGTATCAACTTGGGACAAAAAAATCATAAATACTAACTTGGGGGAAGGTGTCAAGTTTAGGGGGCTAAATGCATATTTGAGCCTTATAATTATAATTAAATTTAAACACATATAACATTATTTATATAAATAAAATTATATTTTTTTACTTTTTCATAATATATAATTTACATTTAATTATATGTGTGTGAAGATTAAATTAGCGTGCAATTATTGATGACTAAATGAGTTATTATATCAGTTAAAAGAAGGTCACATCATCAATTCTGTTAACCATTTGACGAAAAGTGTGACCAAAATAGAAACAACCTAAAATGTAAGTGACTAAATAGAAATGATCTAAAATATTGGTAACTAAATTGAAAATTTTTATAATTGGATAACCGAAACAAAAACATACTAATAGTTGGATAACTAATTCTATAGTTTTCTCAAATTTTTATTACTATAAACAATAATAAAATAAAATATTTATATTTTTTCAACATTATTTATGCAACAGCTAATGTATATCAATTTGAAATAAAGATTTGTGTATTCCAGTTTTGTGCTGAAATGGTACGCATTGGCGGATATTGCTGGAATCAAGGCGGAACTGACTAAAACAAAAGTTCCTTTGCCCGAAAGAAATTCTATATAAGCATCAACTCCTTCATCTGCATTGCTGTTATAGATAAAGTGTTTATCGGAGAAACATTAAATGTCAAGTGTAATCAATGCAGATTCTAACAGATCTTGTGGGATTGTCTTATCTGGTTTTCTAATGTAAAATCTCTTTTCCCACATCAAATAACAACAATCCAAACTCATCTTCTCGCCATTGATATAAATATTTGATGCAGTTGCAGCATGCAGGATAGACCGGAGATCGAGGCTGTATTAGAAATGGAATCCATTAACTCAACGCCAAGGATTCATACAGGAAAAAGTAGCAGCACAGATGCCGAGGATGGCGTTTTCTTAACATGGAAGGATTTGTGGGTCACAGTTGTTAATGGTAAAAATGGTCGACCAATCCTACAGGGCCTGACTGGCTTTGCACGTCCCGGTGAGTTCTTGGCTATAATGGGTCCTTCAGGATGTGGCAAGTCCGCCCTTCTTAATGCCATGCATTTTTTATAATCTCAAAGAAAACCATTTCAATGTAAAATGTTTTTCACTTCATTATTTCATTTTCCAGGGATATTGGATCCTCACACAAGGAAGGCAGGAGATATTCTTATCAATGGGCATAAACAGACCATGGGTTATGGAACATCGGAACGATGACATTCAATATGTATCAAATCCAAAAATCAAAATCAAACATTAATCGCCATCTTGGTTTGTTCTCATTTCTTTAACAGGCATACGTAGCACAAGATGAAGCACTGATTCATACCTTGACCGTAACCGAAGCCGTATACTACTCGGCTCAGCTCCAGTTACCGGATACCATATCGAGGTCAGAAAAGAAACAAAGAGCTGAAACGACGATCAGAGAAATGGGACAGCAAGACGCCATGAATACAAGGGTCGGTGGGGGAAATAACGGGCTAAGCGGTGGCGAAAAGAGGAGACTTAGCATTTGCATTGAAATATTAACACGCCCTAAGCTTTTGTTCCTTGATGAACCCACCAGTGGGCTTGATACTTGATAGTGCAGGTTCGTATCATGTGATGAGAAGCATTGCCAGCCTGAATCGAAGAGATGGGGTTCGAAGAACAATCATCGCATCCATCCATCAGCCTAGCATTGAAGTGTTTCAGTTATTTCAGTCTTTTTCTTCTATCTGCAGGCAAAACTGTGTACTTTGGTACATTTTCAGCTGCAAACGAGGTAACCCCATCTTTGTTTTTCGCATTATTTTGTGATTTACACGATGGAACTAGAAGAAGAATGAAGTTTAGAATCACCTATTTTGAGTTTGAATGTGTAGTTCTTTGCTTCCAATGGATTCCCTTGCCCGACTCTTCAGAATCCATCGGATCATTTTCTCAAAACCATTAACAAGGATTTCGACAAGGTACGTAGATGTTTCTCATAAACTCCATTGGAGATATTTTTTAGCATTAAATATAGGGTTAATTCCACCTAATCAAATTCTAAATCTTTAAATTTTAAAAGGTTGTAATAAAATACTTAAATTAATGATTAGGTGTTGATTAGACATCAAATTTAAAATCTAAAATCTAAGCATAGTTAAGGAATATTTGATGAAATTAAAATTTATAAATATTGTTTGCTTCTCTGCTCATTAGGATATTAAGGAAGGCTTCGTTAATGAAATCCCCACCGAGGAAGTATTCAGCATTCTGGTGAACTCATACAAGTCTTCTGATATATTCCAACATGCTCAGACAGAGATAGCTCAAATTTGTAAACAGGTTTGCAATCTGTCTCCAAAAAGGCACTTTCTGTTTTGTTGGGGGAAAGATTACAATAACACATGTTGGGCTCTATGGATTTCACTTCAGCACAGCAGAGCAGTGGAGAAGGAGAAAAGACATATAACCTTCTTTACCCAGTGTCATGTTCTTACTAGAAGATCTTTCATTAGCATGTATCGAGATCCAGGTTACTATAGATGGCGTCTAGCTGTCTATATTGCATTGGCTTTAACCCTCGCCGTCCTGTTTAACAACCTCGGCCTCAGCTACGGTTCAATCCAGGTAACCCAGAAACCAGCTGCAATTCTACTCCTCATGCTAAATTTCTATGGTAGATATGCCAAAACTCTTCATAAACCCTAAACCCTAATTTTAAAAGTCACCATAATTTTAAAATGCTTTTGTTTTTCCTTGACAAATAAATTTAAGGTTACCCTTTTTCAAATTTATGGTTCAGTTTGAGAATGACGGACTGTTATCCTAAAACAATAGTTTTATAAAATTTGAATATTCAGGCAAGAGGTGCATTGCTTTTGTTTGTAACTGCAATTCTGACCTTCATGACCGTAGGTGGATTCCCTTCTTTTGTGGAGGAAATGAAGGTCTGTAATACCTAAACCCTAACAGCACGTTTGATTCACTGTATTAGAATAGAGTCGTAATGGAATAGAGGCGTAATAGCAAATCAATTGTTTGGTTGAATGTAATGGAATAGAGACGTAATAGTATTTTTGTGTTTGGTTGAATGGAATAGAGGTGTAATAGCATAATGAAAAAAACTAAAATGACTAGAATACCCTCAGCAGAATTTTTTTTAGGCAGATGATTATTGTTATTGTTATTAAATTTTAATAAGATTATTAATATAAATATTAAATAATTTAATCATATTTTAACATAATTATTATTAAATATAATTTAATAAAATTCTTAATATTAAATATTCTTACATGAATTTACTAAAATCATAATATATAATACTATAAAAATAATATATAATCTACTTTATTATTTTTAAACCACAATACATATTTAATGTGCTAAAATATCATTAGTGAAACAAATAATTTAATTATTTTAATTAAACATATAATTTAATTAATTTTATGCATTTAATTATTTTTATTTTAACAAATGCATTATTTAATAATTTGGAATATTAAAAATAAAAAATATCCAAACAGAATGAGAAATTTTGACAGAAACTTAAGCATAAAGCATTGATATCTTGCTCAACAAACAAAACAAAAACAACAAGATCTTTATGAATAAAAATGCTTAAGTAAAGACCAAATGAAGAAGAATTTTCTGAAAGGTTTCATTACATTTGAATGAAGGCACAATGCCATTACATATACCAAGCAATCAGCTGGTCAAAAATAAGAAAATGTTACCTAAACACATACCTAACTCCACTAAGTGGCTTAGTAACTTTTTGATAAACATTGCTTGTACACTTAGTAAAGCTGATTTATCAATCTATCAGCACCTAATTACATCAAGCATATCAACAACTTAGTTCATATCTAACCAAATAATAAAATATCTATTTGAAAGTAACAAAACAGCAGCATAAGCTTCAACTGCAACTTGTATGGCTCGGACAGCTTGGTCTGCTTCTTGGTCTGCATGCAAGCCAACTTCAACAATGTCTCAATGATCTCTGTTGTATTTTCATAATTTTTTTACAAGTTAGCAATAAAAGGTTTGGTTATCTGGAGACGGTAATAATATATAGCAGAGTTGAAGGAATGATGTAATGAATTGAAACAAGGAACAATGCAGACTGTAAAAGGGTATATATAGGTTGCTTGAATTGGTGGATGTAAAGTCCTTATTTCCTTTACTTAAGCTTATTAATTGAATTGGTGATTCAAAGATGCATGAATTTCTAGCTAGCAGTCTGCTTCCCATCTCATTGGCAAACCTTTTATAAATAACTCTCTCGACAACTTCACAACTCATTTAAGAGATAAGGATAGTCCTCCCACATTTCAGACTCTTCTCCTTCCTTCACAAAGGCTATCAAATGGATAAGCTTATACTCCTCATACTCTAGTTTTATAATTATATGTAACTTTAAAACAAAAACTTGATAATAAAATATAATTGTAAATTTTATAAATTTTATAATTATTCATACCTTTTAAGCTGCTTTCCATCTTGCATAACATCGGTATCTGTAAGAGTCCATTTTTCTCTACTTTCCTCCACTTTTTCCGGATCCTAACACCATCATTAAAAAAAACACTATTGTTTTTCCTTGAACCAATAAACAACAATAACAAAAAAAATCAAAATAAAAATAGCTATCATTCACCAAGATTAACAAGTTATTCCACAAACTAAAAGAACAAAGATAAGCATATTATGCGAGCAAAAAGAAAAAAAAGAAGAAGAAGCAAAATATGCTATAGCCTATAGGTACATTTCGACATAAAACTTGCTGCCATACTAAAATCCATATCAAATTAAATAACCTACAATTTAAACAATATTTGCTCTAATACTGGGAAATCACATCAATGCATATCAAGATACACACTAAACATACAAGAAGAAAGACATCTGATATTGAAATACTATCAATCTGCATAGATGATCTCTTTACAATAAAGTCTCTATAGCTATTCATACAAGAATATGTATAACAGCTTCGACTAACAGCTACTATTAACTCCTTAGCAGACTATAATGGATAGCAAATAGTTACAATTGAACCAATTGTATAACAGCTTCGACTAACAGCTACTCTTGACTAATAGCTACTGACTATCCTTAACAATGCAGCACTGCTAAAACAGTGCGATCAATCTCAGGCATCCAATAAGAACCTTCAAATTTTGTCATACAAAGAAATACTAAGAACAACCCTCTACTTGGAGAAGCTAAATAACAATTAATCCAAAACAAAAAGAAAACTAAAACTAACAGATGCTCCCTTTTCAAAGAAAAAAAGAATAAACAATAGAAAATTGTATTCCATCTTAGTTAAGGTTATTCATTCAACCATCTGGGCTAAACCCAATTAGAAAAAGCAGAGAAACAACATTTACAAACTTTCCAGTTCCTTTTCCTTGGTTTTCAATACAACCAAACAGATATTTAACACGAGAAAGAAAAAATAATAAGAATTACCTGGGAAGATAAGAATTGAAACTGGTTGTCTTCTGGTTCAATTTTAGGGCATTTTATCAGCCCCTCCATTGATTCTTTTCATTTGGTTTCAACAAAATAAAAAAAAATTCAAGGAACTACAACGAGAAATAAAGATAATGATAACATATATCTGATATTCATAACTCATCACGGATTCGACTGAAAAAATATCTAAACGAGAAGCAAAATTCAACGAAAACGATAAAGAAATAAACTGCTGATAGAAAGGTATTTGACTTACAGTTTTTGTGCGAAGCTGAGATTAATATTTTGGATTCGATCAAACAACAAAAATTTGGAGCTATAATGATACAAAAAGAAAAGAAAAGATTAAGAAGGAGCAAATCGGTTGTAAAGAAAAAGAAAATAAAAGGTGAAGCCTGGGAGGGTAAAACAGGGAGGGTAAACTGAAGCAGCTCCTAAACTGAGCAAAAGGGAGGGATTAGAAATCGGTGGATTTCACCGATTAGGTCAGTAATAGGTTAGCGCCGTAATAGCAATACATTGAACCAAACAACGGATTAGAGGCGTAATAAGTGGGGCCCACCGATTAGGGGTGTATTGGCAACCAAACATGCTGTAAATAAATTCTCTTCCTTTTTTTTTAAGCTATTAACTCCTCCATTATATGTATATGTTTGTGTTCAGGTGTTCGAACGAGAAAGGTTAAACGGGCACTACGGTATCATTGCTTTCGTCTTAGCCAACACCATTTCGGCTATTCCCTTCTTGATAGTAATTTCACTAATCCCAGGCACCATCTATTATTACATTCCGGGTCTTCAAAAAGGGTTTCAACACTTCTTTTTCTCTATATCCACATTATTTGCTTCTATGAAGCTGATCGAGAGCTTAATGATGGTCGTTGCCAGTTTGGTACCCAATTTCCTTACGTGAAACATAGTAGGTGCTGGGATTCAAGGTATAATGATGTTGGTCGTCGGATTCTTCCGATCACCGGCCGATCTTCCCAAGCCAGTGCTGAAATACCCTTTACACCACATTGCTTTCCACAAGTATGCTTACCAAAGATTGTTAAAGAACGAGTCTGAAGGGTTGAGATTTGAGAATTCTCATAATAATAACAATAATGTTGGAAGTGGAGGGGCGAGGCCGATGATCTTAACGGGGGAAGATGCGTTCAAGGATATATGGCATGTGGAAATGGCGACCCCGAAGTGGGTTGATCTTGGGGTACTTTTTGCCATGGTTTTTTTTTATAGGGTTTTGTTCCTCGGCATCAACAAGTTAAAACGCAAATGTTGTTAACATATTTTATATTTGTTCAAGTTTGATCTTGCTTGAAATATTGATTTAAAATTTTATTCGTGTAACAGTCTATTTTTCAGTGGTATCGAAAATAATAGTTTTAAAATTTCGTTTTTCAATGATCGAGTCATTAATATTATTATTTAATATTTATGAGACTATTTTAATATTATATTGAATTTTGGTACAATTATTTATTTGAATAAATAGTTAATTAAGGTACAAAGATTAAATCGTAAAAGTCATAAATGTTAATCGCTTTAGATTTTTAAGTTGTCAAGGGATTAATTAAACAATTAGACCAATGTTTAGTAATATTTGGTGGATGATGATGTTGTCATGCATATTAAAAGAGTTAAAGATGATTAATAATAGATTAATTAAGATTAAACTGAAAGATCTTAATATTTACAATTTTACTAAGCTTTATAAGTTAAATTAAAACAAAAAAAACTATCATCTTCCATCTATTTTCATCTCCATTACCGTCCAAGAGAGAAAGAAAGGTTCTTTAATTTTTCAAGCTTTGTTCTTCAAATTGGTAAGTGATTTCAAGTCTTTTTCTTGTAATTTTTATGTTTTTGAGATCCCAGAAGCTTGATTTAGCTAACCTAGGGACTATTTTGCAAAAATTTTAAAGTTTATAAAAGCTTCCACTGTTGAATCTTGAAACTTTTGGTACTAAACTGATAGATTTTGAGCTTAGATCTGAAAAAGGACTAATTTGTAAAGTGAAAGTTGTTAGTTTTGAACATAGGGATTAAAGTGAAAATATTTTCAAATTAAGGTTAAATATATGTAATTTTAGATATTAGAGAGCTATATAAGGATTATATTGAGATCGGTTTCGAAATCGAAACTTAAATTTGAAAGTTATGGCAAATTCGATTTTAGGGACTAAATTGAATAAAATGAAAAACTTGAAGGAATATCTAAAAAATGAAATTAAACTGATATATAGCTATAGTATGCTGTTAAATGATGTTTAGAATTGATAATTGAATTAAATTATTATTTAGATTGAGATTTAAACCAATCGAAGGATATTCGTAGAAAAAGAAAAATTGCGGATTAGTCTTTGCCAAGTAAGTTCATATGGTGTAATTATGTTTTAATCCTTATGGATATTATATTATGGACATATGTGATTAATAGTTACAGCCGTAGATGCCTACTTGGCGTATATTATAGATTCTACTGAGTCTAGGAAGAACATCAACCAAGTTCTGATTGTGAAGGATTTTTCTGATGTGTTTTCGAAAGAACTCCCAAGCGTGCCACTAGACAGAGAGATAGGGTTTTTGATTGAGGTAGCGCCTGGTACTGCACCCATATCTTGTGCCTAATATAGGATGACGCCATTAGAGTTGAAAGAGTTAAAGAACTAGCTACAAGATCTTCTGGACAAAAGATTTATACGACCTAGTGTTTCACCTTAAGGTGCACCAATCTTGTTCGTAAAAAAGAAGGATGGGAATCGTCAAATGAACAAAGTGATTGTGAAGAACAAGTACTCACTAGCTCGGATAGAAGACTTGTTTGACCAGTTAAGTGGAGCTACAATTTTCTCCAAAATTCACTTACGGTCTGGCTATTACCAAGTAAAGATTAAAGGTGATGATGTTCCAAAAATCGTGTTTCGCTCACACTATGGACATTACGAGTTCTTAGTAATGCCATTTGGATTAACGAATGCACCAACAATATTCATGGATCTGATGAATAGGGTCTTCCAGCCTTGGACTGTTTTGTAGTCATCTTTATAGATGATATTTTATTCTACTTTAAAAGCATGACAGATCATGAAGAACACCTAAAGATTGTGCTAAAAACTTTGCAAGAGAACAAGTTGTATGCCAAAATCATTAATTACGAATTTTGGCTGAGAGAAGTCAATTTCCTAGGTCACGTCATCTCTGCAGAAGGCATCAAAGTAGACCCTAATAAAATCAAAGTTGTGCTCGATTAGAATCTGCAAAGAAATGTCACTGAGCTACGTAGTTACATGGGATTTGCGGGTTACTACAGGAAATTTCTAAAAGGGTTTGCCATGTTGGTGACACCTCTCACGCGACTGTTAAAAAAGAAAGAAAATTTTGAATGGATAGAAATGTGTTAGAGGAGCTTTGACAAGCTGAAAGCAGTTCTAACAGAGGCTCCAATTTTAGCTTAGACAGAGTCTGGCGTGGAGTACATAGTTTACTGATGCATCCCTAAATGGGCTAAGATGTGTGTTCATGAAAAGAGGGAAGGTTGTGGCATATGTATCTCGCCAACTCAAGCCGTATGAGAAGAACTATCCAATACGTGACTTAGAACTAGCAGTTGTGGTGCTAGCACTAAAAATTTAGAGATATTATCTCTATTGGGAGAAGTGTCGCGTGTTCTCAAACCATAAGAGTTTAAAGTACTTGATGACACAGAAGAATTAAAATCTACGCCAATGATGTTGGATAGAGCTACTGAAAGACTACGACTTGGCAATCAAGTACCAAGTATTCAACCCAACCCAACCCAATCATAAAAATTACAAATAATTTAATAAATAAAAATAAAATTCTAAAACTAAAACTAAAGTCTAAAAGTATAAAAATAATTTAATTATGTAGTGATTCAATTCGGTTAATTCGGGTAATTCGGTTAATTCTTAACCAAAAATAAAAAATATATAACTTTCGGTTAATTCGGTTAACCGACCGAATTAACCGAAAAAATTTTGATTCGGTTAATTTTTTTTGAAAAAATTTCGGTTCGGTTAACGGTTAAAAATTTTGAAAGGTCGATTAATTCGGTTAATATTATTTCGGGTCGGTTAACCGAATAAACACCCCTAATTTCCATTATTAGACTATATATATATCAATTCAAACATAAATGTAATATTATTTCCTTGTTAATTCAATTATATTAAAGATAAAAGTTCGAACATCGTTTTATAGATTAAATAGATTATCAAAGGTGAATATAGAAAGGAGAAAACTTCTTAGTGAAAATTTTTCAAATAAAAAAAATAAAAATTAATATATAATAGACTTATACTCTATCTCACAAAATAAAAATATTTTTATTTAATTCCTTTAAAATAATAATAATATAAAATAAAATTATACTTTTACCTTATAAAAATTTATAATTCAATTTTCACCTCCTAAAACAATTTAACTTTCATTGTGAAAATTATAAATAATTTAAAAGTTGTATTGAGATGTTGACGTGCTCCCAAAAGGATTTTTGAAGCAAAAACAGGTGATGGAAATCCTCTTGAGTCTATTAATGAATCAAGCTCCAATCCAATGGGACCTACATTGAGTTGTGCAAAATTTTAGTCCATTTATAGACTAAACAAATTTCTTAAACCTAGGTGAGTAGTTGAAGCCTTGCGAGTCTAGCAAGATAGCCCATTGGTTATGGATTAAACCGATTAAATTAAAATAATTGATTTTGACCGAATTGATTGAAAAAAATTAATTAATCACTCGTATAAATGTTATTATCCGAAGTTATAAGCTATTAATGTGATTGGTGCAATGGGAACTTAGTTGAATTGTCATATATATAATTTAATTGAGGGCAAATGCAAAAATGGAAAATGCAAAGGAAATTAAGGTACTTTTCAGTCCAAACATGAAACCAAGAAAGAGGCAGTGGTGGTGAGTGAAGTTTAATATTCACATGAAATTTAATCACTTTGTGGGTTAGTACCATTGGTGGACCTATATATTTCAGATGTTTTAATCATGCTGTTTGAAACTCATACGGTGATGGGGTTTGGTAAAAATAAGAGCTCCCCGACAGCCCCTCTTGCGATCCCTCGTGCGATGCTGGCCTATACATCGGTGGTCCACTCGGTGTAATCGAATATGGAGATGAATCAGGCCATTGACTCCAACCTGCCATAGGACTAGAAAAAGGAAACATATAAGGGTTAGGATACATAAAAAGGCTAGGATACATAAAAGGACTAGGATACGCACCTGGCATCATATGAAGAGGCTGTGCCGTGGGTATCGTCGGTTGAACTGCTGGGTCGAGTGACTGTGTCGGTGCTGTTGCTGGGCTTGGTGATTATATGGGCGTTGATGATGAGCCAGGTGAATGTTTAGGCCTCCCTGATGGGCTTGTGTCGTCGTCCCTTCTTGGATTTAAAGGGCCACGTCGTTCCCTTTGGACACGCAAGTGCCGCTGCCTCTCATCTTCTGACAGTAAATACGGCTTGCCATAGATCCTAAACCATGGAATGTATTCTGGCACGCGCTTTAACTCTGGAACGATGATCGGTTCCCGAGTTGGTATATAATCATATCGATCTTCCCACATTTGGATGTAGTATGACCAGAATCTCGACCAATCCATATGCAATTGACGTAGGTTGATTTTTTGATGGTCATCCAACACTCCATGTAACAGCCTAATTTTCAGTGGTGTCAGAAATAGTGATTCGAGATCACTAAATCTGGCAAGTGAGTCTTAAAATTTAATAAATTAATAATTATGGGTCAAGTGTGAATTTAGAAGACTTTTTGAATTAGTGAATTTTGTGTTTTAAAAAGAATTTAATAGGTAAATTGGGTCTAAAACGATGTATCGAGACCTCGAGTTCATAAGCCGAACCATAAATATTTTTATGAATATTTATGGTGTGTCATTGAGTTAGTATAAAAGTTTCGTTAGAAAATTTTAACGTTTGGATAGTCAATTAATTAAAAAGAACTAAATTGGAAATAGTGCAAAATTTGTTAAATTGTGGTCAAATAGCTTAAGTGACTAAGAAGGAGGGATTTAAAAGGCAATTAGGCCTAAATTATATGGCTGGACGGTTGGGCAAGAAAAATCAACAGAAAGTAAGGAGAAATAGGGGCAAAATTGGAAAATTTACAAATTAAATATATAAAATAAAGATAAAAGTGAAAAATCTAGAGATCTCTTCATAATTTATCAGCAAAAACGCCATAGGAGGTCTGAAGAAAGTTGGTTTTTCATATTTTTATACCATGTGAGTTTAATTCTTGCTTTTTCTTTGAAATTTTCATGTTTTGTGACTTTTACAACTAGGTCCAACTATTGAATGCATTAGTTTTTTATTCCATGGGTGATTTTGTAAGTTACTATGAATAAGTTCTGGAAGTTTATGATGAATAAACATGGAATTAAAGTTTTAATTTTATTATATGATGATTTTATTGAGTAATTTTGGTAGAAATTGATTTTAGGGACTTAATTGTGAGAAAGTTTGGAATTAGGGTTTGGTGTTGCGGTTTTGAATATGAAAGGATATGTAGTGGTCTAAAATAGTTGGACAAGGTGTTAATTGAAAAAAATTAGATCAATTGAGGGGTTAATTGAGTAAGGATCAAATTGTAAAAACTGTAAAATTTGTGGTAAAAGTGTAATTTCGAAAATTGAAGGGCATAAATTGTGAAATGAATTAGAATAGAATTATATGCTGATGAATGAATAAATTTGCATTTTAGATCGAGAACCCGAAACAAGTCGAGGAAAAGAAAAAGTAGCTGATTAGTTCCTGAACTTTTACAAATTCAGCAAATCGACCTAGGTAAGTTCATACGGTTGAACTTTTAGGATTAATTGTTAATGTGGGAATGATATAATGTATCAATCTGTATGTTGTTGTTGAATTATCATTATGGTAAAATGAGAATAAAACGAGATTGTTAGTTCAAATTAAGGGATACGCAGGATTGAGTACACATGTTTGGCAACCAATGACGAATTGACGGGTAAGTCCATGGTGGATCCATGACAAAGTGTGAAAAGTAGGTATGGTGTTTCGGTAAAGAAAACCATACTGAGTTCTGAAAAGTAGGTATGGTATTTCAGTGAAGAAAACCAGACTGAGTTATAAAAAGTAGGTATGGTGTTTCGGTGAAGAAAACCATACTGAGTTCTGAAAAGTAGGTATGGTATTTCAGTGAAGAAAACCATACTGAGTTGTAAAAAGTAGGTATGGTATTTTCGTGAAGAAAATCATACTGAGTTATAGCAATGTGAAATATTCAAGCAAATTATGGCACCGGGCAAATGATGTACTCAATTCCGTAAGACGATCCTTAATTTGACAGGTATTTGTAAGTGCAATTGAAGCTAAATGTCAGAATAGAAGTTGACACCTGATATTGAGCTCGATTGGATATATTTATTATTTGAGATTGTGTTGGCTGGAAATGCTGAATTTTTATTGTTTGTTAATGTTGTTAGTGAAATTTTCGTAAGATTTTATTATGAGACTGTGAACTTACTAAGCTTCCATAAGCTTACTTGTGTGTGTTTATTGTTTCTTGTAGATTGATATATATATATACGTTCGGAGGATCGGATCTACATCAACGATCACACTATCCAGATTTACTCCGGTAGATTTTGTTAAACAACTTTTTGGATTTATATGGCATGTATAGGGAATTGAAGTAAAAAGTATTAGTATGAATGACCAAGTATGCAAAATAAATTTGAATGTTATGGTTGTGTTAGATATCGAAATATATCCATGCTTTTAGTTTGAAATGGTTGATTGGCGGAACTTCATTAGTATTTAAATGAAGTAGTTGAAATACTATTGGTTGTGATTTAAATTTGCAGGGAAGGTTAGATAACTTATAAAGGGGTTATATTGAATTTTTTTTAAAAATTTGCAATGGAACAGTTTTTGGATATATGCATTGAGGTAACTTTGAAAAATCATCAAAAATGGTGGAAATTGAATTAGAAGCTGAGTGAGATACTAAATTAAAGCTGAATGAGTCTACTTTCACATGAAAAAAATAGAGTAAGAAAAAGAGTTTTATATTTTTAGATATTTGAATTTTAGTGAGACAGGGTCAGAATGATTTTAAGGTCCCTTATTCTGACTTTAGAAATTCATTAAAAATTTTACAGAAGGAATTATGATTTATTATTTATATATATAGATTCCTTAGTGAGTCTATTTTCAGTAGAAATAAGTGGAATTACCATATGAAGTCTGTACAAAGAGATAATTGAATTTTAGTGACAAGAGGTCAGGATGGTCGACCAGTGAAACAGGGGAGAATTTAACTAATAAACTGTACTAATTGGATGAACCAAAAATTATAAAAATTTTATGGTAAAAATATATATGAGTTCTGTTTCAGGGAAAATTTACGGATCTAAATTTTGAGTTTTTTACCTTGATTTATAATTATTTTAGTGACTGATGCACAGGTGGACAGCTTTATTGTGAATAGTGAAATTGATTTTGAAAGTAAATTTTTATGCCCCGAACTTTTAAGTTAAGTCAAGTAACAGCTCATGCTCGACTCCAAAAACAGTCTCGAGTATAGGGTGTTACATTTTATTGGTATCAGAGCTTCGGTTTAGTCGATTCTTGGAATGAATGTAATGAGTAGAGTGTTGAGAAATACATGCCATATAAATCTGTGATAGTGTGATGTGTATGATCCGATCTGATTCTTGTTTTCTTTTATAGATTATAAAGATGTCAGATAGACCTGAACGTGATGAACAGGAAGAAGCTAATAGTAGAGTACAGACCTCTGAACAAGGAACAAGCAGTAATGTTCCAATCTCTCTGGTTCAAGAACAAGATCTTAAAAATATGATATATGGAGTGATGAATCAATGGTTTACTGATGTAATGCAAGGGAGAACTTAAACTCCACAACCTCCTCTCCCTACTGCACCACCTGTGGTACCCCCGGTTGCTCCTCCACCTCCTTCGACAATTGAATCTAGTAAACACTCTCCAATTGAAAAGTTTAGGAAGTTTGGAGCTGAAGAATTTCGAGGTAGATCGGATGATGACCCTGTAAAAGCTGAGTATTGGCTACAAAGTCTGGTAAGAGTATTTAAACAAATGGCTTGTTCTCCGGATGATTATCTGAGGTGTGCTGTGTCTCTATTAAAATAAGAAGCATATAATTGGTGGGAAACTGTGGAAGCAGTAGTATCTGAAGAGACGCTTACTTGGGAATTTTTTCAGAATGAGTTTAAAAAGAAATATGTTGGTAAAAGATATCTGGACAAGAAGAAGAGGGAATTTCTTGATTTGCGACAGGGAAATCGAACGGTAGCTGAATATGAAAGAGAATTTGTATATCTCAGTAAATATGCTCGAGATATTGTGCCGACTGAAGAAGAAATGTGTATTAGATTTGAGGAAGGGTTAAATAATGAGATCAGAATGATGATTGGGGGCACAAAAATTCGAGAATTTGTTACTCTGTCAGATCGAGCCCAGAAGATGGAAGAAGTATATAACAGAAAGAAGCAAAGAGAGAGTCGAAATAAAGAATCTTTCAAGAGGAGTTATTCCAGACCAATATCGGCAACTCCAATTAAAAAGTTCAGAGATGATTCTGGCCGACCTACTTCAACTTCAGAAAGATTGAATAAAAGTAAGACAACTCAACGGAATGTCGAAGTAACTATTCAACCTGCGGCTAGTGTTAGCAGTGCACAAAATTTTTCCAAGCCTAGATGTAAAAATTGTGGTAGGTTTCATATTGGTGAATGTTGGGGCAAAATAGGTGCTTGTTATAGGTGTGGGGGTACCGATCATTTTATTCGAAACTGCCCCAAACTGTCAGGGGAAGGAGAAGAACAAAAAGAAAAACAGACAGTTACCTCTCAGAAAGGCAAACGTTCAGGTCAAAGTAGTGCAGTGGGAACTACTCATTCGGGGATAAGAGATTCTACTATTCGATCAGAGGCTCGAGCACCTGCACGCACATATGCCATTCGAGCAAGGGAAGAGGCTGCAGCTCCAGATGTGATAGCTGGTATTTTCTATCTTTTTTATGATTCTGTGTATGCATTAATTGATCCTGGATCTACACATTCTTATGTTTGCACTGCATTAGCATCAGAAAAGAAATTATCTGTTGAATCTACTGATTATGATGTGCAAGTTACAAATCCATTAGGACAAAGTGTACTAGTTAATTTAATATGTCGAAATTGTCCACTGAAAATACAAGGCTGTGAATTCCCTGCTGATTTGATGTTGTTACCATTTCGGGAATTTGATATTATTTTGGGAATGGATTGGTTAACAAAACATGATGCTGTAGTGAATTGTCGCGAGAAACGGATTGATTTGAAAAACCAGGCAGGAGATGTAATTTCAACCGAGTTTGGAAATATAAAAGATGATGTTAGAATTATTTCTGACTTTTCAACTCAGAAAATGGTACGGAAAGGTAACGAAGCGTATGTAGCTTATATTCTTGATACCCGGGATTCTGGATCAAAGTTAGAACAGTTATCAGTTGTCAGTGAATTTGCTGATGTGTTTCCTGAGGAATTGCCAGGTTTACCGCCAGATCGTGAAGTTGAGTTTGTGATTGATGTGATCCTAGGAACAGCCCCGATATCCATAACGCCGTATAGAATGGCATCAGCAGAATTAAAAGAGTTGAAAACTCAGTTGCAGGAGTTATTAGACAAAGGGTTTATCAGACCAAGTATGTCGCCCTGGGGTGCACCTGTCTTGTTTGTGAAAAAGAAAGACGGTTCTTTAAGACTGTGTATAGACTACAGGCAGTTGAACAAGGTAACAGTAAAGAATAAATATCCTTTGCCTCGTATTGATGATCTGTTTGATCAGTTGAAAGGTGCTGCAGTATTTTCCAAAATAGATCTTCGATCCGGGTATTATCAGTTAAAAGTTAAAGAGTGTGATGTGCCGAAAACTGCCTTTCGAACCCGATATGGTCACTATGAATTTTTGGTGATGCCATTTGGTTTAACCCATGCTCCGGCTGCTTTTATAGATTTGATGAATCGAATTTTTCAGTCATATTTGGATAGATTCGTGGTTGTGTTCATTGATGATATATTGATTTATTCAAAGACAGAGTCCGAACATGCACAACATCTAAGGATTGTATTACAGACTTTGCGGGAGAAACAGTTGTATGCGAAATTCAGCAAATGTGAATTTTGGCTTTATGAAGTTGCATTTTTGGGTCATCTTGTATCAGTTGATGGAATCAGAGTGGATCCAAGTAAGGTAGCAGCAGTGGTAAATTGGAAAGTTCCGAAGAATGTTACTGGAGTGCGAAGTTTTCTGGGATTGGCTGGTTATTATCGCCGATTTGTCAAAGATTTTTCAATGATTGCCTTACCGTTGACTCGATTATTACAAAAGAGTGTTGAATTTACATGGTCAGATGAATGTCAGCAGAGTTTCGATAAGTTGAAAAAGATGTTGACAGCGGCTCTAGTATTGACCCAACCAGAGTCGGGTGTACCGTTTGTAGTATATAGTGATGCGTCTCTGAATGGTTTGGGCTGTGTACTTATGCAGGCAGGCAAAGTGGTGGCATATACTTCTCGACAACTGAAACCGCATGAGAAGAATTATCCTACACATGACTTGGAATTGGCAGCAATCGTGTTTGCTTTGAAGATATGGAGACACTACTTATATGGTGAGAAATGTTACATGTATACTGATCATAAAAGTTTGAAGTATTTAATGACTCAGAAAGAGTTAAATCTGAGACAGAGACGATGGTTGGAGTTGTTAAAAGATTATGATATTGTCATTGACTATCACCCAGGGAAAGCAAATGTAGTGGCAGATGCACTCAGTCGAAAGTCGTCTTTGTTTGCACTTCGAGCTATGAATACTCATTTATCTATTAATGAAGATGGTTCCGTGTTAGCAGAGTTGAAAGTGAAACCTGTATTGATGATGGAGGTATGTTGTATTTTCGCAATAGAATTTTTGTTCCGAATAATTCAGACTTGAAGAATGATATTCTTTCTGAAGCCCATAACAGCATGTATTCTATTCACCCGGGCAGTACGAAAATGTATTGTGATTTGAGAGGAACTTATTGGTGGCCTGGTATGAAACGGGAAATATGTGAATTCGTTGCAAAGTGTTTAATTTGTCAGCAGGTAAAAGCAGAACACCAAGTGCCCACAGGTTTGTTACAACCCGTGATGATTCCTGAGTGGAAATGGGAGCATGTCACGATGGATTTTGTATCTAGATTACCTGTCACTCAGAAAAAGAAAGATTCAATTTGAGTGATTGTTGATAGGTTGACTAAGTCAGCACATTTCATTCCCGTCAAAACAGATTTTCCGCTTGAAAAGTTAGCAGAATTATATGTGTCAGAAATTGTGAAATTACATGGAGTGCCGACATCCATTATTTCTAATCGAGATCCGAGGTTTACCTCGAGATTTTGGAGTAAATTACAGGAAGCTTTAGGTACTAAGTTAAAATTTAGTACAGCTTTCCATCCTCAAACAGACGGGCAATCTGAGCCAGTGATTCAGATTTTAGAAGATATGTTGAGGTGTTGCATACTCGAGTTCGATGGTAGCTGGGAAAGGTATTTACCTTTAGCTGAATTTGCTTATAATAATAGCTATCAAACTAGTATTAAAATGGCACCATTTGAAGCTCTGTATGGAAGGAAATGTAGAACCCCATTGTATTGGTCTGAATTAAGTGAATCGAAGTTAGTAGGAGTGGAATTGATTCGGGAAACTGAAGAGAAAGTCAAGATTATTCGAGATAGTTTGAAAGTTGTTTCCGACCGTCAGAAGTCGTACGCAGATTTGAAGAGAAGAGATATAGAATTCAATGTGGGTGATCGTGTGTTCTTGAAAGTTTCTCCATGGAAAAAAGTTTTACGGTTTGGTAAAAAGGGAAAACTCAGTCCACGATTTATTGGGCCGTATGAAGTCATAGAAAGAATTGGTCCAGTAGCTTATAGATTGGCTTTGCCTCCTGAACTTGAGAAGATCCATAATGTGTTTCATGTATCTATGTTGAGACGGTATAGATCAGACCCTTCGCATGTGATTCCTCATACCGAAATAGAAATACAATCAGACATGACTTATTCGGAAGAACCAGTAAGGATTTTGGCACGAGAAGTTAAAGAATTGCGGAACATACGAGTACCATTGGTAAAAGTGCTATGGCATTGACATGGTATGGAGGAAGCAACCTGGGAAACAGAAGAATCAATGAAATCACAATATCAGAACCTATTTTCAGGTAACAAATTTCGAGGACGAAATTTTCTAAGGGGGGAGAGTTGTAACAGCCTAATTTAGTGATTCGAGATCACTAAATCTGGCAAGTGAGTCTTAAAATTTAATAAATTAATAATTATGGGTCAAGTGTGAATTTAGAAGAATTTTTGAATTAGTGAATTTTGTGTTTTAAAAAGAATTTAATAGGTAAATTGGGTCTAAAACGATGTATCGAGACCTCGAGTTCATAAGCCGAACCATAAATATTTTTATGAATATTTATGGTGTGTCATTGAGTTAGTATAAAAGTTTCGTTAGAAAATTTTAACGTTTGGATAGTCAATTAATTAAAAAGGACTAAATTGGAAATAGTGCAAAATTTGTTAAATTGTGGTCAAAGAGCTTAAGTGACTAATAAGGAGGGATTTAAAAGGCAATTAGGCCTAAATTATATGGCTGGACGGTTGGGCAAGAAAAATCAGCAGAAAGTAAGGAGAAATAGGGGTGTTACACTCCAGGTGCCACGGGAATCGATTATCGAAATCCAAATAGCGGTAATACTCTGTCCGACTGGTGCATCTCCACAGTCGCAAAGTTGACCAATGGGACTTTCGTATGCCAAACGTTTGGATTTTGGAAATACTCATCCGAAATTACTGCCCGAATTGTCGGATGCTCGTATGGTGTCCATTAAAACCATATGACCATGATGGAAATATTAGTTATATACTAAATACGGGTTATACCAATAGACTATCTCATGATGGAAATATCTATTTATTTAATACTTACTTGTGCTTCCGACCGTTGGTCCAATAGAAGCTGTATATCTTCAAAAGAGGTAGGTAATCGAGCATAACTTGCCGATGATTCCACCTAATTAAATAAATTTTTAGCATTCGATTATGTTTTAAATCTACGTAATAATTGCAAAATCTAATATAAAATTTACCTCGTTATGAGTGGGAATGTATACGGGTGGTCCACTTGATGACGTAAAAATGGAAAGCGAAATCGTGCCTATGACTGTAGTAGTGACAAGCAACCTCTGATTTTCGCTTTATTCGGTCGCGTCACCCCGCACATCTTCCAGTACAATATTGCCAACACGGTAGACCTCCGAACTATATTCACCAGCTGCTCAAAAATCAACGAGTTTCAGCAACCATCTTAGATGTACGAGGTTCTGTAACAAGTCCGGCATCAGATAACCTCTAATTATCTAAAGAATGTATGCCCGAACATATCGGATTCTTTCTAATTCGGTTGAATCATCATCCGGATCCGAGGATGTGTCTCGTAACCAGCCCATCTCGATTCGACCTCCGTTAATATTCTCTGGAATAGCGCCCAAAAGCTCGTAGCATACTGCTCCTTAATCACCAGATTGAACAGACCCGGTGACTGCGTACCCGTCCACCGGCAATCCCAATTGCAAATTAATATCTTCCAAAGTGATAGTGCACTCTCCACATGGAAGATGGAATGTGTGCATTTCAGGTCTCCACCTCTCAATCAACGCACTGATAAGTTTTGGGTCCAACTTGCATCCCTAGCCTACCATCGCCACGTGCCAAAAACCTGCCTCCCGCAGGTAATTCTCTACCAACGGTGATGGAGGACCATGCATATTACGGAAATAGCATTGCAATATCCGATTTACAAACTTTTATAACAAATAATAAAATAAAAATTATTTAAATTTGCATGAATAAAAAATCTTAAATAAGATTTAAAAATTAAATTTAACACTTACCATTTTCATTTGTTCGACGGATATATGCTTGTCATCAAGATGAATCAATTCTCCGGCCATTGCTAAATTGGTACAAATTTTTATGATTTAAAAAAAAATTCAAATTTTTTTTAAACTTTTTTAAAAATAATTTAAAAAATTAAAGCTCTTTTAAATAGAAATTTGAGAGGAAATTGAGAGGAATTTAAGAGAATATTAGAGAGAAATTGAGAGAAATGATTTAGTTGTGAAAAAAAATGAAGGTGGGGGGTTTTATAGTTTTTTTTTTACCGTTGGGGGGTCACTAACGGTCAAAAAAATATCTGTTGGTACTGTTCACGCGCGAGCAAAACGCGTCCCCAGGGGAGCGTTTACGTGGCAGGAAAACGCGCCCTTGAGGGAGCGATTTCTGTCCACGTAGGCAAAATGCTTCCTCAGGGACGTGTTTTTCTGCCACGTCCCTTGACATCGCGATGACATGGACGCGCTTTCGGGGAATTGGGACATTCCGGTAAATAATTATATTCCGGGCCCATATCGGTAAATTTAAAAAAAGGGCTTTTATATGTAATTTGCCCAGCTAAAAGGCTAAAACTTTAAACGTTCCAAAATAATTAATTACCTAACAAGCCGATGCCCCTATCTCCGCCCCTTAAAAATCATACACATTTTTTTTCTTTTTGAGAATGTGTTTTTAATTTTAATTTGTGCTCGCTACAAAAATTCGGTTAAATTAACAAAATAAACAGAATAAATTAAAATAATTTTTTATTCAACTTTTTATTTTGAATATTCAAACTGAATAAACTGATAAGCTGATTAAGCATTAAATCCAATTCAATATTTTCTTTGAATATTAATTTCGTTTTCTTATCATATCTACTCTTTTTGATACAATGCTTATAATTATCCATAACCCATTTTCCAACCCTTAAATAGGAGGATAATGCGTTTCAACTCATTCGAACCCATATTTTTCTACACTAACAACAATACCGATATCAATCGAATTAAGACTCAATCAACAAATCCACCTCGATATTTAAATATACAATATCTAGGCCCGTTCTTGATATTTTTAGGGCTCTAGGCAAAATAATAAAATGGGGTTTTAGGTTCCTTAAAAGTTAGAGAAAAATTTTTTTAGGTCCCATAAAAGTTAGTAAAAAAATTTTGGATCCTTAAAAAAAAGTTTTTGGACGGAACCCCTTAAAAACTGGAAAATAATATTTTACACATTTTTCAACCTTCGACCTTGGAAGGCCATACCTCCAAACGACTCTAGGGCCGTACCTTAAAAGATACTACTTGGAGTAACTAAAAGATGCGGCTCCTTTTTCTTTTTCTTTTTAATTATTATAAGATAATGGTAAAATTGTAATTTCGATATCCCTATTAAAATCACATTTGAGACTTAGTCTTTATATTTTAATTTGACATAATTTTATCACCTACTTTTACAATTATATTAGTTAGTCCAAATAATTAATATCTTTAACCATTTCGATTAAAATGATGACATGAATTTCTCTTAAAACATTTCTAACACAATATATATAAAAAATGGGATCAGCATGTTTTTTTTTAAAAATGGGCCATTTCACTCTCAGTCCTTCCACCTTTTAAGTTGTTTTAATTGGGTCCTAAATCTATTTATTTTTCTTTTAGAAATTATACCATTTAATTTTTTGATTGTTTCAATTTAAGTTGCACCACGAGGCGCTGCAAAAAAAAATGGTTCAATTCGGATAAATGCAGTTCTAAATTTGTAAATTGAAAACTGAATTAAATCGAATATGTTTAACTAATAGTCAAACTCAAATCCTACTTGAACAGGTTTGATTTAGGGTTTAGGATAATATTCAAATCCTACTTGAATATGTTCCATTGCAAAGTCCTTAAAGAATTCCCAGAAATTTTATCTAACCAAGAGAAATTAAAGTAATGGCAAACATGAAGATTGCAACATGTTTTATCATGGTCCTAATGGTCATGTTTTCTATGGGAGCTAAAGCTCAATCAGGTTGCACTACTGTATTGTCAGCATGTCACATTGCCTCAATTTCATTGCGGGAAACCCGTCGACCCCGTCTCAACAATGCTGCACACAGCTTACCAGTGTCGTGCGTTCATCACCCCAATGCTTGTGTGAGGTCCTTAATGGTGGTGGTTCGTCGCTGGGGATCAATGTCAACCGGACTCAAGCTTTGGTCTTACCTGGCGCATGCAATGTTCAGACTCCACCCATCAGTGCCTGTAATGGTATGGTTGCAATTAACCTATCTATGTGTTCCTTTTCAATCTCATTCTTGCATATATGAAACCAAAATAAAAAAAACAGTTGTTTAAGTACTTAAGAGATAATTGTAATTTACTCAATCTGCTATATATTCTGCTAACACCATGCTTGCTTGCTTATTACTATAATGTGCTTCTCCAGCGGCTGCAGACTCTCCAGTTGGATCACCAGAATCTGGGAGTACAATCCCTACAGGTATATCATTGTTATTGCCTTGATCAACCTTTCCTTTAAGCCTATGTTTCTTTAATTCCTCATTTTCGTCGAAGTACTCACGTCCAACATTCATATCTTGCACATAGCTACAGAGAGAGATATAGCATGAAAATAGTTACCCCAATCCTTTATAAGTATGTTGATTGATAAATATTGAAAGTTGGTGAAGAATGTGGATCTAAAACTGTACCATTGATTAAATGCTAAAGTTACATATTTTATGTAATTAAATTGGTTAATTTATGAGAGTGCACCACTAATTTTTCCATGTTTTTGTTGAATTTTGTGTAGGGGTGCAATTTGGGGCTAAATAGAAGAAAAAGGAGACAATTGGGCTAGATTGAATAAAGAAGCAAAGAAGGAGGACCAAAGCAGAATTTTTCCAAGATTAATTAGCTGAAATTTTTGTTGACTTAGTGGGAGATTATGTAGGGATTTTTAATATTTTATTCTTTGATTTTCTATACTAGTTGGCTCTTAAATTAGCAAAGCCACTAGTATAAATAGTGGACTACTTTGTTCATTTTATCATCAAGTCTTGAATCAAGTCATTAATCAAGTTTTTAATTACCAAGTTTTTTTATTAAGTATCCATTTCAGCTTTAGGCCGAAATTAGCCTCGTCAAAACCCGTGAGTTACGCACCCGAGCAAATTAACTCCTAAATTCCAGTACTTATTATTTCTTCGGATTAAGAGTATGATTTTGTCAACTCATAAAGTCAGATCAACATTAAGTCCAAAAAGACGTCGTTTGATTTAGTGTGGTTAGACGTACAGTTGGAATTCTGAAAGGAACGTTTCTAATCTGTTTTCTGTGAACACATTGGCGTGCCAAGTGGAGATTGCTGTTTGGTTCCGTCAAGGGGAGTAGTAACCGGATTTAAATGTCCCACGCGGTTGAGGGCATTGGTTCGAGCTAGGCTCTTCTAGAACGCAAAGCTGCCGGAGTTCTAAATCACGAACGTTTCGTGGTTGTTCGATCAGTAAGGGTTAGTTATTGGACGTTCCATAACTAATTTACACAAGGAAGAGTTGGTGTCTGAGGCGTCCTTGGTAGCTATAACTAGCTTATTGGAAAAGAGGAGTTCATCTAATTTCGAGGATCGGTTCAAAGACGAGGAAAAATCTGTGCCTAAAGCTGAGCTTATTTTAATTAATTTTTCTTCAGATTTATTTAACTGCTTTTTATTATTTATTTTCAGCTTTTACTTTTTACGCATTTTATTTATTTATTTCAGGTTCCAGGTTTTCGATTTTATCCTTCCCAAATTTCTTGGGCACGACAATTGCCCCGACATAAATCTGGTCAAGAGAGCAACAATTTGCAGTAAATCCAGTCTCTGAGGGATCTACCCTACTCCCTATACTGCTTAAAATTGCAAAATTAGGTGTAGGTTTATATTGGTGGATTCGACACCCATCAACCATCCTCAGAGGAAGATGGATCACCATCATCATCATCGAATGGAAGCACCATGACCAAATTGACACTCTCATTACTGTTCTTCCTCATTGTGGCCATATCACATTGAATCTTCTATCCTATTTGAAAAACATTTTATGATATTATTGATTGTGTTACATAGTTTCCCATTGGTTGTGCATACTTTGTGATGTTTATTACTGAAGAGAGTTATATGGCTTCTCTTCTTTTGTCAATAAAGTTTATCTATGTTTGAACATCCCTACTCTCCTCTAGATATGGCAAAAAAACTTAAAATCCACGAGTTCCGAGTTGATCTTAAAGTCGTTTTCTTTAAATTGAGTTTTGAGGCGAGATAGATTAATTTCATAAAATTATTGGATTGAGTTTAGCGTGAAACCACCCCGCCCTGCCTTAAGATATTTATAAATTTACCCTTCTACATATTTAATATTAAATAGGTTAAAAATCTTTAAAATCTATCACTATCAACTTCATTTTATCACCTTTACTCCCATTTCACACTAATTTTTTTAAATTTTATTTTCCCAAATTATGTTTAGCATGATCTTTATTGAAAATAACAATAGCTCCAAAAGTAAACCATGAACACAACAATTTTAGTGTTGAACAAAAAAAAAAATGAACACATCAAAACCAATGGGAAGTGGTGCCAATTTTTTTAAATAATTAATCACAATTTCAAAAGAAAAGGTTTGAACTTGGGCCAAGTTGGATCGGGATAGGGTATACAATTAATTTTCGAGTTTAAGTTTAAGTGGATTAAAATTTTTAAGATCAAAATTAAGGTCAAGGCATGACAGTAAAGTATTAAATCATTGAACGGTTAAAATCGCTATTGTTGACCTTCTTTATTTGTACCATTTACACTAAAAAAAATCACTTCTACTTCTCTTTTATCTTCGATTTTTGACATTAATCGTTAGATCGACTTGAATCTTAGGTATGTTATTCTACTCATCATTGGGTACTGATCTATCGAGCCGATCGTTGTATTGCCTCTTGGAGCTTACTAGTCGGACTGTTTTGACAAAAAAAACTTAACAGATCAATGCCTTAAATAAAACTGTCTGAATAGTTCAGTGATTGAAATAAAAACTTTCAAATAGTTTAATAACCATTTTGTAATTTTTTAAAGTTAAATGACCAAAACATAAACTTAGTAGTAATTTAATAACATTGAGTGTAATTTGCCCAAAGAATAAAAAAGTATAGGTAAGAAAATCAAATAAACCATGCATGAGGTAAAGTTATAAAAAAATTAAATAGATAAAAAAATAAAAGTGAAATGGTAAGACAATAATGTCGACATCATGTCATAGAAAATAATAAATAACCTAACCTTAAATATTTTCTTCCATGATGTAACCTTGATCTTGATAACTTCGTGACCATGCAATAAGCTTAAGGTTGAAAATGGTGTCCAAACATATTTCCATTAGGGGTGTGCAAAATTCGGGTAAAACCGAAAAAATTCGGTTAACCGATCGAATTCGGTTAATCGGTCGGTTAACCGAATTTTTTCGGTCAGGAGTCGGTTAATTATTTTTTAATTTTTCGGTTAACGGTTAATTAGGTTCGAAACCGGTCGGTTAACCGAATTTTTTCGGTTTAACCGAAAAATTAATAAATAAAATTATAATATATAAATAGGCCCACTATTCACCTAAACCCAATCCAAACCCAAGTATTCAACCCAACCCAACCTAATCATAAAAATTACAAATAATTTAATAAATAAAAATAAAATTCTAAAACTAAAACTAAAGTCTAAAAGTCTAAAAATAATTTAATTATGTAGTGATTCAATTTGGTTAATTCGGTTAATTTTTAACTAAAAATAAAAAATATATAATTTTCGGTTAATTCGGTTAACCGACCGAATTAACCGAAAAAATTTCGATTCGGTTAATTTTTTTTGAAAAAATTTCGGTTCGGTTAACGGTTAAAAATTTTGAAAGGTTGATTAATTCGGTTAATATTATTTCGGGTCGGTTAACCGAATAAACACCCCTAATTTCCATTATTAGACTATATATATATATCAATTCAAACATAAATGTAATATTATTTCCTTGTTAATTCAATTATATTAAAGATAAAAGTTCGAACATCGTTTTATAGATTAAATAGATTATCAAAGGTGAATATAGAAAGGAGAAAACTTCTTAGTGAAAATTTTTCAAATAAAAAAAATAAAAATTAATATATAATAGACTTATACTCTATCTCACAAAATAAAAATATTTTTATTTAATTCCTTTAAAATAATAATAATATAAAAATTTATAATTCAATTTTCACCTCCTAAAACAATTTAACTTTCATTGCGAAAATTATAAATAATTTAAAAGTTGTATTGAGATGTTGACGTGCTCCCAAAAGGATTTTTGAAGCAAAAACGGGTGATGGAAATCCTCTTGAGTCTATTAATGAATCAAGCTCCAATCCAATCGGACCTACATTGAGTTGTGCAAAATTTTAGTCCATTTATAGACTAAACAAATTTCTTAGACTTAGGTGAGTAGTTGAAGCCTTGCGAGTCTAGCAAGATAGCGCATTGATTATTGATTAAACCGATTAAATTAAAATAATTGATTTTGACCGAATTGATTGAAAAAAAATAATCAATCACTCGTATAAATGTTATTATCCGAAGTTATAAGCTATTAATGTGATTGGTGCAATGGGAACTTAGTTGAATTGTCATATAATTTAATTGAGGGCAAATGCAAAATGCAAAGGAAATTAAGGTACTTTTCAGTCCAAACATGAAACCAAGAAAGAGGCAGTGGTGGTGAGTGAAGTTTAATATTCACATGAAATTTAATCACTTTGTGGGTTAGTACCATTGGTGGACCTATATATTTCAGCTGTTTTAATCATGCTGGGGGTAGTAAAAGTTGACATTTTTAGCTATTTTTTATATTAATTTTATTTTGGGTGTGTTTTGTTTAAATTTATTTTAATTTAGATTTAGATATATTTTGATATTTTTGTGTTTAGTTAATTTTAATTCTATTTTTATCAAACATATATTATTTGTAATTTGTATTATTATTGTATTACTATTGCATTTATAATAACAAAGTACCTACAAATACAACAAGTTTTCAGTCACACATTAACATCAAAAGAATGGGGATGATTGCCCTTTGTGGGCACCCTCCACCAGAAAGAAAATGACTCACTTAAAAGCTGGTGTATCCGAGTATTTAGCTTCAAACGAGAACACCAAAACAGTAGCTCTTTGACGGCTAGAAATCATTATAATAACAGCTGAAAGTGTGGTGCAAAAGGCTATGAACCTTAGCAGGAAAGTGAAGATCCTCTTGGTTTCAGCCATGGAAGTTGCAGAGAAGGTAGGAGAGGCAGATGATGGAGGTGTGGACTTAATAGACATGTTTGAGGCTTTTGTAGTTTACTTTTTGTTAGTTGAAATCTCCAACTGTAACCCCTCCACTGCCCATTGCAAAAATTTTTCTACGTTGGCTGCTTCCATTGGATACTTGTAGCTAATGATTATTGTTGTCATATGTGCAATTCTTTGTTTAGGTTAGGTTACCAGTTTCTTACATAATATAGATATGTGTGTGTGTATACATGTTTTTTCTCTCTTTTTGAATATATACATGTTGTTTTCATTACAAAAGGCTCAGTTTGATGCTTTATTTCCAACCAACAGTGTAGAAGACTTTTTTAAAACAGGGTTGATTGCAACAAACACCCTCTCTAGTTTAAATTCTTAATTAGGCTTCAAACTTTAATTATTCTTATTAACTTCTTAGAGTGTTAATATCATTAAATTAGGTCATTTTGTTAGTATTAGAGCAGTAGACAAGGGACAAGTAGGGGCCTGTCCCCCTAATGATAAATCTCTCATTTAGTACCTTTAAATTTTGTTAAATTATAAGTTAGTGTAAATTACACTTTAGACTCTTTAAAACCTATAATTCATTTCTAGCCCTATTAAAACAAATTTCTAGCTCTGTCCTAGTTAGTATATTTAAAACATTGATCAAATTAATTTAAACATATTTATACTTATCAAATGAATAATTTGGATCTAACGTATATACGAAAAAAGAAGGGTAAACTACACCCAATTTCACTAAACTATTGGTTTACGTTTTGGTCACTTAACTTCAAAAAGTTACGAAATTGTCACTGAATTATTCAAAAGTTTTTATTTAAGTCACTAGGTTGTTAAGTTTTTTTTAAAGTTTCGCTAGTAAACTCTAAGCAACGATTTGACTATCAGTGAGTTGAATATGCATCAACGAGTAGAAGAACATACCTTAGATTCAAGTTGAATTGAAAGTCAGTGTCGAAGATCGAAGAAGAAAGTTGTTTGGATTATAATTCGTATATTCGTAACGTTCAAAGTTGTTTTATGAAAAAAAAAGCATAGTTGATTTTTATATTAACATATTTTATATTTGTTCAAGTTTGATCCTTCTTGAAATATCGATCTAAAATTTTATTCGTGTAACAGTCTATTTTTCAATGGTATCAAAAATAGTAATTTTAAAATCTCGTTTTTTGATGATCAAGTCATTAATATTATTATTTAATATTTATGAGACTATTTTAGTATTATATTGAATTTTGGTACAATTATTTATTTGAATAAATAGTTAATTAAGGTACAAAGACTAAATCGTAAAAGTCGTAAAAGTAAATCGCTATAGATTTTTAAGTTGTCAATGGATTAATTAAGCAATTAGACCAATGTTTACTAATATTTGGTGGATGATGATGTTGTCATGCATGTGAAAAGAGTTAAACATGATTAATAATAGATTAATTAAGATTAAACTGAAAGATCTTAATATTTAAAATTTTACTAAGCTTTATAAGTTAAATTAAAACAAAAAAAATTATCATCTTCCATCTATTTTCATCTCCAATACCATCCAAGGGAGAAGGAAAGCTTCTTTAATTTTTCAGGCTTTGTTCTTCAAATTGGTAAGTGATTTCAAGTCCTTTTTTTGTAATTTTTATGTTTTTGAGATCCCAGAAGCTTGATTTAGCTAACCTAGGGGCTATTTTCCAAAACTGTTAAAGTTTATAAAAGTTTCCATTGTTGAATCTTGAAACATTTGGTACTAAACTGATAGATTTTGAGCTTAGATATGACAAAGGACTAATTTGTAAAATGAAAGTTGTTAGTTTTGAACATAGGGATTAAAGTGTAAATATTTTCAAATTAAGGTTAAATTTATGTAATTTTAGATATTAGAGAGCTATATAAGGATTAAATTGAGATCGGTTTTGAAATCGAAACTCAAATTTGGAAGTTATGGCAAATTTGATTTTAGGGACTAAATTGAATAAAATGCAAAACTTGAAGGAAATCTGAAAAATGAAATTAAACTGATATGTCCTTTTAAATGATGCTTGGAATTGATAATTGAATTAAATTATGATTTAGATCGAGATTTAAACCAATAGGAGGATATTTGTAGAAAAAGAAAAATTGCGGATTAGTCTTTGACACCTTATCGATTGTTGTTTTTGCCAAGTAAGTTCATATGGTGTAATTATGATTTAATCCTTATGGATATTATAGTATGGACATATGTATTTTTTGTTAAATTTTGAATTAATTATAACTTAGTACTAAATGGTGAGATTTGGACTGAATTGTAAAAGAGTTGAATATGAACTTACATGATGGAATTACCCCCGATGAAACCTCGTTAATGTATTGTATACATGGTTACATGTTGATTTTTGATGATTTCGAGATCCAACATTTATTGCAGACTCAAAGATACATGTGACACAGGTTTAGCTCGGACAAGTAAGTATCTAATGTCGTTTTATAGGTTTAGCCCAGACGGGTAATCTTACATGTATATACAACTTTGGCCAACTATCTAATGTATCAATAAAGGTTTAGCCCGGACGGGTAACCTGACACTAATATATATTCAACTTGGACGAGCAACCCGAGGTCGTTTAAAGGTTTAGTCCGAACGGGTAACCTAACCTATACATTACAACTTTGGCCAAGCTACTTGACGTGCCAATAAAAGGTTTAGCCTAGACGGGTAACTTGACACAAATGGATATATATATGTTTAGCTCGGACGAGCATCAAACGAGATAGATATCAGTGTATTGAGTTATTTTACGATGTTTCATCGGGTAACTTATATGATATGAAAAGGGAAATTATCTGTTACGAACTAAATGATCAAGTATGGAAAAGTAAAGGATTTGATAACAAGTTTGAGCATACTTATGTAATCGAATATGAATCAAGCTCATTGTTTTGTGATTATGTTTTGATATATTAGGTAAATTTTGGCTATACACATTAGTTTAACCTATGTACTTATTATATGAGTTAAGTTAACTGTTTATATTCTTATGAGCTTACTAAGCATCCCGTAATGCTTACCCCGTTGCTTTTCATATTTCTGTAGATTTTGGCTTTAGAATGTGTCGATTGAATCCTCGAAGAGCTTACACTATCCATCTCCTAATTCAGTGGACTTTTAGTCGTTGAACTTGGTTATATATGGCATGTACTTAGGAGTGTCAACTTGTATAAAATGTTACTTATTTGTAAGACTTAGTTGACCTTGAACACGTATGATAACTTATGGTAATATGATTTGTTCATGTTTATAGTTTTGGCATAGTGACATGCTCATATAGATTGACAAATATAATGAGTTTGGTATGCTTAAGTCAACTTATTATTTTGAAAAGTTAAGTGACATGAAATGGCTTAAGTAGACGAAATGGTTTGGAATGATTTGTGTACACTTGCTGTGAATTGGTGCAAAATGTGACATTGGTTTCGTGGATTGATCATGTGATTATATGTTATGTTAAAAGCATTTCTTTAGCCTAATTGAATGGTTGAGGGCCCTTTTGGATGGGTGTTTATCTCCAGTGCGGTGCGTTTAGTTTTATTTTTGTCTCATACTACAGTGTCTAATCTCACCACCACCACTATTTTTACACTAACCACAGGTAAACACACTGCCCATCTAAAGGGACCTTGATTTGAAGCAAGTATCAAATGAACTTAATGTACCAAAAACATAATTCACGCCACGATGACATATAGTGGTCGTCCTGATGAGAAAATGCTTGTAATATCATGTTGAGACGATGAACTTCATCGTCTCAACGAGGCCAAACAGTGAATGACATTGCGACGTCGAGTGGATTGACACCATGCAGTGATAAATTGTTTTGGCGACGTCCTGACGAGGAACTCCCTTACGTCACGACGTCGTTTTGAACTTTTGAAATCTTTGCGGTTTTGCCATTATTCGATCCCGAGTTAACTTTAAAGCTCATGCAAACTCGTATTAAGCTCGGAAAAGGTTTAAATTTGTTCTGAATAACTTATATCATGATAAATAATGATTTTTTATTTGAATTATCTATTAAATGTCTATAATTGTTCCATTTTGTAATGTATCATTCTGCAGCTCAGTCTCGACGATCAAGATGAACTAGGGGTGTTACAATTTGAATTCGTCCATATTTATAAATGGTTAATCTAAGCCCATTTTAAATTCGCCCATTTTATTTGTTTTGATTTTTTTTCAAAAATGATATATTTTTTAGGGGGTAAGATCTACTTACACCGCTAAACTAGTAGTTTTACACCATTTTGTATATTTTTATACGATATATTTTAATGATCCAACTATCATATTTCATTCATATATATTATACATGTCAAATTTGCTGTAAATTTAAAATTTTTAACTATTTATTTTAAGTAAAAAAAACTTTCAAATGTTCAGTAAACATTAATATATAAACGTTTTAAAATGTTAAAGTTTACTTGTAATTTACAAAAGTTGTAAAATTTGTTTCTATTCTTTAACTTGATCAATTTTAGTCCCTGTACTTTTGAAATTTTAATTCTACCCCAAACAGTAGCAATTCAATTTATTTGGTTAAATTCAATTACTAGTCATGTACAATGCAAACAATTGTAGATTTTGTACATATTCTCCAATTGGATCATTCTAAGTTCTTATGCCTTTTAAATTTGAAATTTCAGTCTTGACACAAATGTTAATCATTAATCCATTAATTGCATTTTTAATGAGTAAAATGTGGAAATAATACCTTAACGTAACACTACATATATGATAATATGCTTGGTGCATCAAATTTTGGAAATAACATAACTTGATTTAATGAATTTAATAGTTATCGTTTGGTGAAGATTAAAATTTTAAAATTAGAATAATATACAAAATAAAATTAATAAAATTAAAGTAAAAAAAGTAAATATATTAGATTTAGTACAATTTAACCTTTAAAAGAAATGATTACCTAAAAGGCTAAAACTTTAAACGTTCCAAAATAATTAATTACCTAACAAGCCTATGCCCCTATCTCCGCCCCTTAAAAATCATACACATTTTTTTTCCTTTCTGGGAATGTGTTTTTAATTTTAATTTGTGCCCGCTACAAAATTTTGGTTAAATTAACAAAATAAACAGAATAAATTAAAATAATTTTATTTTGAGTATTCAAACTGAATAAACTGATAAGCTGATTAAGGTTTCACCTCGAGCTCAAGTTATTTAGCGAATAAAATTTGAGTACTTTTTTGACCTGAATCTATAACCGATAATTGTTTAAGAAAAATAAAATGCGTAATCGAAGTGATAGTGGAAGTGAACACTCCTGATAGCATTGCATAAAACAAAACAAAAACAAAAGATAAAAGTTTGTTTATGCAATTCAATTTTCCCATGTTCGAGTGAGTAAATCCGTTATTTTTAATCCCAATACAACAAGTGATGTAAGTCTTTATCACATCTCGCATAATAACTTCACTTTTGTGGTTGAAGATCTAGATCACTTACCTCTAAATTCTTCCCCTACAAACTTATAGTTATAAAACCAAGTAACAAATTTGTTTTACACTCTCAATAAATTCTCAATTACAAATTCCGCAGTGAACAAGTAAGTTCTATCAACTATGGTTAGTTCTAACTTGCACAAACTTCAAATATATAAGTGTTTAAGACTTGTTAATATAAAGATCAATTACAATCAAAATCTCATAAAAAGGCTTTACAAATACTCCGTAAAGTTCAGAATAAATAAAAAATCTCCAAAGTAAGTCCATTTTAATTTGCTCAAATCAATCATCCTTAATAGAATGATACAAAAAATCATAAAATCAACGCATATATTCTTGAATTGCATATATAAGGTAAATAGATCACGTAAGAATCCTTGAAAAATAATTTTATTTGATCCAATCTTTTGTCCAATAATAAACACGAGATTAATTGCACAAAATCCAAAACTAAGTCTTCTACTTTTACAATTATATTAGTTAGTCCAAATAATTAATATATTTAACCATTTCGATTAAAATGATGACATGAATTTCTCTTAAAAACATTTCTAACACAATATATATAAAAAATGGGATCTGCGTGTTTTTTTTAAAATGGGGTATTTCACTCTCAGTCCTTATGCCTTTTAAGTTATTTTAATTGGGTCCTAATTACATTTATTTTTCTTTTAGAAGTTATACCATTTAATTTTTTGATTGTTTCAATTTAGTCCTCAGTCTGCTGACCTTCTAGAGAAGGACACGTGTCCAGGAGCTTTCGGATATTTTCCCATTTAGTCCCTATTTATTTCAGTGCGTTTCATTTTGGTCCCTATTCTTTTTTATTTTTTACAATTTACGCCCCTAAATTTCATTTAAATTTTGATCTAGTCCTTATTTGGTTATTTTATTACAATTAGGCCCCTTTATTTTATTCTGATTTACCCTTTTAATTTCATTTAAGTTACAATTAAGTCCTTTATTTATTTTAATTCTTTTATTTATTTATTTATTTACTTATTTACTTATCTATTATTACTTATTTTTTTAATTTATAATTTTTTTATTTTCTTTTTATTGAAGCATTATTTTTTATGCCTTTATCATTATTATTATTTTATTATTTTATTTATTTATTTATTACTCTTTATATATTTAAAAATGGATTGTTTACGCATTTTATTTACTCATTTGTTGTTATTGTATTATTGTTATTATTATCGTTATTATAATTATTTATTTTTATATTATTATTTAATTAATATTAGAATTGGTGATCATTAATATGATTATTGTCATCGTTATTATTTGGTGTTTTATTATTATTATGGTTATATCATTTACTATATGATATTTTTATTTTTTTCGTATATCATCGTTTCATTTTACGCGTTTTTATTTTATTTTATTTTATTTTGCTATAACTACATCATGAATTGTTTTTAAACACATTTACGTATTTTTATATTATGCCTAGATAAGCTAAATACACAGTACTTTAAATATTATATTCAACTTGGCACAATGCATAAAAATGAATTTTTTTTAAACCGAGGCCAATGTTCATTATTTTGAATTTAGAAAAGTCTTGTTCTAACTTACAGGATATGGTTTCTTTCTAAAATCGAGATAATCGAATATATTTAAAAAAAATAAAATTTTTAGTGTTTATTCTCGTTTTCAGGGATCCAAGGCATTATGTCTTAACTTATGGGACGTAATCATTTCTTCTCGATTAACTTAAAATAAGTCTCTTTTCGCGCAAATTAATTTAATTAAGTAATATTTTAACAAATGATCGTATTTTAAAATCTCCTCAAATTTTCATTTTTCGACACTAAAGACACCAAGTAATCAACTAGGTACCAATCTTGGGCGCAATGAGGGTGTTAATCATTCCTCGTGTGTAACCAACTCCCGAACTCATTTTCTATATTTTTGTAGACCGAAAAACATTGTTTTAATAAACCAAACCTCTTATTAAAATGATCAAATTACGAGGTGACCCGATCATGCCTCTTAAAAGTAATTGGTGGCGACTCCCATTTTTATTTTAAAATAAAAAGCCGATTTCCCAAAAAGGTTTCGACACTAGCCATAGAAAATGTATTAATTTAATGTTTTTAATTTAATTTTAATAATGTATAATTTAAAATTTTATTTTAAAATTTATCAAATTATGAATCCCTAGCACAAGTGCGGCACTTAACACCAGTAATAATAAGGGTTAATATATTAAATGACACCTGAATTTATCATGAAAGTTCAATATGATATCTATATTTTTTTTTGTTTCAATTAGGTACTTATTTTATGTTCCTATTAAATAAAATAGTACCTAAGTTTAACATCGTTAAGTTTAAAATTGTAAACCAATCCACAGCCTAACATGTGTTCTTTCTTTGTCGAATCACATTTTTATAACTGAGTTAATTTTTTTATGTTTAGTATTAATTTTAAATCACATGGGTTCGAGTGCGCTGAAGCGCATTATCTCCCATGTTGACCCATTATGAGTACCTTATATGATTGAAAACTAATAGGTTTAACCATAAACACTCACTTTATTTTTTAATAAACAAACAAACAAAAAATCATCCCTTTCAATTTAAAAAACAAACACTGACGTTGATTGAGTCTTAACCTGATTAGTATGGACATTATTGCCAATGTAGGAGGACGTGGGTTTGAGTGTGCTGAAGCGCATTATCCTCCTATTTATGGGTTGGGAGGAGCTATGGGTATGTTCTAGTATATAGAAAAATACATATAGATGATGGAATTTGAATCGGAGACCTAATTGCATTTATAAATTCAACTTTACCATTTCAATTAAAATCACATTTAATTTTCATTTTAACTTTTCATAAATTTTGTTACATAATTATTTTTACTCATATCGTGAATATGTCATAATCTAATGTTATATTATATTATATATATGAAATTAATACGAAACAAGGGTGAAGCCAGGAAAAAAGTTTAGTGGGTTAAAATTAAATTGTCTATATCTTTATAATTTTTAAAATATTAAATCAATTTTTTTTATCATTTTTAGGGAAGTCAAAGTGCAATTTTACCTTTACTGATTTAAAATTTTTAAATATTTAAAGGGACTAAATGAAAATATTTCCATTTTAGGGGGCTTGAGCCCTGTCAACCCCTAAATCCGCCTCTAATAGGAAATATATTAAAATTAACCCATTTAAGGAAATGTGACTTTAGAAAAACACATATTAACTACCGGTTGGCTGAAAAATTTGGGTAATTTACCAATAAAAGCCCTTTTTTTCAAAATTTACCGAAATGGGCCAACTATTTAATTATTTACTGGAATGGTCCATTTTCCGCGAAATCGCGTCCACGTTAGCGTTATGTCAGGGTACGCACCAGGAAATCGCATCCACGTCAGCGTGACTTGCTGACGTGGACGGAAATCGCGCCCTAGAGGACGCGATTTGCTGACGTGGCATGAACAATTTATGTTTTTTAGCTTGAAAAACTTTGAAAGGCCATAACTTTTGGCTTGGTTGTCCGATTGAGACAATTTTTTTTATTTCGAATAAATTTTCGAGATCTACGTGCTGACAAACTGCTTAGAGATGAATAGAGACTAATTTGTAAAGTATAATTTGTTAGTTACGAGTATAGGGACTAAAGTGTAAATATTTCAAAATTAGCATGAAATTTTTGTATTTAAGAATATTTTAATGTTATGGAAGGATGAATTTGAATTTGAATTGAAAAACGAAGCTTAGATTTGAAAATATGACTATTTAGGTTTTAGGGACTAAATTGAATAAAATGGAAAATTTTAGGGAACTTCTTAAAAGTGGAATGAGCTGACTTATACCTATAACAGGATGATATAAGACAATTCTGGAAAAAAATATCCGGTGTTTACTTCAAATAAATAAGGAAAATAATGATTTGAATGTTTAAAAATTCAATTTTAAACCGAAAAAATCAAAATTTAGGGGCAAAAAAGGATTTTTTGATGAAAACTGCGGAAAACCGCCTTCGGCTATTTGTCAACGCGTAGATCTCGAAAATTTATTCGAAATAAAAAAAATCGTCTCAATCGGACAACCGAGCGAAAAGTTATGGCCTTTCAAAGTTTTCCAAGCTTAAAAACATAAACTGTTCATCCACGTCAGCAAATCGCGTCCTAGTAGGCGCGATTTGTGTCCACGTAAACAAATCGCGCTGACGTGGACGCGATGTCCTGACACGTACCCTGACATCGCGTTGACGTGGACGCAATTTCGCGGAAAATGGCCCATTCCGGTAAATAATCAAAAAATCGGCCCATTTAGGTAAATTTTGAAAAAAACGGCTTTTATTGGTAAATTACCCGAAAAATTTTAACTACTATTTTAGGCTAGTACCACAAATTTACAAGTACCACATTGAATTTTTATACAAAAGTTAGGTAACATTTAATATATTCACCTAAAATATTTTTGGCTTTATGTTGCCGCGTTTAATGTAGGCAAAATACCAAAAAAAGTCACTTTTTTTTAAATTTACCGAAATGGGCCGGTATTTTATTATTTACCGGAATGAGCCATTTTTCCCTAAATCGCGTCCACGTCAGCGCGATGTCAGGGGACCTGGCAAAAAATCGCGGCCACGTCAGCGCGCTTTGCTGACGTGGCAACAAATCGCGTCCACGAAAGCACGATTTGTGTCCACATCAGCAAAGCGCGCTTACGTAGCCGCGATTTGTTGCCACGTAGCGCGCCCCTGCGGACGCGATTTGCCCGTTTTCCCCACGTTAGGTTTTTGGATTTTAGGGTTTAGGGTTTAGGATTTTTAGGATTTTACCTTTACTGATTTAAAATTTTTAAAAATTTAAAGGGACTAAATGAAAATATTTCCATTTTAAGGGGGTTGAGCCGTGTCAGCCCCCTAAATCCGCCTCAAATACGAAGTATATTAAAATTAACCCATTTAAGAAAATGTGACTTTAGAAAAACACATGTTAACTACCGGTTGGCCGAAAAATTTTAACTACTACTTTAGGCTAGAACAAAAATTTACAAGTACCACATTGAATTTTCATACAAAAGTTAGGTAACATTTAATATATTCACCTAAAATATTTTTGGCTTTATGTTGCCGCGTTTAATGTAGGACATGAGAACATGGTATGGCCTCCCTTACAAATGCCGTGTCCGGCCTTTTATAAAACTTTTCTTCTCCATGAATTTCTATTTTATGTATTTATTTGTTTAGTTTATAACAATAATTGAAATTTCAAAAAAAAAATGCATCCAGCTGGATGCACTTTTACACACACACTCTAAAATTGACATATTTTTCTAAATAATAAAAAAAAGGATCTATTTAATCAATTAAAAAAATTGGCATATATGGCCTATTTAGCCGGTTATGTCTGCAATAAGATGTAAACTTTATATATTAGATATCACACTTTGAGTGAAAAAACTTTTATTTATAAAATTATATTAAAAATAATGTTATTTAAAACAATTAAGTAACTTTTAAAGAATTTTTTTTAAAAAAAAAAGGCTAGTAGCTTTTTTTATTGATCAAAAGCTTAATTAAATTTTCTTTTAATACATCTAATTAAAAGTTGATTTTTTAAATAACATTAATAAAATTAATGTTGTATAGGTGACGCACTGACAAGTAAACAAAATTAATATTTTTTAAATAGGATTGATGAGGGAATCAATTAGATCATTTTAAAAAGAAATTGGTTTTTTAGTTGAATCATACTGATTTTTAATCACTTTTTGAATCTTTTGTACGGATCATGCGATTTCATCTTATGTGACGCAATGCTTTCACGATTCTCTTGACGAGGGTGTGAGGTTGAGATTGGTATCATAGGAGGGTATAACCCTCTTATTATATGATTTTAAAAAATAAAATACCTAATTAGCTTTTTTATTTTTAAATTTAACATTTTACTAGTTTTAGTGCATTTTCAACATCTGAGTTACTACCATGTAATTAATGACACCAAATTAACTCGATTAATTATTATTTTAATTAAATCGAATTCTAATTAACCAAAGTCTAGGTTTTCGAATTCGAATAGAAGTTGGGTGGGTTGAGATTGATTGATGCGCAATTAAAAACATGGGGAGGCGTTACTCTCACCGTGGAAAACATGGCCACGTGAAACACGAGTCGCGTCTTTAATTTTCTCCTATTACTTGCACGTTCAATGTGACAGGTGAATCAGTTATCACCAGTCACCAATTAGATTTTATGGTACCTTTACAATTTGACTTGTAACTCATTAGAAAAAATCAGTTTTGGCTTCGGCTGATTTTACGTTCATAATTCAAAGAATATTTAATGCAGCCAAGATAACCTCATCCATACATTCGTATGGTGAAAGGATGTTTTGATATTCAAATAAAAATTTCAGTTGGGTCTAACTCAATTAAAAATTTTATTTTAATATTTTTTGACGGTATTTTATTTTCTTATTTAAAAAAATATTAATTTATAATAGATTTCCGTCTATACCAATTGAATTGACAAAATTTTCAATTTACCATTCAATCAAAGTTTTATTTCAATATATCTCTACATTTAAATTTTATTATGTACATTTTATTACCTGTATTTAGGGACAAAGCTAGGGGATTGGCAGAGCCCCGACCCCCTAAAATGAATTTATTTTTATTTAAGTCCTTTAAAAATTTTAAAATTGTAAATTAATAAAAGTAAAATTACACTTTGGCTCTCCTAAAAATATAAAAATTTATTGTATTTTTACTATTATAAAAATTACAATTTAATTTCGACCCCTCAAAATTTTTTTTCTAGTTTTTCCCTTCCCTCTGTCGATTATATATTTATACTATTATTTAAGCCCCTGACTGAGTTGGTGCCATAAGTCAATCGGGCACCAATTCAGTTAGAGAGATTACAAAAATACCCTTTCATATTATATTATTCAAGGGCATTTTAGTCTTCTTCTTATTTTTTTAAAATATACTTATGATTGGATTTGAACCCATATCAATATGTATAACTTTAAATTTGTCACTTAACTAAAATTTTATTTTGTATTTTTTTATACATTTTTATTTTATTATGCAAATTTTATTACCTTCGTACCTTTTTTTATTGTATGTTATTTTTAAGCACAAATATGTGTTCTAAACATGTGGTTTTATACGCAGACACGTGCGATAGAGTTTCTAGCCTATACTATTTATAAAGCCCTTTACTAAGCAACCGGATCTCAACTCAGTTAGGAAAATTATTTTAATCTCATTTCACATTTAAAATAAATTATATTATTTGAGAGCACTTTAATATTTTTTATTAAAAAGAATAAAAATATGCATATGATGAATTTGAAACCAAGCCATTTAGATTAACAAATTTCCTTCAATTTACCACTCAACCAAAATTTTATTTTGATATATTTCTACGTTTAAATTTTATTATGCATACTTTATTGCCTCCATCAATTGTGTATATCTATACCATTATTTTATCTATCCTATTATTTAAGTGTGTGACTGTGTTGGTGTCCCGAATCAACTCGACACCAACTTAGTGTATGAAATTACTAAAACATCCTTACATAGTTTAAAAAGTTGTATTATTATAAGGGTACTTTTACCTTTTTCTTATGTTTTTTTTAACTAATAATAAGATTGTAAATGTATAGATCTGAACCCGTATTAATAGTCACTAACATTTATAAAAAAAAATTATCACCTACAACAAAGTTTTATTTTAATATTTTTATACTTTTTAATGTTATTACATGATTTGTTTCACTTACATTATTTGTATATATTGATAATGTTGCCAATTGAGTTGGTGTCATAAGCCAACTCGATACCAACTCAAGAAAAATAATAATAACATTTAATATTCTTAATCTAATATATTTAACTAATTAAATTTCTTTTTACTCACAATTAAAGTTATATTTTATTTCAATTCCATACAATTCCGTATGTGTTATTACGATTAGTTTCAAATATCATGTGTGTTATTTTTAAATGCATATTTGTATTTTAAATAACTGATTTATACTCAGACTTTTATTCTGATATTAAAGCTAAAATCTTTAAGCAGTACTCTATATAAGTAAAGACAAGAGGTAGACTTTTTTTTAAAGAAAAATTAAAAATATTAAATTAATCATCTATTTCATTAAAAATCATTTATAAAATATGATATATACCAAAAGCTTACACGATTCTTGGAAGAAAAAACCTTACACGACTAGGCACATGTAAGACCTGGAGTGGAAGATCCCATTATAAATATAGCATATACATTTAACCTCAGTCCTAACTCCTTCTGACCTCAGTTTCTTTTTGTTTTCTTAATTATGGCAGCTTCCTTTCGTAAGTCAGAACCAGTGCAGGGTAGATCACAAACCCATGCTACCTTCGAGGTTGAAAACCTTAATCCAACGCCAGCGAGTAACAATGGATGCCGAAGTAACAGGTTTATGGAGGATGGTGTTCTCTTGACTTGGGACGATTTGTCGGTCACGGTTGCTGGTGGAAGACCGATCCTTCAGGGCCTGACTGGTTACGCTCGCCCTGGTGAGCTGTTGGCCATAATGGGTCCTTCGGGTTGTGGCAAATCCACACTTCTTGATACCTTAGCAGGGAGACAGGGTCCCAACACAAGCCAAGCAGGACATATTCTTATCAATGGACGTAAACAAGCCTTGGCTTATGGAACATCTGTAAGGAGAAATTCCATAATAATGAATTTCATTATAAAGTTCCCTTTTTAATTGCATGCAAATTAAATTACTACCATGGATCACACCGCAGGCATATGTAACCCAAGACGATGCACTGATTACAACACTGACTGTAAGAGAAGCTGTTTACTACTCAGCTCAGCTCCAGTTACCGGATACTATGGCCAATTCAGAAAAGAAGGAGAGAGCCGAAACGACGATCAGAGAAATGGGTCTGCAAGACGCCATGGATACTCGGATTGGTGGGTGGGGTGCTAAAGGACTAAGCGGTGGCCAAAAGAGGAGAGTTAGTATTTGCATTGAAATATTAACACGCCCTAAGCTTTTGTTCTTGGATGAACCAACTAGTGGCCTTGACAGTGCGGCTTCATATTATGTGATGAGCAGAATCGCAAGCCTGAATCAGAAAGACAATATTGGAAGAACAATCATTGCATCCATCCATCAGCCTAGCGCTGAAGTGTTTCAACTATTCACCAATCTTTACCTTTTATCTGCAGGCAAAACTGTGTATTTTGGTCCTGTTTCTGCAGCAAATGAAGTATGTTCTTTTTCACTAGTATAACATATACATAAAGAGAGAGTTGTCAAAACAAACTAACCTATCTTATTTTCTAAAATATGTAGTTTTTTGCTTTAAATGGATTCCCTTGCCCAAGTCACCAGAATCCATCTGATCACTTCCTCAAAACCATCAATAAGGATTTTGACAAGGTATGATATTGGTCAAGACCGTGAGCCCAATATGGGTTGGTAACTAGTCTACAAATATTTCCAAATATACATCAAGTATCCTGTATGATGTTTTGTTCTTTTAAACAGGATATTGAGCAAGGGTTTGCTAATGGAATCCCCACACTGGAAGTTATTGATATCCTAGTGAAGTCATATAAGTCTTCAGATATATACCAAATGGCTCAGAAAGAGGTAGCTCAGATTTGTAAACAGGTTGGTCAGGTTTATAACAGCTCATTATTTTTTTCTCTGAACAGAATCTAAAATAGATAATCCAAAAGGCATTAAACATATTGGATGTTGGATTTTCATGTCAGGGTAGTGGAGCATTGGAGGAAAATAATAGGCAGTCTGGGTTCTTCACCCAATGCCATGTCCTTACCAGAAGATCTTTCACAAACATGTCTCGTGACCTTGGCTACTATTGGTTGCGTCTAGGTATCTACATTTCACTTTCTATTGTACTTGGCTCTGTGTTTAGCCACATCGGGATGGACAATGGATCAATCCAGGTTCGTAAATGAATACAAAATACTGATTGATCGATTTCAACACTGCAAGTGATCATATAAGTTTTTTTTTTTTTTTGCAGGCTAGAGGTTCACTGATGATGTTTGTGGCATCATTTCTAACCTTCATGGCCATTGGTGGATTCCCTTCTTTTGTAGAGGAAATGAAGGTATTCGAACGTGAAAGACTAAATGGGCACTACGGTGTCACTCCCTTTGTCATCGGAAATACGTTATCTGCTCTGCCATTCTTGGCACTCGTCGCACTTATTCCAGGCGCAATTACATATTTCCTTCCAGGACTTCACCATGGATATCAGCATTTCTTGTTCTTCGTCATGATATTATTCGCTTGCATGATGTTGGTGGAGAGCTTAATGATGATTGTGGCAAGTGTGGTACCCAATTTCCTGATGGGAATCATAGTAGGTGCTGGAATTCAAGGTATAATGATCTTGGTCGGCGGATTCTTCCGACTACCCACTGATCTTCCCAAGCCGTTGTTGAAATATCCCTTCTACCACATTGTGTTCCACAAATATGCCTATCAGGGACTGTTTAAGAACGAGTTTCTAGGCTTGACTTTTCCCAATGCTGAAGCTGGAAATGGAGGGTCGCCAACCATTACTGGTGAAGAAATTTTGAAGCAAACTTGGCATTTTGAAACGGCATACTCGAAGTGGGTTGATCTTGCTATCTTGTTTGCAATGGTTGTTTTTTATCGAGTATTATTCTTGATTATCATCAAGACTACCGAGAAGGTAAAACCGTTGATGGTGAAATTCATGTCCGCAACGCGAAAGGAAAGAACACAGGTCACGGTGAATCCATCGGCCACACCTTCGGCGACGCCTTATTGTGCGGATAAGAGACAGTGGCAGTAATCAGGGTGTATCAATATTTTTTTTTCATGCGTTACAACAAATATAGTTGCTAACCAAGTTTTAGTTTGGTTGAAATTATTACAGGTAGGCACCATATCTTAGGAGTCCAAACTATGTGATTGAATAAATCTTCCTTTATTTGTTGCGGGTTTTTTACTCCTTCTCCTTCCCCTTCTTCAAACTCCGATTCGTATTTTTTATAGGAATTTATCTGATCAACGATAAAACAAGATCTGTTTTGCATCATATATAAGGGATTCCTCGACTCGGTCCGAAGAAGCAATGTTACTCAATCATTATCAAACTGACCATAATCTTTTTCTATCCGTGAGAATTCCACCAGAGCGCCTTCTATTTCTAATAGGCCATGAACTTGATCAGAATCATTCTCAATGAACCCATAAGTGATCCTATTTTTTCATCGGATCCGAGTAGAGACCAAAGGTCTTGAGCGACCAATCTAGCAGACTCAAAAGATAAAGAAGTATCGTTAATTTCTTCATGCTCGTTCCAAGCTCGAAATACCATTTGTACAAATAAGAATTCCCTACCTATCTAATTGTACTAGTGTACCTATAATTGATTTCTTCTGTGTAATACTAATTGATAGAGCCTCATTGGTAAGTGCTACAAGATCTCGTGCATTGGAACCCGAATCCATTAGTATGAACATTTTCTTTTTATCTTCCTATTTAAGGGTTAACAATATTACTAGAGTTGCATTGTTTATCCATCATTAGAGTTAAAATATGTCATAAGTTCTCGTACTCTTCATAAAATAGGAATTTGCTTTTTTTTTGTACTTTTAATTTTAGTAATTTGGTTACTTTCCTTTTCAAAATTTAAAATTTAGAACCATTTTGGGCCCAATTAGTCCAAACATTTTGCATCACCCACACTATACAAGTGGTGCCGACTCCAATGGGTTTGGATCTACACCCCCTATGCACAAGACAAAATTTCAACCTTAGTTATTCAATCATCCTTCAAGTGGATTCTCATATATATACACATCTCATACTTGGTATTTAACCAATGTGAGATCTAAACTTTTCTTTTTCTCAACAAATATTTCCAAGTAGGTTATTTTGAGCATAAATCTCTCATTCATCACTCAATCATTTTACTCAATCATTTTGAGCATATGATATATGTAACAGCCCGGTTTAGACCCTAGTCTGATAGTGGTTTCGGGACCATGAATCCTAGTCAGAAAAATATTTTAAAATTTCTTTTAGTGTTTACAGTATGTGAATAAATACGTGTGAAAATTTCGTGTAAAAATTTTATCGTTTGTGTGCTTAATTTGATAAAAAGACTTAATCGCGTAACGTGAAAAATTTTGAGGTCTTTTTGTTGAAGGCATCAAATTAATGTAAAATGAAAATTTAGAGCACTTGCATGTCAATTATACCATTAATAATAGTGATGGACAATATTGGACAAGATTAGGTGGATTTTAATGATAATGCATTAAGGGTAAAATGGTAAAAAGCATAATAACTTATAATTAAATTAAATAAAACATAATATAGCCATGCAAATGGCTTTATTCTGCCGAGACGTGAGAAAGAAAAGAGAATTTCGAGCTTTGTATTTTCGGCAATTAAAAGATTAAATTAGGTATGTTCTTTGTTTTATTTTTTGATAATTTTTACGTTTTTGAGATCGTTGCTTTGTGTATTACCTAGTCCATGTGTTAATTTTGGAATTGATTATGATTTCGAGAAGTGTCATTGTTGATAATATTATGATTATGATTTTGAGAAGTGTTATTAAATTTTATTAAATAATTTTTAATAAAAATCCAAATTAGGGATTTATTTGTGAAAATGAAAAAAATTGAGGGGCTAAAATGTGAAATAAATGAAATGTGTGGACTTATATGAGCTATAGGAATATTCGGCCAAGCTAGATATTTTTAAATTATGTGTATTTTGAGTTTTGTGAAATAGGGACTAAATTGTTAAAAATGTGAAATGTTAGGGGCTAAAATGTAATTTTCCCATTTATGTGTTTTTAGAACAAATTTGAGTGAATATGTTATTAAATAAGTTAAATTTGTATTAAATTAGATCAAGAAAAGAAGAAATTAGATTTGGATTGGGGGAAATCAAATGTTGTCGAATAGCCGTCCCGGTCAGTTCGTCTTCGTCCGAGGTAAGTTCATAAGTAAATAAATGTCGTTAATTTCGAATGTATATGATTTATAATTGCTGAATTGAATTATTAATTATATTTGGGTAAATGCCGAATTTGATATAAGCATGGGACAATTAATTACGAGCTCAATTCGATCGAATTACGACGTCTGAAAGCCCCGTACGAACCATAGGAATAATTAGGATACATATGTCATGACCTAGGATTTCGATATGTGATTTCGTGTAAGATCACGTCTGGGATGTTGGCATCGATTTGAGATTTACGTGTAAGACCATGTCTGGGACATTGACATCGTGTATGATTTCGTGTAAGACCATGTTTGGGACAGTGACATCGGTATTTGATTACATGTAAGACCACGTTTGGGACGTTCTCATTGTACAAGCTTTCCGAGTTACATGAGCATCCTATTTGATTCCGAACGGTTCAACGGGCAATGGTACGGTAAAACCGAATGTGAGTTCAAATTTAATGATTCAGGTATGTTTAAGTTTATATAAAGTTTGATAATAAAGGTAGGTGTTGTTGTGTAATATGATATTGAGAACTAATTGTTTAAATGTGATTATAAAAACATGTATTTGAGATTAAGAGTATTCAGCCTACTTGAAATAATCATACTAATGTTCATTTGATAATTTAATTACTTATGACTTACTAAGCTTTCCAAGCTTACTTGTACATGTATTCGTTGTTTTATAGATTTTGGAGGTTAGTTACGAGCTCGGGGGTCGTCAAGGAAGTCCGTGTAATACCCCTTACCCATATTCGCCGCCGAAATAGGGTATGAGGCATTACCAAATTTTGCCAAATTAATTTTCCATTATTACGAGTTAATTACTATTCATTTATCAAAACATGTCATGACGTCCCTTGATTGGGCCTCCGAAGCCCAAAACATACATCCGGACCAAATCAAGATTAAATTGAAACCATAAGAACTTTTTCGCAAAATCCTTAAGTTTTTTTTTTTTTTGAATTCAATATAACCCCTTTATAAATTTCTAATCTTCCCTGCAATTTTAAACCGAGACTAATCCAACACAACCAATCCATTTCAACATATTTTCAAGATAGATTTAACATATTCATAAGATACCCTCATCACATACCAAAACCAAAATTTGTTAGCCATACCAATGGCTAACCATACATTCATTTCACATTAACATTTACTTTACTAGCTTATACATGCCATTGATTTCCAAAATAAAGTTTCTTTATATACCGAGTTCTTGAGGTTGATAGTGTGATGCGTCTCCGACCAAATCCAACCTTCGAGCTCTTAACATTACAAAACAGGGGAAAAGGAAACAGGGTAAGCACTTTGTGCTTAGTAAATTCATGTAACAAGAATTAGACTTACCTAATATTTTCAATACAATGCAATAAACATTCATACACCCATTCCATACATTATTCCCCTATCATGCATAAACTCAACATTCAAATTAGTCCAATAATTTCCATGTATCAATAATATATACCATGATTGATGAGCTCATCAATTCCATGATTTCCATTCCCTTGTTATTTTTCCATATTTATCCCGTTGAACTACTTGGAATTTCGATGAATTTTCAGGGGTACACTTTAGTGTACAAATCCGAGTTCGTCAATTCATATCATGTGTGCACATTTCCATTTCAGAGAGCACACTCCCGCGAACGTCATCCTTACAGAGGGATTACCAGTCCAGGCTAAATCCCCTGTAATATAAACTCATAGAGTATTGTCGGGATTACCAGTACAGGCTAAATCCCCTGCAACTACAATTACGTTAATGAGCTTGGATCTGAATTACCAGTCCAGGCTAAATTCAGACCCTAATTTGGATTACCTGTCCAGGCTAAATCTATTTTCCACATATTCTTCGGGAGGGCTATATCAGGATAGAATCACCCGTCCGGGTTAGATCCTTTTTACCGTCAATTCCTTTTCAGAGATCCATCGAATTTTCCTTTCATTCAACTGGAATTTATTTTCTCTTTTCATCAAGAATATCAATACTTCATCAATTATCATACAATAAACATCCAAATCATATTCACATCAAGAAAAATATATTTCAAGCATTTAAGAATATAATTCAAGTTACACGAACTTACCTCGATACTTGTTCGTAAACGAAAATCTACTAATCTCGAACTTTTTCTTTTCCTCGATCTAGATTCGTATTTGAATTTTCTGGATCTAAATAAATAAATTTAATCATTAATCTAATACATTTCATGTTCATATGTAACATTCTCTATAATTTCATTATTATTTATAGTGCATTCAAAGCTGTCTCACTAAGTCATAGTTACTAAATTATTTATATCTTGAGCTACGGAACTCCAAATTAATATCTGCTAAATTTTCCCAAAACTAGACTCACATATCTTCTTACCGTAAAATTTTCAGAATTTTTGGTTTAGCTAATAAGTACAGTTTATTCTTTAAAGTTTCCCCTATTTCACTGTTTGACAGTTCCAACTCCTCTTTACTAAAAATTAATTATCTCATTGTACAGAATTTGGATGATGTTTCCATTTATTTTTTCTGAAAATATACTCATTAAGGATTCTAAGCATATAAATTATAACTCATAATCATTTTTTTTACAATTTTTAATGATTTTCCAAAGTCAAAACAGTGGAACCCGAATTCATTCTAACCTTGTCTCACAAAATCTATTATATCTCATGATTTACAATTCCATTGCTTACACCGTTTCTTTTATAAGAAATTAGACCTAATAAGCTTTAATTTCATATTTTATTCATCCTCTAATTCGATCTCTAAAATTTTTGGTGATTTTTCAAAGTTAGACTACTGCTACTATCCAAAACTGTTTTAGTGTATAATGTTAATTACCATTTTTTCCCTAAGCTTTCAATAAATGATAATTTCATCCCTGCTCAATTAACCTCTCAATTGAGCTGATTTTTCTCAATCAAAACTTTATTCTATCACTTTAAACTACTTTATAACCTTTGGAAATCATAATTTTAGCACTAGACTTTAATTCCAAACTTTTTCACAATTAAGTCCTACAAATCAATTTCTATTGAAATTACCTAATAAAATCATCTCATAAACAAATTAAAGCTTTTATTTCATGCTATTTTATCATAAAATTCCAGCACATATTCATAGAAACCTTCAATTTCATTCATAAAATCAAAAACTAATGAATTTAGTAATAGGACCTAGTTGTAAAAGTCTTAGAAATACAAAAATTACAAGAAAAAGTTAAGGATTAACTCACTCTGTGCAAAAATTACGAAAAACCAGCTTGACTAAACCCTTAGGATGTTTTTGGCTGATGAGAATGTAGAAAAATAAAGAGAAATCTAGATAATTCCACTTTAGTCCTAACTTTTAAAGTAAATTTTGCAATATTCCAATTTTACCCTTAATTCTCCAATTCTCCTGATTTTCTCAGCTTATGCCGCCCAAAATATCTCCTTGTGGGCTTATTTGCAATTTATGTCCCTCCTCATTTAACAACTGAGCTATTTAATTCTTCTAGTAACTTTTACGCCTTTTCAATTTAGTCATTTTCACTTAATTGACTACCCAAACATTAAAATTTTCTAACGAAATTTTAACACCATATTACTAACACTTCATAAATATTTATAAAAATATTTTTGACTCGGTTTTACGAGATCGAGGTCTCAATACCTTGTTTTGACCCAATTTCTTCAATAATTTCTTTTTCTAACTAACCACTAAATCGATAAAATTTTTCTATCGATATTTTCATACGATTTTCCTATCATATCAATATTCATGCAAAAATATTAAAATAAATTTCTCTTTAAATTGGATTTGTGGTTACGAAACTACTATTCCGATAACCTTGAATTTGGGCCAGTACAGTCCGCCACAATATTGATCTCTATCTCGGTATTTTGAAAGCTCAAACTTTGAATATATGGCTTGTATAAGCTAGTATTTGTTTTGTTTGGTCATGAAGTGTATATATATTTAGCCATGCGAAAATGGCTTGATAATGATGCTAATTTTGTGTATTTTAGGCTATGTAATTAGCTCATTTTGGAAGTATATTATATGGTATATCTTGTGTGTTGGATGGTGGCAATTTAGTATGTGTGATGATAAAATGTTGTCCGAATGTTGTTGAAATGCTGTCCATTTTTGAGCATATTATGTTGCTCGAATGTTGTTTAAATGCTGTCCATTTTTGAGCATATTATGCTGTCCGAATGTTGTTTAAATGTTGTCCATTTTTTAGCAAATCAATGCTGTCCGAATATTGTTACTGCTGTTCGGATATTTGTGAATTAATGATGTCTAATTAAGTTGTTGAAGAATGTAATTGGAAATTAATATGTGCTGTCATTTATGTTGTTTAAGTGCCTTATCTATGCTATATTGTTAATGTGTTCATGCTGTACAAATCTGGACATATTGATTACATTTCATGCTATTATTGATTAAATACTGTATGTTAATGTTGCACTTTACTGTCCAATAAATTTAGACAAATCAAAGATAAATTGTAAGTTGAATTTCATGATTTTTGCTATTGTAAATTTCGGACTGATCTAACAAGTTGAAGATGGACTTGACAAATTGACCTTAGAAATTAAAATACCTTAATTATATGTTTTATTACTATCGGAATTGGTTCAATGTAATTGTTGTTTTGAATGACATAATATTTTTTTTTCTTTATAGTTATCCGGATGCTAAGATATTAACGTTGGTTAGTTTTGGTTAAATTGATATGTTTCTTTCTCAATTGGTTTTTGGCTTGCTACATGATTAAATTGAATATGGAATATGAGAGCATAACATGATTGTTTATAATTGATATTGTTGTTCAGGTTAAGTTTGAAACTTTCTCTAAATTTTTATTTTATTTTAATCGGTTGAAGAAAGTTCACCTTGTGCCCGTTATTGAGCCAAATTTGTATTGAACCGTGTTATGTTCTGCAATGCCTCATAACCCCTTTCCGGCGACGGATACGGGTTAGGGGTGTTACAATATAACGTTGTAAAGGTATCATGGAGTAGAATACAAAGCAGTAATTTTATGATTGAACTCTCCACCTTTACCAATCGAGAATATACCTCAAATTTTCTAGAAAATTATAATTTTTCCAATAATTCCCAAAGTGTCTACGCTCGTTTTTATCCTCGAGTTTCAATGGCCAATGGCCTACATGAACCCAACCAACCATAAATTATGAATGTACAATCTCCATGCCTAGTGTCACAATTCTCAGCATCTCGACACTCTTTATAAGAACTCATTTATAGAGACAAAACAAATGATACCTTTGATGTTGTAGGAACAATTTGAGTACTTTCAGTTTTTGTTTTATCAAATATATAGATATATATATTTATATATATATATATTATCAGCGAAGAACTTTTGATTCATTCCCCTTTTGTCACTCATTTTTGGTCATTTTCGTGAATTGAAGAACTTTTGATTCATTCCCCTTTTATCACTCGGTCATTTCCGTGAATTGAAGAACTTTTGATTCATTCCCCTTTTATCACTCACTTGGTAATTTCCGTGAATTAAGGAAAAAAAAGTCATTTTCGAATTTCGCTTTCAGAAAAGAAAAAGGGTCATTTCCAAATTCCTAGGGTAGACGGGTAGTTGTTTCAAAGAATTATACGAGTTCCAAAATTTAATGGTATTTTTTTAATTATATTTATTTTATTTAACACAATGTTTATAATTCATAGTATTTCATCAACTCGTAAATAAGAAGATAATGTACTTCAACGCACTTGAATCCCCATATTCCTGCATTGACAATAATACCCATACTAATTCAACTAAAATTCAATCAACAAAATTTATGACGACATTTTAAAGATTAATCATATTAATCTCCATAATATTTGATTTTATTAAATTAACATATACCATGCACCTCTAGTATTATTAATTGTCAAGTGTATAACATGTTAAATTCAATTCAAATTTTAGAACGTACATCTAACTGATAATCTTGTGTTATCACGTACCATGAAATATAATTTTTCCTATCAAATACACATAAAATGGTTTAGTTAAATAATTTTCCTTTGTCCTATTTTTAAATTTCATTAGTTTTTGTTATATTTGAGTTAGTTGAGTTAGCGTCATTTAACTCATCACACTTAACTCAGTCAAATAATTATAATAACTAGAATATTTATCAAACATGTATTTGTCATGGGCCGCGAATTAAAATTTGAGACTATAGAACATGAAACTGCGGAATAAAGTCAATTGATTAAATTGGACTCATTTAACCCACTTGGACTGGTTTGATTGGAACATCAAAGAAAACTCATCTACTTGAAATTTGGTGGCCGGATGAAACACTCCAATAATTTAGAGTTACCAAGGTAATTGTTTTGTAATCCTAAAGGATAAGATTATGGAGTGTTTAAATATCTTAGGACTCTCATCTTATAAATAGATTTTAATATCAGATGTTGATATAATTTAAAATGTATCGTTGGATCTGAGAGAGCTCAACTATAAATATAGGTGTTCCCCCTCATTTGTAATAATTTTTTTTTGAGAATTTTTTTTAGAATTTGGCTGGCTTAGATGGATTTGAATCAAAGTTATCGCCTATGGCCGTACAGTTACTATCATGAGTCAAGGTTCGTAAGGTGTCAAGTTGAGATGGAGAAAGAAGCAAAGGATCGGAATGTCCCACTAGAGACCCGTGAGAGGATCAGGAATGCAGGAAGATCAATTGATATGTTGTCGACTTTGGAAGGTAGGGTTGTCAAACTTGAGGATTCCATGGGTGATATAAAGGAAAGCTTCAAGGTAGTTGAGGGATGCACTGTGGAATAGTAAATTATATATATTTGTATTATATATTATATTATTTTCTATTATTTTAATGATGTTTAGTTAATTTCTAACACCAACTTCTTAAAAATATAAACAAAAAAGGGTTATTTATCAAATTGGATAATTTCAACCATAAATAAAACAATTAATAGTTGAGGAATGCCTTTGTTTTAAAAGCTGAAAACTTTGGTTAAGAATTTTAAGGATCAAATTGATAGAATTTGTAAATGTGAAGGGTTTAATTTATTGAATTATTTTAGAATTAGGATCAAATTGATAAAATATATAAGTATTGAGGACTAATTGTGTTACTATACCAATTAGAAAATGGCTTTCCGTTATCAATTTAATGGCAGGTGACCAAAACAAGAACAAATTCAAGTATTAGTGCTTGAATTAAAAAATTTTAAAGTCGGGTGACCAAAACAGGAACGTAGGCATAGTTGAGCGACTATTTATATAGTTTCCCTAAATAATAGTATGATAGATAACGTTATTTTAGTAATTTCCTTAACTAAGTTGATGTTAAGTTGACTCATTCCACCAATTGAATCACACACTTAAATAATAATGTGTATATATAGGTGAAACAATTTATGTAATAAAATTAAAATGTTTAAAAATATTAAAATATCACTTTAGTTTAAGTGATAAAAAAGATCATATAAATGTTGATGTAAGTTTAATGCTCAATATTTGCAACTTTTTTTTTTGTAAAATAAGAAAAATACAAAAGTACTCTAGTAATCATATAATTTATTTAAAATATATAAAGAATTATTTTAATAATTTTTTAAAATAAGTTGATGTTAACAGACTTGCGATACTAATTCAATCACACTTGCACAATAGAATAGATATAAATATAATACAAACCTAGTTAAAAAAATATAGAAATATATATGCATGTAATACTTAAAAAAATTAGCATTAATCTCATTATATATTCTTATCATATTTATATTTTTTATATAATATAAACTATTTATAATTTTTTATTAACTCCTAAATAAAAAAATAATACGTTTTAATTCCTCCACTACAACATCAAACCTTCAAAATCAATAACAATATTATTTTCCGCAGCCTGTATTGACTACCTGATGAAGTTTCTGGATATAATAATTACACACTAACAGTGAAACCGCCTCCTTTGTCGTTACTCTCAGAAAAATCGCCATAAGAAGCAGGAGACGCTTGTTTTTTTTTCTTTGATTCTAACAGTAGATATTGCTTTTTTTTCTTTAATATATACTCGTCAACAACCCACCATGGATAATGTGATGGGTTAATCAATAATCACCATCAGTCTATTTAGTTTAACTGTTTGACATGAACTGATTTTTGTTTTCATACTAAAAGGATCTCGTGTTTCATATGCTCCTCCAAATATATTGTATTTGTGGTCGAAGAAATTATTTTAAAATTGAATATATATGTATATATGTAAATCCACAGTTCCACACTAAGATCCCATTATAAATACAGTATATATATTTCTCGTTTGCCCCATAACATTTTTATCTTAGTTACATTAACTACGGCAACTTCTTTTCGTAAATTAGAACCAGCAATGCAGGGTGGACTAGAAACCTGCATGGCTGAAAACCTTAATCCAATGCCAGGGAGTAACACAGGTAGCCGAAGTAACATCTTCATGGAGGATGGAGTGTTCTTGACTTGGGACGATTTGTGGGTCACGGTTGCTGGTGGAAGACCGATCCTTCAGGGCCTGGCTGGCTACGCCCACCCTGGTGAGCTGTTGGCCGTAATGGGTCCTTCGGGTTGTGGCAAGTCCACACTTCTTGATACCTTAGCAGGGAGACAGGGTCCCAAAACAAGGCAAGAAGGAGATATTCTTATCAACGGACGTAAACAAGCCTTGGCTTATGGAACATCTGTAAGGAATTTCATTAAAAAGTTATCACTTTTTTCATGCAAATAAAATTAATTACTGCCGTGCAGGCATATGTCACCCAAGACGATGCACTGATTACAACACTGACTGTAAGAGAAGCTGTTTACTACTCTGCTCAGCTTCAGTTACCAGATACAATGACCAAATCTGAGAAGAAGGAGAGAGCCGAAATGACGATCAGAGAAATGGGTTTGCAAGACGCCATGGATACTCGGATTGGTGGGTGGGGTGCTAAGGGATTAAGCGGTGGCCAAAAGAGGAGAGTTAGCATTTGCATTGAAATATTGACACGCCCTAAGCTTTTGTTCTTGGATGAACCCACTAGTGGGCTTGACAGTGCTGCTTCATATTATGTGATGAGCAGAATCGCAAGCCTGAATCAGAAAGATAATATTGGAAGAACAATCATTGCATCCATCCATCAGCCTAGCGCTGAAGTATTTCAACTATTCACCAATCTCTACCTTTTATCTGCAGGCAAAACTGTGTACTTTGGTTCTGTTTCTGCAGCAAAAGAAGTATGATCTTTTTCACTAGCATAATATAATATAATATACATGGAAAAACATCTAATCCCTCCTATTTTTCTAAATAATATGTAGTTTTTTGCTTTAAATGGATTCCCTTGCCCGAGTTTCCAGAACCCATCTGATCACTTCCTAAAAACCATTAACAAGGATTTTGGCAAGGTATATATTCTCCCTCTTCAGAAACTAGTTTACAAATATTTCCCAACGTAAATAAAGTATACAGTCTGACGTTTTTGCAATTTTAAACAGGATATTGAGCTAGGGTTTGCTAATGGAATCCCCACAGAGGAAGTTATTGATATCCTAGTAAAGTCATATAAGTCTTCAGATATATACCAAATGGTTCAGAAAGAGATTGCTCAGATTTGTAAACAGGTTAGTTGATAGCAGCTCATTATTTTTTTCCCTCTCCGAGTAGATCTAAAATGGATAATTTAAAGGGATTGAACATATATATTGGATATGTGATTATGGTGCCGGTCAGGGTGGTGGAGCATTGCAGAAAAGTAAAAGGCGGTCTGGGTTCTTCACCCAATGCCATGTCCTTACCAGCAGATCTTTCATTAACATGTCTCGTGACCTTGGCTACTATTGGTTGCGTCTAGGTATCTACATTTCACTTTCTATTGTACTTGGCTCTGTGTTTAGCCACGTCGGGATGGACAATGGATCAATCCAGGTTCGTAAATGAATACATAATATTGATTGATCGATTTCAACACTGCAAGTGATCATATAAGGGTTTTTTTTTTTTTCAGGCTAGAGGTTCACTGTTGATGTTTGTGGCATCATTTCTAACCTTCATGGCCATTGGTGGATTCCCTTCTTTTGTAGAGGAAATGAAGGTATTCGAACGTGAAAGACTAAATGGGCACTACGGTGTCACTCCCTTTGTCATCGGAAATACGTTATCTTCTCTGCCATTCTTGGCAATGGTAGCACTCATTCCAGGCTCAATTACATATTTCCTTCCAGGACTTCACCATGGATATCAACATTTCTTGTTCTTCGTCATCATATTATTCGCTTGCATGATGTTGGTAGAGAGCTTAATGATGATTGTAGCTAGTGTGGTACCCAATTTCCTGATGGGAATCATAGTGGGTGCTGGAATTCAAGGGCTAATGATCTTGGTTGGCGGTTTCTTCCGATTACCCTCTGATCTTCCCAAGCCAGTGTTTAAATTTCCCTTGTACTACATCGCTTTCCACAAGTATGCATATCAGGGACTGTTTAAGAACGAGTTTGTAGGCTTGACTTTTCCCAATGTTCAAGCTGGAAATGGAAGCTCAGCAACCGTTACTGGTGAAGAAATTTTGAAGCAAACTTGGCGTATTGAAATGGCATACTCTAAATGGGTTGACCTTGCTATCTTATTTGCAATGATTGTGCTTTATCGGGTATTGTTCTTGATCATCATCAAGACAACCGAGAAGGAAAAAGCGGTGATCGGAAAATTCATGTCGGCAACTTGTAAGGACAAAGCCCAGGTCAGTAGGGGTGAGCGTGGATAAATATTAAAAGTAACATGTTTTAATCTTATTTTTAATATGTTTTTTTTTGTGATTATTCGATCTTAACCATAAATTTTATACTTTCAATCATTTAAATTTATGTTTTTATACTTAAGACAACGTTTAGGAGCAAAATGAGCTAAAATCGAAAAATTGGAGTAAGGTACAAGAGTCACACGGGCTGACCCTTTCCTCATGGCCTGCCACACGGCCATGTGGCAGGTCGTGTCAATTGCACGAATTTAGCGAAAAAAACGCAATTTTTAAGTTTTTTAAGCATTTTAAGATATATATATATGACAAAAATATAAGAAGATAGAAGAAAGTCATCATAGGATATTTAAGAAAACAACTCAAAAAACACCATTAAAGCAGATTTCTATAAAGACTAAAGACATTCAATTGATTTCTAAGGAGATTGTAATGAGTTTTTTTTCTTCCGGATATATTGTCTCTGGGATGTTTTTATTTATAAGTATAAACTAATTTTCTAAATACCTAAGGGAGATGAACCCAGTGGTGAATTTTGTCTTTTAATTTTTATTTTACGCAATAAAAACTTAGATCTTGTTCTCAATTATGCGTGTTTAATTCTTGGTTTAATATTTTTAGATTATTGATTCATTTTTTATGTGCTTAAATCGGTGGAGAAATAGACCATGTTTAATAGTAAATTTAGCGTAATTGAGTGAAGTTGCATGCAATTCTAAAAATAGGACAACATAGATCTACCGAATTAGAGTCAAACCTAATAGGGAAATCCATAAATTGAGTTAAGGCAATAATAGGGGTTTTAATTTTTAAAAAAATTTAATTAATCAACCTAAAGTCAGTTGCTCTTGAAAGAGATATTAGCATAATTTAGAGATTTCTATGGATCAAGATATTAAGTAAATAAATTGCATAATTTAGATTGATAGTGACAAATGAAGTCTAGGTGAACTCTTTCCTTAATATTGTTTTGATTATTGGTTGTTAATCGGTTATTTTTCTAATTTGTTCGTTGTCGCGTTCGTAATTAATTAGTTTAGTTACTTTTTTCTTTAATTAATCACTCTAATTTATCAATTAAATAATAAAAAGAATGTAATTACTAGTACTTTTAGTTTTTTTCTGGGAACGATACATTTGGTTACCATAGCTATACTATTAATTGATATGTACACTTGCCTTAGTCGAATTTTTAGTTGGTTTCGTGGGCATCAAGCATTCAATTGAATCAAGTGAATAATTTCGAGTTAATCGATTTGACGAGTCCTATTTTATCATCCTAACTTAATTTGAAAATTTTCAAATCGAGTTGAATGAAGTGAAATTCAAATCAAGTCGAATTGAGTGAAATTATTTGAGTTAAATTAAAAAAATTAAATATGCAAATCAAAATCTTATTACAATATAACTAATTTCATGTTATATCACATATATTTGAAATATATTTGAAATTTTTTTCAAAGGAAAATAATAAAAAAAATAATTTAGTATGATAAACTTGAATCATTAATTAACTTATTTTTGTCCCAAAATTATTATTCTAGAAATTTTTTTAATTTTTCAAATTCTTTTATAATTTTATATATTTTTAGAGTTTTTTTGAAATTTTTATAATTTATTTAAAAATAAAAATTTTGAATTTTTTATAAATATTTTAGATTTTAAAAATTATTTTGATTTTTGAAATTTTTTTTTTGAAATTTTTGTTAAGAGAGCTCAATTTGCTCATTTTCAAACTTGACAAGGACTAAAAAAGTTTTTAAACCAATTTGTTATTTGAATTGTAAAATTCAACTCAATTCGAACTCGAAACTGGAATTACTTATATTAGCTCAAATAATTCGAACAAATCGATTTGATTAACTCAAAAATCGAAAAAAATTAATTTTTTAATCGAATCAAGTTTTGCTCACCGCTACAGGTCACGATGAATTCATCAGCCACGCCTGTGTGTGTGGATAAGAGACAATGCAAGTAGTTAGTGTGTATCAATATTAATCATGTAAGCTATATTGTAAAGTAGAAATGCTTGTTCAAGGGCTTGTAAATGGCCTCGGCTACGAAAAGGGATCAATGTAATTATGTTATAAAATATGTTAATGATCATAGCTTTGTATGATTTTAGGTTTCAAATTCATAGCATATTGTTTGAATCGTAGATCAACGGTGATTGAAGGCTAACTAGTAGCGCTAATTTAACAATATTTTTCAAAAGTATTTTTGGAGGCTAGTTTAGCGCTAATTTAGCTAAAATCTTTAAGCAGTTCCCTATATAAGTAAAGTCAAGAGCTAGACTTTTTTTTTAAAGAAAAATTAAAAATATTAAATTAGTCATTTATATAAAATATGATATATACCAAAAGCTTACACGACTCGAGAAAAAAAACCTTACACGACTAGGCACATGTAGAGGTGATCATGGGTTGGGTTACCCGGCCCGGCCCGGCCCGATAGTCCGCCCGAAAAATGGAAGGATTTGGGTAAAAATATAGGCCTGAAATATGAGTTTGGGTAAAAAATTGAGGTCCGTTTAAAAAATGGGCCGGGCCTAAGATAAGACTTTTTTGGCCCGGGCCCCCAGCTCGAATTATATATTAAACATGTATATATTTATATTTTTAATCAAATATACTTTTTATTAAATATATATATTTTTTAGACTTTTAATCCGAATTATATATTAAATATATATCTTTTTATTTTTAATCAAATATGGGCCGGGTCGGGCTCAAATAAATTTTTAGACTCATATTTTAGACTAGCCCGGCCCAGAACCAAAAAACAGGCCTAAAATTTTGTCTAGGCCCGATCTGAACCCGGCTCGGCCCATTATCACCTCTAGGCACATGTAAGACCTGGAGTGGAAGATCCCATTATAAATATAGCATATACATTAACCTCGGTCCTAACTCCTGATCTCAGTTTCTTTTTGTTTTCTTAATTATGGCAGCTTCCTTTCGTAAGTCAGAACCAGTGCAGGGTAGATCACAAACCCATGCTACCTTAGAGGTTGAAAACCTTAATCCAACGCCAGCGAGTAAAAATGGATGCCGAAGTAACAGGTTTATGGAGGATGGTGTTCTCTTGACTTGGGACAATTTGTCGGTCACGGTTGCTGGTGGAAGACCGATCCTTCAGGGCATGACTGGTTATGCTCGCCCTGGTGAGCCGTTGGCCATAATGGGACCTTCGGGTTGTGGCAAATCCACACTTCTTGATACCTTAGCAGGGAGACAGGGTCCCAACACAAGCCAAGCAGGACATATTCTTATCAATGGGCATAAACAAGCCTTGGCTTATGGAACATCTGTAAGGAGAAATTCCATAATAATGAATTTCATTATAATGTTCCCTTTTTAATTGCATGCAAATCAAATTACTACTATGGATCACACCGCAGGCGTACATCAAGTATCCTGTATGATGTTTTGTTCTTTTAAACAGGATATTGAGCAAGGGTTTGCTAATGGAATCCCCACACTGGAAGTTATTGATATCCTGGTGAAGTCATATAAGTCTTCAGATATATACCAAATGGCTCAGAAAGAGGTAGCTCAGATTTGTAAACAGGTTGGTCAGGTTTATAACAGCTCATTATTTTTTTCTCTGAACAGAATCTAAAATAGATAATCCAAAAGGCATTAAACATATTGGATGTTGGATTTTCATGTCAGGGTGGTGGAGCATTGGAGGAAAATAATAGGCAGTCTGGGTTCTTCACCCAATGCCATGTCCTTACCAGAAGATCTTTCACAAACATGTCTCGTGACCTTGGCTACTACTGGTTGCGTCTAGGTATCTACATTTCACTTTCTATTGTACTTGGCTCTGTGTTTAGCCACATCGGGGTGGACAATGGAACAATCCAGGTTCGTAATATGAATACATAATACTGATTGATCGATTTCAACACTGCAAGTGATCATATAAGGGTTTTTTTTTTCAGGCTAGAGGTTCACTGATGATGTTTGTGGCATCATTTCTAACCTTCATGGCCATTGCTGGATTCCCTTCTTTTGTAGAGGAAATGAAGGTATTCGAACGTGAAAGACTAAATGGGCACTACGGTGTCACTCCCTTTGGCATCGGAAATACGTTATCTGCTCTGCCATTCTTGGCACTCGTCGCACTTATTCCAGGCGCAATTACATATTTCCTTCCAGGACTTCACCATAGATATCAACATTTCTTGTTCTTCGTCATCATATTATTCGCTTGCATGATGTTGGTGGAGAGCTTAATGATGATTGTGGCAAGTGTGGTACCCAATATCCTGATGGGAATCATAGTAGGTGATGGAATTCAAGGTATAATGATCTTGGTCGGCGGATTCTTCCGACTACCCACTGATCTTCCCAAGCCGTTGTTGAAATATCCCTTCTACCACATTGTGTTCCACAAATATGCCTATCAGGGACTGTTTAAGAACGAGTTTCTAGGCTTGACTTTTCCCAATGCTGAAGCTGGAAATGGAGGGTCGCCAACCATTACTGGTGAAGAAATTTTGAAGCAAACTTGGCATTTTGAAACGGCATACTCTAAGTGGGTTGATCTTGCTATCTTGTTTGCAATGGTTGTTTTTTATCGAGTATTATTCTTGATTGTCATGAAGACTACGGAGAAGGTAAAACCGGTGATGGTGAAATTCATGTCCGCAACTCGAAAGGAAAGAACGCAGGTCACGGTGAATCCATCGGCCACACCTTTGGCGACGCCTTATTGTGCGGATAAGAGACAGTGGCAGTAATCAGGGTGTATCAATAGTTTTTTTTCATGCGTTACAACAAATATAGTTGCTAACCAAGTTTTAGTTTGGTTGAAATTATCATATCTTAGGAGTCCAAACTATGTGATTGAATAAATCTTCCTCTATTTGTTGCGGGTTGAGTACTCCTTCTCCTTCCCTTCTTCAAACTCCGATTCGTATTTTTTATAGAAATTTCTTTGATCAATGATAGAACAAGATCCGTTTTGCATCATATATAGGGGGTTCCTCGGCTCGGACCGAAGAAGCAATGTCACTTGATCATTATCAAACTGACCATAATCTTTTTCTGTCCGTGAGGATCCCACCAGAGCATCTTCTATTTCTAATAGGCCATGAACTAAATCAAAATTATTCTCAACGAACCCATAAGAAGTGATCCTATTTTTTCATCGGGTCCGAGTAGAGACCAAAGGTCTTGAGCGACCAATTCGGCAGAACAACTCAAAAGATAAAGAAGTATCGTTAATTTCTTCATGCTCGTTCCAAGCTCGAAGTACCATTTGTACAAATAAGAATCCCCTACCTATCTAATTGTATTAGTGTCTATGTAATACTAATTGATAGGACTCATTGGTAAGTGCTACAAGATCTCGTGCATTGAAACCCGAATCCATTAGTATGGAACATCTTCTTTTTATCTTCCTATTTAAGGGTTAACAGTATTATTATGGTTGCATTGTTTATTCATCATTGGGGTTAAAATATGTCATAAGTTCTCGTAATCTTCATAAAATAGGAATTTGCTTCTTCTTTTTTTGTACTTTTAATTTCAATAATTTGGTTACTTTCCTTTTTAAAATTTAAAATTTAAAACTACTTTAGGCCAAACTAATCCAAACATTTCGCATCACCCATGCTATACATATGGTGCCAACCCCAATGGGTTTGGATCTATACCCCCTACACACAAGACAAAGTTTCAAACTTAGTTATTCAATCATCTTTCAAGTGGATTCTCTCATATATACATATCTCATACTTGGTATTTAACCAATGTGAGATCTAAGTTTTTTTTTTCCTGAACAAATATTTCCAAGTACCTTATTTTGAGCATAAATCTCTCATTCATCTCTCAATCATTTTGAGCATATAATATATTGTTGTAAATGTCTCATGAAGTAGAATATAATACTATGATTTTATGATTGAACTATCCACCTTTACCAATCAAGAATATGTCTCAAATTTTTTTTAAAAATTATAATTTTTCCAATAATTCTCAAAGTGTACGCTCGTTTTTAACCTCGAGTTTCAATGGCGAATGGCCTACATAAACCCAACCAACCATAATTTATGAATGTACAATCTCCATGCCTAGTGTCACAATTCTCAGCATCTCGACACTCTTTATAAGAACTCATTTATAGAGACAAAACAAATGATGCCTTTGATATTGTAGGAACAATTTGAGTACTTTCAGTTTTTGTTTTATCAAATATATATATATATATATTATCAGCGAAGAACTTTTGATTTATTCCCTTTTTATCACTCATTTGGTCATTTTCGTGAATTGAAGAACTTTTGATTCATCCCCCTTTATCACTCATTTGGTCATTTTCGTGAATTAAGAGAAAAAAAAAAGTCATTTTCGAATTTCGCTTTCAGAAAAGAAAAAGGGTCATTTCCAAATTCCTATGGTATTCAAAGAATTATACGAGTTCCAAAATTTAATGGTATTTTTTTAATTATATTTATTTTATTTGACACAATGTTTATAATTCATAGTATTTCATCAACTCGTAAATAAGAAGATAATGTACTTCAACGCACTCGAACCCCTATATTCCTGCATTGACAATAATACCCATATTAATTCAACTAAAATTCAATCAACAAAATTTATGACGGCATTTTAAAGATTAATCATATTAATCTCCATAATATTTGATTTTATTAAATTAACATATACCATGCACCTCTAGTATTATTAATTGTCAAAGTGTATAACATGTTAAATTCAATTCAAATTTTAGAACGTACATCTAATTGATAATCTTGTGTTATCACGTACCATGAAATATAATTTTTCCTATCAAATACACATAAAATGGTTTAGTTAAATAATTTTCCTTTGTCCTATTTTTAAATTTCATTAGTTTTTGTTATACTTGAGCTAGTTGAGCTAGTTGAGTTAGTGTCATTTAACTCATCACACCTAACTCAGTCAAATAAATTATAATAACTAGAATATTTATCAAACATGTATTTGTCATTGGCCGCGAATTAAAGTTTGTGACTATAGAACATAAAACTGCATAATGAAGTCAATTGATTAAATTGGATGCATTTAACCCATTTGGACTGGTTTGATTGGAACATCAAAGGAAACTCATCTACTTGAAATTTGGTGGCCTGATGAAACACGCCAATAATTTAGAGTTACCAAGGTAATTGTTTTGTAATCCTAAAGGATAATATTATGGAGCGTTTAAATCTCTTAGGACTCTCATATTGTAAATAGATTTTAATATCAGTTGTAGATATAATTTAAAATGTATGGTTGAGCTCAACTATAAATAGAGATGTGCCCCCTCATTTGTAATAATTTTTTTTTGAGTATTTTTTTTTTTAGAATTAGGCTGGCTTAGATGGATTTGAAGCAAAGTTATTGCCTATGGCCGTACAGTTACTGTTGGCACCATTTTTTGGATTGAAAAAACGGGGTCGACTTGGGTTTTGAAAAAAAGAAACGGGAGTCGCCACCAATCTTTTTTTTATGAGGTGTGATTGGATCACCTCGAAAAGGGGTTGTTTTTAATAAACGGTTTGATTTTATTAAAACAACAAGTTTGGTCCACGAAATTCAGAAAATAGGTTCGGGAGTCGGTTACGCACGAGGAAGGATTAGCACCCTCGATACGCCCAAAATTGGTACCTAGTTGATTACTTAATATCTTAATGTCGAAAATTGAAAATTTTAAAGAAATTTAAAATACGATCCTTGTATTAAAATAAAAAGAACTTATATAAAACAAGTCACTTGTTAAGACCCTCTCATTTCAGAAAGAGAAAACATCACACCCAATGCGTTAGGGCACGATATTTTACCTTCCCTTAAAATGCTTGTCTTAAAAAAAACTCATACGATAAAATTTAAAAAGGATATTCAATTGTTCAAGTCAAATGAGGAAATCGCAACCCAATACGTTAGGGCACAATTTCTCCAAATTCCAAACATTGAATATTGCCTTTGTTATTTTAATAAAAATCCTCATCTCAAGAAAATAACGTGTCATATCCAATACGTTAGGATACAAAGCATTAAATTCCCAATAATGAGCTTTTATCATTTTTAAAGAAGTAATCTCGATTATTTAGATTCAACGAAAAAAAGTGGAACCCAATACGTTAGGGCTCGATTCTCTCGAAGATCCCAAATATCGAATATTACTTATATTTTTAAAATTTCTTTCTTGAAATCTAAATAAAAATGGGTGTAATGGAATAACAATGATAATGATGTAAGTAAAATAATACAAGCAAAAACAAAAGATAAATAAATAAGAAGTCACATGTATATAAATAAAATCAATCACATGTACAATAACGAGCAATAAACAAATAAAAATTCTAAAGCATAATAAATAATAATAACGAACATACGAATAAATAAATAAATGAAGAAAATAAATAAAAGATATGTATATGGATAAAAAATAAAAGCATAAATATTTACATATATAGGTATATAGATTATAAAAATATATATAATATAAGTATATACGTTATAAAAGAAAAGTGTATATGTACATAAATTTATAAAAATATGGAATGTATATATGTATTTCAAAATTATTAAATATAAAAGTTTATGTAAGTATGGATATACACGTATATGTATATAAAAATGTATATAAAAATTATAAAATATAAAATATATATAAGTATGTATATATATGTATATATATAAATTACAAAAATATGTACGTATAATATATAAAAAAAATGTACGCATGCACATGTATATATATAGCAAAACTGGAAATTGCAAATATATGTATATATATAAATGGGGAAATAATAATAATAATATAATATTAAGAAATTAAACAAAATAACAAAAGGACTAAGTTAAAAATTTAAAACAAAATTCGGGGTTAAATCACAAATAAATAAAAGGGGAGGGACTATTCTGAACACGCACGAGACATGGAGGGACTAAAAAGGCAATTTGTCCTTCTCCTTTAAAACGACGTAGTTTCAGAAGAGACTAATATGAAAACGCAATAAATTAATGGGGTAAATTTAAAAATATAAAAAAAACCTGATTTAAAAACATTAAAAAGTGGAAGGGCTAAAAATGCAATTAGCCCTTCCGTCAAAACACGCGGATCCCCTGGGGCAGGCGGGTCAGGTCTCGGGTCAGGAGCCCAAAACGACGTCGTTTTGGGGCTTACCTGACCCTCCCAAAACGGCACCGTTTTGTAAAGGCTATAAAAGCCAAATTTTTTTCATAATCTTCATTTTTTTCTTTCTTCCCAAAAAAAACTTAAAAAGCTCTCAAGCCTTCCCCCTTTTTCTGATGTCCGGCCTGGAATCCGGCGAGGAGTACCGCCGCCGCATCGCCGCACCGGCCACATACACGGTGGCCGGAAAAATCAAAAAGGTATTTTTTGCTTTTTTTTACGTTTATACGTTATTTAAAAATAAAAGAAAAATAAAAATAAAAAAATCGAATGCAAACAAATCGAAGAAAAATAAAAAAAATTATAGCGAAGAAGGTTTTTTTTTCGAATCTATTTTCTTTTTTGCTTTTATTTCTTCGAATCGCCAAAAAAGAGAGAGAGCTTTTCTAGTATATGTATGGCTTTATATAGCTTCTTACAATGCATTTTCTATTTTTCTACTATTTTGCGTTGTTTTTCTTCTGCTTTGCGTGTTTGGTTTCTATTTTGCAGGTGCTGTAGGCGGCGGTGGCAGAAAGTAGGTGGCCACTTGCACTGAGGATGTGACGGGGGCGGTGGCGGCAGGTCAGAGGGCAGGTGGTTGGAGGCCCTAGGTGCGGCGCACCTAGGGTTTTGTTTTTTTTTCTGTTTTATGTTATTGGGTTTAGTGGGCTGCTAGGGTTAGGTATTTGGGTAGTGGGATTGTTTGGGCTTTGGGTCTGTTTTGGGTCTATTTTGGGTTATGGGTTGTAATTGGGTTGAGGGTTAATTGGGTTAAAGTTTTGTAAGTGGGACATTTTTGTTTTGCTGGTATGGGCCCGGGCAAATGGGCTTGTACAGCTGCCCCTCTTTGCTCGTTGTCGTGTAACGAGAACAGAGCAAAAACTAAGAAAGACCAATTTGCCCGGTCTCGCCGAGTCTTGACTTCTCTTGACGCTTCTCTTCAAGTAGCTTTATTTCAATCCACTGTGTCTTCTTGCGTCGGTCCATTCCACTGCACTTCAGAGAGATGTGTCTTGTAGCTTCAATTCACTTTGCTGCAACTTTAGGGGGACGAGATTTGTAGTTTTAGTCTGCTCCACTACAACGTTAGGGAGATAAGACTTGTCATGGTAAATTTAATCCGACCTACTGCAACTTCAGAGGCATAGGATTCATCGTTTTAATCCTCTCCATTGTAACCTCAGGGAGATAGGATTTGAAACTCTTCAATCTATTCCACTGCCAACTAGGAAGATAGAATTACTAGCTTCAATGTACTCCACTGTAATCACAGGGAGGTAAAAATCTGCCATTACTCGATCTGCTCCCCTACCGCTTAGGGAGGCAAGGCTTGTATCTTCGATCTGCTTCGTTGTCAATGCAAGAAGGCAAGATCTGCTATCTTTGACCAGCTTCACTACAACCGAGAGAGGTAAGATTTGTGTCTTCGACCTGCTTCGCTGTCAATGCAAGAAGGCAAGATCTATTGTCTTCAACCAGCTCCATCACAACCGAGAGAGGCAAGGTTTGCCTCTTCGACCTGCTTCGCTGTCAATGCAGGAAGGAAAGATCTGTTGTCTTCAACCAGCTCCACCACAACCGAGAGAGGCAAGGTTTGTGTCTTCGACCTGCTTCGCTGTCAATGCAGGAAGGCAAGATCTTTTGTCTTCAACCAGCTCCATCACAATCGAGAGAGGCAAGGTTTGCGTCTTCGACCTGCTTCGCTGTCAATGCAGGAAGGCAATCTTTTATCTTCAACCAGCTCCATCACAACCGAGAGAGGCAAGGTTTGTGTCTTCGATCTGCTTCGCTGTCAATGCAGGAAGGCAAGATCTTTTGTCTTCAACCAGCTCCATCACAACCGAGAGAGGCAAGGTTTGTGTCTTCGACCTGCTTCGCTGTCAATGCAGGAAGGCAAGATCTTTTGTCTTCAACCAGCTCCGCTACAACTGAGAGAGGCAAGGTTTGTGTCTTTGATCTGCTTCGCTGTCAATGCAGGAAGGCAAAATCTTTTGTCTTCAACCAGCTCCATCACAACCGAGAGAGGCAAGGTTTGTGTCTTCGACCTGCTTCGCTGTCAATGCAGGAAGGCAAGATCTTTTGTCTTCAACCAGCTCCATCACAACCGAGAGAGGCAAGGTTTGTGTCTTCGACCTGCTTCGCTGTCAATGCAGGAAGGTAAGATTTTTGTCTTCAACCAGCTCCATCACAACCGAGAGAGGTAAGGTTTGTGTCTTCGACCTGCTTCGCTGTCAATGCAGGAATGCAAGATCTTTTGTCTTCAACCAGCTCTATCACAACCGAAAGAGGCAAGGTTTGTGTCTTTGACCTGCTTCGCTGTCAATGCAGGAAGGCAAGATCTTTTGTCTTCAACCAGCTCCATCACAACCGAGAGAGGTAAGGTTTAGGTCTTCGACCTGCTTCGCTGTTAATGCAGGAAGACAAGATCTTTTATCTTCAACCAACTCCATCACAACCGAGAGAGGCAAGGTTTGTGTCTTCGACCTGCTTTGCTGTCAATGTAGGAAGGCAAGATCTTTTGTCTTCAACCAGCTCCGCTACAACTGAGAGAGGCAAGGTTTGTGTCTTTGACCTGCTTCGCTGTCAATGCAGGAAGGCAAGATCTTTTGTCTTCAACCAGCTCCATCACAACCGAGAGAGGCAAGGTTTGTGTCTTCGACCTGCTTCACTGTCAATGCAGGAAGGCAAGATCTTTTGTCTTCAACCAGCTCCATCACAACCGAGAGAGGCAAGGTTTGTGTCTTCGACCTGCTTCGCTGTCAATACAGGAAGGCAAGATCTTTTGTCTTCAACCAGCTCCATCACAACCGAGAGAGGCAAGGTTTGTGTCTTCGACCTGCTTCGCTGTCAATACAGGAAGGCAAGATCTTTTGTCTTCAACCAGCTCCATCACAACTGAGAGAGGCAAGGTTTGTGTCTTCGACCTGCTTCACTGTCAATGCAGGAAGGCAAGATCTTTTGTCTTTGATCTGCTTCGCAGTCAGTACAGGAAAGCAAGATCTGATGTCTTCATTGATCTGTTCTCTAGGGAACATGACCTGTATGTTCTATTTTATGAACCTAATTGTGTCTAGTGATTAGGATGACATGATCAGAACGAATCAAATGCTCCTAACTAGATGTGTATGAATGACATGCAAAATGTCATGAAAATGATTCCTTAATGCTTAGGTTATCATCACACAAAAGCTTATTAAGGCTTTATCACTGACGTGCTAAACCGCCTTCTTGCTCGGCTAGCATATCCAAAGAAATACTTAATCTGATTGCCCCCCACTGTGAACGTCAAAGTTCAATCCACTGGGACATAAAATTTGTACCATCAATCTCCCACTATAACCCAAGGGTAGAAAGGTATGGCTTTTCTCAATCTTCTCCTATGCAATTCAATGATATTGAATGTGAAACTCTTTGGTCCTTTACCTCATCCCCAAGGTGTCATACCAAATGCTCATGCACAATTGCAAAATTTTCTTCTCCGAGAAAACCTTTTCTTATCTCTTGGTGATCATTGAAGCTTTGTCACCAACACGATATTTTGTCATTTTGTTCAATCAATGTTTAGACAACAAAATCCGAAGGGATAGTCTTAACTTAGACCCTTCCTTCTTAGATATTTCACCCTTTAAACTTGGTGTTTTCTAAACAATAGTCCTGTTTCAGGTTCCTATATTATTTAGAAACTTCTAGAGTAATATGCAAAACTTCCATTGTGAAAGTATTATTAGCCCATTAATCAATATTCTAATGCAATATGCTTGCAAAAAATCATAACGATAGGTAAAATTGAGAGCATAGCTCGAAATGAATAAATTATCAAGGATAGCAAGAATAAAAGAGGAATTGATTAGAACACGTATCTTGAAAAAGAATGAAGTATTCCAAGAACAACAACAAATTCAATATATAAATAGTATGAATGTTAGGTACCCCAGATATCGCAGCTTGAACTTCTCTGTACAAACTTTCTAAGACTTTCCTAAGTTTGACATGTGTTTAGGAGATCTACAGGACTTTGTCGATGCCCCAAGATGTCGCCTTACCCTTTCAGGTATAGCAGGATCACCACATGCCCCAATCTGATCACTTCATGCCCCATTCTGATCAATATTTGAGCCGCCCTTTTCGGGTTTTCAACTCAAATCCCCTTTGGCTTAAGGTTCCCTTTGCGGGTTTTCCCCTTAGCCTCTCCATTTTTACTTTTTCATTTTTTCATTTTTTCATTTTTTCATTTTTTCATTTTTTCATTTTTTTTGACTCAAAGTGCCCTTTTGCAGGTTTTTACCTTGGTCCTTCCTTATTCTTTAAACGAAGTGTTTCTTGACTGGATCTGAGTTTATAGCATTAGCAATCTCACTTAGGATCAGTGCTCCTCTAAAAATAGTCTTCTTTACAACATAGGGACTTTCCTAGTTTGGCATTCATTTCCCTTTAGAATCCTTTCGTTAAGGAAGAATCTTTTTCAACATCCACCCCTCTTGTTGAATTCTCTGAGACGAGCCTATTTATTATGGGCTCATATTATTTATTTATGGTACATCTGACCCTGATGAATAGCTTTTAACCCTTTTCCTAGGGCCAACTGATCACATCGCGATTGGATCCCTTCAACAAGCAATGAGGGGATTTTAATAGGTAGAACTACCTCAATCCTGTAAACCAAAAAGGGAGGCGTTGCCCCAGTACCAATGTTCGACAAACAATGAGGGCAAATGGTAATTTCTTATGCCAGTCCTTATCCACCTCTAAGTAATTCGGTGACAAAATGTGGTGTCTGTTTTTGAATTGATTTCAGACCTCAGTTATCATGCTATTATTTAAGTTCAATGCATTTTCCAATACCATCCTCTCTGAAATTCTGTATCGGTATAGGATGGCCTTGATCCATGAAGTAACCTCTCAAAAAGTGAAGCAATGCCCATTAGAAGTCTTCGATAATGGTGATGTTCATGGCCCATTTTGCTCAAAATTTGAGTCGCCCTTTTTCGGGTTTTCAACTCAAATCCACCTTTGGTCGAAGCGCCCTTTGCGGGTTTTCGCCTTGACCTCTCCTTTTTCTTTTTCTTTGTTTTTTCTTTTTCTCCTATTTTTGACTTTGATTTTTTTTTTTTTGATTTTTTGATTTTTTTGATTTTTTTTGAGTCTGAACTCATGAAATTAGGCAAGTCCTGGTCATGTTTTTCGACCAGAATCAATGTTATTCTAAAGTCTTCCACTTTCATCTTGTATGTGAAAAATCTTCATTGGTATCAGATTTCTTTCATAGAGCCCTTTTAGGACGCAACTACGATAGAAAACTTTGGATCTTCCTCTTTAATCCGGACAAAATCCAACAACATCTTGAAGGGATGGAAACTCGACTTCAAATGGGCAAAGCTATGCTGACTCAACGAGAGAGGCATTACCCCGGCAAAGAATTGCATCGTTCGCACTGTAAATTTCTGACATCGTGCTGTTGTGTAGGTTTTATTATAAGAATCGAGGCATACCCTGGTATGACCATACAAAGACATCTTTGAACTCTAGAGGTAACTCAACAAGGTCCTTCTTCGTCTCTGTGGTCAGGTTAATTCTAGTCTTCACCAAGCTCACAATTTCTAATGATTCCTTAAGAGGTAGGATCTGTTTATCCTCTTGTTCTACCATCCTCAACAAGCTTGGAGATAAGATACGATCTATGTCATCTTCAAAGTCGTGGGATCCCTCTAAACACATGTCTCGCTCAAGAGAAGATTCAAAGTCTATAGCAGTGTCATTCATGTCGTTGATATCTAGGGACCTATTGTAGGTACAAAAGAATATATAAAGAATATATGAAGTTATGTACAATATGATTATGAATGAATGAAAGAATGATTTGGATGAAAGAATAAAAATAATCATTCAAGAAATGAAAGAATATCGGTTCAAAAGATCGCAAAGATGCATTCCATTAAAATAATGAGCCTATTTCCCAAAAGACTTCTTGCTGCCTCTAGGCTGAAAGTAACAAGTGTGTGTTGAATATTACTCTAAGTAAGCTCTAAATACTACAGGGATATCTTCTACAGTCTAGTTATTTAGAACACTGCCAAGTTTATAAGGGCGGATATCTAACAAGGTCCCTTTTCAGTTGTCTTCATGTATGACATTAATATGAGCATTTTTTGACCCTTTCACAGAAATCTATCTTGTTGGACCTTAGCTAACCGCTCTTGTATTTACAGTTTTAGATGGTCTTGCCTCCCATTTTGGAGTCGTTCAAGTTTTTTTTTCAATCTTTGGTCCATGTTTTTTTTGTACCACAAGAATATTGATTTTCCAGATTAGCTGAAGTAATTTTACTCAATTAGGATCTTTTAATGGTCTTTAATGCACATGATGTTATGTAATGCAAATGCATAAAATGAATGCAAAAAAGAGACGTTGATTCTTGGTTCAATTCTTATTAGATCAACTTTACTAGAAAACAAATCTCTTTACATAAAGCAGATATATATACGGTTTTGCCTTTATATTCCAAGACAACGATCATTTTCTTCATTCGCGCGTTAAGATGAATCTCACGAACTCTTCAAAAGGACGTCTCTTCTATCTCTATTTTGCTTGATCCGGGCCACGACTCGTTGCTCACTTATCCTCGTGATGCTCATGGCTTCTCTTTAAGAAAGTTCAGCGGCTCTTAAATAATCTTCGTCATCTTGAATCTTCGGGCAACGGAGCAATGGTTGTGTACTCCTCCATTAAACTATCACATTTTCTTGGGCCATATTCGGACAACCGTATTATTATCCACTTTATCAAGAAACCCATTTCCTTATGACAAGCTCTCTATTAAACAACCGAACGTGAATCAACACCTCTTTTTATGATGAAAATGCAATGCAATCATAACAAAAAGAATACAGGTTAGTACAAAAGCAAGCAAGAATAAATAGAACACTTATTCGGGTGAATACTAGGGATTCGAAGTGGTTCTACTTAGGGTGGGCTCCTAAGGTTCACTACTTGTGGTTTGGTTCTAAAGCAAAGGTACCCGAACCAGCAGATTCCTCGATCCTCACCTATTATAGGCTCATACAGACCGAGTTCGGTTCAGGGGAATACATTTCCCTATGGCTGCACGGAGATGAAAATCTCACGAAAACATAGGTACGGATGTATCCCGAAAGCGATTCACTATCCTGCACGGAGGTGAAAACCTCACGAAGGAGTAGCTTCTCGCTCCCACTTAAAAGGTGTGACCAACGGTCATGCAATGCAATGTGCAGAGATATATAAAAATTTAAAATACAAAACATGATAAAAACTATAACTCAAAACAAATGAAATGCAATGAGATGATCGTATATTTAAACCAAATTTTCAACTTTCGACAAAAAGACAAGAAATAATCAACTCGTTGCTTGACTCTCTTATTTAAAGTCCCCAGTGGAGTCACCAAGCTGTTGACACCATTTTTTGGATTGAAAAAAACGGGGTCGACTTGGGTTTTGAAAAAAATAAACACCAATCCTTTTTTTATGAGGTGTGATTGGATCACCTCGAAAAAGGGTTGTTTTTAATAAACGGTTTGATTTTATTAAAACAACAAGTTTGGTCCACGAAATTCAAAAAATAGGTTCGGGAGTCGGTTACGCACAAGGAAGGATTAGCACCCTCGATACGCCCAAAATTGGTACCTAGTTGATTACTTAATATCTTAATGTCGAAAATTGAAAATTTTAAAGAAATTTAAAATACGATCCTTGTATTAAAATAAAAAGAACTTATATAAAACAAGTCACTTGTTAAGACCCTCTCATTTCAGAAAGAGAAAACATCACACCCAATGCGTTAGGGCACGATATTTTACCTTCCCAAAAATGCTTGTCTTAAAAAAAACTCATACGATAAAATTTAAAAAGGATATTCAATTGTTCAAGTCAGATGAGAAAATCGCAACCCAATACGTTAGGGCACAATTTCTCCAAATTCCAAACATTGAATATTGCCTTTGTTATTTTAATAAAAATCCTCATCTCAAGAAAATAACGTGTCATATCCAATACGTTAGGATACAAAGCATTAAATTCCCAATAATGAGCTTTTATCATTTTTAAAGAAGTAATCTCGATTATTTAGATTCAACGAAAAAAAGTGGAACCCAATACGTTAGGGCTCGATTCTCTCGAAGATCCCAAATACCGAATATTACTTATATTTTTAAAATTTCTTTCTTGAAATCTAAATAAAAATGGGTGTAATGGAATAACAATGATAATGATGTAAGTAAAAATAATACAAGCAAAAACAAAAGATAAATAAATAAGAAGTCACATGTATATAAATAAAATCAATCACATGTACAATAATGAGCAATAAACAAATAAAAATTCTAAAGCATAATAAATAATAATAACGAACATACGAATAAATAAATAAATGAAGAAAATAAATAAAAGATATGTATATGGATAAAAAAATAAAAGCATAAATATTTACATATATAGGTATATAGATTATAAAAATATATATAATATAAGTATATACGTTATAAAAGAAAAGTGTATATGTACATAAATTTATAAAAATATGGAATGTATATATGTATTTCAAAATTATTAAATATAAAAGTTTATGTAAGTATGGATATACACGTATATGTATATAAAAATGTATATAAAAATTATAAAATATAAAATATATATAAGTATGTATATATATGTATATATATATATATAAAAATTACAAAAATATGTACGTATAATATATAAAAAAAATGTACACATGCACATGTATATATATAGCAAAACTGGAAATTGCAAATATATGTATATATATATAAATGGGGAAATAATAATAATAATAATATAATATTAAGAAAATAAACAAAATAACAAAAGGACTAAGTTAAAAATTTAAAACAAAATTCGGGGTTAAATCACAAATAAATAAAAGGGGAGGGACTATTCTGAACACGCGCGGGACATGGAGGGACTAAAAAGGCAATTTGTCCTTCTCCTTTAAAACGACGTAGTTTCAGAAGAGACTAATATTGAAAACGCAATAAATTAATGGGGTAAATTTAAAAATATAAAAAAAACCTGATTTAAAAATATTAAAAAGTGGAAGGGCTAAAAATGCAATTAGCCCTTCCGTCAAAACACGCGGATCCCCTGGGGCAGGCGGGTCGGGTCTCGGGTCAGGAGCCCAAAACGACGTCGTTTTGGGGCTTACCTGACCCTCCCAAAACGGCACTGTTTTGTAAAGGCTATAAAAGCCAAATTTTTTTCATAATCTTCATTTTTTCTTTCTTCCCAAAAAAAAACTTAAAAAGCTCTCAAGCCTTCCCCCTTTTTCTGATGTCCGGCCTGGAATCCGGCGAGGAGTACCGCCGCCGCGTCGCCGCACCGGCCACGTACACGGTGGCCGAAAAAATCAAAAAGGTATTTTTTGCTTTTTTTTTTACGTTTATACGTTATTTAAAAATAAAATAAAAATAAAAATAAAAAAATCGAATGCAAACGAATCGAAGAAAAATAAAAAAAATTATAGCGAAGAAGGTTTTTTTTCGAATCTATTTTCTTTTTTGCTTTTATTTCTTCGAATCGCCAAAAAAGAGAGAGAGCTTTTCTAGTATATGTATGGCTTTATATAGCCTCTTACAATGCATTTTCTATTTTTCTACTATTTTGCGTTGTTTTTCTTCTGCTTTGCGTGTTTGGTTTCCATTTTGCAGGTGCTGTAGGCGGCGGTGGCAGAAAGTAGGTGGCCACTTGCACTGATGATGTGACGGGGGTGGTGGCGGCAGGTCAGAGGGCAGGTGGTTGGAGGCCCTAGGTACGGCGCACCTAGGGTTTTGTTTTTTTTTCTGTTTTATGTTATTGGGTTTAGTGGGCTGCTAGGGTTAGGTATTTGGGTAGTGGGATTGTTTGGGCTTTGGGTCTATTTTGGGTTATGGGTTGTAATTGGGTTGAGGGTTAATTGGGTTAAAGTTTTGTAAGTGGGACATTTTTGTTTTGCTGGTATGGGCCCGGGCAAATGGGCTTGTACAGTTACTATCATGAGTCAAGGTTCGTAAGGTGTCAAGTTGAGATGGAGAAAGAAGCAAAGGATCGGAATGTCCCACTAGAGACCCATGAGAGGATGAGGAATGCAGGAAGATCAATGGATATGTTGTCAATTTTGGAAGGTAGGGTTGTCAAACTTGAGGATTTCATTGGTGATATAAAGGAAAGTCTCAAGGTGGTTGAGGGATACACTGTAGAATAGTAAATTATATACTTTTTTATTATATATTATATTATTTTCTATTATTTTAATGGTGTTTAGTTAATTTCTAGCACTAACTTCTTAAAAATATAAACAAAAAAGGGTTATTTATCAAATTGGATGATTTCAACCATAAATAAAACAATTAATAGTTGAGGAATGCCTTTGTTTTAAAAGCTGAAAACTTTGGTTAAGAATTTAAGGATCAAATTGATAGAAATTGTAAATGTGAAGGGTTAAATTTATTGAATTATTTTAGAATTAGGATTAAATTGATAAAATATATAAGTATTGAGGACTAATTGTGTTATTATACCAATTAGAAAATGGCTTTTCGTTATCAATTTAATGGCGGGTGACCAAAACAATAACAAATTCAAGTATTAGTGCCTAAATTGAAAAATTTTAAAGTCGGTGACCAAAACAGGAACGTAGGCATAGTTGGGTGACTATTTATATAGTTTCCCTAAATAATAGTATGATAGATAAAGTTATTTTAGTAATTTCCTTAACTAAGTTGATGTTAAGTTGACTTCATTCCACCAATTGAATCACACACTTAAATAATAATATGTGTATATATAGGTGAAACAATTTATTTAATAAAATTAAAATGTTTAAAAATATTAAAATATCACTTTGGTTTAAGTGATAAAAAAAGATCATATAAACGTTGATGTAAGTTTAATGCTCAATATTTGCAACTTTTTTTATTGTTTTTTAAAATAAGAAAAATATAAAAATACTCTAGTAATCATATAACTTATTTAAAATATATAAAGAATTATTTTAGTAAATTTTTAAAATGAGTTGGTGTTAATAAACTCGTGATATTAATTCAATCACACTTGCACAATAGAATAAATAGTTAAAAAAATATAGAAATATATATGTATATGTAATACTTAAAAAAAATTTAACATTAATCTCATTATAAATTTTTATCATATTTATTCTTTTTAATATAATACGAGCTATCTATAATTTTTTTATTAATCATTAAATAAGAGAATAATGCGTGAATCCTTCAAAATTGAATAACATTATTTTCCGCAGAAGGTATTGACTACCTGATGAAGTTTCTGGATATTATAATTACACACTAACAGTGAACCCGCCTCCTTTGGCGTTATTCTCAGCCAGCTCGGCGGTTCCTCTCAATGAGAAAAATCACCATAAGAAGCACGGGACGCTTGCTTTTTTTTTTTTTGTTGGTACTAACAGTAGATACTGCTTTTTTTCTTTGAAAGCGTCAACAACCCACCAGGGATAATGTGATGGGTTAATCAATAATCACCACCAGTCTATTTATTTTAACTGTTTGACATGAACTGATTTTTGTTTTCGTACTAAAGGAATCTCGTACAGTGAAACATATGCTCCTCCAAATATCTTGTATAGTCCATGGCTGTTTTGATTTGTGGTCGAAGAAAGTAATTTAAAATTGAATATATATATATGTAAGTCCACAGTTCCACACTAAGATCCCATTATAAATACAGTATATATATTTCTCGTTTGCCCCATAACATTTTTATCTTAGTTACATTAACTACGGCAACTTCTTTTCGTAAATTAGAACCAGTAATGCAGGGTGGACCAGAAATCTGCATGGCTGAAAACCTTAATCCAATGCCAGGGAGTAACACAGGTAGCCGAAGTAACATCTTCATGAAGGATGGAGTGTTCTTGACTTGGGACGATTTGTGGGTCACGGTTGCTGGTGGAAGACCGATCCTTCAGGGCCTGGCTGGCTACGCCCACCCTGGTGAGCTGTTGGCCGTAATGGGTCCTTCGGGGTGTGGCAAGTCCACACTTCTTGATACCTTAGCAGGGAGACAGGGTCCCAAAACAAGGCAAGAAGGAGATATTCTTTTCAACGGACGTAAACAAGCCTTGGCTTATGGAACATCTGTAAGGAATTTCATTAAAAAGTTATCACTTTTTTCATGCAAATAAAATTAATTACTGCCGTGCAGGCATATGTAACCCAAGACGATGCGTTGATTACAACACTGACTGTAAGAGAAGCTGTTTACTACTCTGCTCAGCTTCAGTTACCAGATACAATGACCAAATCTGAGAAGAAGGAGAGAGCCGAAATGACGATCAGAGAAATGGGTTTGCAAGACGCCATGGATACTCGGATTGGTGGGTGGGGTGCTAAGGGATTAAGCGGTGGCCAAAAGAGGAGAGTTAGCATTTGCATTGAAATATTGACACACCCTATGCTTTTGTTCTTGGATGAACCCACTAGTGGGCTTGACAGCGCTGCTTCATATTATGTGATGAGCAGAATCGCAAGCCTGAATCAGAAAGATAATATTGGAATAACAATCATTGCATCCATGCATCAGCCTAGTGCTGAAGTATTTCAACTATTCACCAATCTTTACCTTTTATCTTCAGGCAAAACTGTGTACTTTGGTCCTGTTTCTGCAGCAAACGAAGTATGATCTTTTTCACTAGCATAATATAATATTATATACATGGCAAAACATCTAATCCCTCCTATTTTTCTAAATAATATGTAGTTTTTTGCTTTAAATGGATTCCCTTGCCCGAGTTTCCAGAACCCATCTGATCACTTCCTAAAAACCATTAACAAGGATTTTGGCAAGGTATATATTCTCCCTCTTCAGAAACTAGTTTACAAATATTTCCCAACGTAAATAAAGTATCCAGTCTGACGTTTTGCAATTTTAAACAGGATATTGAGCTAGGGTTTGCTAATGGAATCCCCACAGAGGAAGTTATTGATATCCTAGTGAAGTCATATAAGTCTTCAGATATATACCAAATGGTTCAGAAAGAGATTGCTCAGATTTGTAAACAGGTTAGTTGATAGCAGCTCATTATTTTTTTCCCTCTCCGAGCAGATCCAAAATGGATAATATAAAGGGATTGAACATATATATTGGATATGTGATTATGGTGCCTGTCAGGGTGGTGGAGCATTGCAGCAAAGTAAAAGGCGGTCTGGGCTCTTCACCCAATGCCATGTCCTTACCAGAAGATCTTTCATTAACATGTCTCGTGACCTTGGCTACTATTGGTTGCGTCTAGGCATCTATATTTCACTTGCTATTGTACTTGGCTCTGTGTTTAGCCACATCGGGCTGGACAATGGATCAATCCAGGTTCGTAAATGAATACATAATATTGATTGACCGATTTCAACACTGCAAGTGATCATATAAGGGGTTTTTTTTTTCAGGCTAGAGGTTCACTGTTGATGTTTGTGGCAACATTTCTAACCTTCATGGCCATTGGTGGATTCCCTTCTTTTGTAGAGGAAATGAAGGTATTCGAACGTGAAAGACTAAATGGGCACTACGGTGTCACTCCCTTCGTCATCGGAAATACGTTATCTTCTCTGCCATTCTTGGCAATGGTAGCACTCATTCCAGGCGCAATTACATATTTCCTTCCAGGACTTCACCATGGATATCAACATTTCTTGTTCTTCGTCATCATATTATTCGCTTGCATGATGTTGGTAGAGAGCTTAATGATGATTGTAGCTAGTGTGGTACCCAATTTCCTGATGGGAATCATAGTGGGTGCTGGAATTCAAGGGCTAATGATCTTGGTTGGCGGTTTCTTCCGATTACCCTCTGATCTTCCCAAGCCAGTGTTTAAATTTCCCTTGTACTACATCGCTTTCCACAAGTATGCATATCAGGGACTGTTTAAGAACGAGTTTGTAGGCCTGACTTTTCCCAATGTTCAAGCTGGAAATGGAAGCTCCCCAACCATTACTGGTGAAGGCATTTTGAAGCGAACTTGGCGTTTTGAAATGGCATACTCTAAGTGGGTTGATCTTGCTATCTTGTTTGCAATGATTGTGCTTTATCGGGTATTGTTCTTGATCATCAACAAGACTACTGAGAAGGAAAAAGCGGTGATCGGAAAATTCATGTCGGCAACTTGGAAGGACAAAGCCCCGGTCAGTAGGGGTGAGCGTTGATAAATATTAAAAGTAACATATTTTAATCTTATTTTTAATATATATATATATTTTTTGTGATTATTCGATCTTAACCATAAATTTTATATTTTTAATTATTTAAATTTATGTTTTTATACTTAAAGAACATTTGAGAGCAAAATGAGCAAAAATCGAAAAATCGAAGTAAGGTACAAGAGTCACATGGGCTAACCCATTCGACACGGCCTGCCATACGGCCGTGTGGCAGGTCTTGTCGATTGCACGAATTTACACTCTGAACAGCGAAAAAAACGTAATTTTTAGGTTTTTAGGCATTTTAGGACATATATATGACAAAAATATAAGAAGATAGAATAAAGTCATCATAGGATATTCAAGAAAACAACTCAAAAAAACACCATTAAAGCATATTTCCGTCAAGATTAAAGACATTCAATTGATTTATAAGGAGATTGTAATGAGTTTTTTTTTTCTTCCGGATATATTGTCTCTGGGATTTTTTATTTGTAAGTATGAACTAATTTTCTAAATAACTAGGGGAGATCAACCCAGTGGTGAATTTTGTCTTTTAATTTTTATTTTACGCAATAAAAACTTAGATCTTGTTCTTAATTATGCATGTTTAATTCTTGGTTTAATATTTTTAGATTATTGATTCATTTTTTATGTGCTTAAATCGGTGGAGGAATAGACCATGTTTAATAGTAGATTTAGCATAATTGAGTGAAGTTGCATGCAATTCTAAAAATAGGACAACATAAATCTCCCGAATTAGAGTCAAACCTAATAGGGAAATCCATAAATTGAGTTAAGGCGATAATAGGGGTTTTAATTTTAAAAAAATTAATTAATCAACCTAAAGTCAATTGCTCTTGAAAGAGATATTAGCATAATTTAGAGATTTCTATAGATCAAGATACTAAGTAAATAAATTGCGTAATTTAGATTGATAGTGACAAATGAAGTCTAGGTGAATTCTTTCCTTAATATTGTTTTAATTATTGGTTGTTAATCGGTTATTTTTTTGATTTGTTCTTTGTCGCGTTCGTAATTAATTAGTTTAGTTTCTTTTTACTTTAATTAATCACTCTAATTTATCAATTAAATAATAAAAAGACGGTAATTACTAGTATTTTTAGTTTTTTTGTGAGAACGATACCTTTGGTCACCATAGCTATACTATTAATTGATATGTACACTTGCCTTAGTCGAATTTTTAGTTGGTTTCGTGGGCATCAAGCGTTCAATTGAATCAAGTGAATAATTTCAAGTTAATCGATTTGACGAGTCATATTTTATCATCCTAACTCAATTTGGAAATTTTCAAATTGAGTCGAATGAAGTGAAATTCGAATCAGTCGAATTGAGTGAAATTATTCGAGTTAAATTAAAAAATTAAATATGCAAATTAAAATATTATTACAATATAACTAATTTCATGTTATAGCACATATATTTGAAATATATTTGAAAACTTTTTCAAAGGAAAATAATAAAAAAATACTTTAGTATGATAAACTTGAATCATTAATTAACTTATTTTTGTCCCAAAATTATTATTCTAGAAATTTTTTTAATTTTTCAAATTCCTTTATATTTTTTCAGAATTTTTTTGAACTTTTTATAAATATTTTAGATTTTAAAAATTATTTTGATTTTTGAAATTTTTTTTGTAATTTTTGTTAAGAGAGCCCAATTTGCTCATTTTCAAACTTGACAAGAACTAAAAAGGTTTTTACACCAATTTGTTATTTGAATTGTAAAATTCAACTCAATTCGAACTCGAAAATCAAATCACTTATGTTAGCTCAAATAATTCGAACAACTCGATTTGATTAACTCGAAAATTGAAAAAAATTAATTTTTTTAATCGAATCAAGTTTTACTCACCGCTACAGGTCACGATGAATTCATCAGCCATGCCTATGTGTGTGGATAAGAGACAATGCAAGTAGTTAGTGTGTATCAGTATTAATCATGTAAGCTATATTGTAAAGTAGAAGTGCTTGTTCAAGGGCTTGTAGATGGCCTCGGCTACGAAAAGGGCTCAATGTAATTATGTTATAAAATATGTTAATTAATGATCATAGCTTTGTATGATTTTAGGGTTCAAATTCATAGCATATTGGTTGAATCGTAGATCAACGGTGATTGGAAGCTAGCTGGTTTGAGGGTTTAGCACTAATTTTAACAATGTTTTTCAAAAGTGTTTTTGACCCCAAAAAACACTTTTGAGTAAAAGTTAAAAATTTTTACTTTTGCTTTTACTTTTGGCCTTCTAAAAGTACTCTTAGAAATTTTAAAAGTATCTTATTTAACAATACTTTTATTTTAAAAGTGTTTTTTTATCTTAAAAGTGCTTTCTAGAAATAATATTAAATGGACCCTTAATCAAGTAGAGTAGTCATAGTATATAGGTGTTTTATTGACAAGTTCTCATGTGGGTTTTAATAAATTAAATTAAAAAAGAAAGTATAAACAAGTATTAGCTTTTCACATAAGAAACAACTTATAAATTTTTTTTTAAATGATCTTACATGTCTATCTAATGATCTTAATATCTCTCTCATGTTCTCCGGTGTCATTATCATTTGAATATCTCTTTGATGTTCTCTGGTGTAATTTCATCCTTTTTATCGATGATTTTTCTTAATTACTACTAATGGATGCTATTTATAGATCTAAATTCTAATTTTAATTGATATATAACTCTAACACTTATTAAGTGATAATTAAAAGATAAAATCAATTTCTATTTTTATACTAGACTTATATTCAAATTATAGCTTTTATTTGAACCCTGTGTATTGGTCTGATAGTTAGGGTGTTCATCGTCCCAAGTGTGGGTTGGGTTCAGGTCGCACTAGTAGCGCCCCGATTAGGGCTTTGCCCTCCTATTGTAATTAACCAAAAAGAAAAATTATAACTTTATTTTATTTAAGTTAATAAATATGAAAATATAAAAATTAATTATAAAATATAAAAATTTTTAAGAATTTTTAAATTAATATTTAACCTTAATTATTAATTATTTTGATTTATTGTAATGAATGTTGTCGAAACCTTTTTTTTTGAAAACAAAAATTTAGTTGTCGACTTTTTAAAATAAAACTGGAGTCGCCACCGATCCGTGATTTAGGTGTGATCAGCCCACCTTAAAAACAAATTTGGTCTACGAAATATTTGTTACAAGGCTCTTTCCCTTATCTTTTCCTTCAGTCAACAATCGCGTTAACTGTTTCATCATGCTTCTTTGTGATTCCTCCATTTTATCCATCAAACTTTGTTGAATCTTCTCGAGTTGTTCCTTCATTTGTTGCTGAAGCTGATCCTGCGTTTCTTTTTGGAGCTGCTCAAACTTTTCCAACCTTTGGTCCATATTTTTTAATTTCGCCCTTGTACCGTAACGGTGATGGGTTGGCTGGTTGGTTTCCAGGTTAACTGAGGCATGATTTTAATCAATTAGGCTCTTTCAATGGATTTTAATGCATATGATGTCATGTAATGCGAATGCATGAAATGAATGCATAAAGAGACCTTGATTCTGATTCAATTCCATTTAAAAAACTTCACTAGAAAACAAACTTCTTTACATAAAACGGATGCATGTACGGCCTCGCCCTCATACTCCAAGAGACATCGACCTCTTTCTTCATCCGGATGTTTAAGATAAGTATCGCAAATTTTTAATGAACACCACTACTAGCTCCTTTTTGCTTTATCCTGGTTATGATCCATCGTCTACCCATCCCCGTAATGCTCCTCAGCTTCTTTTAGGAAGTTGGAATGTCAGAAACTCTTGAATAATCAGCTTGAATCATCAGGCCACGAAGTAAAGTCATGAACTCTTCCATCACCCTTCTCGTGTTTCTCAGGATATATTCGGGCAACTGTATTATCTTCTATTTTATCAAGAAATCCGTATTCCATGACAAGCTTTCTAAGTTAGTAATCGAACTTAAATCAACATCTCTTTTCTAATATGCAAATGCAATGCAATCATAATCAAAACAAAACAAAACGGGTTAGTACAAAACAAAAACGAACAAGAAAATAAATAGAGTACCTACTCGGGTGACCTCTAGGAGTTTGGAATAGTTCTACCTAGGACAAGTTCCTAAGGTTCACTATATGTGGTTTGGTTTCTAGAGCAAGGGTACCCGAACTAGCAGATTCCTCGATCCTCACCCATTATAGGCTCATATAGACCGAGTTCAGTTCAGGGGGATACATTTCCCTATGGCTACACGGAGATGAAAATCTCACGAAGACATAGGTACAGATGTATCCCGAAAGCGATCCACTATCCTACACAGAGGTGAAAACCTCACGAATGACTAGTTTCTCACTCCCACTTAGAGGGGTAAAATTGACAATGAAATGCAAAATGCAAATAAACTAACAGATTTAAACCAATTAATTAAGCATATCATGAGGAAAACCAAAGCATGCAAAAGGGGAAATCATTATTAAAAACAACATTAATTTTCGACAAAAAGACACCAAATAATCAATTTATGGCTCGACTCTCTTATGTCCCCAGTGGAGTCGCCAAGCTGTCGAAACATTTTTTTTGAAAACAAAAATTTAGTTGTCGACTTTTTAAAATAAAACTGGAGTCGCCACCGATCTGTGATTTAGGTGTGATCGGCCCACCTTAAAAACAAATTTGGTCTACGAAATTTGAGAAAATGAGTTCAGGAGTCAGTTACGCACGATGAAGGGTTAGCACCCTCGTAACGCCCAAAAATCGGTACCAAATTGATTATTTAATGTCTTAATGTCGAGGATTAAAAAGAATTTTTAAAACTCAAATGATAAAACTTGAAAAGGATAATCAATTGTTCAAGTTAGATAAAGAAATCGAGACCCAATACGTTAGGGTACAATTTCTCAAAACCCCCGAACTTTGAATATCGCTTTTTAGTTTTTTAAAGAAAATCTTCATTTCGAGAAAGCAACATGTCATGCCCAATACGTTAGGACACCACAAATTAAGTTCCCGAAAATGATTTTTAAACTTATGCATTTTGAATAACGAATATTCGCAGTTATTTGGAATTAACAAAGAAAATCGGAACCCAATACGTTAGGGCTCAATTTTCTCGAAAATCCCTAATTTTGAATATCGTTTATATTTTAAAAGCCTTTGGATAAAAATAAAAATAAAAATAATGATTTTAATGTTTTGACAAAATCAAAATATATTTTTAAAAGATATGTTAAAAAATGTGAATACAATATGAAACAATAATTTTAATTTAAATTATATGTATACATAAGTATGATATATAAATGAATTTTGCAAATATGTATATGGATATGAGAGAAAAATGCATAAGCATTATAAAATGTTAATGCGTATATCTATATGAATACATAAGTCATAAGAATAAAACAATAATGAACATAGGGGTGTGCAAAATTCGGGTAAAACTGAAAAAATTCGGTTAACCGACCGAATTCGGTTAATCGGTCGGTTAACCGGATTTTTTCGGTCGGGGGTCGGTTAATTATTTTTTAATTTTTTAGTTAACGGTTAATTCGGTTCGAAACCGGTCGGTTAACCGAATTTTTTCGGTTTAACCGAAAAAATTAATAAATAAAATTATAATATATAAATAGGCCCACTATTCACCTAAACCCAATCCAAACCCAAGTATTCAACCCAACCCAATTACCCAACCCAACCCAATCATAAAAATTACAAATAATTTAATAAATAAAAATAAAATTCTAAAACTAAAACTAAAGTCTAAAAGTCTAAAAATAATTTAATTATGTAGTGATTCAATTCGGTTAATTCGGGTAATTCGGGTAATCCGGTTAATTCGATTAATTTTTAACCAAAAATAAAAAATATATAATTTTCGGTTAATTCGGTTAACCGACCGAATTAACCGAAAAAATTTTGGTTCGGTTAATTTTTTTTGAAAAAATTTCAGTTCGGTTAACGGTTAAAAATTTTGAAAGGTCGGTTAATTCGGCGGTTAACCGAATGAACACCCCTAATAAAACACATATAAAATATATTCATACATTTAAAAAAAAGTATAAATATAATATATTAGTAAATATAAAAACATGGAAAATATTTATAATAGCTTTGAATAGAGTATAAAAATATATATGTACATATTACAAAAAATGTATAAACATATATAAATTATAAAACATGGGAAACGTATAAATGTTATTAAATATAAATGTATATACATATATATAAAAACTATGAAAATAAAATAATAAAATAATAAAAAAATTTATGTATAGGTATTTAAAAAACATAAAAAAATATATACATATATATTATAAAATACTCATGCGTGTATATATGTAAGTATAATAATAATATAATAATGATAATAATAATTATAATTATAATAATTATAACCAGTATATTAATAAAATAAACTAAAAAAAACTTAAAACGAAAGATCATGGATTAAATTGAAAATAACTGAAGTCTCAGAGGCAAATCTGAAATAAATAAAACACCAATGGATCAAATAGAACACGCAGTTAACAGTAGAGGACCGAAAGTGAAATTAATCCAAACCTCCCAAAACTCCACGCAACAATGGATTAAAATAAAACAAATTCAGCATTTCATGGAAAACTTTGAAAACAAACAACAATGATTTTGAAATGATGGGATAAAATGGAAGGATTAAAATCGCAAATACCCCATCAGTGCTTAAAACCCTTTTCAATCTCAAATTTAAACGCTATTCTGCAGCAGCAATAGCCGCAAAAACTGTTTCATTTCTTCCCAACTCTTCACGCCAAAACCCCCCTCCCCTTTAACTTCGATTTGGACAAAACGAAGCAAACGATGCCGACGGCGCGCCTCTGCTGGTAAGAACCTCCTCTATTCTTTTTTCATTTATTTATTTTAAGAAACAAGCCAGAAAACAAATGAAGGAAAAAAAAATGCAAAAAGAAAAAGAAAAAACGGAGCAAATTAATCACCTCTCAAATTTTTTCTTTATTTTCGTATTTCAGTATTTTCAATACAAGGATCGTCTAACCCCCCATTACAAATGCTGTAATTGGTTTTTATATCGCCCCCAAATATTACCGAAAACTATTCCCCCCCCCTTTTCTCTTTTGCCCTTTTCTCTGTTATTCTAGTGCTCCCTTCTATTACCGTTGTTGGTGGTTCATTGCAGGTGCATACTGGAAGAGAACGTGCGCAGCGTGTGACGTGCGGATGGGCGAGAGACGTGTGGACGAGCGGTGCGATCTGCGGCGCCGAGGAAGGGAAAAAAAACTGCTACTAGGGTTCCAATTTTCTGCTCCTGTTCAATATTTTGGGCTAGTGGGTTAGGGTTTGGTTCATTGGTTCATTGGTTCATTGGTTCATTGGGCTTTAGGATTTTGGGCCCCGGGCAATAATTGGGTATTACAAATCTGCTTATACTTTTATTCATTTTATAATTCTATTTTTAGAAACAATAAAATTTTCACGAATTATTTTTAAATTATAAATATTTTTAAACACCAATTTAATAATAAGGTAAAAAATAAAGGATATTATTGTTGGTTCAATTTTTTTAAAATATATATCATAAATTAATTAAATGCAATTAATTGTTAATGGCAATAAGTGTTTCAAAGCAAAGTAGCAGTATTATAAATATTTTTTAGATCAGGAATTCAAGTTAAATGGATTATTCGATAATAAAATTTTTAACTCCGTAGCTAAAATTAAAATAAAAATTGCAACATAATCCTTTTATTTATCTTGTTATTTTTTAAAATATATATATAATAATTTTTGGAGAATATTTGATGTGTCGCTACATAAATTTCATACACGAATAGTTAATAAGATGATAAAGGGTTTAAAAATAAAAATAAAACCCATAATATGAAATTTGAAACCTAAAACTCAAAGGCATAATGACAAAATTATCCTTCAATATTTAAATCTTTTGACAATTTGGCTCTTATTATTTTATTTAGCTAAATTTGGCCCTCAATCAATTGAAAACAGTCGAATTTGACCACCAACGTTTTAAAAAGAGTCGTATTGTTATTTTTAATAGAACTATTTATTATAATATTAACTTTTTAAACATGGCAGCTTGTATAGCAATCCACGTCTAATTCATGCTAATTTTTTTATAACTTTTTCTTTTAATTTTTATAATTTTAAATTATTTTTTGACATGACATATAAGACAAATAATACTATGTCAACATGAAGTACATGTGAATAGGGGCGAAGCCAAGAATGCGATATGGGGGGAGACTAAAATAAAGTTTTAGAAGTTTGGGGCAAAAAGTAAAAAAAAAAAGCTTAAAAAGGACTTAAATTAAATAATTCATAACTACAGTTGACTAAAATTGTTATTTTACCCCTCAGTTAAAGGGGGCAAGGCCACTGCCTACTCAAGCTAGCCTCTACATGTGGATTGCTACGTAAGTTGTCACACTAACCTTGTTAAAAACTAATATTTTAGTTATCATTTTTGTTTTAAAAAAAAAGCCATTTCTCTTTTTAAAAAATAAAATGACTAAATTTAGTTCAAAATGACATTTTTAATTGATTTTTAAATAAGTGAATACTAAACTTACATAAGCAAAAACGTCATTTTCTTCATTTAAGTAAATGGAAGTCTTCTCCAAAGAGCTTTCCTTCTTCTTTATTAACAAGATGCTTCGAATTTTCATTGACCGGTTTAACAAATTTTTAACTGTGTTAACACCATATACCATAATAAAAAAAACACATATTAATAGTTCAAGTATCACATTAGACATTTTCAAAGTTGAGGTACCACATTGGACATTTTATGAAAGTACAGGTATTATAATAAAATACATATTAGACATTTTATGAAAGCATAGGTACCAAATGTGACATTATCCCTTTAATAAGTTAAAGAATAGTAGTAATGGTATGGAGAATGATAGAAAACATATAATGTAGAGTCCAGTAAAAGTGAAAATTTATGTAATATATATAGTAATTTTGGATGGTCTTCCTCTCTCAGTTTCTTTTCCTAAAATCCAATAATGTAGATTATTATTTTTTTAACAATCTTATTATAGATTCTGATCACATCTATTCTTTTTGATACAATGTTTAAAATTATCCATAACCTCTCCCGAGTTACGGCATGGATCGAAATTATAAATTCTCTCATTTTCAGCTATTAAATAATAGTTAAGTACTTGAAAAGCCTGTTTTAAATTGTCAAGCTCCAAATATTTCGCTACCGAGGTCCGATTATGAGTTATTAAAGGGTAAAATGATGAATAAAAATTCACAATTTTGAGGGTTGTTCCTAAAGGACCCAATAAATTCTTAATTGGAATTAGAGGATCTTTTTTAATTGATTGTTTTATCACATTGTGATATTTTACATCGTTAAATGGACCCATGCAAAAACAATTAGATGATGACAAAATTATCAAAGATTGGGATTCCTTATTTCTGTTCAAGAGCGTATGAATAGTTTCATGATTTTGGCTAAATGATTGATGAATCATTGCGTTGGAATAAATAAAAAAAATAATGCTCTTTAACACACTCAAACCCACATCCCTTGCATTGATATAGAACTTTTCGAATATAAATAAAATTGAAATAACTTTCACCTAGCAAAGCACTTCTATTTATTCTTAATCTCAACTATGAATTCTTAATCTCATAATGTTTTACTTTTATCTTAAAAAATAGTAACCAATCCCTAATCCCGTACACTATCAAACATTCTTATTCCCAAACTCAAAGAAGATCCAAACCAAACTTTCTCAATCTCAGAAAAAGCTAAAATCAAAATAAAATTTGCTTCGCATATTCTCACCCAATAATTACAAGCATTCATCGTCAATCATTGCTTTAGCGAGCCAAATTGGATCTCTTAATTACCTAGCCTACAAGCTCGTCTTACTCAAAAACCTCGTCAGTTGTGACTTATGGCAGTCTACCCTCAACAAAGGTTCTAAACCCGTTACCTTAACCACCTAACCAACCCCCATGACCACTTTATCTATCTTACCTACAACATTCTTACCCTTTTGAAACTACGTTGTTTCATGGATTTTTCAAACAAGCTCTACACTTTCAATGACTAAAACGATCACCATACGGAACTTACCATCAACTTTACCTAAACTAGTTTGGTTCCATGCTCCCTTTCTCTCTTCGATTCATCCATGCTTATCTTCCAATCAAGATTGCTTGAGAGTATCCAAGAAGGTTTAGATTAATTTTATTGTTTGCTTAATTTTATTTGTCAAAAAAGAAAAGAAAAGAAAAGAAAATGAATAACCTACATAATTTTGTAAAAGTTCAGAAACGGGAAAAAATTATTTTGAATATAAAGAATTCAATTTATGTTTAGATTTGATCAAGGATATAATTTTTTTATATTGATTAGTTAGATCCAATTTTAGTTTCAAATTTAGGTTATATTCAAATTGAGATTTGATTAAGAATGATTGATATTCGGTTTTCGATGAAATTCAATTTAAGAATCATGTGAAAGAAACAATGACTGGGTTTGTTTGGTGGGCAAAGATTATGTTTATGCAATAAAGAATATGAGAAGAGAGAAAAATAAAGGGGAAGAAGAAAAATAAAAATTAAATTGTTCAAAAAAAATAAAAGTATAGGGACTAGTTTTAATAAATAACAAATGAAAAATATAAAAAAAACTACATTAAAAGAAATGGAGAAGGGAGAAAAATAGAGAAAGAAGAGAAGATAATGGAAAATAAAGAAAAGAAAAGGAAACTTCAAAGAACATAAAAGAAAAAAATTAAATTGCTCAAAACAAAAAGATATAAAGACCAATTGTATAATTTAACTAAAATTTTTGTTTGAAATGATGATTTAATATGCGACGCCAGCTTACCGTTACATCGTTAAGGAAAATTAACGTTCAGTGACTAAAATATTACAACACAATAATGTAAGTAACAAAAACATAATATTTTAAACATAAATGACTAAAATTTAACCCGAAATAAACAAAAGTAATTATTTTAATAGTTTACACTTACTATTATTATTATTATTATTTATTATTATTATTATTATTTACTCTTTCCTTTGTTAGCACGAATAGGTAAGCACTAAGCCCCAATTCAATTCAATTTGTACCGAAATGCTGCATTCAGGTTTTAGGGCATTAGGCAGTTAATCATCCAAATCATCTTAGGTGATCGCCGCCATTTGAACCACCGTAATGGCCACTCTCACCGCCGACCAGCCTCTAACCCTGGATTCTCTCCCTTCCGTAGACTTAACTACCCTAACCCAATCCGAGCTCCTCTCCCTCTCCCTTTGTTCCCCAACCGCCTTCGACCTTCACTGCTCCGACAATCTCGTAATCCCTTCCATCGACCGTTCCAGCTTCAATGAATCCGCCGGCTCCCGTCGCCAGACATTCGCCCGTCTTTCCCCTAACAACCATCATTCCTCCCATCACCACCCTCTCCGCCACCGCATCCCCGGCCTTCTCCCTGCCCCCAAACCAGCCCCTCCTTTCCCTCCTCTACATGACCCCGAAGCCCTAGAGAACCGATCCATAATATCTTCCCTCAAGGTCTCCCTCAAATCCCACCCCGAATTCCAGCATCTCGATTTCAGTACCCCTCCTTCCTCCCCTAGGGACGCCATTGTAAGTTACGGGATGAGGGATACCATGGTGGATTTTGAGATTAAAGATGCAATGATCAGCCTTGGGAAGAGGAAGAGAGGGACGAAGCCCAATGTGCAGGCTGTTAATTCCGAGGAAGAGCGAGAGCGGGGTTTAGAGATTGTGAACAATAATGGAGTTGCCGTCGATTTGGTCGCATTGGGCGGTTTGGAGGATCCTTATGCGGAGGAATTGAAAAGGAGGACCGATGGAATGGCGGGAAGTGAGGAGGCTTTGCTAGGGTTTATGAGGGATTTGGGTGGGCAGTGGTGTAGCAGGAGAAGGAAGAGGAAGATTGTTGATGCTAGCATCTTCGGAGATGTCTTGCCGATAGGGTGGAAGCTTTTGTTAGGGTTAAAGAGGAAGGAAGGTCGTGCTTCTGTATATTGCCGGAGATATATTAGGTGATTTCTTCGTTAGTTTATTTGTAGATTCTTGTAGTTTTATTGCGAGTGCATAAGAACAAATCATAATTTTATAGTTTTTCTGAATTTGGGTTATATTTTAGTTAATCAAAGACACTTTATTGTTAACAATATTTTTCCTTTGCATGTATATATCATAGACATCATCATTATTTCTATTTGTTTTCAGTCCCGGTGGGCGGCATTTTATATCATGTAAAGAAGTCGCTGCATACTTGCAATCCTGCTTCGGTCTCCATGATGCACCCTTGACAATGGATAATGATGGCGACATTGCTCAGCATATTTATCAAATGGCTTCTGAAAATGTAAGTGATGTTTGCGGGGAACATTTATTTAACTCGTGAAAGAAGAAGAAATACTTAACAGTGTTTATGTTCATGCAATGGCAGGAAGGTGCAATCCAGAAAGGGGACGATCAAAGGCGGACTGAACGTGGGAAGGAACTCAACTTACTGGGAATGGATAACCTGGCAGAAGTTCAAATACATGATCTTTTCGAATGTCATAAATGCAATATGACTTTTGATGAGAAGGATGCATATTTACAACATCTTTTATCATTTCACCAAAGGACTACAAGGAGGTACAGGCTTGGTTCTTCTGTTGGAGATGGTGTGATACTTAGAGATGGGAAATTTGAATGCCAATTCTGCCATAAGGTATTTCATGAACGGCGTAGGTACAATGGCCATGTAGGGATCCATGTTAGGAACTTTGTGAGAGGAATTGAAGATTCACCTGGTTTACTGACGCTTCCCAGGAGAACTGAGATTGCAACTAAGCAAGAGTTGCCCGCGAGGATTTCCAAAATGGATGCTTTAATTGAAATTGCGCAGAATTCTATTCTTGAAACTAGTACTGCTGTGCCTAGATATGAACTCAATGATGGATCGAGTCCTGATAAATTGAATGCAGTTCCAATTCCAGATATTCCTGCTTCTACTTCTGATCATGAAATGAATTCTGATTCGCCTTCAAGTGATTCTGGAACAGAGGATGAAGTGACTAATAGAACGCTAGATCAAGATTTATGTCAAAAAACCAGTGAGCCTATGGTCGTTGATGAGAAGATGAAGAAGATTGATGAAGCTATCAGTGTTGCAAATATGGATTCTCTTTTTGATGCTACAATTTCTGATTGTATGGACGAGCAAAATGGTAGTACATCTGAAACTGTAGTCAGAAAAGATGGCTTAACAATTCATGCTGAAGAAGCTGACAAGTCTGGCATTGAGCAACATAGAGGTCCTGAAAGAAACTTACTTGTTCCCTCCACCGATCAGGGTGTCTGTGATGTTGAGAATGAAGTCAATTTGGTTGGTGCGGGAACAAAGGAGAATCCTAAACCTGAAGAAGTGGATATCAGTACCAATTCTGAGTTAGTTGTTGGTTTAGGGAATAGTTGTGAGCCAGCTAAAGATGTTTCACCAGAGACTATACGTCAACCATCTGGAGAAAATGTACTTCAGGCTGACGTCCCTGAATCATCAATGCCCCTATTGTTACCAGTCGATGGTCCATTGGTTGCAAATTCTATCTCGGACAAGGTATAAAGCTACTGTTCTATTTTTGTTGCTTTATCAGTACAATGTGATGTAAACAGTTTGAGATTATTGTTCTGCTTACTAGAGCTCTTGTATCATTGTTTCTCTCCATTTATCAATGTTATCATTCAACTTTTTCTTTTGGAGTGCACTTTGCCTTAGTTTGGTTGTATAGTTGCCATCAGTAAGCTTTCCTCATTGGTTGCTTACATTGTTTGGCTTGGTTCATCAAAAAAAAGTTTAGATGGTTCCTCATTTCTTCCTTTACGAGTAGTTTCAGAATTTTTACTAACTTTCTTAACTAAACAGAAATATTTACATCCATAGAATCGAAATAAGGTTATTAACTTTTTATTTTATGTTAAATTCTTCTTTGTGCACACAGAAGAAAGGTTGTGCAATGTGACCTATTGATGGTTTACTTAATATGCTATATCATTTGCCTGTATATCCTGGCATTTGGGGGGGGGGGGGGTAGACGTCATACTTTTCCTACCAATTTTAGGTCATCGAGGAGAAGTGGTTTCATTCAAGAAATTACTTTAATATTCATGTTCTCTATGTCTAACAGCAGGGAGAAGAGGGTTTATGCAGCATCAATGAGAGGCTTGACAACGTTACAGGATTTGATGAGCCGAAGTTGGTTGAAACAGAGGCGATCAATTTGAGCATTGGTGGTGTGCAAGTATCTTCCTCGTTGCCAGAGGTTCCAGTAGAGTTGGCTAATATAGAAGGTGATTACACTTCGTCGGTTCAGTTTGGATCAGAAGTCTTGTTAAATATGGCTGGCAAGCCTCAGCTTACAACTCTGTGTGTATGGTGTGGGACGGAGTTCAACCAGGAGGCCGTCGATTCTGAAATACAATCAGATTCAGTTGGTTATATGTGTCCAACCTGCAAGGCCAAATTTCTAGGCAACTCACTACTGTAATCATGCAGTTCATTTGCCATGTATAAAAGGATAAAAACAACAGTGATTCAGCTATGAATGATCTCCACCTTTGGTAAGCCTTTCATGTACAAAGTTACAGAGCTAGAACCCCCTAACGTTGGTAACTTAAATTAAATTTATATTAGTCTATTGCAGAGCCTACCTCTGTTATTATTTTTTAATCCTAGTAATTTTTTTTCCTATGGCTTATGTGGTGCTTGATATATCTTTTCCTCTATGGTAGCATATTTTGGAATATTATCTTATGCTAGATTAGTTCTTTATGCCATCCAGACTACGTAGGACTGACACTTTGATCTTTCAAAATTGATGTAAAAGATTGTGTTATATATAATGTGGTCATAGTAGATTCCTACCGAGTTCACGTAACGTAATTTGCCATTTTCTTGTGTACCACATCGAACCTTGCTACCTTGGACCAGGTTGTCATAGATAAAAGTAATATTGTCCTGGTTTCACCTCGATGTAACAGCCACTGCTTTGTTGTTGCTATTATAAAATAGATGGCTCCCTTTAATTTGAGGGATAAATAACATTTAATCCCTAATTTTGGATTTTTGAAAATTTTTTTTGTTCATATTAGTCTTGACAGTTTTTTTTTTTGTCTCTGAATTTGGATTGCTGTCATGTCATCACTTGATTTTTCTTTTATTTAGATTTTGAGTAAAATATACAACACTCAACTATTAGTGTGTTTTGTATCGTTCATTTTTGTTTTGATCACCCTAACAGAAATACATATTTAGTCATCAACGTTTGAACATTTTATCAAATTAACCTTAATTCTCATAATTATAAATATTTCAATAAATTTAATCCTTTAGATTTAAAAATCCTAGTTGTGAAAGAAAAATGGCAATCAATAATCCTAACTCTAGCTTGGGTTTGAGAGCTTTGGGTTACTTGGTGCCAGTTAATAACATTTTCTTTACCATTCCTCTGAACGTAAAGAAATTCTATAATTCCACTATGGAGAATTTAACAAGCTTCTCTCTTAAGAAAGAAAACATATAGGAACACTAAAATTAAGAGCCCAGAAATGTAGCGACACTGTTGGTGGTTGGTCCAAAAAGACCTAGTGGCAGCCATGTGTTCTTTAAGATTATGTTGAAAATGTTCTGGTTTTTTAGAAACTACTTTTAAAGACCCTAAAGCGGATTTGTTTAGATTTTTATTCCCATTTTTATTCCCCTATAGTTGAAAGGACCCTAGTAATGAAACTCTCTATAGGACGAGAATTACTAAATATATAGGCATTCCTAACCAACCAAATTTCCCATAGAACAAATACAAATATGGTATTCCGGGATAACTTTGGCTTGTAAATCCAAGTATTAGACGAAAGATTCATAAATATCCAATCTTCCCAACTGAGAGAGGTCGAAAGTATGAATTGAATGGAATCAAACTTGGATAGATTCCCCTAGAGACGTTTTGTGACAGAGAATTCTCTAAAGAGATGATCGATGTCCTCTTGGGAACTGGAGAATATCTTTGAATGCACCCAATTCAGACCAGTTTTTGTGCCAGAATTCACTTTTTGTCCATCCCTTATCACCTATCTAAGGCCTGATGCAACGATATGACTTATTTTCTTGAGTGACTTTCAAGTCATTGAAGTATTACCTATTGCTTAAAGGTTTCTTGGGTCCTGAACATATTTTGGTAGCAAAGTCTTAGCTCAAAAAGTATCCTTCCCCTTAATGAGTTTCCATCATCTCTCTCTTGAGAGAAAATCTCGATTCATTTGATTAAATTGATTAAGAACCCAACTAAATAGCATTCAAAATTGCATAAAATAATTCGAGATAGTTATCATAGATCGTATATCAACAAGTCTTCCTGTAGGGGAGGAGATTTGCTTTTCAAGTTTGTTTTTTTAAACAATCTAATTATAAGTTCTGATTATATTTACTCTTTTTAACATAATGTCTTAAATATGAGGATAATACGCTTCAGTACACTCGAATCCACGTCCTTTTATATTGGCAACAATGCTCATACCAATTAAGTTAAGAATCAACTTATCTTTTCTTTCTAAACAAAAAATAAAATAAAATACGTGGCTTAATCACGCAGCAAACTAATATAGACTCATGATGAATGTGTTATACGATCCAACTTAATTTATTGAGGAGCATATGTAAAATCTATATTAATTAATAGGACAAGATTGAGAAGACAAAACCTTTTAAGACAGGTGCACCATGACTCACACACAATCTTATGTATAGCAAATTGATTTGCAGGTTCTGGCAAAAAGAAAAAGTGAAAATCCCAGAAGATGCTACAGCTCTGTCCTTTGCATAAAGGAATGGTTCAAAATGAAAGCATAAACTATATACATATATATATACACATACATACATCTCATCTGTACTAGAAAAAAGAAAAAGGAAAAATACATTAAAAAAAAAAGAATTGTACGACGACTTTACTAGAGCTCTACACAATTTTGAAAAATACAAAAACAGAATATGAAAATGTGTAATAATTTTAAGTGATAGTTTCTTAAAAAGAGTAAAAAATGTGGATCGAGTTTTAACTCAATTGGTATGGGTATTATTGTCAACGTAGAAGGACATGGATTCGAATGCGCTGAAAAACATTATCCTCCTATTTATGGGTTCGAGAGGAACTACGAGTAGTTCTAGGTATTATGTAAAAAAAAATAGATATAATCAAAACATATAATAAATTTATTTTAGGAGTAAGTATAAAAAATAAAATTAAAAATTAAAAATATACACGAATTTTGATTTAACGTGTAATTTGGCACATGAATACTGATCTGGTATCATCATACACATGGAATTTAAATTGTGGCTCAAATGTAAACATAAAACACTGGTTTTTATTTAAACATAGACGTTTAAATAAATATATCAATTTATTTTTATATTGAATAAATACAATTAATCATGTACATGATACGTAAACATAAAATGTTGCTATCAGATCCGTACATAAAATTTGAAATTATAATTGTAAAAATATTAGTACATAAAGATTATAAAGAAGAATTGGATCAGATACAAAATTGTAAGGTATCAATTATATGGGGGAGTGGCAAAGAATTTCACCTTTTAAATGGATTTTCAGTGCTACAAGCCTACATGGAATATAATCTCTAGACTTATTGATTTATTAATCATAAACTTTAATGCTACTTTTAACTTATTAATTATTTTAGGACAATAATGTGTTTTTATTTATCCTTATATTATATATATAGTGTATCTATTAGTGTCACGAGGCTCGAATTTACGTATTACCTTTATATTATTAGATTTGTACAAATTTTTTAGGGATAAATATTAAAACTATTCATGAGCTATGATTTAATTTGTAGTTGTATATATGAAATTTTAATTTGATTCGATTCGATTCTCATAAATTATTAATATAATTATTGATATAATATCATTTTATATTTATATATTGCATACACAAAATAATTATATTTATCTAATATAAAAATAAATTGATGTATTTATTTATTTAAATGTGTATGATTAAATCAAAATTAAAGTTTCAAGTATACATTTGAACCAAAATTAGAGCTTCACGTGTATAATTGCACCAAATTACAGTTCATGTACATAACTGCACGTTAAATTAAAATTCACGTATAATTTTGAGATTTACCAGGATAGAAATTATTCAAATATCGAATTTGAGATGGGTGTTAATTCAAAACACATCGTTTAACTAAAATTTAGTGTTTTATTAATTAAATGAACACTATTCTTTGATTTTTGTTAATTAAAGCCCTTGATTGAACTAAAAGTATAAATACCTTTGGGAGAAATCTGATACTCAAGTTAAAATTTAATGTTTTTGAGATATGATACTGATATCACTATATTTTATGCACAGTTTACAAATTTAGTACCTATATTATAATTTGGTTAATTTTAATCTATGTAGTTTTTTTATTTTGAAATTTCAGTCCTGATAGTATGGTAGTCGTCGTCAGATTCACAATTTAAATTATACTATTTTCAAAATTTTATGCGACAAACATATTATCACATACGCAATACCATGTCAACTTCCTATTTCCACATTATATTCACATAAACATAAATCATGTATTTTTAGTTAATATATTTAACGGTTACTGTTTGTATCTTAATTGAAATTTCAAGATTTGAAAAGTATAACATAGGGATTAAAATTGATTACACTAAAGAATATGGACTAAATTCACAACTTATGCATATATACTACAAGATTAATAACATAATTTGACCTAGAAAATTTAACTACTACACTGAAATTTCAAAATTCAAAAAGTATAAGGTCTACAAATGACCAAATTAAAGTAAAATGATTAAATTTATAAATTATACATAGTAAAGGGACTAGTAATATAACTTAACCTATTTAATTTCAGTATTTTTTTTATGATAGATTAAATTAATAGTTTCTTTAAAATGTGTTTGTCCAGAGATGTTTTAAAAAAATAAAAGTAAAGAAAATTAAGTATTTTCATGAAAAGGATTTATTGTAAAAGCATCATAAAATCTTTTGTACTATATTTTAGATTGTATTTTAACTTTTCTATTGAAAAAATTGGACAAATTAGCTTTTGTATGAGTGAGCAAAATAATTTCTCTGTTAAAATTTGGTGTTTATATATAAGATATAATAACAAACTTAACCCTCAATCTTTACATATTTATTTAATTTGACTCTATAAACTAGAAATTTTTGAAACTAATAAGGCTAAAGGGTCAAAAAGGTCTTAGTAACAAATTGAAAAAAAATCAATTAAGCCCTTTTAAAATTTAAAAATTATTAAAAATCATAAAAGTATAAACAAAATTTATTAAAAATAACAATACGGATCCAATAAAAGAGTAGGGGTCAAATTAAATAAAACTGTAAAGGTTGAGGGTTAAATTTGTTATTATACCTTATAAACACCAAAATAAACATTTAACCATGCAATTTTAACGAAGAGGTTGTTTTGCTCACTCATCAAACATACAAGGATTAATTTGTCTCCTTTTTTTCAATAAAAAACAAAAAAACAAAATATAATATAATACAAGAAGTTTTGTGATAAAAATCATAAAAACTTACTATACTAGTTTGAGAGTATTTTTTGGTAAGTAAATCTTTTTGCATTTAGTAAAATGGAAAATAACTTTTTTTTCAAAGTACAAAAATATTAAATTAAAATATAAATGCTCTTTTTTTTTTGTTAAAATTGAAGTTTTTTATTCTTCATAAAAATTTGCCCTATTCTACTTATTTCTTTTTCTAGAATAATAGCAATCATTCGGTCACGAGTTCGTGTTTTTAATATAAAAAAAATCATTTAAAACACGAGTTCCTTTTTTCAGCTAATTTTTAAAAAGTTTTTGGGTGCCGCCTGACACATCGGCTGCACCAAATTAAAATAAATATTTTTTTCCTATATACTAAAAAAGATTGTATGTATCATACAAAATACGGGTGCTGCCGATTGATCCGACTGCACCCAAGAAAATAAATTTTTTATTAGAAATAAAGTGGTGCTGTCGTTGGTTAAGCGACACCCATATTTTACTGTGCATTTTACCTATTCTCATAAATATTATTCCTGTTATCCTATTTTTCGTATATATTAATTTATTTTATATTATTCATGTAAAAAACCCATAATAATCTTCTACTTATTGAATTTAAACATATTATTTTAATTTATTAACATCGTTAAATTTTTTATATTAAATTTATATTTAGATATGATAGTCTAAATATGGCATGGTGGAGACTAAAAGATTCTCAATATGGACAGCTTAACAGCTATTAATTTCATTGACAAAGTAGACAAAGAGCATTCATCAAACGCGGTAATCCATTCGCTACAACATATGTTGAAGTGGAAATAGTTTGTTGGTATTAAACATCTGTGTCGTGAGGCAAATAACGTGATTTTACGAAAACGAGGACAGTAAAATATCATGTTTTCATTGATGCCACGTAAAAATCTAAGTTGACTTTGAATGCTGACCAAATTGAAGTTAGATTTGAGTTTCTTTCCTGTTTATGGATAAAAAAAAACTATAAAGAGATAAATTCCTAAAAATAAAATCCAAATTCAAATTTACGAAAATTAATAGCAAATTTCCTTCCCCCGACTCTTAAAAGCCGCTTAATGCGAAGCATATATACCTTCACCTATTAAAGCTTCTCCACTACTAAAGAACGACTAAGCTTAATTTCTGAGAATAAAATAAGTCAAAACTTCTAGAAAAAAAAAGAAAGGGTTTCATCTTTTTTTTCTTAAATGTGCAATTACTACTATCTTTAAAATTATTGTAACCGCCGATTTTGTCTTAACTCGATTGATATCAGTATTGTTATCAATACAGTAGGACGTAGATTCAACTACACTGAAACGCATTATCCACTAATTTAAATGTTAAAAAAATGAACCTATAATGAAATTAATGTTTAAAAAATATTGTAATATTAGTAATTTAAAGTTTATTTATATTTGAAAAAAAAATTAAAATTAATTTTACAAAAATGTTTAGAATTTTATTTTGAGACACTATTAAAAAATAAAAGGTAATAAAAATTATATATTCCTTACTCATAATATAGAAGGTGTTTATTTAATTATTTTTTTTCAAAATTAATTTAATCATTTTTACGTTAGATTCCTTTTAGGCATTAGTATGGTAGCTATCATAAATCTTCCTTTTAGGCATTATTCTTTTGATTGTCAAATCACAGTAGTTCTAATTAATTTTTGTTTTACAACTTAACTCGAAAAGTACTTTACGGATACTGTGAATTAGTACTTTTGTTTTTTCACAATACTCGAATTAGATTTAAAGTTAAAATTTACTATTAATCTTTATATTTTGTGAAAGTCGTAGATTTAGTTTTTATATTTTAATTTGATTAATTTTAACGTTTGTATTTTATAAATTATTTAATTTTAATCCTTGAACTTTTGGATTTTGAAATTTTGGTTAAATTAAATTATTCATGTGTTACCTAAAATTTTAGTGAGTAATAGGTAAATAATTTCACCATTTCTTTACACTAATCTTCATCATCAATGCTTATAAAACCCAAAGATCAGTCGCCTCATAATCCGTGGATTACAAAATTATTTAGTTATAAGTAACAATTTGTAAAACCCTCTTTTTTCTTCTCGCCAAGATCTGAGAAAGCATCCACCGGCAAGCATGGATATGCGAAGAAGCACACCTTGCTCACGATGCAGGCAAAGATTTATGGCGAAATCAGTGACCAAAGGTGCAGATGTTGAATGCCCTTCATGCAAACCTAACTATCTTCCCATTCCAGCCGATGAACAATATTCTTCGAGCCAGCAGCAGCAGTATGGGCTACGCAGCCGAATGAGATGCTTTTATAGCCAAATCAGAGGAAAAGAGCATCAAAGTACGGTAACTCCTTCCTTAAATCCCGACCCCTCGGCTTTCAACTCGATGAAGATCAGATCAAGCAAGCGAGCAGTGCTTTGCGGAATCACTTACAACAACTTGAAGCAGTATAGACTTAAAGGAACCATTAACGACGTCAGAAACATGAGAGATTTGTTGATTAATAATTTCGGGTACCCTGGACATTTCATTCGGGTTCTCACCGGTATGTTCTTCAGTTATATTTGTTTAATGTTTTACCATTTTCGTTGTGATGATTAATGGAAAAAGAAAAACTGCAGAAGAGGAGTCGGACCCACGGTTTATACCGACGAGGAAAAACATCGAGGATTCATTGAGATGGTTGGTGAGTGACAGCCGGCAGGGAGATTCGTTGGTGTTTTTCTACTCCGGTCATGGGTTACGGCAACCGGATTTTAACAACGATGAGGATGATGGGTTCGATGAAACTATATGTCCGGTTGATTTCCAAGAAGCGGGGATGATAGTGGATAATGATCTTAATACCCTCATCGTTCGGCCACTCACCCCTGGCGTTACGCTTCATGCCATTGTTGACGCTTGCCATAGCGGAACCATTTTAGATCTTCCCAAAGTTTATATGAGTAAAGAGTAAGGTTCTCATATTCCCAAAGAATTTTTTTTGCCTTTCGATGATAAGTAAGAATATCAGATAAACAGATATTCTATTCTCTAAGTTCAACGAACTGAACCTTTTTTCCCATTTGAAAGTGAGAGGCAGTACTCAAACAACCTGTTCATTATACCCTTACTTTATCATCATCCTCATTAAACAGGAAAAAATGGGTAAACAGCAGTCCTCCGTCGGGTGCGGAGAAACGTACAAATGGTGGATTAGCTATTTCTATTGGTGCTTGTCTTGATCACCAAGCCGCTGCCGATACCTCTGTAAGTGTAAATTTTTTTTCATTTTTTCAAATATTAACTATCCATGGATGATGATGATGAATATAGAACTTAAATTCTCATAATGAATTTACAACACATGAATACTGGTGCAGGCATTTACCGCCGGCAAGATGAACGGTGCACTGACCTACATATTGGCGGAGATTCTGAAGAAATTACCAGGCCCGACGTATGGAGACTTATTCGATTTAATTAATGAAACCCTTGATAACGTTAACAAATCTAGTTGCCTTGCTAATACAAGATTCTTGAGGAGACTCTTCAACTCCAATTTCTCACAGGTCATTTACTATACACTTAATCCATTTCTTGTTTAACATTACATTTCAATATGCATGGCTTAATTCCTTGTTTTTGATTTCTTATTGGGAGTATGTAGACACCACTTCTTTCGTCTTCGGCAGAGTTCGACGTTTACAAAAAGCATTTGTTCCTGTAAACAAATTATATTGCTGCAACATTATATATGTATACATATATGTATGTATATATATATCGCTGATTGATTCAGAGCCGTGAGATGTTGGCTGAACAAAGATCGTTATTACCCACAATCAATAAAAAGGTTGAAGAAAAATAAAAGGTTGGATCATCGTCATTAGGTGATCTCTGGTGTGTACCTAAAACATTTTTATTATTGCATTGTGTGGATTCTCTCTGTATGATGAACAATGTACAATGTACAATGCTTCCAAATTAATAATAAATGCTTTAATGTCGTCTGTTGGGTTGAAACATATCTTAGTTAATCTCATTATAGAATCGAAACAATCAAGGAATTTAGTGGAAATTAAAATATACAACGAATCAGATTCCATTTATAACTAGCTTGAATGATTTTATCATATTATCGTATTCAAAATATACTAGAAGAATTTATACCTTGAGCAAAGGTGGCTGTCATCCTTGTTCAATTCTTTCTTCGTTTTTGTATGAGTACTAGGTTCGGTTATCAAGAACTATGAGTAATCTACACACTACATCAAAACATGCTTATAGCGGCTTTTTTTAGGTATTTAGCGGCGCTTTTACCACAAACGCCGCTAAAGAACATGACTTTTAGCGGCACTTCTACTATAAACGCTGCTAAAGAACATGACTTTAATCATCGCTTGCACCACAAACTCCCTATAAAGATGACTTTTAGCGGCACTTTTTGACAAACGCAGCTAAAAACATAACTTTTTAAAAAATATTTTAATTAAATAGTATTTATTTGTATGATAATATTATATTATGTTTTTGAAATTTAAACTTTAAACTATATATTTTTAAGGATAAAAAATGTTAATTAAATTAAAATTTCTATTAAAATTTTAACTTTAAAGCTAAATATAAAAATTTATAAATTTAAATTTAGAATTAAAATATTATGTTTAAATAAATGAGCACCTAAAATTCCAATCAATCCTAACGAATAATAAATTCACATATCTACCATATATTTTTTAAATTCACGTCAATATTATAAAATTAAAGAAACCAAATTATACTAAATTAAAATCAAATGATAATAGAGGGACTAAAACCATAATCAGACTGTAATAAAAATCAATCATTCTTGCCTGAAATGATGAAAATATCCAGAGTCAAACACATTTCTATCCAGTAGGAAATGAGAAAAGTAACTAATTAGAAGGATAATTCAAACAAATCCTAAATCCAAAGATTCAAAGTTAACATTGCAAACAGGTAAACCATTGTAAACCATTGTAAGACGATCATCCAAATCTCTAAGTGCATTAATAAATGTTGGATACCTAAAATACCAAACACATTTAGATGCCTGCACCAAGAAGAATACGTCCTATGATCAACATTGTGATATTCACCGCACCTACATTGCTAGCTCCTCCTAAGAAGAAGCTGATTGCACCAACAAGGATGCTGGCTCGACGTCCTTTGTTTCTAGTAACATAGGAGGCTCCAAATGTAGAAACAAGGCCTGCGAAGTAGAGCGAAGACTTAAAAAGTGTGAGGAGCTGGTTGTCATATTTGCAGTAGTCAGTTTTAGCACACACGTTTCTATCATAAGCACACACGTTTTAGCAATTTTACAAACAAGAAAAAAAATAGCTTTTCTTCTTAGCTCACACTTGCATCACTAGAAACTGAGCAAAAGAGCATTGATAATAATTGTCATTAAGACTCCATTCTTATCATTTATAGTTAAAAGAAAACAAAAAAACAAATAAGCATTGTTCATCTAAGTAGACCAGAAACATCCTTGGCAAGCAAAAGCATTTTTAAGTGCCGAGATAATTCTACATATGCCAAAAAGCCTGCAACTGGAGCTTATTGCTGCATAGCAAAAAGCCTTTAATGTCCATCACACTGAGAGACAAAGATGGATCAAAATTTTTAAGAGTACATGGACTTACCTTATATTTTAACCTCAATATATATTTTGGTGGGGGGTTGAATCTTATAAAAAGACCAATACCTTCTTGAAACTTCAAGATCCTCTATTGTCTTCAACATGTTTGCTGATTCAGCCTTTAGATGCTGCCATTCTCAGTCAATATGCACCAAAAAAACATGAAATTAATAACCTGGGTATATATATAATTTATATTTACATGAAATTAATCCAATAGGACAATAATGTTAAACCTTATCAATTTATACATGACAATTAACAAAAACTAGCGATTCAAATTCATGTGTTTACTAACAAATCGAGGAGAATCTATATAAAGTAAAGAGATGAAAATCATAAATAAATCTATAATTAATTGCATTAAGACATCAAAAACAAAAGACATGCTAACCTGCAGGTTTTGTTCAATTGGCTTATTGGTTTCGTTATCCTTTGTATGCCGCCTATAATGTTCTATAGTTTTCTGCATGCTAAATAAATGATATATCCAAATAGCAACACAAATCAATGCATGGAAAAGCTTGTAATTAAAAACCAAACAATGTTTTAATTGGGACAGAAGCTACATGTATATAGGCATAAATGCAATAAAAACCTCAGATGAAAAAAAAAATTAACTAAACAGTATCATTAAGCATTTCCACAATGAATTTCAAAAGATGAAAGAAAATATCTATGTACATATAAAACATGACATAAACATTTTCAAACAATGATCAGAGTCATATATGAAATCATCTGTAGATCATTAAGACATTAGGTAAACAAAGTTGACTAATGTTGCTGTCTTTTCTCTGAAGAAATTATTGGATTTAAGTACATGAATAACATCCAATTATATATTTTTCTAATAAGACTAATACTACATAAATAGATTAAAAAAGAAGACCTACAAATAAAATAACCATTTCCATATGATACTTCCAAGGCACCCCTTTTATTTTAGAAATATAGTTTAAGAAAAAACATTGTTTTATACCGCAATAATACTAGTACATGATGAAAGGGATAGTACTACAAGGTTATCAGAAAATTGTACCCTTTCTTTCAAATAAACATTATTTTTCAAGCCAACACCATATACAAGGAAAATTTTCAAGTTTATCTTTTAGGGCAAGGTACAGTTTAAATATTTTTGGTTTCACTTTTGGTTAGTCCTATAAACCGGCATCATTCTAGTCACTAAGTTGTTATAGTAATTAGGGATTAGTCATAAAATATAGTTTAATTTTGGTTCTTGGAAAAACCCCACATGAAAGAACAATGTTGTGGAGAGTAATGATGTGCGTAAGTGAGAGTTTTTATGGCAGAATCAAACAACCCTAAGTATGAAAATTGGTGCTGAACAGCAAATTAATTGAAAAGGATGGGGGTTTAAAGAAAAATATTATTTACCTAGAGCTTGCAAATTCAAAGAGCTTGCCTTTAGGAGAGAAGATGATTAAAGCAACTACAGCATCACAAAGAACTGATAGTTCAAAAGCTTTCTTTAGTAGCCCATTTCGTCGCTTTGAGAATGTAACTTGCCTGCTCGTATCGTTCTCTATGCGCCTCATTTGTGCTTTTCCCCTCACCATGATGAGGATCTTCGTACCTTCAAAGCCAACAAAACATATATATATATTAAATACCAAACAGGCATTAAAACAAACACATGGAAAACATAAGAATATAAATGAACAAAAAAAGAAAAGCAGTTATAAAAGAAGCAAATTATAAAACTCAAAAAACCCTTTTTTAACTCAACTCAATTGGATCATACAAAATTTAACTCAAAACCAAATTAACATAACTCTGAAGTGAGCTGTGTCCCTAATGATCTAAAACCACACGCAATAAATAAACCTCAGAACCCAAATTAAAAACAACTGAAAGCTAAGATCGAAATCATCTAAACCCAAAACAAGATATCACCAAATTAGAACGAATTACATTCACAATTAACCGCTAAATACAATCTTTGGCCAAGTTTTATGCAGAGTCATCCTCTTGATTCGCTCCGTCTGACTTTTGCTTAGGTGGAGAGCCCTCCATTTCCATCTCTACTTTTAGGTCATTGATGCTCTGCTCCAGCTCATTCATACGGTCTACCATTTCATCAAGTGCTTTGAAGTTAAGTAAACGATAGATGTCACACAATTCAGAGTAATACTAAAGTAACTAATTAACTATTTCTATTTCAATTAATGCTATGATACTTATTTCATACTCAACCGGCAAAAGACCATCTCGTAAAGCTTAACCTCATAGTCCAAGATTTCCCAACAAGTTGACAAATTTGATACTCAACAGTGGCTTTAGAAGATATACTAACCTCCTTGTCGCCCCTTTCATCAATAGACCCAGACTTCAAAGACTCTGCACCTGCGGTTTAACTTTTATAATAGCACTCAATCAAGTTTAGAGCATTTCTCTGTATTCGAGTTTGACTCAATTCTATTCCAATTTTATTTTATTTTATCTAAAATTTGAATTTAAATCGAGTAAAAAATACCTTTAAATCCAATTTTACCCGGAGAGAACTATTAAAGAATTTACATATTTCTTAAAAAAAGTGACTACAAAGATTAATTAAATAAAGGTGGACATTTTACCTCTTTGTTGACCCATTAGAAGAGAAAACAATGATTGTGACACAGATATAATCAAATCAAGCATAAAATTCAAAACATAAGTTTAACCATTTCCAGCTATGTTGGATTATAGGTTAGGCCAAATCGTGTCAAATCCATTCATCTATACACACTCGCATGTATCTAACTCCTGGTTAGAGTTTAGTAAGAAACCTATTCCTAACAGGACTATCATACGCACTATATTGAATCCTAATACCAGTGAAAATTAACTTACTGAGAATATCAATTAGAAGAAAACGTTCTCACTCCAAAACTCTCTCCAACGCAATCCTTGGGCATCCACCAAGATCCTAAGACTTGTGGTATGGAAGTTAGTAGACAACTCTAGTAGCTGCCACCATCAAAGAGATGGAACAAGAACCAATACGAAAGTTGATTCAGAAGAAGTTTTTTGGAGGTACAGAGAGTAAACCATTTATAACTATATAGCAGGTAAACGGCAAAACACTAGACCTATTCATCTTGTCCAACCATAATTTTAAGCTTTTCAGACAACATGCAAACGAACACTACATAAGCCAAATCACACTTGATAAAGAAAATTAATGCTAATTTGGATGTTAGAAAAAAAGTGAAGGAAAATGAACAAGAAAACAAGATGGAAACAGTATTTTAAAAGAAAAAACTGGAATCCTTTTCCTTTAATCTCATTTTCCCTTCACACTCAAACAAGATTGGAAAATGTTTTCTCCCATATATTATACTTTCAATTCTTTCACATTTAATACATTTCAATGTCTTCACATTTTTCCCATGATTCAAAATTTCAAAGACAGCCTAAAGCACATTTTGATGACTTATACTGAATTTTTGCCAAATATAGATCATTAAAACAGGCAAGTTTAGTAAATATACATTCCCAGATGAGTACAATACTTTTTGCACAATGGACATATATTTATTACTCAATGTAGAAAAAAAGATACCTTGACATGAAACCCCACAAGCGACCTAGGCTAACCCCTGAATCATCACGCAGTTCAGATACAAAACCTAAATTGGGAAAGTTAAGAGTCAGAAAGTTTTACATGCGATAACAACCATAACATAACAAAATAAGAATGAGTTGTAAAAAGATTAGATACCAGAAACAGTTTGGTGAAGCGTTGTAAAAAGATTAGATACCAGAAACAGTTTGGTGAAGCGAGCCAAGTTGGAAGCAAGTAACAGATCCATCATTTCTCCCAAGCAAAAGACATCCAAGGTCCGCTGCCATACAAGTAATTGGCATTTTTCATAAAAAAGCTGTAAAAAATTTTTTTTTTTATAAAATGGGACTATTTTTTTAAAGGAAAATTATTTGTTGTGGTTATTGTTTACCTTTTGCGGCATTTTCCATAAAAACGCCGTAAAAATTATTTCATTTGAAATAAAAACACTGTTTTACTATATAAAATGACGCTATTTTTTAAAATTAAAATTATTTTTTGTGGCATTTTTTTTTAAAACGCCGTTATTGTTTACTTTTTGCGGCGTTTTCATTTAGAATAAAACGACACTGTTTTGCTATGTTAAAAATATTTTATTTTGTCTGTTAAAAATTGTAGTTAAGTGATTTTATAAAACATTTATTATTATTTATAAATTGAATTTTTATAAAAAAAATCAAGTACTCTCAAAATAAATATCGTATGTTTTAATAAAAAAATGATTAAATGGCTGTAATTAATTATTAAGTTAGAATTATCCAATGTAAGCAATTAATCTCTCACATATCAAATTTCTATTAAAGATTGAGACGTTAATCATGATTTTATATTATTCATTTTTGATCTAATCTCTATTTTATTAGAGATATTTCTTCCTAACTAAAATATAATTATTTTGCTAGATGTTCGATGTGGAATGATTTTAGTTTTTGTATTTTATTTTTATTTGTTATAATTTGGTCCTATATATCTAAAATAGATAGTTACCTATCCGTAGCAATTTGTTACATTTATTTATTTATTAATTTATTTTTTAAATCTAATATTTAAATACATCAAATGGTTTAGATTAAATATTTTTTAGTCATAAACACCGCTAATGTTACCTTTTCCGGAGTTTACAAAAGAAACGCCACTAATAAATTAAATTCTTGTAATGAAACGACACCGTTTTGGAAAATTCTAATACATATTAGCGACATTTTGGCTATAAACGCCGCCAAAGCTCGCATATTTTACAATTTTTTATATTCAATTATTGTATATTGCATATCAATTTTAAATTAATAATCTTTACAATTTATTATTATCTCTTTTACAATTATATAAGAACTTATTTAATATATAAATTAAAAAATACTAATTAATCTAAACCTTAAACCCTAACTCGACCCCGAATCTCTAAACCCTAAATCACTAACTCTTAACCCCAAACCCTTAATCACTAATCAATAACCCCTAAACCTTATTTAATATATAAATTAAAAACACTAATTAATCTAAACTCTAAACCCTAACCCAACCCCAAATCCCTAACCCCTAAACATTATTTAATATATAAATTAAAACACACTAATTAATCTAAACCCTAATCTGACACCGAATCCATAAACCCTAAATCTCTAACTCTTGATCTCTAACCCCTAACCCATAAACTTTAAATCAGAATCCCTAATCCATAATCCCTAATTTCATAATCTATAAACCTTATTATTGTAACTCTTAAACCGGCCCTAAATCCTAAATTAACCATATATATACCCTAAACCATATATATTAAACCCTAAACTATAATAATAATTAAATTAAATATTTTAAAATTAATACTATCGCATCTTTTACAATTATATTTGAAATTATTTAATATATAAATTAAAAATCAATCAATCATGTACCTAAAAAATTTTAAAATTATTTTAAATAATAGTATTTTTAATTTATCCATTTTTAACAAATATTCAATTAAAAATAAATTAAATTTTAATTAATATAAATAAACAAATTAAATAGTAAATAGACAGATAAAATGTTTTTGAAAAATGGCCGCTAAAGCCCCGAGCATTAGCGGCGCTTCTTGAAAAACGCCGCTAAAGCCCTGAGCATTAGCGATGCTTTTTCAAAAATGCCGCTAAAGATTTAAGTATTGAAAAAACGCCGCAACTAATCTGAGCATTAGCGGCACTTCTTAAAAAACGCCGCTAAATATCTGAGCATTAGTGGCGCTTTTTTTAGAAACGCCGTTAAAGCCCCGAAAGGTAGAAAACGATGCCCTTAGGCTTAGGTTTTTTGCAAACGCCGCTAATGCTCGATCTTTAGCGGCGTTTTTTGTCCAAACGCCGCTAAAAGCCTGTTTTGCTGTAGTGATAATAGGAATTTAGAAAACATTTATAAGATCAAGATTCACTTTGTGAAGATAGTGTTAGCAATCTAATCACGCGAATCCACATCTTTTCCAGTTTCAATCTCAATACCAGAAAGAAAACTAAAAATATAAATTTAAAGAATAATTTTGGCCTATTTTCTTTTTGTTTATTCTGAGAAAAAAAAGAGGAAAAAAAACTACCACAGATATGTCGCTACGGTTTTAATCAACTTTTGATTAATTGTATTTTAACCCTTGAATTTTGTTGAATTATTCAATTTAATATTTTTTTTATTTTAGTTTTCAAATTCCATTATCGTGTGCGACCCATTAGGCTTCCAATTATGTTAGCAAGAAATATAATTTATTTCAATCTGTAAATAATTATATTTGTAGATTCATGAGCGATCTAGCAACCCATGATGACCACTAATTATTGGAATAGTCAAAATATATTTTCGACAAAGTCTTTTAGTGTTCGGTATTTATTTGTAATTTGAACATTTCATCATATATCCCAAATAAGCTAAAAGTCATGGCATAGTGTCTACCTTTGCTTATTCATTGATAACACTCTAGAATAACGTATTTTTATGTATTAATTATGTATTTATTCTGAGTATGATCCTGTTAATTTGAGCTATTTATGATCTTTTATCTCATAGGGACTAAATTTAAGGCAAAAGCAAAATTAAGGGCCAAAAGCGTGAATTTAGAGATAAAATGGGTCAATGTGCTACACAAGGAAAAGTTGCTGCCAAAAGTGCAAGCATGGAGGACACAAGGGTTGAAATGCAAAAAGAAGAGATTTTATTCTATTAAACTATATTTTAATTATATTAGGATAATTAATATTGAGATAATTATTAAGGATTATTTTTAGGATTTTATTTTATCGTTATTTAACTTCAATTAAATGTATTTATCTTTTAGGAATTTAAGTAGGATTAGACTCTCCCCTAGCACTATAAATAGAGGGTGAAGTGACTCAAAAGGGGATCCCATATATTTTTCTAAAAACACACTCTCCCCAAAAGTTTAGGCTTTTGTTCTTCTCATATTTCTTTTTAATAAAATCTTTATTTTTATTTATTTATTTACTTTTCTACCACAACCATGAGCCACTAAACCTATCTAGTTGAAGGTTGTCAAAAATTCCCAAAAGAGTTCATGAGGCTTAGAATTCGTACTTAGCCTCCTTGCTGAGTATTCATCGTCTCTCCGCACTACGGGGCTGGCGCTTCCGTCCATGTCCCTTAAGAAGTAAGATTTTCAACGTATGCAAAGGCGACCGCTTTGTATGTTTGGGGAAGGTTGCATAGTCGGTTTGTTAGCTTACTACGTCAGAGGTTGGCGAGCCCAAGAGACAAAATGGCGTGGGATTCGCCATTGAGAAGCGTTGATCTAGCATAAGACGATCCCACAGAAGCGATTGTTGGCTAGAGTCAGGTTCCACTAAATCGTAAGTCTAAATCATTGGAGCTGGTGGTCGTAGGCGTCCTCTTCCACTATAACTGGCTTATTCGGTTTGGGAAGGATCATCTAAAAGCCGAGGATTGAACCCAAGGCGGAACGAGACAACTGGAGGCTGGAATCTCCCATAAGAATTTCCTTTCTCTCAACTCTATTTTTAATTTCTCAAATTTTCGATTCAATATTCTTAATTCTGTTTTTATTTTATTCTTCATTTCCAAATCCAAACCTTTAATTCTGTTATTTTTTTTATTTTTTTCAGGAATGCAGGTTGTCTTGGGCAAGACTCTACCTAGGATTCCACGGAACAAGATATTGTGCAAATCCAGTCCCTGAGGTTTGACCCTACCTTCCTTTTACTATTCTTTTTCATTATTTATTAGGGATAGGATACTTTTGGTGCTTTCAACGACCGTATCAAATTTTGGCGCCATTGTCGGGGACTGGCAACTTATTAATCTTGTTTTTTGTTTCTTATGACTAGATCTGCTCTAGGTACTCTTGCGTTCGATTCAGAAATTGAGAAGACTTCTAGAGTCAATTGCAAGGAGACAAAATTACTGAAAAAGCAGTCAACGGTGGTTGGAACTCAAAGTAACCCACCACCAGAAATAGAAGTCGACGACGAAACTGAGTCTAGGGTTAACGAAAACCCTACTCGAATACTTGAAAGAGAAAAAGTAGAAGTCGAGTCACCAGAAGAAGTGCTTAACGCTAGGGTTAACGAAAACCCAAATCTAGTACACCAACCAATGGCTCAAACGATTCGGCAACTGGCCGAAGCTCCGACAGAACAACTGCCATTGTGAATCGCGTATCCTACTATGGATACTGATTTTGAGTTGAAGACATGTTTAATCCAGTTATTGCCAACTTTTCATTGGTTACAAAATGAAAATCTCCACAAGCATCTGAAAGAATTTCATATGGTTTGTCTTAGCATGAAACCTCAGGGGGTAACTGAGGATCAGATTAAATTGCGTGATTTCCCTTTCTCCTTAGCAGATTCTGCTAAGGAATGGTTATTTTATTTACCCCTGGATTTATTACAACTTGGACTGATCTATCTCGTTTGTTTCTGAACAGGTTTTTTCCAGCGTCGCGAGCAGCTGAGCTAAGAAGAGAGATCGTTGGAATAAGGTAAAAAGAAGCTGAGTCCCTTTACGATTATTGGGAGTAGTTTAAGAAGTTGTGTGCAAGTTGCCTACAACATGGTATAACGGAGCAATCTCTCCTCAATGCTTTTACGAAGGTTTGAAGCTCATGGAGATGAATATGGTAGACGCTGCTAGTGGAGGAACATTGGTCAACATGACTCCCCAACAAGCAAGAGACTTGATCTCCACGATGGCTACAAATTCTCAGCAGTTCTTAGCCAATACTGAACCCCCTAGAAGGGTTCACCAGCTAAGTAATTCAACCTTAAAGGATAAAGTTGATAGACTTACTAATATGATGAACTCTCTTGTTACAGAAAAACGAAGACGACTCAGTTATGCGGAATATATGCTACACCTGATCATTCAACTGATGCATGTCCCAGTTTGTATAATGATATCACGGCCCATTTGGATGCTGTGGGAAATTTCCCTGGGCCGCCACAAAGGTAGTACAACCCCTACGCTAATACCTACAACCCAGGGTGGAGGGACCATCCTAACTTAAGTTATGGGGCCAATCCACGAAACAACCAGCCATACCAAAATCGGTTTCCGCAACAGCCACAAGGTTCAGGTAATTTTCTATAAACCATGGTCAATAAGTTAGCAAGTAATGTTCTTGATTTTCAACAGCAAACTCTTAATTTCCAAAAAGAAACGAAGGATTTCCAACGAAAAAACGAGGAGTCCATCAGAGAGTTGACCACATCGATCGAGAAATTGACCTCTCAAGGGAAGTTGCCGTCACAAACAGAACCAAACCCTAGACAAAATAAAAATGCAGTGACGTTGCGAAGTGAAAAGGTACTGGAACCAATTCCTGACAATAATCTTGCCCAAGAAATCACCCAAGAAAAACCCGAAAAAGACGAATAGGTCCGACCGAAGCCTCCATTGCCTAAAATTCAACCTCTATTTCCAGAACGATTCAACCAATGCCGAAGAGGTAAAGAGGACAAGGAAATTCTTGAAACATTTAAGAATGTCGAGATCAATATTCTGTTGTTGGACGCCATCAAGCTAATACCGCGGTATGCTAAATTTCTTAAAGAGCTTTGCACCAACAAGTGAAAATTAACAGGTAATGAAAGGGTGAATGTTGGTGAGAATGTATCCGTAGTGTTACAACAGAAAATGCCGACAAAATGCAAGGATAGGGGCATGTTTGTAATACCATGCAAAATAGGCCATGTGGGAATTAATGCCATATTCTATTTATGAATCACTTAACGTTGGTTTTTTGACAAAAACAAGTGTTATCATTCAATTGGCAGACAGATCTATTGTGCATCCAGAAGGAGTCATTGAGGATATTCTGGTAAAAGTTAACGAGTTTATTTTCCCTACAGATTTTTATGTGATCAAAATAGAGGAGGATAACACTCCTGGATCTTCAAATCTCCTGTTGGGTCGACCGTTCCTTAGTATAGCTAGTACTAAAATTGATGTTCGAAGTGGAACTCTCACGATGGAGTTTGATGGGGAGATCGTAAAGTTTAATGTCTACGACGCCATTAGCCATCCAAGTAAAATTTTGAGTGTAAATCATATCAACATAATTGACTCTTTGGTGGAAGAGAATTTTGAGTCAATTTATGGAGATAATTCTGAACTTGATGAAATTGAATTTGTTAATGAGCTATTATCTCTAAATACTAAACTGTTACCTTCTGTTATACAGGTGCTAGAGTTGGAGTTGAAACCGCTTCCTGAGCATCTGAAATATGTATTTTTAGGGAAGGGTAATACCCTACCAGTCATAATCTCCAATAGACTCTCCACACATTAAGAGTAAAGTTTGGTTCATATACTAAAAAGTCATAAGGAGGCGATCGGCTGGACCATTGTAGACTTAAAAGGGATAAGCCCTTTGACATGTACACACAGGATCTACTTGGAGGAAGACACGAAACCGAGGCAAGAGACAGAAAGACAGCTAAATCCAAATATGATGGAGGTAGTAAAAAAAGAAATAATCAAGCTTCTGGACGCTGACGTAATTTACCCTATTTCTGACAGTAGGTGGGTAAGTCCGGTTCAAGTCGTGCCCAAGAAAACGGGCGTGACAGTAAAGAAAAATGCTGAAGGTGACTTGGTACCTACCCGAGTACAAAATGGGTGGCGCGTTTGCATTGATTACAGGAAGTTGAACTCATACACTAGAAAAGATCATTTCCCTGTTCCTTTTATAGATCAAATGCTTGAAAGATTAGCCGGAAAAACTCACTTTTGTTGCCTTGATGGATACTCAGGTTTCTTTCAAATTCTAGTCGCACCAGAGGACCAAGAAAAGACCACTTTTACATGCCCATTCGGTACATTTGCGTACAGAAGGATGCCATTCGGTCTTTGCAATGCGCCGGCCACCTTCCAAAGATGCATGATAAGAATATTTTCTGAATATGTAGAAAAAATTATCGAAGTCTTTATGGATGATTTTACTGTATATGGGAGTTGTTTTGATGAATGCCTTAAAAACCTAACGATAATTTTTGAGTAGGTGCATAGAATTTAATCTTGTCTTGAATTATGAAAAGTGTCATTTTATGGTAGATAAGGGTTTAATTCTGGGTTATGTTATTTCATCTAAAGGAATTGAGGTCGATAAGGCCAAAATTGATATTATAAATTCTTTGCCTTATCCCTCCACTGTGAGAGAAGTTCGTTCTTTCCTTGGCCATGCAGGGTTTTACAGATGCTTCATAAAAAACTTCTCGAAGGTAGCTGAACCACTGTGTGAGTTGTTGCAAAAGGATAAGAAATTTGAGTTTGACCTAAAATGTAAGGAGGCATTTGATACACTCAAGCAAAAGTTAGTCTCCGCTCCTATAGTGCAACCACCAGATTGGAAATACTCATTTTAAATTATGTGCGATGCCAGCGAGCGCAGTGTAGGAGTCATGTTGGGGCAAAGGATAGACAAAGAACGACATGTCATAAGTTATGCCTCGAAAACCCTACATGTTGCGTAAAGCAACTACACCACTACGGAAAAAGAAATCTTAGCCATTGTATTTGCTTTAGATAAATTTCGGCCTTATTTATTGGGATCTAAAGTAATTATTTTTTCTGATCTTACATCCCTCAGGTACTTGATTTCGAAGAAAGAAGCAAAACCGATGCTCATTAGGTGGATTTTACTGCTCCAAGAATTTGACATTGAGATTCGAGACAAAAGGGGATGCAAAAATTTAGTGGCTGACTACTTAAGCAGAATAAAAGTACCTTTTGACGATATCCCTATTAAGGAAGAATTCCCTGATGAGAGCCTATTCTCGACTGAGGTACGTCTCCTATGGTATGCAGATATAGTAAACTTTCTAGCCACAGGATCATTACCCACTGAGTTAGCACGCTCTGTGAGAGACAAGCTTAGACGCGACGCTCGATATTATATTTGGGATGACCCATACTTGTGGAAACACTGTTCAGACCAGATAATACGAAGATGTGTTCCAGAAACTGAGGTAACTTCTATCCTTAATTTTTGTCATGCTGAAGCTTGCGGAGGTCATTTTGGCCCTAAGCGGACCGCTCATAAAGTGTTAGAATGTGGGCTATATTGGCCCACAATTTTTCGAGACGCATATAACTTTTGTAAATCTTGCGATAGGTGCCAACATACAGGTAACATCACTAAACGAAATCAAATGCCCATTTCCCCGATTCATGTATGTGAAATCTTTGATGTATGGGGCATCAATTTCATCGGCTCATTTATTTCTTCATTTGGTAATGTATATATAATTCTTGCAGTAGACTATGTTTCTAAGTGGATAGAAGCAAAGCCTACTCACAATGATAATGCCAAAATTGCTATGGAGTTTTTAAAGCGAACTATTTTTTTTAGGTTTGGCACACCTTGAGCCCTGATTAGTGATCGTGGTACCCACTTTTGTAATAAGGTCATGGAGGCACTGTTGGCAAAATACAGAGTCCACCATCGTATAGCTACGGCTTACCATCCCCAAACGAACGGTCAAGCTGAGGTCTCAAACAGGGAAATCAAGACTATTTTGGAGAAAACAGTTCGTCCTAACCGAAAGGATTGGAGCCTTCAGCTAAATGACACACTTTGGGCCTATCAAACTGCGTATAAGGGACCGATTGGTATGACCCAGTATCAACTTGTTTTTGGTAAAGCTTGCCACCTTCCGGTGGAATTGGAACATAAAGCCTATTGGGCCATTCTACAGTGTAACATGGAGTTAGAACCCGCAGGAAAGGCAAGGAAATTAGACATCCAAGAGTTAGAAGAAATTCGCAATGATGCCTACGAAAATGCTCACATTTATAAAGACAAAACAAAATTGTTTTACGATAAGAGAATAGCTCAGAAGCATTTTTCGGTAGGAAAAAAAGTTCTACTTTATAATTCCGTGTTAAAGTTATTCCCAGGTAAGCTTCGATCACGATGGTAAGGACATTTTATTGTTACTAAAGTGTTCACACATGGAGCCGTTGAAATAGAGAGTGAAGAATCTGGAAAGCGGTTCGTAGTCAATGGCCAGCGGTTGAAGCCGTTTTATGAGAATTTTCAAGCCCACTTGGTTGAGAAAATCCATTTGGAACCATTATAGAACCAATAACGACGTCGAGCTAACGACGTTAAACAAGCGCTTGTTGGGAGGCAACCCAATTTTTATTTTTATTATTATTTATTTTTTTCTTTACTTTATTTATTACTTTATTTTATTTTATTTTACTTATTTGGATATTAATAAATTTTTCTTCTTTTGCTTAGATAAAACAAAGCGAAAATACGAAGAAAATCGTTGAGCAACGCTTAGAGCGCATTGAGGCCCGACTTGAAACCTTTGGCCAGCAACTGACTAAGCTCATTGCCATCATTTGCGATCGACAGTAACAACACGGGGAGTTTTTCTAAACTTTTCTACCTATTTATTTCTTTTCGTCCACATTGAGGACAATGTGCTTTCAGTAGGGGGAGGTACTCTTCGTTATTACTATAATTTTCTGTTGTGATTTTGGTTATTGTTGCTGGTGTTGCTGCTTGAGACTTTATTTTGTCTATATTTATTTTTTTGGAATCTCCTGCCTCTTTTCATGCCCAAGATTTTTACCAAGAATTGCCTACTGTTTGACCTACAAGTAGGATTCTTGTTTTCTGAGAAAATTACGAATTTTCCATAATTGATGCCATCTCCACTGTTTTATTCTTATCAGACTAAAAATAATTGTGATTCATAAAGTTAGCTTTATCTTACTTTTCGTAAAATTGATCAAGTTTAAATACAAAGTAGACACTTAATATGTTTGCATGCTAAAATATGTTGATGACTATTAAGGTAATTACTGAAACTTATTTTTGACACTTGATTATTTTTTCTCTAAAGTCCTCATAAAAAAAGTTATTATTAAAATGTCGTTTAATGTTTCCGTGGTTATGAGTGCAGCTTAAAAACGTGACTGACTGAGTAACCGGGGTAGGGTGCTTGGGTTGTCATCCTATTTCGCGTCAAAAGGTTGTGTGACGTGTTAGGTAAAACTCCGCTAACCGGAATTAATTTTTAAGAACATGTTGGGCTGAGTAACCGGGGTGGGGTGCTTGGCTATCATCTCTCTTCGCGTCAAAAGGTTTGATGTGTTCTTAAGAAAAATTATAATAAATTAGGAGTTTGCTGGGCTGAGTAACCGGGGTGGGGTGCTTGGCTGTCATCTCTCTTCGCGTCAAAAGGTTCAGTATATTTCTAAAGCATAAAAAAAGAGAAAAAATAATAATTTGGGGACTAAAGGAGGAAAAAAATAGAGTGTCTTGGTATGTTTGGTAATTTACCTAATTTTCATTAAATAATTCAAGTTGATTCTAATTTTTGTGCGCATTAATTGGAAAACTTTTTCTGTTTTACTTAAAGCAAGTTTAGGGTTCTCTTTATTTTTCATATGCATTTTGACTGATTTTTATAAAACTTTGAAGTTGTATTTCTTTTATGGCAGAATCTAACTTTCACAGTAGATAGGAACCATATTTGAGGGCAAGCATAGGCTAAGTAGGGGGGATTTGATAACACTCTAGAATAACATATTTTTATGTATTAATTATGTATTTATTCTGAGTATGATCCTGTTAATTTGAGCTATTTATGATCTTTTATCTCATAGGGACTAAATTTGAGGCAAAAGCAAAATTAAGGGTCAAAAGCGTGAATTTAGAGATAAAATGGGCCAATGTGCGACACAAGGAAAAGTTGGTGCCAAAAGTGCAAGCATGGAGGACAGAAGGGTTGAAATGCAAAAAGAAGAGATTTTATTCTATTAAACTCTATTTTAATTATATTAGGATAATTAATATTGAGATAATTATTAAGGATTATTTTTAGGATTTTATTTTATCGTTATTTATCTTCAATTAAATGTATTTATCTTTTAGGAATTTAAGTAGGATTAGACTATCTCCCCTAGCACTATAAATAGGGGGTGAAGTGACTCAAAAGGGGATCCCATATATTTTTCTGAAAACACTCTCTCCCCAAAAGTTTAGGCTTTTGTTCTTCTCATATTTCCTTTTAATAAAATCTTTATTTTTATTTATTTATTTTCTTTTCTACCACAACCATGAGCCACTAAACCCATCTAACCGAAGGTTGTCAAAAATTCCTAAAAGAGTTCATGAGGCTTAGAATTCGTACTTAGCCTCCTCGCTGAGTATTCATCGTTTCTCCGCACTACGGGGCTGACGCTTCCGTCCATGTCCCTTAAGAAGTAAGCTTTTCAACGTATGCAAAGGCGGCCGCTTTGTATGTTTTGGGAAGGTTGCACAGTCGGTTCATTAGCTTACTACGTCAGAGGTTGGCGAGCCCAAAAGACAAAATGGCGTGGGATTCGCCATTGAGAAGCGTTGATCTAGCATAAGACGATCCCACAGAAGCGATTGTTGGCTAGAGCCAGGTTCCACTAAATCGTAAGTCTAAATCATTGGAGCTGGTGGTCGTAGGTGTCCTCTTCCACTATAACTGGCTTATTCGGTTTGGGAAGGATCATCTAAAAGCCGAGAATTGAACCCAAGGTGGAACAAGACAACTGGAGGCTGGAATCTCCCATAAGAATTTCCTTTCTCTCAACTCTATTTTTAATTTCTCAAATTTTCGATTCAATATTCTTAATTCTGTTTTTATTTTATTCTTCGTTTCCAGATCCAAACCTTTAATTCTGTTATTTTTTTTTTTATTTTTTTCAGGAACGCAGGTTGTCTTGGGCAAGACTCTACCTGGGATTCCACGGAACAAGATATTGTGCAAATCCAGTCCCTGAGGATTTGACCCTACTTCCCTTTTACTATTCTTTTTCATTATTTATTAGGGATAGGATATTTTTTGTGCTTTCAACGACCGTATCATTCATGTTAGTCTACAACTCATATTAACGATCTGACTAATTGTCTTGTCTTGGCCAAAGACTTGTGGCTTTTACAAGTCAAAAGCATATAGGATATGTCTCCTCATATTAGTTGGAGTGATGGATCATCTCTGGACCACTCTACCACCTTTGTATGCCTTATGTCATACCCAAAATTACCTTAAGCATTTGTTAATAGTGACCCATTTCATGATGAATCAAAGTATGACACTCAACATACAAGATGAGTTAGTGCCACAAGTCTAAGGATTATTTACACTATCGACACATGAGAGTATTTCCATAGGCACGTAAGTGAAATACCAAATGGAACTCTTATAACAAGTCATGTTCAATGTATTTGTTCTTATAACAAGCACCTACATATTATCCTCAAGTATCCTACATTTCAACTTATGAAATTAGTTGCATGCATTGTGTGCATGAAGTCTTAACATGAGTTGACCTTTGAGCATTATCAATGTCCTATCTCGAGAATAAACTGCCAAAATCAATTTAGGAATAATGACTTTAATGCATAGAGATCTCATAATTATAATTCCTTATAATTTTCTTGTATAGCCTAATGTGTTCCATGAGCTTTATCTATACAAGTGTTAAATGTCATATACTTTACTCATGGATAAAAAAATACTTCAGTTTATTATTATAAAACTATAGTAATATCAATACAATTAAATATTGTTTAATCTTTACAAACGAATCATGATTGACTTGTAGGCTCACACTAACATATAATTTGCACTCTAGTGGTGTGATCAAACATTTTTAATTTTATTTATTAAATTATAAATATGGTTTATATGTTGTTAATGAAAATTAATTAAAAATTATATAGTAGAAACAATTAAAATAAAATAACTTTAAACTTACAAAGTATTTAATACATTGTAGTATAAATCATGTAATGGCACTTGTTAGATATTCATGGTGGATATCCAATCCAAATTACACATTATATAGTGTTATCTAATCCTTCTTATTGAATGAGATTAAATCATGAAAAAATCTAAGAATATTTTCCTTTCATAATTACTAAGGAATTTTCCTCTTTTCTTTACCCAATTCTTAATATTATATATTTTTATATTTGATTTATGTGATTATTTTTAATTTATTAAATAACATATTTTTATTTATCTAAAATAATATTATAAATTAAGTTCGCTAAATGATAATATCAGGAAAGAGCTTTTGATAAAATAGTTTATAAACAGTTTAAACGAATTAAATACAAAAAAAGTTTATTTTGTTTATTTGTGTTCATAAACAAACTCATTTAAATTTTATTGAAGCTCTTATACAAGTTGTTTATTGTTTAATTGTATATAAGTAATAATATCATTATTGTTTGTGGAAAAAAAATATTTGGGGCATTAAAACTCCCTGAAATCCTAGCATGCGTCTTTAGGGAATATTAACAAAAAAAAATTTAAAACTAATACATATCATTTACTAAAAGCTACTTGTCGAGTTTATAATAATAACCCTTATTTGTGTCCTTATTTTATTAGGAAATTATTCTGTTCATTGCTAGTGGGATAAGAAAAGCTCCACAAGCTGGTCTAGAATGACATCAAGTGTCACTTTTAATTATTTTATTATTATTTTACTACACATTAAAAAGTGGTATCATTTTAAACCTACTTGTGGAATTTTTTTTACTCCATTGATGGTGCTACTTGCCCAGACCCGAAGGCCCGCCTAAAATTTAGGAGGGTTTGAGTAAAAAAAATTAGACCCAAAAAATGGACTTAAGCAAAAAAAATAGATTCGTTTAAAATATGGTTTGGGCTCGGGCTTGAATATTCAAGGTTTGAGCCTTAAGCCCGACCCAACTCGTTTTTAAGTTTATAATATTTTTTATTATTTTATTTTTATATATACTAAGTAATTTAGAACACATTAAAAAAATAAACTTATACAAAATATATAATATTGCTCTAATGTAAACATTAAAATAATGTTATAAAAAAATTTAATAAATAAAAAATGTATAAAATTATTAAATATTAAAATAATATAATATAAATATTTTAAAACAATTAAAAATAGTATGGGTGTGCGTAAAATGGGGTTGGGTTAGTCTTTTGCAAATATGAGCATGTTTGAACAAAATTTTAAACCTATATTTTGGGTCGGGTCGGACTTGGGCAAAATAAAATATGCTAATATCATACTTAAGCTCAACCTGAACCTGTCCCGACCCGGCCATGAACACCTCTAATGGTGTACATGATAATAATCCTATATTTTATTCATTTATAATATATTTATTTGATTGTTTCATGTCTAAAAAATAATATATATTTATTGTTTGTTTGTTTGCTTATTATTTATAAACATTTTTTGTGAACATGTTCAATTATATGTTTGTTAAACATATTCGTTTAATTTTTATGAGCATGCTTGTTTAATGTTGGCTAATAAATTAATATAACTTAAATAAATGAACATCAACACCTATAACTTTAAACAAAGACGAATGCAATTTTGAAATTATTAATAAATATGAACCAGAGACAAACATGTTTAAAAACAAACAAGTTAGTATAAATCATGCTTAAAAAATCAAGGATTAAATTGAAAAGACGGTAAAAATTAAATAATACACAAAACTTGTCTTGTAGTTATTTATCCCATTGCTAAAATTCTAACTTTCGATTTTTAAATATAAATTTTTAAATATTAAGACTCAAAATTATAGTGGCAAATCAGTAGATATTTTCAATGGATAAAAAAATTTCTTAATTTATTTTAATGTTTTGAAATTATTTTCAAAAATTATTATTGAAAAGTATCGATTTTAATAGTTGTATGCAAAACTCAAATTTCATTTGATTATATGGTCTTGAATCTTCCATATTAAAATAAAAACAAAAAAAATCCTTTCAATTAATTGAATTCATTAATTTTATCTTTCATTCCAAACAAAAACAAGCAATAATTTAATTAATTGCAAGTATGTTTTTTTCCTTTACTTTTAGCTTAGCATGGAAAGATTCGAGATTATATAATCAAAAGAAATTTAAGTTTCATAGTCAATTATTAAATTTGAGTTTATTTCATTAGAAATAATCTGGAAACACAAAGTAAAATTTAAAAGTTTTTAAAAAATAATTAATTTTAATATTATAGAAATAAATCGGTTGATATTATCAATTACTAAAAACTAATTTCAACAATTTATTAAATTTATTTTGATGTTTTGAAATTTAAAATTTTAATGTTAATTTTTTTAAAAAAATTTTGACTTTAGGATAAACAAGTACAATTTGACAATTTTTGTATATTAGTTTAATTTCTATTTCTTTTTCACTTTAATGCTTGATTTTTTACCTCGATCAATACTTAAAAATCTATTTTTGGGTGACTAAAATGAAAACGACTTAAAAATTAAGTGACCAAAATGAAAGTACAAACATGATATTGCATGGTCAGTTAACCCCCGTTAGAGATTTAAAACTTCAATGACTAAAATGAAAATACCTTAAAAAATTGGGTAACCAATTAAGTAAGTTATCCTATAAAATTTAGAATTTATGAAAGACTATATAACTACATACACGAGAGAAATTATTTTTTCCCACCACATCATCCATCCTCCCTTTCCAATTACAATTTATTCCATGTCATTTATATATAATTTTGCTAATTTTTTTAACTTAAATCTCGAACCTTAAACTCTAAAATCTAAATTCTAATCTTAAAATGTCTAAATTTAGGGTATAAGGTAAAAAAAATCAAAATTATATATCAATAAAATGAATAAATGTACTAAAATATCAGTAAATAATTAAAAAAAGAAAATAAATAATCTGATGGAAAAAGTTTATAAAATAATTTATCTGGAGACAAAGATGAATTATAATAATAAATTAAAATTAAATAATAAATATATAACCAAAAAAAGGAATAAATAAAGATGGTTTGCCAGTTGGCACTTGAAGATTAAACAAATGAGCTGACTTTAAAGAGCCTACCACTTCCTTTGGTGAATGATCCAAGAATTCACAATTTACAGTTTCTCAAGCACTAATTAATGGAGATTGATAAAATAATGAAAAAGAAAAGAAAAAAATGGTAAAAAATATTACCTTTCTTAGTACTCAGTAAACAATGAAAAAACCAAACCCAGACATAGAGAAAAGTCAATAAGGGTACCCTATTTATTTTCTTTCTTTTTCCTTTTGCCCCTCCAAAGACTTTATTTTGTGTTTCTTTATCAGTCAATATACTATTCTAAGTTTTTTTTGTCCTTATTTTGTAAGCATTTAATTCTTTTACATATATTTGTTACTTTTCTCTATTGAGAACAAGGGAAGGATAGTCAACAATTGGGGAAATTCAAGTCTTGTACAGCTGTGGTTTGTTTGTTCTTAGTTTTTTTTTTCTTCTTCTTGTGAATTGGGTGTTTTGGTGGATCGGTAAGGAAAATTCTAACATGCCCATTTCATGATTTTGTTTTGATTTTCTGTTTATATAGGAAAATTTAGGCCTGGGGGTGTTTAAAGTTGTTTTTGTTGCTGGGTTTTTTTGTTTTTGCCTGTTTAATGTTCTTTGATTATGCAGGTTGAGAAATTCTTGGGGGGGAAATTATTTTCTTTTAGATGTTGAGTGATAATAGATAAAGAAGTGAGAAGTGTGGAGGGGGAATTGAATTTTATGGATAATCTATGTTGCTTCAACTCAGTCTATTCTCAGGTCAGCATATATTCAGTTCAATCTTTTCGATTTAACTTTGAATATTTGAATTATCCAAGTCTATATATCAGTTTCCTAGTTGTTCTCATCATATGTTTCCTAGTTGTTCTCATCATATGTTTATGTATATAACTGTATATATTTGGTTGGTGATTTCAATTAGATTCTTGTAAGGCCATGATCTAGTTTAGTGGTAGCTTTGACTTTATGCCAGATTCTATGTTTCATTCACTTTGAGTGCATAGGCTATTGTAGCTCAGTGCCAAAGCCTTTTTTTGGTTTTTTTTTTTGGGGGGGGGTGGGGTGGGGGTGAGGGGGGTTCAAAAAGAAACAAATGAAACATGAAAGTATTTTTTGAGATTTGAAATGCTACCTTTAAATTATGGGAATATTTGGGGCTTAGATGATTGCAGTCTGCAGAGCACTAGAATCCTGAAATTGAGTTATTTCAATAAAACAGGATACCTTTGTTTTAGTGAGGACACTGAAAAATAAGTTTGAAACAGTTTTAATGCATTTTATCTGTGGTGTTTTGATTTATTCTGATGTTATATGCGAAATACGGAAGATATACCGTACTGGTTTTTCTATTTATGATTCATTTAGGGTTGTTGATATCTGCATTTTTATTCCTTTTATAGTTTGTGTTGGATCTTGAAAGCATTGAAAAATATCGCTAGTTTTTTGCTTGTATACTAATAAAAATATCTTCGTTTTAGCTTTACTCGGTTTTTTTTCTTAGTCTTTTTGAAAGCTTCAGGGCAGATTCTCTGTTCTGTTGTTTGGTTAACAACTAGAGGAATCGAGGCAATGGTTTTACCCTGCGAAAGTGGTCATCATGATCTCCCTGGTTCTTGGTTTTCAGGAATCAGTTAAAAAAGTTCTCTTATATACTATTCAGTTTTGAATTTGATGTTGCTCATGTGGAAACACGATCCTATGAAACTTTTCACTGTTACGGTTTGTTGGTAATTAGAAAGATGATACCTAGATAGAGCTTGGTTGCTGTTTCTTCTTCTCCTTTGCTTTCTTTCAATTTGTGTTTGGCTGCAGTCCATTATGTAATATCATAAAAGTTTTTATCTTTTAGGGAAGACGTTCTTCGTGTAGCTCTGGAAAGGGTAGAAGCCATCAGGGGCTTGTCAAGTATGGCTTCACCTTGGTGAAAGGAAAAGCAAATCATCCCATGGAGGATTATCATGTTGCAAAGTTTGCTCAGCATCGGGGACATGAGCTCGGACTTTTTGCCATATATGATGGCCATTTGGGAGATAGCGTACCAGCCTATCTGCAAAAGCATTTGTTTTCCAATATCTTGAAGGATGTGAGTTCTTGATTAATCCAATATGAATAATTCATTAGGGCTTAGGGGCATCAGATACCACAGTCAAACAGAATAATTCTTGTCAGTTAAATGCTACACTCGAAAAAGAGTGTCTTTATTGATCTAGCAATGGTGATTGCTGTTTAAAATTATCTTCAAAAATGAAAGGCAAAGCTATAAATTTTTTAATTGGCGTTGAAATGATGGTGCTTTGATTCTTATTGTTATAGCCCCAACTCCCCGGCTGCTTTTGTTGGCTGTTAAATTATGTCCTTGTGTTATGTAATAACTTGCAGGAGGAGTTTTGGACCAATCCCAGGGGGTCCATCTCTAAAGCTTATGAGCAGACAGACCAAGCAATTCTCACACACACTCCCGGCTTGGGTCGAGGGGGATCCACTGCTGTCACTGCAATTTTGATAGATGGGCGGAAATTATGGGTTGCCAATATTGGAGATTCACGTGCTGTTCTCTCAAAGGAAGGGCAGGCGATACAGATGAGTATCGATCATGAGCCGAACACAGAGCGTGGCAGCATCGAGAACAGAGGTGGCTTTGTCTCAAACATGCCAGGTTATTATTTCACATCTCCCCCGTGCATATGTATGATTTTCTGTTTAAGGAAAATTTGTTTACAGATTGAAAGTAAATAATTTCTCTAAACTTAATAGAAAGCTTATTGATTGAGATTGCTAATCTATCGCACTATATCGGTTTAGTTATTGCCTCCGAATGCAAACTAATCAGCACTAAAATTTTGTATGATGATGACTTTTACTGTTACTCGTTGATAATCAATCTTGTTGGGGCATATTTTTCCCCAGGGGATGTGGCAAGAGTGAATGGCCAACTTGCTGTTTCTCGCGCATTTGGAGATAAGAATCTTAAGTCACACCTCCGATCCGATCCCGACATGAAAACTGTCGATATTGACTCGGATACCGAACTTCTCATCCTTGCAAGTGATGGATTATGGAAGGTGATCCATGTCTCTCTTTGTGAAGACCAACAATGTCTAATTTATAGTTTATTTTGTTCTCATTTTTGTATGCAAATTTAATCCAGGTCATGTCCAATCAAGAAGCCGTTGATATTGCGAAAAAGACCAAGGACCCGCTTCGAGCAGCTAAAAGGCTAATAACCGAGTCACTGAACCGAGACAGTAAGGATGATATCTCCTGTATTGTAGTTCGTTTCAAGGGTTAATTGCAAAACCAAAAATGCAATGGAAGAACAGTTCCTCGATTGAATGAGATACGATTCAAAAGGGTAAACACCAACTAGCAATCTCATTGAAAATGCATAATGCTGAAAGTTTGTAGTAGATTTCATTATCGTTAAGGTACCCCATTTGATAGGAAAGAAAGTAAAAGAGTAGTAATCTAATGGTTGAAATTCATGCATACGATCATATCGATGTATGCTATATGTTCTTGGTCGAGTCATTAGATTAGACGTGTTCCTTTCAATTTTCCTTTACTTTCCTTCTTACCAAACAGAGTGTTAGTGTTTGTGGCGGCAAGTGGTGGCTTGGCGGCTTGGCGGCTTTGGTATTTGGTTGAATTCTTCATTGTAGATTCATTTCCATCATTTTATGTATAATTTTGCATTGCACCTCTTTGAGGCATTGAAGATGGAAAAGCTCAAATCTGTTGAAATAGCTTCAACTCTTCAGATTTTTTGAAGTCTAATTATGTCTTCAGTCCTTATACTTTTCAGATTTTTGCAATTTAGTCCGTCTACTTGGTCGATACATTGATAACTAATTTTTGTTAAATTTAAATATGTTTTATAAATTGAATTTTAATTTTTTTAATCAGAGATTTAAATATTAATGGTCAAATTTAACGAAAATTTATTAACAGAACTTTGTAATATATAAGCATCTTTTAGATTTCATTAATCACACCCTTTATAAATTATAACCATCCTCTTCATAGTAGATATTATTGTGCGGGTCTCACAAAAAAGCGCTTTATACATACCCTCAAATGACAAAAGAAAAATGAGAACTCCCTACCATTTCTCTCATCTTCTCTCACATGAGAACCCCGTTTTAGATATTTCATGAAGTGTAGGTTCTCTCCCTTTTTTTCACCATCCTTTCGAGATCATTCGTCTTTATGGCTCCCCTCCTTTTCAGGGTGAATCATTTCTAAACTCTCAATCTAAAGCTTGTATTAATTGTTGGTGTAGTAAGCATGGTATTTTAAGATACACATCGCTTCATCTAGTGTTGAGCTTTCTAAAGCTCTTGATCTTTTCAGGTTGCATATCTCTTAAGGTATCTTATACTTTAAGATACACCTCACCTCATTCGGCGTCGAGCTATCTGAAGTCATTGGCTTTTTTAAGTCATGTACCTTTTAAAGTGTCATATCTCTTAAAATACACATTATCTCATCAAGTGCCAATCTTTTTAGAGCTCTTGATTTTTTTTCATATTGTATATCTCTTAAGGTGTTATCTCTTAAGATACACCTCAGCTTATCAGGTGTTGATCTTTTTAAAGCTATTGATCTTTTCAGGTCGCATACATTTTCTAGTATTGTATCTCTTATGAGAAGAGGTGTCAAGTTTTTTAAAGCTTTTGATATTTTTAGGTCACAGAGATACACCTTTCCTCATCTCATCTGGCGTTAATCTTTCTAAAATTATTTTCCATGTCACGTATTTCTTATAATACTTTGCCTTCTTAGCCAATTAACTTTTCAAAGTTGACCTTCCCAAGTCATGTACTTCTTAAAATATTTTTCTTTCTCTACTAAAAAAGATTTCGTCCAAGACACTGAAGTTTCGCCCATGCTTTTTGTCCTAGAGAAAATAACTTTCTCTTTAACTTGAGAGCAATTGCTCTCATCTATTACCGAAAAAAAAAATTTCTCTCATTGGGAGTAATTTCTCTTACCATGCGCGGCACTATAAAAAGGTTAAATCTCTAACAACATTTAACTGTACATGTCACATTATGTTTATATTTTCGTTTTTATTTTGGTCACTTGAAAAATATTTTTTAAGTATTGATTGGAGTAAAAAAATTAAGAATTAAAGTGAAAAAGAGATAGAAACTAAAATAATACATAAAAATTTTCAGACGGTACTTCTTTATCCCAGAGTTGAAATTCTAAATTTTTCTTTAATATTGAAATTTTATATTTCAAAATATCAAAATAAATTGAACAAATTGTTGAATTTTTTATCCATTAGTAATGCTAAACGATTTTTTACTATAATATTATAATTAATTAATTTAATTTAATTTAAAATTTTAATTTTATGTTTCCCGATCATCATTAATGAAATCAATTAAAATAACTCATATTTAATAATTGTCTACAAAATTTAAATTTATTTTGATTATATAATCTCGAGTCTTTCATACTAAGCTAAAAGTAAAGAAAAATTATTTGCAATTAATTAAATTAATTGCTTGTATTGTCGTTTGGGTAAAAAAGCGATGAAAAAATTTATAAATTTTGTTTGGAATGAAGATAAAATTAATTAAGTTAATTAATTGTAAGGTTTTTTTTTTACTTTTATTTTAGCATGGAAGATTTAAAAAATCATATAATCAAAAGAAAATTGAGTTTCGTAGACAACTATTAAAGACAATACTTTCATTGATAATTTTTTAAAATAATTTCAAAATATTAAAATTAAATTAAATAAATTGTTGAGATTTTTTTATCTATTGATAATGTCTACTGGTTTGCTACTATAATTTTGAATCTTAATATTTAAAAATTTATATTTTAAAACCCAAATTTAAAATTTTTAGGAATGTGGCAAACAAGTACAAGTTGACAATTTTTTTACCCCAATCAAGACTTAAAAAAGCTAGGTTTTTGGTGACCAAAATGAAAACGACCTAAAGTTGTGTGACTAAAACGAAAGTGCAAACATGACGTGATGTGTACAATTATCTAGAGATTCAATGCATAGGTGACTAAAATGAAATTTTTCTAAAAGTTGGTGACCAAATTGCAAAGATTTCATTTTAAGTGACCAAAATGAAAGCTTTCTAAAAGTTGATTGACTAAGTAGGTAGTTTACCCTAATTTTAATTAGTAGAGGTCAAAACTAAGAAATTCGGATCAGTCAACAAAATTAACATCAGCGATACGGCACGCAAAATTCCCATACCTACCAAAGCCCGGCGCGTATTATTTACGCGCTGCTTAACCATTAATCCCTGCTTACGCCTTCCTGTAGCAAATTTCATTCCTCTTTGATCAAATAAAAAATCCTTGGTTAAAACCCTCCCAAAACCCTTTTAGCTGCTCCGCCATTCTTATTTACCTTCATTTTCTTTTTCCGAACCGATCATGTCAAAAACGCTGAATCTAATAAAAACCAACGCTTCCAACCCCAAGGTATGGATTGTGGCGGGAATAACGGTGGCCGGAATTATAGTGGTCGCGGAGACCCGTAGAAGGAGGAAAAAAGCGATGATCATCAAAAGAGAAGATTTTGGCGCTTTCATGGAACGCTTCGAATTGATTCCTTTTCCTCAGCCTCCGCCGCCCGCCGCCGAACTTCCACTATCGGGCCTTACGTTTGCCATCAAGGACATGTTCGTAATTCCATCACTATGTCTTTCCCCCTTAGTTAATACTTTCTATCATATTTTTTTAATCGTTTATTTATTTATTTTTTAATGATCGTAACAGATTTGATGTGAAGGGTCACGCGACGGGGTTTGGGAATCCCGATTGGCAAAGAACACACGAGGTTGCTGACAAGACGGCGGTTGTGGTCACTGCTTTGTTGAAAAACGGGGCTAAATGTGTTGGCAAGACAGTTATGGACGAACTGGCTTTCGGGTAACCTTTTATTTCGTCGTTTCATATTTCCCATTTCTTTCTAGGAAGAATATATCTAGTACAATGTAATATTTTTCTTTTTGTTAATGTTAATAGAATAACTGGGGAAAATAAGCATTATGGGACACCTACAAATCCAAACATGCCGTCAAATGTTCCAGGAGGTTCTTCAAGTGGTTCTGCTGTTGCAGTTGCTGCTGAACTTGTGGACTTTGCTCTAGGTAACTTTTGCTGCTGAATCTTGTTGATATACAGGTTGTTTTCTTCCTAGTGTTATCTATAAACATATAACACTATTTTGATGACTTTGTAGGTACTGATACAATTGGTTGTGTGAGAGTTCCTGCATCATTTTGTGGTATTCTTGGGTTCCGTCCATCTCATGGAGCTGTATCTACGATTGGAGTTCTTCCAAATTCACAAAGTTTGGATGCTATTGGTATTGTAATGTGGCATTCTTGTTTGTAATATTTTGTTGCCTTTCCCTGCAGATTATAGGTGTTGATATCTTTAGCTAGTATGAATTATGATTATGCCAACTCGCTTTGCCTTGACCTACTTTCTCTTTTTACTAAAGTGTGGCGTAACTGTTCACGATATATTAATGGATGGATACTGCTCTGATAAACAGAGCAGTTCCCTCTAGGTTTTTGTAGCATATGTGTTGTTTGTTATAAGGATGCCCAGTTTCATATATTTAGTAGGCATTTAATATTCTAATTTCTTGCTTAGCATTAAAATTCTGGAGAGGTCACATTGCTGTTTTCTAGAGTTCCTTTGTTTCTATTTACTGATTTTGTCAAATTATTATATCTAAGGATGGTTTGCTCGTGATCCATCTATTCTACATCGTGTTGGGAATGTTTTATTGCAACTAAAAGCAGTGGAACCCAGAAGGGGAAGGCACCTTGTCTTTGCTGATGACTTATTCCAGCTTTCAAAGGTTCCCAAGCAAAAGACAGTGCATGTTATTAGCAAAGCAGTTGAAAAGCTTTCTGGCTGTAAGTTGTATGGCCATCAATTTTATTCATATCAGTTGCTATTTTCTGGTTTGAAAATCTTAATTATAGTCTACTGCTACCTCTTCTGTCACAATGATGTGAATCTTGCTTCTTGATGTGTCGACCTCTTGCTAATTGCACAGATCAGCTGCCAAAGCATGTCAACTTTTGTCAGTTTATTGCTTCGAATGTACCCAGTCTAAAGGGTTTTTGTCAACATTCAACAAACCTGCAAAATGGAATTTCTGCTTTGCAAGCCCTTTCATCTGCAATGGTGTCATTACAAAGGTATCTAAGAATACTGTCATTACATGCAGGACCATATACCTCTTGCACCTGCTTCAGTTGTTGCAACCCTTCAATTGGGATATAATAATCATCATTGTTGTGCAGAATTTTGTTTCTGGCTTTGTAGACGACCTATTTACCTAATATCTAGTACTTATACTTTTTAGATATGAATTTAAAACAAACCATGAAGAATGGCTTAAAGATGTTAAACCAAGACTAGGACCTGAAGTTTCTCGTTGTGTTTTTGCTGCAATCAACAATACATACGAGAAAGTAAAAAGTTTGTACAAAGTCAGGACTGAGATGCGGGCTGCAATGCAAAGTCTTCTAAAGGTGTGGCAGATTCTTTTCCTACATTCGCTTTCTTTCTGTGTCTATTTTGTTCACACTGCTAAGGTGTTAATTTTCTTGGCCTTTGTTATGGTTAATTACTGTTACCATTTTTGACAATAGTGTGTACTATAGACAATAATACAAATGAGTTGTGTCCCATTTATTGCCAGGATAGTTTTGGTACTATGACAACTTCGTAGAATGATCTTGCCTTGTAATTATAAATAAAAACGTAGTTTTCTCTTTTTCTAATAAGAAATGGGAGCAATTTGCATCTTAGTAACAATTTAAACTTAAAATTTGATATTTGGGAGGTTGTTGCGATAGATGAATTGATAGAATTGATCAGAAGAATATAGTATGAGAGATAGCTAGAATTGATCAAATTAAATATGTATATATATTAAATGTCTGATGTATGCCATTATCATAACACCGTTCAATTTGGGTTTACTTTCATGGTCTCCAAATGGCTTTCAGATTTCTGTTGCTTCTCTTGAAATGGTATGGGCTTGGATGATAGGGATGGCCTGGAATTGGATGATGTCACTTAATTAAGTTGTCCTATTTGTTTCAGGATGATGGGGTATTAGTTATTCCCACGATTGCAGATCCTCCACTAAAGCTTAAGAAAGGGAGTTCCACCGAGTTTCATGATAGAGCATGTGCTTTATTGAGTGTTGCTAGCATGTCTGGGTGCTGTCAGGTGGCTTTTGCTGTCACAAGGCTTAAGTTTTCAATCTTGTATGTTGTTTGTAACCTGGATATCAGACATTTATTTAACCTTGCAATCTCCTCCCAGGTTTCTGTTCCATTAGGAGAGCATGATGGTTGTCCTATTTCTGTTTCATTTGTCACATACCATGGAGCAGACAAATTTCTTCTTGATACAGTTTTGGACATGTATGCTTCTCTGCAAGAACAAGTCAGCATGGCATCCAATTCGGCACCATTGCCTGATCTCAATGGTAATATGGATGCTTCTGAACTGTTGAAGGAAAAGGTTTTCCCTCCTCTAACATCTCCCAATATCTGAATGGTTTGGTTTGCCTAATGAAATTTCTGCAAATGTGAATGATGCCACGGGGTTTATTATTGTTGGGAGTCAGTTTGCACCTTGTTTGATTATAAGTTGTTTACTAAATGGCATGTTAATTGATGAGTTCTTACAATCATCTTGACAAGAAAAGTGGGAAGAATGCTTGTTCTTTAGATGGCTAAGTTATTATACCTGTAAAGAACGATGGATAACTGCTATTCTCTCTTAATTATTTGCTCAACTTCTGCTTTCTTATGTTGCAACATTTCTAAGTAATGTAGCATCCAGGCCCCTCATGTTCATATGGTATACCATTTTGTTCTTAAAGTCATTAAGAGCGAGTGTGATCAGGATCAAAAGTAGTATTTTCTCTGTTAAATGCTAGTGAACATTATTTTTAGTTTCGGTGTCTGCAGCGTTAGCACTTGTTATTATTTAAAGTAGTATGTTTGGTTTGCTGTGAGTTTTAATTCACAGAAAGGTCTGCCGTTGTAAGGCTTTTAATGACAAGTTCCATTTCAGGGAAATGCTGCTTTTAAGGGAAAGCAATGGAACAAGGCAGTTAATTATTACACTGAAGCTATTAAGTTAAATGGGACAAATGCAACATACTATAACAACCGGGCAGCAGCTTACTTGGAACTAGGATGGTATGCTGTCTCTAATAGTTGTTGCTACCAAGTTCATTACATTGTTTCACATTCACATACTTCCGAAGGGATCTGACTTTTGAAAATGCAGCTTTCAGCAAGCTGAAGAGGACTGCAACAAGGCAATATCACTTGACAAAAAGGTAATGAAATATCTTCTTTTTTTTTTTTTTTCAAGTTGAAATGTTGGAACTTTGGAATACGTATGCAACATGAGAACAAAGCTGTTATACTCGAGTGATACAATTAGTCAACTAATACTTCTCTGCAGAATGTGAAGGCATATCTGAGACGTGGGACGGCCAGAGACTCACTACTCTGTTATAAAGAGGCCCTTGAAGGTGAGAATACTTTAATAATTGATGAAATAGTTTAATAGTTGAAGGCCCTTGAAGATGAATACGGTGTTCAAATCTGTCATAAGTGTGAGAGAGATGAAATAGTTTAATAGTTGATGCATGTTTCACTCTGCAATCCTATCACCCCCTTGATCTTAGAACAATAATTTTCCTTTACCCCCAGCATGATCAATTTGTATTTTAAAAGTTTACAAATTCAACACTATGCATCATACCGCTCATCTTAAGCAGTTTCGATTTTGCTAAGCTCTTGAGTGGTTTCTTGGTTTGGCATTTGCAGATTTCAAACACGCATTGGTTCTAGAGCCTCAAAATAAAGTAGCCAACCTCGCAGAAAAAAGACTACGAAAACTGGTTAGTTGATACTGCTCTTCTCTGCTTCGCTTCTTGTCTAACAAATACGAAACAAGGTTGATTGAAGATAGGCGCAATCTTTGTGCAATTTACCCGAACCTTCGGTAAACGGAAAATCAAAGTAAAAGCATGTTGGTTAGAGGGTGCTGCTGGTGCAGTTTTTGGCCGCAATTTCTTTTCCTTCGACACATTGTTTCTGTGTAATCAGTATATGTTCGACCTATGCAATCTTGTTGAGACACCAATACAATTAAAAGTTATTCAACTGCTAGTTTAGCATTTATGTTGAATAGGAAAAAGGAAAAAAAAAGTGGGGGTTAAAAAGTTTCTTATATGGTGAAAAATAATGCTAGTTAATAGTTTTTGATTGTTTAGTAATTGTTGGAAAAAAGTGTGAAAATTCAAATATTATAAAATATATTTAGAATACTAGAAGTTCAGAGATCAAGGAGAATTCTTCTTTTTTTCCCTTCAGAAAATCGATTTTCAAATAGTAAAAGTTCGATTTATTGGTTTTTTTTTTCTTAATTTGTGCTTCACAAGAACCGCAAAAATTGCAGCGTAGAAAAAAATGGTTTTTCTTTTGAATTTAGAGATTAAATTGTCACACAATGCAAACATTTTCACATTAAAATTAAGAAACGAATTGTTTGCAAAGCAAAGGAGGAACTTGAAAGCTCGTTTACAGCCATTTAATTTCGTTTTTTTTTAAATTTAATAATATTAAAACTTAATACAGAATTTGGCATCTATGTTATTTTTGTCATTTGGGTACCTAATTCGGATTTCTAAATTTGATTTGATGAAATATATAATTAATTATTTTTTATTAAATCAATCTTAAACCTAAATTAAAAAACAACAATGGGATCAAAATCATAAAAAAATATAAATTTATTAGTATTAACAAAATCAACTTTAAAATTCAAATTAAACACTAAAAAATTAACATTATTATTTTTATAAAAAAAATTAATATAAGTAGTACCTTAAAAAAAGTGTTAATCTCAAGTATAAAAAGCATTATATTAATTATTAATATTTTGTGTTTGATTTTGAGGAATTATGAATATTTTCTGTGAATGGTGATGGATGGAGGAGAATCTTAATAGTTTAAATTATCACTTAATTGGGATGTCCAGAGGCGGGTTTTCCAAAGTTATAATCTTACATACAAGATTCGTTGAACTCCTTAAATGTAGAACGTGCTATGCAAGTGGGGTGGATGGAGATTATCTCATTCCAACTCTTCCCATCTTTGCAATGATGTTGTTAAAAATATTTTGGTTTAATTCAATAGGAGGTCCTTAAATTATGTTCTTTGTTTGAGTTAGGTTTTTTTTTTTTGAACCAAGTGCTTAAAACTTTATTTCATAACTGAAATTGGCCCTTGTTACACTCCTTTAGAAAAAGGTAAAGCCAATCAGATATCGCCACCTGACACTTTTTAATTGGTTGAAACGATTTTTCTTAATGGGACCAATTTCGATTACAAAATAGAATTTAAATACCTTATTCGACAAAACAAAGGGCGTAATTTAAGGAACTCCTATTATATTAGGCCAAATATTTTTTTATCATGAATGTTGATCATATTTATAACCATTTTATATTACACTAGGCATATACTTTTTTTTTTATCTTAGCTTATGAATATAATATTATTTTGCTATCATATTTTTATTTTACTTTGTTAGAATATAATATTTTATTATTTAGTTGACAAAATATAAAATTATTTAATTTTTTTTACTAAATTATAATATGAGTAAAGAAGTTGGAACAGTTTAAAATATTATTAATACACAAATTATTTCTTTTAACGGTGAATATTTTAAGTTCACAATAAAATTAAGAAAATATTATATATCTCTTAAAATATATTTAAATTTTAGTTTTAAAATAGTTAAATTATCATGAAACAATTAAATATAGGCAGGATTATGAGGAGACGTTCAGCCCTGTTGCTAAGATTACCAGGGTTCGTCTCCTTATTGCCATTGCTGCAGCAAGGCATGGGCCTTGTAGTCGACCGGTGCGAGCACGCCGTAAGCGCACTACCGCGAGAGAAACTATCAGCTCCTAAAAAAAGTGCAATCAATACCTCGTCACTCCCATGCATACAATAGCTACGAGCTGCTGTAAGCGTTGTTGCACGAATATAGTTGTTCTTTCTTCCTTGGGCAGGCCTGCCTTTAAGTTTAAGTGATAGGGGCGGAGTCTCAACTACCACACTACTACTATACCACTAGCACTCCACAAGTGGATTAGTTAAGTGACTATTTGATATCAATCACTTTTCTAAAGAAAGTAGAAAAAATCGTAAGAGGAGAAAGGTCCACAGAAGGTTGAAAAGTAGTACGCCCAGTTCACCAGGTTCTACCACTGCAGGGCCCAATCATACTCAAAAGAAGAGTTTGATCCTGGCTCAGATGGAGACATTTCTTTGGCCCCTTCAAAAGGAAATGCGGGCAGGGTTAAGCTCGGCAGAGGGTTCGAGAATAGGGTAGGGTTCTGTCCTTAAGATTAAGATAAGAAAATAGTTTCAAACCTTTATGCATGCACCTCCGTATAAGTGCTGCGTACAAGTTCCGGCCAGGATAATTGGGAAAGATCAAACCAATTTGAACCGCTCACATCACAATAGTAATAGCGTAAAGGCCGTAAGTCGGGGGACGACCATAACATAAGGCGATTAAAAAAAGAAAAAGTTACTCAGGGCTTTCATCACGACCCTCAAATTTGCTATGGTTGTGATTAACATGCTTTGTTAGAGAGGCACGGACTTGTCTTTGCTTGGTGTACACCTTCAGGCGGCTTATACCATTATTAGCTAATTGCGCACCATTTAACTAATTGGACACATAATAATGAGGATGTTTTATTTTCTAATTACCATTATTCTAATGTTATCCATGAATTTGTAATACATCTGTTTATGAGTTTGGTTATTCGCTCAGGCATGAAGATTTGTTCGAAATTTGAGAAGATTTGGGCAAAAATATTAGACTCGAAATATGGACTTGTACAAAAAAATTAGACCTGTTTAAAATATGGATCGGACTAAGGTTTGAACATTTATATTATGTAATTTATAACATATTAAAAAAATAAATCTATACTAAACATATAACACTGCTATAATGCAAATGTTAAAATAATGTTATGATGACTATAAAGTTATTAAATATTAAATTAAAATGATATAAGCAATTTTTAAAAACAATATGAGCGGGCTTGAAATGGTTTGGGTTAATCTTTCGCAAATATAGATGGACTTAGACAAAATTTTAGACTCATATTTTGAGCCGGACCGAACTTAAACAAGTATAAAGTATATTAATATCATGCTTAAATCCGACTAAACCCAATTTGACACGGTCCATAATTACCTCTACTTTAATGTTTAACCGAAGTTAATATATCATGAGTTAAATATTTTTAATTAAATTAAATTACATAAATGTTAAAATTAAATGGTTAAAACTTTAATTTGTAATAAATGACTTCCAGTGTAAATATTATTTTTTTAAAAATATTTTCTCCGCTTATTTTAATTTTTCTAAATATATATTTTAGAAAAAGTTAAAAAATACACCAACTTTCTATTTTTCATAAATTTAGAATTTAATTCTTTTTTTTTATAAAAATGTAGTCTTACTTTACAGAGTTCAATTATTAACATTATAAAAGTTATTTTATTAAATTTAGGTACATTATAACATCATTTTTTTAGTTATATTACTATAAATTGAGTATTACTTTTTAAATTTCAAAATGTCACACCAACAAATTTGACAAAAGAATTTAAAAGTTGGATCTAAGTATTGAAATTTGAAAAGTAGAAAGATTAAATTGTTAAAAATAAAAGTATAGGGTTAAATTCTAAATTTATGAAGAACAGAGGGATCTATGGAATATTTTAACCTTTAGAAAAATAACGGTGTTGGTAACTTGAAACAAAATTGGGTTCGTGATAAAAGCCGTTAACCCATGACAAGCAGCGACCAAAACTGAAGAAAACCATCTGTTTTCGGTTCCCACGGCACCAAAAGATCCCATACTAATTAACGCATTTTTCGAACAAAAAACAAAAACCCAAAACTTCAGATCCCTCTCTATTTGTTTGTTCCTTCTTCCTCTGGAAATTCTTTCCATTTATACAAAAACTCAACCCCAAAAAGAAATTCAAAGGAAAAAGATAAAATTAAGCAACCATGGAGATGGAGATGGACATGATGGAGAACTTGCCATCTACCATATCCCCATTACTCCTCCGGTCGATGGCTTCTTCTGTTTTTATTTATGCTGACAAATTGTTCTTCAACTTAGCTGAGAAATTCAAGCCCTTTGAAATCATTCGTTATGTTCTCATCACTTCCTTTCTATTCTTTCTTCGTTTACTTTCTTTTCTTTTCCTTTCCGATTTACCCCCTAAATCCCAGTCGCATGTTTATACGTTTAATCCTCCCAAAAGCAACGGTCGCTATTTGATTGGTTCTGGGGTCAGCGATTCCGGGATAGCTCGGGCCCTTTCGCAGGTACTATCGATTGTTAATGACATTCCTGTTAGTTCGAGGAAGTACGCGATCGTTCGGTCTTTAGCTGAAGGACTTATAGAAGAGAACCGTAGGGAAGATGCTGAGGGTTTACGTGAAGTGAACCGGGCGGTTTTGTCTTCGGCTTTTTCGAGGACTCTTTCTTATCTTGAGGCTGCTATGGTTGAGTTGGGGCAAGATAGGATCGGTCATGATGGTCTGGACCTGCTCCGGTTCAGTATTGGGTGAAAAGGGCTTTACGGGTGGTTCGGTCTGTTGGGGATGGGGTTTGGGCTAGGGAAGGAAGTGGAGGTGTGAGGGAGGATGTGATCCGGTCTGGGAATTCGGCTGAGAAGCTGGCTGCTGAGCTTCTTTGGTTGGCGCAGAAGTTGGTTGATTGTGGGTTTGGGGAAGAGGCTGTTGAGAGGTGGGCATCGGCTTCAAATCTGGCTTCGCTTTCTCTTTTGGCTGAGCCACGCCTTCAAGGTTCCCTGGTTAAGGTTTCGAGTATGTTTCCCCTTTCTTCTTCCTTTGTTAAATCGTTAACTTTTTCTCAAATTGGTGAATTAGGGTTTTCCCCCCTTCTTAGATACTACTGTTGAATTGGGTATCTTTCGTTATTGATTTGTGCTGAAGTTTCAAAGGGGGTTTGCCATTTTATTATAGGGAGTTAAATTTGGGTCGATTTCATACAATCCTTGATATGAGAAACCATTAATTTATAATCTATTTAATAACTCCCATTTTGATGTAGATTTGAATAAGAATGTCAATTAACAAAAATGTTTAGCCTTTAATTCATGAAATTCGGCTTTTAACTTCAACTCCAAGTGATTGCCTGATTCTGTATGAACTGCAGCTTTGAGGATTTTCGTTGCTGAAGTTTTATCTGTTTATATAGATAGATTTTAAAAAATGGTTGCCAAAAATGGTGGTGAAATACTTCTAAAAACTCTAGTCCTTTAGCCTAATTAATCAATTCTTAGTTTTTTTTTTTAACTTCTTTTGTTGGCTGAAAAGTGCTTAGGGTTGAAGAGGTATTATTCAAGGAGGGACTTAATTCTTTCTGGCGTTTGGTTTCTTTTTTGTGCCAAGTTAGAACCCTGTTAATGTTGTTTTCGTTTCACCAATCTTTCGTTTGTCCTAATTAGCTCTTCCCACAATTTCTTTGAGTTGCAATGCTCCACTTTTTCTCATCTGTTGGAACTTATGTTCTCGTCTTTTCCCTACACGTTCCCCTTTTTTTGATTGACATTCTCATTCCTAGGAGTTTGCAGTACTGTATCACAGTATCTTTCATTCTTAACATAGAAATTAGAGTAGTTTATGATTGTGGTGATTTTACTTGTTAGGTATGGAATTTCACATTTGCGAGTCCGTCCCAAGGTGGAGATGACACTGCCTATCCTTAACTTTTAAGCCTCTATACTAAGATCAATACAAATTATTATCAAGGAAATATAACATTCAAGGTCTTAAACCAGCAATTAATGTGGCTTGCTTATAGTCTCATGAGTTCTGTTATTGCTTATAGTGCAATGATGTTGCAAATGAGGTTTGACAGACTGTTCATTAGGACTTTGTGGTTAGTATTTGCCTTTATAACCAAACCTTTTCCATTTTTATAAGAAAAATTGTTGAATATGTAGTCTCGTGAGCAATCGTGTTTAATAGAAAGTTTCTCCTTTTCACTATGTTTCAAAACATCTGCAACTGATGCCAATCCTACTCATTAGTTAAATAATGACAGTAAAGATCTTTGATCCGCCCATTTGTAGTGTTTCCATTCTAATCTTTCTTCAAAAGGATAAGGACTCAAAAGAAAGTCTCTAATTGCCTGTCATTTATGTTCAACTTAAAAATGTTTCAGTATTAAACGATTCTCTTGGATTTATCCATATATATACTAATTGTTTAAAATAGAAGATTGATGTTCTTACTTATTGCTTAATTATTAAAAAAATGCAGCATTCTTGTTCAAACAAGCAAGGGATATGGAGATGGCACTGGATGAGACTGAAGAATTCTATGAAGAGAGCCGCAGGCAAACAAAGATGAAGATGCTAACGTCATGGTTGCCATTGCTTTGCAGGGCTAGCAATGGCACCGACATGCCAGTGCTCAGCATAAACGAAAAAGCTGAGCTAGAGAAGGTCTTGGAAGAGACCATAGAACTACTAGACCACGAGGAGCAAGAGCAAGTACTCAGCCTGTGGCTCCACCACTTCGCATATTGCTCATCCTCCGACTGGCCCAACCTTCATGCCTTGTATTGTCGCTGGTGTACCAATTCTCGGAAACTCTTGTTACTCCATTGAAGATATGTTCGCCAGAAAGAATTTCTTCTGTAATACAATATATTAAGTTGGTTGCCTATACGGATATGAACCTTTAAACAATTGTTCCTAGTATAAGTCTATTATTTTAGTCATTATCCGAATATATTCATAAAGAAAAATTTGGAAAAGGCTCAGCAAGTTCATGTAGTCCTCTATTGCAACAGGTTTCATTATACAAGGGAAGCATATAGCAACAGCGTCTAAGAAAAGTTCATAAATATACACAACACTATTTGTACAAAATAAGTTTATAGTCTGAGAAAATACATACGTATATTTATCTTAAATACAATTATAACATGAACACGGATATACAGACGATGACCGTAAAGCCAAATTGTTGTTGTAGGCAATTTTGGAAGAAGGGAAGCTACTAGAGCACAAACCGCTTTGAGTAAATGTCAAATGTATATGATGAAGATAGCTGTGGCTTCTGTGATGTTGATCCAAAGAAAACTTTGTTAACCAGAGTTGCAATAGGACCAGATAGGCGTAAACCGGCTTTAGCATCACGAATCGCATTGCGCATCGCATTAAGCAAGCGGCCGTACGTCAATCCAGGTTCGTTTTCCACAGCTTGGATGAAGCTAAACGTCATGGCACCGGTCCTGGTACTGGTTTTGGTGAAAGCCTACAAAGAAACCAATTCAAATAATCTAATGTTATTGGTTTATGTTGATGCATCAAGGCATAACCTCAAAACCATTATACTCACAGTGGTATCTGCAGAAACTTGATTATCATCACAAGCACTAAAACAGTAGGCTAATCCTCCACTTGTACCCTTGTAAAAGGAAGGTTTTCTTTGATCTTCCCATATATAGAACCCTTCCCTGCATAATTCAAAACAAAAAATGATGGGAGGCAATTAAAGATTCATTGAAATGAATAATGATATCAATGTAAAAAAAAAAAAAAGACAAATGGACTGACTTATTCATCCTGCACACGAAAGGCAGATCGAGAATGGTTCCACTGTGGCAGGCATCGATGATGGCATGCAACATGGCTCCTCGAGGCAGTGGCCTAACAATGGTAGCATTGATTTCATCATCGATGATTTTCCCTTCGGTGTCGTGATCTAGAGGACATAAGGCTTCGTCAAATCCATCGACCTCGTCGTTGTCATAATCAATTTGCCGATCACCATGGCCAGAGAAGTGAAACACTAACGAGTCCCCTGGCTGGCAGCCATAGACCAGCCATTTCAGGCCTTTCCTGATGTTCTGTTTTGTTGGGATCTTGTAAGGGTCTTTCTCATCTTCTGCAGATCAATTGAAGCAAAGATAACATAAATAAAAGGTTGCGACAGAGACTAAAATTCGAACTTGATGTATGTCATCTAAATCAACCGAACTAAACTTCGAGTTTAAAGTGATTACAAGGTGAAAAAAATATATATATACAGCACCTGTAAGCATGAGAATGGAGTCAATTGGAAACCCCAGTTTCTCAACAAGAAGATACCTCATACACTTGACATCATTGATGCTTCCTTTAAGTCCATAAGGTTTGCCATAGTAATTCAATCCGCAAAGCAATGCTCTTTTCCTCCCATGCACCGAAACAGGCGATAATGGAGGCCGTGGTTGCGGAGGTCGCTGATGAGGACCATATACGTAGGGAAATGCATGCGTCCCCGATCCATGAGGGCTTTTCATAACAAAAAAAAAAAACTGTCAAAAAAAAAAAAACACATACCGAACAGCAACAACATAACATGTAAAAAGACTGATAAAAAACAAGTAAACCTGGTCCGCCTTGGTCCTATCAACGAGTCATGGACATGACCCCAACGAGCAATGGCTGCGTTGTTGGTATTGGTAATGGTATGGCACACAGCACAACGAATGGATTGTGCTTCTGGTGGAACCATCAGATACAGCTTACATCCATTGCATCGTTCTCTTCTCGCCATTGTGGGTGGAATGGATATACTGCTAGAATGGATCGATGCGTATGTGTCTAATAAAAATGAAGAATTTCAAGGCTTTATTTAAGGGTGGAATGGAAACAGTAAAAAGAATTGACGAGTAAGCTAAAATTATAAGTCTCATCATTTCAGACAAGATTATTCGATCCCTGCAAGAAAATTTTTAGTGCAGAACCAGATTCAGTTTCTTTTTTGTTTTCCTTCAGTGGAATAAATATCTTGGATCCTGTTTGTAGATAAGATTTGTCGTGGTCTGCTAGATTTCTAGTAAAATCAACTTGGTTCATATAGAACCAGACTGAATAATGGTCGCATGTAAGCTTCTTGCACTGAATTTTGTGAAATGTACATGAAAGAACTGGTTTTTTTTTTTTCATTCATGAAAATTAATTTTTCGAAATTTATGGTTGTTTCTAAAATTTTTAAATATTTAATGTATTGGGTATATGTTTTTGTCAACAATTATAATTATACACATTAAATATCCAACAATGATAACAGGCGATATTCAAAGTAAGGACCATTGCTTTGAGGGTATCAAATATCCATTTTTGGGCTAATCTTGACTAACCCTAATAATATTATCTATTAAATACTTGAATTCTGGTTACTTATTTTAATAACTATTTCCAAAAAAGTATTTTTTATAAGAGATGATAAGTACAATTATAATAATTAATATATTTAAATAATAACAATCAAAATCAATATTACAAAATATCTAAATTGAAATCTTATCCAACTTACACAAAATGAGATTCTAATATAGAGAAATAAACTTTCTTTTATTATTTCATTTATTGTATAATGTTAAATTTGTTGTTGATTGAATCCTTGTTCGATTGGTATGAGCATTATTGGCAATGTAAAAGGACGTGTGTTCGAATGCGATAAAGCGCATTATCCTCCTATTTATGAGTTAGGGAAGGGTTATGAGTAGTTATACACATTATGTTAAAAAGATTAGATATGATATTGATCAAAAATGTCATTTTAATTTTTTTCTATATGCTATTACAACATCATTTCATTTAACTAAAACAATTGAATTACTGATTAATTACATATCTATTCCATTACAGCGAACCAAACATAGAGTTAATTTTTTTTACTATAAACAAGAATTTTCTTATCTACTTCTCATGAGTATATTATAATATTCAAGATTCTAATAAAAGTAGAATATGAAAATATATTAAAATGATTATATAATATATGCATGTTGAAATATGTTGGTTATGAATATTTGGAAAGGAGAAGAAGATAACTTAGGATAATATAGCATTTTGTGTCACTTTTCTAATTTAGAAAAAGAAGAAGAAGAAGAAGAAGAAGAAGATTGTTTTTGGCCTTAGATTCCAGGTTGAATTTAATGGTCAAATTATGTATCCAACATGTTTAAATTATACAATTAAATTATTAATGATGTGTAATTCATACTTACATAATAACGGTAAGTGCACAATATTATCGTGAAGTAATAATTACAACGAAGTAAATTCATTAAGAAGTATTTTGAGAAATAAATCTATAGAAAAGTGAGCAGTTGACTTGAACTAATTAACTCTAACTCACTAACTAATTTATTAATACAATGTAAAAAACAATAAAACAAGTAAATATAAAAAATAAATAGAACAATAAAACACACTCTATTAATGTAGTAGTTAATTAAGGATCTATGTTGAATTAATCTTAATTTAGAATGCATCTCCAGATTTAAGCTAAGTGCTTAAAAATCACAAATATATCTACCGCGCACCTTCTTAATCATCCCCAAGTGGTAATCTACAATTATCAACTTTGAATTCAACTATCGTGATTGTCCAATCTTGGTTAACCTTTGATTTGAAAACTCACTTTTTCCTCAACTTTTATTAACCTATCTGTCATTTAAAATTAACAATATTTGCATAAATTAAGAAAACTAACCGTAATCATATTTTCTAAATCAGATTTTAATCGTATTTCAATTATTAAACTATTGATCTATGAACCTCTCAACCATATATATATATATATATATATATAAACAATTTAGCTTAGTGTAGAATTGCAAGCAACATAAAATATACGAGAATAAGCATAAGGAAAGAGAAATAAATAAAACTAAATCAAGTTATAACAAGTTACTGTAATCCATCCAGGTACTAAAAATGACTCTAAAACATTAAAAATTAGCAAAGATTCATTTTACAACAATTTAAGAGATTCAAAACTAATTAAAAATTACTCATAACAGTGCAAATACGAGTGAATAAGAGCCTAAAATATTTGTTTATCAAAGCAACATGTGAGCAAGTGCTAACGGATGCATTCTCCGGCCTAGTGGGAGATCCTTTGCCAGTCCCTTTTCCTCCCTTCACTAACATATCGATGAACTCTTCTTCCGCCCCCAACAGAATTCGATCGGGAATAACTAACTATCATTTATGACATCCATATTTGAAAATATTTTCTCTTAAATTGTGAATATTTTTATTCTTTATATATTTAGAATTTAGTCCCCTTTATTTTTATTTTAAAAATTTTAGTCTTACATTTTAAGTCTAATCATCAACACAGTTAAATTTATATTAAATTCAAGTTAATTACAATATTATTTTTTATCTTAAAATGTTACACCGACATGTAATATTTTACGGAAAATATTTAAATTATAGAGTAACTCAGGGTTATAAATATGATGAGAGGTGTAATTTCTAACCCTCAATTGCAAGTATCTCTTTGAAGCTCATCACAAAAGAATGTTTGAAAGGAAGAAAAAAAAAAAAGGAAAAGGAGAAAAGACATCACATTTGACATTCCTTGCAACTATGGCCACTAATGAATTAATCATTAGAAACCTGGGAGCCCTTGCCTCCGGCTACCAACATCTGAGTTGCAACAAAAACTGTAAATGGCATTAATTATTGAGATACTAAATCTTGAGGTGGGATTAAATGAAATAATGAAAAGATAAATCAACATAAATCCTAATTGAGGTGGGATTAAATGAATTATTAAAAAGAAAAACTTATATAAATACTAATTGAAGTCGAATTAACTCTCAGCTTATATACAATCTTAACTCAATTGAGTGAAATTATACATATTCAATAAACAAGCTTTAGAACAATTTTTAAAGTCAGCACAAAAAAGTTTTTAAAGTCTGCACTCAGTAGAGACAATAACGAAACACTACAAAACAGAGAAAGAAGAGATTATTGTGACCAACGATGTCGATTTTTGGCAATAAGTCAATCGTTGTGAGATGGGTTTTTGCTGAAGATTTGAACAGTGAACTTTCATTGATTAAGGCAGCAATTTTGAGGTATTCTTTTGTATCTATATATACTGAATTTTTGGGGACAATATTATTAAACCCAATAAACAAGTGATCCGTGAAGGCAGTCTGGTTACCAATTGTCACTATATGAAGTCAAATGTTGACGCGCTTCAAATTATTCAACTCAGCTTGAGTCTTTCGGATGCTCAGGGTAATTTGTTGGACTTTGATTCTCCCTTTTCTTACATTTGGGAATTTAATTTCCGAGATTTCGATATTAATCAAGACTACTATGCTAGCGATACGGTTGAGCTGCTCAAACGTCAAGTGATAGATTTTGAGAAGAATAAAGAGAAGGGGATTGATTCTAAAGATTTTGCAAAGAAGCTTTGGGATTACGGCTTAGTTTTCAATTGCTATGATCTAAAAAGTATTACTTGGATTACTTTTCATTAGATTTATGCTAAAGATTCTTACTCAAAGTTGATTTCCTTTGCATCTTCACTCATTCATGGATCAATTAGCTTATTTCTTCAACTACAACATTTTCAGCCTCAAGCGCACCTTCAAGTTCTTGGGGCTGTTAGGCGGTTTAGATAAAATAGCTCAAACATTAAACGTGGCTCATATTACCGGATCAAGTTATCAAGCCGGGTTTAACAGTCTACTCACGCTTCAATATTTTATGAAGCTCAAGAGTGAGAATATTTTTGAATCTAAGTGGAACAAGACGAACTAAATGTTGCTGCCTCCCCTAATATTATACGGACTAGTTCAAACCATAGGATGAAACATTTTGCTCTCATTAGTCTCTTTGGTTTAGAGACATAAAAGCAATGTCATCGAAAATATTATTATAATGAATGAATTATATATTAGTAGTTAATAAGAAAATGATACATTACATGCATAATCAAATGCTAATATGGCTACTTCTCTATTAGGGGATTTGCTTAATAATATAGAACCGAGACTTATTACTGTTTGAAATTATGAAATAACATAAAATGTAGTTTATACTTTCACCTGTTCCAACTGGAGTTTGTTCATTCAACCATCGTATAGCTGTAGGTTTTTTTTTTTTCCATAATTCAAAGGTCAAATTTTATTATTAATCTTTAATGAGAAATGCCCTGATGTGTACTTGGAGACGTAATAGGATTATGAAGAAATTTCATGCAAATCCGAGTGTACAAATTGAGTCGAAAGATCTGCCAGATATTGAAGTTGGCGACTTGGATGCAAGGCAGGTAAGTACTGGTTAGTGAATTGTGACTTGACTAATAAGTCTTAACCTCAAAATATTGAGTGCACTATGAAAGAGAATAAGTGCACCAATTATATCTGTTTGGGTGGAATTGACATATGTATTCTGTATCTACGTATGCATGTTATATTCAGTTTTATGTTCCTAAGAGAGCAAGAGGGAATTCTACCTTTAAAAAATGAATTTATATGGCATCTTCTGCTTAGGCCAAATAGTAACGAAAATTCCACAAGCCTTTCTGCTTCTCATCCGACTGTGTTTTCAGCGCAGACTTCACTGAAAGGTAGTTCTCCCAACATTCAACTGGCTGCAAGGAACTGCTTTATTTTGGAAGATCCACCGGATGACAATAGAAGGAACAAACTGGTTCTGAGAGGTATGTAAACCTTTTTTCAAGCTTATATCTCCTTGCCACTTTGTGGCTCTTATATCTGATGTGAGTTAAAGAGTTTGGCAGTGTTGTCAATGATGCCGGTCATCAGGATGCTAGAATGTCGAAAATTCAGAAAACAAAAGCCTCAAGGAGGACAAGTCCACCCCAGTTTTGGATCAGACAACTTCATCCAGCAACCATGCTGACCAAAATGCTGAAACTTCTCTTCCTGAAGGAAAGGTGACATCAGCTTCACCTAATTGCCTATCCACTGATAAACAGTGTACTATAAAAAACGCATTTTGGAAAACGGGTACCTTTTATCTTCTCATTTTTCTTATTATTCTCGGCAGATGTGATTAAAGAAGGTAAAAGTGAGAGCCACATACCTCTACGGAAACAAAAGATGATAGTAGACTTTATAGGAGTGAAACATTGATGATTTATATTTTTATGCATCGTCCATGAATAAGTTGATGACACAACTTTAAAAATAAAATTAGAAAATTTAGTTTTAAAAATTTACGATAATGTATCTTCATTTGATTTATTGATAGTGTACATTGTCCATGCATCAAAATTTTTAGACTTTGTTTGTTTTTTGGGTTAATTTCACTATATGTCCTCGAACTATGATCCAAGTTTGAAATCGATCCCTGGACTTCGAAAAGTTCTAATCAAATTCCTCAAAGTATCGATATCCTATAATCAAATCCTTATATCAACATCTCCACTAGCTTTATCGTTGAATATGATCATTTCAAATTTGGTGTGAAATATATTTAAAATATATGGGTCAAATTATAAATACGTGTATGTCTATTATTTGAATTGCTTAAAATTTGACGTGTTAAATAAATCCTCATAAATTTTAATGACATTGTGCTTTTTTTTAACATATCAAAGCCAAATTCTTCATACAATAGGTACAAAAGTGTTTACAGTTTGATCCTAATTTTTAAAAATACTCGAAATAATTTATATTAACTTTTTTAATCGAGCTATGATTCCATTATTGTGAATGAAGTTATGCCATGCATGAGCCTTAAACTCAACATATCAATTTCTGACCCATTACCATGAGAGTAAATGTTTTCAAAATATCAAAATATCAAAATATGTAAGTTACACACATGATATTTACTTACTCATGATTTAGGTAAGTTACACCATAAACAATACAAGTATTGTCTTATAGTAATGTATTACTAGTTTAGACAATCACATCTATATATCTATTTTGAGAGTCAATCCAACTCTAATAGTCAAGACAAGTTATCTCATTAATCAGACTTATAGATAACACAATAGTCTTAACATGAATCGTTTGCTCAATTTGATTCCATAGACTATGAATAGTTTAGATTGCAGATTAATATAAGTTGTCTTATAACATTATAACTCAACCATATAATACAACTTATCATTAGTTAAACCTAAATCACGGAGTTAATATTTGTTTTTACAATTTGCCTTTCATGCAAAAATTATTGATGACGATCATAAAAGGAATATTAAATAAACACGTAGTAATTTTCTTTATCCAGTTACATATAGGCATATTTATGGGTTGAGCTACCTGTCCAAGCTTAAAGGTTGGCTTGAAATTTGAAATGATTTGAACAAAAATATTAAACTTGAAAAATGAGTTTAGGTTAAAAAATAAGCCCGATTAAAATATAGGTTGGGCTTAGGCTTAACTCAACCCAACCCACTTTCTAAGTTTGTATTATATATATATATATTAAAAAATGTTAAATTATATTTATATAAAATATTAGTAAATGAAAATGCATATAAATTTAATAAACATTAAATTAAAAGTAATATAAATATATATTTTTTAAATAATATGGAAGGGTTGAAAATTATTTTAAATTAATCATTTACAAATACAAATAAATTTAAAAAACATTTTTAATTTATAATTCGGAATTACTAAATTTAAATAAATATAAAATATATTAATATTAGGGTTAAACACGAACTAAACAGACTTGACCCGACAATGAAAAGACATTTACTCATTCATTCCATATTCATATACTCTTTCCCCTACAGAAATCTCGGATCACACAAACATCACCTACAAACAAACAAAAAAAGCACTGCTCATGAAGTGGCCTACGTATCAGTCCTAACCAATTAAATTAGCCTGCAACATACCAACGAAGTAATTAAACAAAATACAAGTACAACAAAACAAAAGGATATTATTATTACAAATGCTTGGGTTTGATCTCACATAATTTCATTCCCCTCTCCAATATTATTCCCTTCCTAAAACAACATCGATTTGATGTATAAAATCCTGAGGCACAACTTAAAAAGATTCCCATGTCGCCTTTTACTTCTTTCTTTGTTAGTACCATAAAACCTGTCTCATCCCTGCACGATCCACCATTTTTTCATGTTTTTTTTTAATATTTTTATATTGTTTTATTGTTTTTCTAATCATAGTGTACTATTCCTTATCACTACCCCAACAACAAATTCAAATTAAATGAACTTAATCACAGACTTTCTTCATGTTTGCAGCTAAGAAAGAAAAACCCAAAGGTTTTCATGAAAGAAACTCCATTTTTATATGAAAAGAAAAAAACTCTATAAAGGGGTAAGGTTATGGCCATGGCTGCCATCTTAAGTTTGAAGTAAAAAGGGATTGTATAAAAAGTAAAGTCAAGCAGAAAAACAACGATATCTGGTTAGCTTTAGCTTTAGCATCGATTTAATCACAGTTTATAGGTTTTTGTAGCCATTACCAAAGCAAAAGCAAAGCATTGTCTGTTGCGAAATCAACGAATATGCCACCAACTATGTTTCGGCCGTTGTCCTTTTTTTTTCCACACGTTGCCCATCTTCCATTATTTCTCTGTGTTTTCTTTTCCTTCATTTCTCTCCACGTGTCCCCCCCCCCCCAATTTTCTCGTTGATCTTTCTCTCTCTTTCTATAAACTTTTTTCTCTTGGGTTCTTTTCTCTCTTTTTGATCCTTTTTTTTTCCTTTTTGTTGTTTTTTGTGTCCATTGATCTGTCGTTGTTTTGCAGAGTTCAAATGGTGAGAGTAAAGGGTTTTGTTTTAACTGACAAACTCTTGTTTAAAGATGGAAGAATAATGTTTGATTGGTGGGATGAGATTGATGAATCTAAGGAATGGCAGAGATTCATTTTCTATTTATTATCTGCTTCCTATGCTGTGGTTTCCATTGTTTCCCTGGTAATATTCTGTTTTTACTTAGCTTCATTTTCATATCTATTTTGCAGATAAAGAACTGGAATTGGAAGGAAAAATAATGTGATTTAAAATGGAACTTTAAAAAGCCATTATTGTGGGTGTATTTCTTTTATCATGCATGCATGTAATATTTTTTGTAATCTTCAATCAAATCAAATCAAATATATAATTGTTGAAATTATAATTATATTGATTGGTGATTCTGGGATCACATTAAGGTACCTATTTGTATGTTAGCTCATTGCATTACCCTGAAAATTTAACTTTTTTTGCCATCGTTTCCTATAGGCAACAAGTGCTTAGGTGCTCTTCTTTAGCCTTGTAGGGGGAAGTTATGTTACATGGATTTGAGATGAATGCTTGGTATGGATATGTGTTTGATTCGTCTTACTCGCAATTTTATAAAGGTTTTTTCATATATTTGGAGTGTCGTAAAGTGTCGGATACTTTAGTGAAAATGAAGAATTTGAGTAACATCAGAGAATTAATTCAAAAAATGAGAGGGATTCAATAACTCCTAGGGACTGTAGTGTTAGTCTTTATGTTGTTTGCAATTATAATCTTATGGATTGTTGACGTGTTCGGATCTATAATATGCTAGTGAGATTCATGTGAATCCCGACACTGCTATTTTCGCTCCACTTTCATGTTTCTTGCCCTATGTAATGAGTGCGCAATACGGATTAATGCTTAATGCTTCAATTTATAGGTACAACTATGTCGCATTCAATTGAGAGTGCCAGAGTATGGGTGGACAACACAAAAGGTTTTCCACTTGATGAACTTTATTGTGAATGGATGTAAGGGTTGTGTTTTTTTTCTGCCATAGTTGTGCCAGCAGCTGTTTTATCACTTTGCTAATAACTTTCTGCTGCATTTTAACAGTGAGGGCTGTTCTATTCGGTTTCTACAAGAGCGTGTTTCTCGTTAAATCTAAGGTATGCATCACTGTTTACAGTCAATGTACCTGTGCTCCGGTTTTTATTCCGGGACTCATTTCTGATTTCTGGTACATTGATATAAGAAAACACGCGAATAGCCTGTCATATTATACGTAAATAAAAAATGCATATATCCGTACATGCATACATACATACATACATACATACATACATAGATACATGCATGCACGCATACGTACATATATGATGTCTAAGAGTTCATATTGTTTAAGTCCACTATCAATAATAGGAAACTAGACTAGTTGATCATTGAAGTATATTAGAGACAATAGATAACTCCGTACCTATTAGTTTGCGGTACGTTGGAACCGTATTATGATTTTGCTCCATCTTTTAAGCATGTGTTACCTCTTCGGAATTAGACCCCTGCTTATAATTTGCTCCATTGTACAGGCACTTGAAATGGTGCTTCTGGATCTTCCCGGTCTTTTATTTTTCTCAACATATACATTGCTTGTCCTTTTCTGGGCCGAGATATATCACCAGGTAGACAACCATATCCCTTTCTACAAAGTAATTCGACATAAGTAATCACTATCACTTTACGGATGGATGCTCAGGGATTCTTCTTTTCTTTTTATTGTTTAGGCAAGAAGTCTTCCCATTAATAAACTTCGGCCTGCATACTATAGCATCAACGGATTTATATACTTTGCTCAGGTAAAAGTAAAATGTAATCACTTATCAGAGCTATTAACTAGAAAATCCATCTTAGGTTGCCTATTTTGTTTCCTATGCTACCAGGCATGCCTATGGATATCAGTAAGATTAAGTCAAAGCAATCTTGCAGTGGAACTTAGTAGACTCTTCATTTCAGGTAAGTTCTTTATATTTTATCAGCTATTGGACTCAATAACCCCATTAATTTGCATTAAACTGACAAGAACCGAACCGAAGTAATGGACATGTCAGGTCATTTCATTTTTGTTTTTGCAGTAATATCATTCTGTGCTGCATTGGGGTTCATGATATATGGAGGGAGGTAAGAATCGATATCAACCCTCTCACGGGTTTTAGTTTCTGTTCCTTACCTATTCACTTTTCATTCGTCGGTAGGTTGTTCTTCATGTTGAGACGGTTCCCTATCGAATCAAGAGGTCGTCAAAGAAAGCTGTTCGAGGTATGTTAATTTGTATCATTAAATGTTGTGCGGAAGCGTGTAAAAGAGTAAAATTATTATACTAAAAAATCACACTAAGTTCATTCTCAGGAAAGAGAGGTGGATCACAAGGATCGCTTAAGTACCAGGTCTTTCCTAGCCAGAATATCCCTCAATCGTAATTTAATAGCACAATAAATCACTACAATCACACACACAATTCATGCAGAATAATACAATAAAGAACACAAGAATTTAACGAGGTTCAGCAAATTTTGCCTACGTCCTCGGGCACTACCAAATATATTTCACTCCAAAATACAAGTGAGAATTTACAAAGAGAGAGAGAGAAAACAATGCCTTAAGTAGAGAATGGCAAGTTTGAGATACAGAATGAGAGATGTTTATCTCTATTTATAGTTGATATTCAGGGATCAACTTGCAAAGTCACTTTACAATTTAGGGACCATATATTGCAAATATCTCAGATTTTATTATGCCAATATCTCGATACCCATATCTTTGACTTTCCAATATTTGATACCCATATCTTTGACTTTCCATTATTTGATACACATATCTTTGATTTTCCATAAATATGGATAATTCCCAATAATCTCCACCTTGAAGATTTGATTCGAGTAATCTTATCTTCACACAATTCTCTCTGCCTTTGTCAACAACACTTGATAGTGCCTTCTTCAACTGTTAAACATGCAGAATATTGATCAAGTTCAAACAATGTTCGAACTTGATTGTTGTTACCACCTTGGTCATCATATCTGCGGGATTATCTGCAGTCTTAATCTTCTGAAGGTGAATTTTCCCCTCATCAATAATTTCCCGCACAAAGTGGAAACGTACATTGATATGCTTTGTACGTGCATGATAGACTTGATTATTTGCTAAATGAATAGCACTTTGACTATCACAATACACATTAATATGCTCCTGGACCAATCCCAAGGTTTTAACCATACCTTGTAACCAAATAGCTTCCTTTACAGCCTCTGTTACAGCCATGTATTCAGCTTCTGTGGTTGACAACGCAACTGTAGACTGCAGTGTAGACTTCCAACTTATTGGTCCTCCAGCAAGAGTAAACACATAACCAGTGGTTGATCTTCGTTTGTCCAAATCACCGGCATAATCAGAATCAACGTACCCAACAACACCTTTACCAAGTGTAGTATCATGCTTGAACAGTAATCCAATATCCATGGTCTTATGAATATACCGTAGAATCCATTTCACAGCTTGCCAATGTCCTTTTCCAGGATTATGCATATACCTGCTCACTATACTAACTGCCTGTGAAATGTCGGGTCTTGTACACACCATTGCATACATCAAGCTACCTACTGCATTAGAATACGGAACTTGCAACATATATTCTCGTTCCATATTCGTCGAAGGAGATAGTTGTGCAGAAAGCTTGAAATGAGAAGCCAACGGGGTACTTACAGGTTTTGTCTGCTCGTTCATGCCAAACTGCTGTAGTACCTTTTTCAAATACTGCTTCTGAGACAAGCTAACTCTATCATGAGCTCTATCTCTCCATATTTCCATGCCGAGAATCTTTTTAGCTTCTCCTAGATCTTTCATCTCAAACTCGAGATTGAGTTGAGTCTTCAATCTTTCAATCTCAACTTTGCTCTTAGATGCTATTAGCATATCATCAACATATAAGAGCAAGTATATGAAAGTTCCTTCTTGTAGCTTCTAAAAATACACGCAATGATCAAATTTACTTCTTGTGTACCTTTGCCCTTTCATGAACTGATCAAATCGCTTGTACCACTGCCTCGGAGATTGCTTCAATCCATAAAGCGACTTTGTCAGTTTGCAAACCCAATTTTCTTTTCCAGCAACCTTGAATCCATCTGGCTGAGTCATATAGATTTCCTCTTCTAAATCACCGTGTAAAAACGCGGTCTTCACATCAAGCTGAACTAGTTCAAGATCATATTGCGCAACCAAGGCTAGCAAAATCCGAATAGACGAATGCTTCACAACTGGAGAAAGCACTTCATTGTAGTCTATTCCTTCTTTCTGAGCGTAACCCTTTGCTACTAATCTAGCCTTGTATCGAATTTCATTTTTATCAGGAAATCCTTCCTTCTTTGCATATACCCATTTGCATCCAATTGCCTTCTTTCCCTTGGGTAGTGTCACCAACTCCCAGGTCTTATTTTTATGAAGAGACTGCATTTCTTCATTCATTGCTTGCTTCCACTTTACACCATCAGGGTTACTTATTACTTCTGTGTAAGTAGAAGGAACATCATCATCTGTAATTGGAAGTGCATAGGCCACTATATCATCAAAGCGAGCAGGCTTACGAATCTCTCTTCTTGGCCTTCTATATGCAATTGAATCTTGTTGCTGTAGAGATTCTTGGGTAGGAACCTCTTCATCATTTGTCCCTTCAATATTAGCTGGATCATCGTTAACCTTTTCAAGCTCCACCTGCTGCAAAGTACTACTGGTTTTGTCATCCTTTTGTGAATCCTTGTACTTCAACATGGTTGATTCATCAAAAGTCACATCTCTACTGAAAACAATCTTCCTTGTATCAGGACACCAGAGACGATATCCTTTTACTCCATCAGTTATACCCAAGAATAATGCTTTCTTTGCTCTTGGGTCTAACTTAGATTCTTTTACATGATAATATGCAGTGGAACCAAATACATGCAAAGAATCATAATCAGTAGCAGATTTACCAGTCCACATCTCCATAGGAGTTTTTCCATTTATTGCAGCTGATGGCAAATGGTTAATTAGATGGCACGCATATGTAACTGCCTCAGCCCAAAATTCTTTGCCCAATCCAGCATTGGACAACATACATCGAACTTTCTCCAGTATAGTTCGATTCATTCGTTCTGCCACCCCATTTTGCTGTGGTGTATCCCGAACAGTGAAGTGTCGCACAATGCCCTCATCTTGGCATACTTGTAGAAATGGATCGTTTTTGTACTCAGTACCATTATCTGATCGAAGTCGTTTGACCTTTCGACCAGTCTGAGTCTCCACCATCTTCTTCCATTTCAGAAATGCATCCAAAACTTCACTTTTTCTTTTCATTAGATACACCCATACTTTTCTTGAATAATCATCAACAAAAGTAACAAAACAGTGCATACCTCCCAAAGAAGCTACTTTGGTAGGTCCCCACACATCACTGTGAACGTAGTCCAGAATTCCTTTCGTATTGTGAATTGCTGGACCAAATTTTACCCTCTTCTGCTTGCCCAGAACACAATGTTTACAGAATTCCATTTTGCAAGAATTTGCACCTTTCAATAAGCCTTGCTTCACCAATGTCTGCAAAGCTTTTTCACCAGCATGTCCCAATCGCATATGCCATAATCTGGTAGCCTCTAAATCTACATCTTTTGTAGAAACTGTTGATGTTGATCCAATAACTGTACTTCCATTTAAAAAATACAAGTTATTTCTTCTTGTGCCTTTCATCACCGTCAGTTGCCCAGCTACTACTTTTAGTAATCCATCTCTCAAAGTGATTGTGAGCCCTTTAGATTCTAGGGCACCTAATGAGATGAGATTTTTCTTCAGGCTAGGTACGTAGCGAACATCTGTCAAGACTTGGATTGAGCCGTCGTGATTCTTCAATTGGACTGTACCCACTCCCATTGTCTTACAAGCACTATCATTTCCCATAAGAACAATTCCACCTTCTAGCTCTTTAAGACTAAAAAACCAGTCCTTATTAGGACACATATGGTAAGTACATCCTGAATCCAAAATCCACTCATCCGTTTGACATGCCATTGCCATGCCAACCAAGCTAAAGTCTGACTCCTCATCATGCTCCGCTACACATGCATCAGAAATAGCTTTACCCTTTTGTAACTTAGGACAATTCTTTTTCCAATGCCCTTTCTCACGACAAAAAGCACATTCATCTTTGGCAGGTCTCCCTTTGGACTTACTCCTTCTACCAGATTTGTTGCTGCGCGAACGACTTCTTACTGTTAAGACTTCTGTAGTTGTATCTCTGTGATCTTTTTTATCTTTCTTTCGAGTCTCAGATCTATACAACACACTACAGACTGCATCAAATGTGATTGTATCCTTCCCATGAAGCAATGTGGTGGTAAGATGATCATATTCATCAGGAAGAGAATTCAACAACAGTAATGCCTTGTCTTCATCTTCAAATTTCTCATCCAAATTTAGCAAGTCTGCTAAAATTTTATTGAATGAGTTCACATGGTCAGTCATCGACATACCGGGTGCATACGTGAATCGATAAAGTTTCTTTTTCATATAAAGCCTATTTTCAAGACTTTTTGTTAGAAACTTTTCTTCTAGTGTATCCCACAACTTCTTCGCTGATGTCTCCCTCATGACAGAGTACTTCTGCTCTTTGGCCAAACATAGGCGAATTGTTCCACATGCCTGTCTATTGATCTTGGCCCACTCCTTGTCATCCATCTTGTCAGGTTTTTCTTCAAGGGCTATATCCAGCTCTTGCTGACATAAGACATCCAGGATCTCACATTGCCACATACCAAAATTATTGGTACCATCAAATTTCTCTACTTCAAATTTCGCATTGGTCACAGTAGTCTTTGACGATGACTTTTCCATTTTTTTCTCCTCAATCCCAACTACAGTACGTGAACAGTGCCGTGAACGATCGTATTCCCCAAGTACGAATCTAGCTCTGATACCAATTGTTGTGCGGAAGCGTGTAAAAGAGTAAAATTATTGTACTAAAAAATCACACTAAGTTCAATTCCCAGGAAAGAGAGGTGGATCACAAGGATCGCTTAAGTACCAGGTCTTTCCTAGCCAGAATATCCCTCAATCGTAATTTAATAGCACAATAAATCACTACAATCACACACACAATTCATGCAGAATAATACAATAAAGAACACAAGAATTTAACGAGGTTCAGCAAATTTTGTCTACGTCCTCGGGCACTACCAAATATATTTCACTCCAAAATACAAGTGAGAATTTACAAAGAGAGAGAGAGAAAACAATGCCTTAAGTAGAGAATGGCAAGTTTGAGATACAGAATGAGAGATGGTTATCTCTATTTATAGTTGAGGTTCAGGGATCAACTTGCAAAGTCACTTTACAATTTAGGGACCATATATTGCAAATATCTCAGATTTTATTATGCCAATATCTCGATACCCATATCTTTGACTTTCCAATATTTGATACCCATATCTTTGACTTTCCACTTTGACTTTCCAATATTTGATACCCATATCTTTGACTTTCCATTATTTGATACACATATCTTTGATTTTCCATAAATATGGATAATTCCCAATATTAAAGAACTTATCATTTGTTTAAAGATGACTTGTGCATTGAAAGTTAGCAATAACAATGCCCTATTTCTATGACAGGTCGGCTTTGTAACAGGAATCTGCTGTACTTGTTTCTTGATAAGATGCATTGTGGTGAGCCCTATTCGATTTAGAAGTAAATACTACATTCAACTTACATATATGTAACAAAAATGGCTTCTCTTGGTTTTATTTTGCAGTCCACACTCTCGGCCGACATGAATGCTGGTCTTTATGTTCTAGATCATCCAATCCTAAATCTTATCTATTACATGGTACATTTTATTTCTATAGTGTGCTACTCATTTATTCATGCAACAATTAGAAGGATTTCTAATCATCTTAGACCAGTTTATTTGCTTAAAGACTCATTTATTCATTAACATCATCTTAAAGAACCAAGAAGAAGAAATATAACATCTAACCTTTATTTTGGAGCTGAGATTTCGGTGTCTTTTCTCTTCTGTAACAAGCACGTTAGGTCCATAGAAGCACAGGTTAGGATCATAGTAAATCTAGATATGAACAAACTAGAAAGCTTATAGCATATTGTGAAGTTTTTATGAATATTTTCCAGTTTATTCAAGGAATACTTACCCTATTTTCCCATTCTTTTTCTTTTTCTAATTTTCCTTCTTGTGGGTGTGACAGTTCGTAGAAATTCTTCCATCAGCTTTGGTGCTGTTCATTCTTCGAAAATTGCCTCCGAAGCGGGTCTCTGAACAGTACCACCCAATAAGATGAAGAGCTGAAAGCATTTGTATTATACCTGAAACTCCAAAGATTATGTTCTCCGGGAAAATATTAGCATCCGGCTCAAATCTTACTCATGATCATTTATTTAGTTCGATGAATGAACAATAACAAACAAAAATCATTTATTTCGTCCGATGAATGAACAAAAACAAAAGTAGAACCATTCATTAGCACTCTGTATGCTTAATCCATAGTCTAAAATTTCCTGTCACAGGGACTTGATTCATATGAATATTCATTCACTAATTTGTTTTTACTTCCTTTTCTCAATATAAATCCATTTCATGAACTTCTTTGCTACTAAAATTTCGGAAGTGGCAAAGAGAATTTAGCAATGCAGGGGAACTTTGTTTCTTTCTACAGTAAATGGGGCAAAAAGTGTTATTTTTCTCTTCCAAATTTATTCAATTAAGGCTGATGTTCAAAATTAGATCTATGAACTGATTAGATAATCATTTGATCAATCCAATTAATTTGTACAATTTAATTGAATAAATCATTTAAAAATTATAAAAATAAAAAATATATATTAAAAATAGAGAATTGATTCAATTAATTTTTTAATCTGGTTCAATCGATTTGTATATGTTCATGAGTCAATCAATCTAATTTCTTACTCCGAACCAATACAGTTCCACACATTTTTGAAAATGGTGAAAAAACTTGAAATCTATTTGAACAGGTAAGATTCAGTAGATTTAACAAAGCAGATATGGTAACAGTATAATTCAGAATGGTAAATTTTAAAAACCAATGAACAAATCCAAACCGGTAAAAATCAATTTAGTTAGATAACTTATGATATTGGGTTTGCTTTAAAAAAAATCAAAATACTAATATTTTTCCAAAATTGATTAAAATTGAACCGTTACGAAATCTCTGACCAGAATTTTCTAAGCCTCCTCTTTATATAGGTTGAGTGCATGAAGTCACATCTGGACGAAGTAAAACACACAAGGAATCAGTATATGTCCGTATTACATGAAATACCAGAAGTCCACGATAATTAGCCAACCCCATTAACAAAGCAAAGCCCATCATTCCTCTCAACAGATTTTACAAAATACTCGCAACCAATAAATACTACTCTACCCCTTGAACTGAGAATTTATGATATTAAAACTATATATTAACCTGAATAATAGAAATGGGCTGCTCTTTTACGCTACCTAGAAACAAGGAGATAGTGCTGAGTACATTAGAACCTAAAAGTGTTAGATATATTGTATTTACAGACAGAATGAAGTTAAACACCTGTCTATGTACAACGTTCGACATCCAGCCAGGTTATTCAAATGCAATAGACATGAAAGTGTCATCATCCAAAAGAGAGTCGACGTCGAGAAAGTCTTCATCAGCAACAGCCACTTCTTCTGTACTGCTTAAAACCATGTTGCAAGCCTGTAGAAGGATTATCTCGAAACAATTCAGTTCTTTATACATGTTTTCACAATCAAAACAAAGCATCCTCAATTGTTTGAATGATCATGGATATCTAAACATCATTGAAGCCTTCTGAATTGGAACTTTACTAAAAGAGAAATTTATATCAAAACAACACATACCTTATTTTCTTGAATCCCTTGAACCAATGTCAGCAATCTACGATATTGACCTCGTCCTTCAGGATTCTGAGCCATGGACTTTACCCTGGTAAGTGCCTTCTGAAACCTTTCTTCAGTTTGTTTTCTTCCCTCCTTGAGAAAATCATATTCGTCCTCTTCTGGAAGTGTGCACTGCGGGTCAGGTTTGATAATTGCATCCCGACGAAATCCTCGCAAACCACTCCCTTTACGTCTCCACCGTAAAATAACTTTCTCCAGAATTCCCACCGACCAGACAAAAGTTTTATACTGTTTCCGCACCTGGTGTCCTCTGACATGGGCCTTCACACCATAAAATTAGAAATCAATAAATTCAAATTTTCTTGAGGTAAATAATAGATCAACAGATCCTGAAACTAAAGTGTTAAATTTTACATTTAAGATAAAAACAATCAATGAGAAAAATTGCCTATGAAAACATCACTATATCAAAAAGGCACCACTCAAGGTTTCCATGACAGGATGAAGTATTCTTCGCCGTAAGGCAGGGACATAGAGACAACCGGATTATGACATAACCCCTTGCCAAGGAAAAGATGGAAAAGAAAGAAAAAGAAAAGAGCAGCAATGAACCTGAATTTTTACAATTCTTTTCCGGATCAATAAGAATTCTTTTCTTTTCTTCCAACCACGAAATTTTTTCTGGATTTGTGTTGCAGCAGCATGAGCTACCCCGTCATTTTGAAATGGCCTGCGTGTCTTAGTAGTTAGAAGTGAAATAACATGTTCGCCAGACACACAATCACTGGACTCTCTCAACTGTTTCCACTGGAAGGATTGCATCCTGAACATTTGATGTATTCGATCAGCAGCTTGTGTAGCATTACAAACAGCAGTAATTGAGTCCTTCAGTGACAGTATGTCTTGCGCATCACTATAATTGACAGAAGTTGCTATTCGATCAGAAACTGTTTGTACAGCTTCCTTCTGATCATCCATCGTGAGTGAAGAAAGGTAACTGGTCAAGGAAGATTCTGCAAGGAAACCAGAGATTCCTTTGTGTCCATTAGCAGAAGCCAAGTCAGCAGGAGTTCTGCCCAAAGGAAATTCTGGAGATGGGTCTGTAAGAGCTCCAGGAGCTGCTCCCACAGAGACTAGAATTGCAACGGTTCGCTCTCTGAATTTCAAGGGAAAAAAAAGAACACAAATCTGAGATGTCATCAATGATTCATAACCAAAGAGTACATAATGAGATTACTGCAAAAACAGTGTAATATCAGTCAGAATATAAACTGAAGGCCCAAGGTGCGAAGTGTGCACACAACACAAACAAGAGTAAGTTTGGAGGTCCTTGCCTGCCACAAAAAGCAGCCCAGTGAAGTGCAGTCCATCCATTCACATCACGAAAGTTTATGCTCACTCCAGCAGAAACAGTAGGATTTATTGCCCAATCATAACCAAGTGCAGCTGCTAAGTGTAGCACACCTTGCCCCTTCTCATCTAATATATTCGGCCCTTTACCATCTTCCATTATTTTGTGAAGAAGCCATGAGTATAGCTTCTCTTTCATCAATCTCTGAAGTAGGCGCTCCTTTTCTTCATATTCAGACAAATCCTGGTCAGATGAGGGGTCTACAAACTGGTGACATTCCTCTTCCTCTTTCATTGATATAATTTTAGCAATTAATTCTCGTTTCTCCACAACACCTTGACAATGATGATTACAAGGACTGAAAGATTTCAGAGAAAGTAGTGTTTTAAGTCGCAGCAGCATTTCTCTTGAAGTAAGACCATATATATCAAAAACATTTATGTCTTTAGTGACCCCAGCTCGATAGTCAAATTCTCGGACTTCACTACAAGCTACCCTGTTGGAACATGTGACATAAAATGGGACTTGCCCAACATTGTGAGGTGGAGCATAACAGGAAAGAATGCCATCAGCAATAACCTCAGCCGGAACCTCCACTTCACCAAACATGCATGACCAGTTATATTTTGCTACTTCCTCTTGACTCTTCAAAAATGTTCCAATAATCAACACCTGTTTCATGAAACAGAAAATGAGAAGGGGGAAACCCACTTTTACTAACTTGGCATCTATCAAATAAGAAGACATCACAAGAAAGTGAAAACCAGATAGACATCTAAAGGGGGGAGGAGTGGTTACATGAACTTGAGCAACACATACAGCAGGGGGGGAGAGGAAAATGTGCAGTGACACATATAACATCAATAAGATAAAAGCAAAAAAGGAACAATAAAGCATGACAGTTATCTCTTTTCCAACAAGAAAGCTGGAGATAGAAAAGGCTATGGCTTTGCTTGGCAAGGAGGATGGAAATGAGCAAAGATGAAGAATTGGTTAATCTAATGGTTAACATTCATATCCACGTTCCTACTTTCTAGCTTAACCATTGGATTAACAAATTTTCCATCCTTCATACCAAGCAGAGTTAAGTGAATAAGCAAGTATATAATTAAATCTTCATCCTTCTAGTTGCTGCAGAAACTTAACTTCAGAAGCACAAAAACTTTAATACCTCAGTTTCTAGGTCTATGTAAGCCCACTTTGGCGAAAAATCAACTATGCTGAAAAGTTGGTCTTGGGAGAGAGAGGGGCTCAAAGAGGCATCATCCGATACATTTCCACACTCAACAGTGCTCCAGGCAAGACCAGATGAGGACTGCATCTGCAGATCATCTACTTCTCCAAGTTCTTTAGTAATCCATCGTGAAAAACTGTCAACTTTCTTCAAGTTTTCTTCTCCATTAAGTAATGATTTTTTCAGAGAGAAAGCATAGTTGACGTTTCCGTCCAAATATATATCATTCTCAGGATATGTTTTCATGACAGAATCAGAATCATCATCTTTTAGAACATCATGACTAGTAATTTCTTCAAGAGCATTCGGTAACTGAAAATCATGAGTCTTTTGCTCAAAAAACCTAGTATCATATGGCAATTCGAAATTTGATGATGAATCCATCAACCATTTGGGCAACTCCAATGCATTGTCAGCTGAAGGAATCTGAAATAAGCACTGGAGTTAGAAGATCTATATATGAGAATGGATTTGAGAAAAGATTCAGATAGATTTGAAGATAAAAAGTACAAATCCTTTGGGCATTACATAAGCCACTGAAAAAAACTGAAACCTGACAGTTCACCTTAAACCGTCTTTTGATCAACTTATGACACCGTTACATACTGTATGCAAGGATGGACAGTATGGAAAGCAAAAATAATACTACCTTCTAGCATTAAAGCACTATATAAAATATTTTGCATTACTAATGAGGTCAAGAAACCACACTAAAACATTAAAAGATTCACAAAATTCTACATTATATGATACGTCATAAAAATTTAAATAAAAAAAACTCAATTACAGACAAGACAATTGTATAAGTGTAAATATCAGTTTTCATGTCTCAATCTCAGAAGCTTGACCATGAGATGCAAACTAAATGATTTATAACTAAGCCACAAAATGCAGTCACCATGAATACCTGCCAATTTGATTCTGTTGACAGAGAATTCCCAAACTCTGCGCTAGCACTCTTGACAGTTAATAACTTTCCTTTCATCATGTTTTGTTGTTGCAGGCTGATACTCATAGTATCAGGTTGAGTGGAAGTCGCTGAAGTATGAGAAGATGCAGCAGCACATACAGGCAAATATTGCCCCAAGTCTTGTTCCCAAGATGGCAAATCGGGTGTTTTTCGAGCTTCAGTCATGCAAGTTCCATAATCAATATCCCTAGGTCTATCTCCATGAAGATGTGAAACTTCATTTACTCCAGGAATTGATGACCAACCTTTATGATCTTATTGTAACAGTTTCAGGTTTCCATATGGTTCAAATGCAAAATCATGCAAAGCATAAAGCAAAAAGATATTAACAGAAGCTGTTGATGAAAACAAAATCGTAAGATAATGCTTACCTGGATACTGATGCGGAGAAAAATGGTTCAAGAAACCAGAATCTATCTTGTCCATCACAGAAGCATTTCCTTGTTGGGGCAATGTACAGAATCTAGAACTTGCTTGGTGACTATCTTCTGTATTGAATCTCATATAAGTTACATTCAAAAGTTGTATGCACAATGAAGGAGAAGAAAAAAGTAACTTGACCACAATTACACTATAATGGCATTTGTATATGAATTTGAACAAAAAACAAAGGGAAAAAAAAATACCAGAATCAGCATCTTCACATAAGGATGTTAAAGTGCTGGTAGGGCTTGCCGAATCCGCATTTCCAGAAGGTGCTTTCGTATGACTATCAGGGTAGCTAGAAGTTGAAGGACTGCTTGTTTGTGAATTTGATACATGACTTATGCCTCCAATTGTCCTACCCTGAAAGGAAAAGAAAACAACATGGTCTGAAATAAGAAAAAATTTAACATGTGGAGTAATTAACAATTCAAAAAACCTAAATGGTGGCCTAGTCAAAGTCGAACTGTCAAATAATCAATAACCTAGGCAGGAAATAGAATAGTTTAAAAATTTAATTTAAATTTAAAATCATTAGTTTCTGAATATTCAATCGATTAACATTGATACTTATGACAGCAATAGTAAATTGAAAATTTTAGTCTTGAGCACAATACAACAAGGAACAACGCAATATCTATCGAGTTCAACCGTAACTGCCCTCCCCTCACAAATATCCCCCACAATCCCTGCCCTCCCCTTAAACCAGTCAAGTAATAGTTCTTAATTTATTAATGAACTACCAGACATGGATTTAGGGTGCCAAAGAAACTAGTCCACCCGAGTCCTTATCCGTGCTGATTGCATCTCTTAAATTTCTTAAAGTTCCAACAAAAAAACAAAGGACGTACCAACCAATGTTCTTTGTTCATTTCTTATATAAAGTTGTTGGGTAAGAATACTGCATATTAGAGACCGTATGTTACAGTACAATAATTCTTCCAAACAATCAATCGTCAAGCCTTTCTTAAAATAAAATAAAAATTAGGGATTTAAAGAAGTGAGCAGTACCTTGACTTCCAAGTAGTGCACAAAAACTATATGCGTCAAATCCCTACGATATTAACAAAATCATTCAAACCAAAATTAACAAAGCTTATAAACAAGAAATTAAGTATATAATTACAAAATACTTCACAAAACCAGAAACATGAAATTTTCAACAAAGCAGATCTTAAATGATGTCATAGACCCATGAAGCTTACAGAACACATAGTATTGTTACATTATTTGCAAATTACTGGATATAAACTTTTCAGCCCTAAAAATGCTCAACGTGCAACCCTAAAAGTTCTCAACTTGCTTTACAAGTCTACGTAAGAGAAGATGATGTACTCTCGTAACTGAAACTCTAAAGAAAATGGATCATGCCATAAATATACTTCACAAGCTCCTACTGTTACCAACCAGTAGAGGCCTCTTAAGAAGCACACATGTATTATATGGTCCATGCGGCAAAACCATAAACAAATATTTGAACACTGTTATCTGAAACACTACTTTACACCCTCATTGCTGGAATGCATAAAGGTACCTTACTAAGCATTCCGGCATTAGCAAACAGTTTCAGAGTAAAATATAAAAGTAATTAATTTTAGGTAAGCATGACGTCCTGGAATGCCTATAACTAATTGCAAAAGAAAAAAAAGATACGTATACATATCAATCCATACTGTTCAAGCATCCAATAGCTGCGCCTTTGAAAGTTTTCATTCTCTTCTCCATGGGCGTAGTAGCAATGCAACACATCAATGCTTCCAACCTAAAAATTGCTTAAAGGAAGTTACTCTTAGGCAAATTTTCCAATCTAGGAGTATGAGTCACTAAATAAAGACTTCTGAATTGGTAAAATTATATTACAAGAAGATAAAAACTTCATCTTCTATAGATGCATTGCTTACCTTCAGCTTCTCATGAGCTTCCTTCACAGTCTTTCCATCCTTCTTCTTCCTCCAATTATGCCCATCCTTCCTAAAGTATCTTAAAACCTTCCGATCAAAAAGAAAAAGTGAACCACCTGGCAGGTTTAAAGTTCACATCAATCCACTTGGTTTTCTAACCATAAAATCAACAATAACTTAATAAAATAATCTTTCACAACGATAAGACCAATTTGCATGTTTTACTTAAAGCACTCGTTCAACTTAATGATTAAATTAAGCAACTTTTTAGGAATGTAATATATAACAACAGAACGAGATTAATCTACTTCCAAAAGAATTATATCTACATGCTTTTTATCAAGTGCTTGGTGATCATGATAACTATGTCTATCCACATTAAAGAAAACACTGTCATAAATTTTATCCAACTCTGAAATGTTTTTCAACAATCATACTTGGGGGTCCGGTAGGAGGCTCTGATGAAATATGAAACTTTTGATAATTACGAAGAATTTCACAGATCTCAGCAGGTCGCAACCATCTATGCTGGGCTTCCAGTAATATATGGTCAATATCTGCAATCAGGAAAAAGATATAATTAATAGAATACATATTGCCACAAGCAAACATGTGAAAATGGAGTAATAAAACCCTGAATCTAGAAAACATAAAAAGCAAAATCAATTCATTAGTCCAGAGTTCACACGTGTCTGGAAGAGAGGGGGGGCTATTTTAGCAAAAAGCTTCATTGATGCCATCATTCATTTTGTGACCCATATTTCGCTTAAAAAACTTGAGGTCTGATAATGAATGAAAAGAACTATCCAACTCAAATCATGCACCTAGGACGCAAACTTAATTTTCTGCTTTTATAGCAGATTATCAAGCATCAAATTGCACTTCCAATTGATATATATATCAGAAATGATTACCGCTGCCACATTCTCGTATTCATTATGCCTATTTGAAATAACTGTTTAGTATTATTTATCTCTTCAATGTCTTTAAAGTTTATACAAAGTGATCTTACTTCAAAACAACTTTATAGCTACTTTCCAGTCCACTAAGCAGGCAGAAGAAAGCTAAAATCACTGTTCATTAAATCATTGGACAATCAAACCCTAATTAATGGAATTTTAGCAAACAATTTGAGTTCTTAAATTCTATCAATTCATCAATTCCTCCCACAGAGTCTCACTTATAGAATCAATCCATATACCTTGGACCTAACTCTATTTTCTCAAGAAAAATCCCCGTAAATTCCCACTAAAACAAACACAATTATCCCAGGTATCAATATAAAAATAATAATCAATAGTAGACACGCAAATTCAGATTAAAAACGCGTTAAAAGTGTAAGCAAATCTAAATAAGAATATATCAAATTAAAAAAAATTTGATGAAAAAGACCGACAGAAAGCTGACCTAATCGGGGAGCCAAACTATACGAGGCTTGATCCGCCATGAGAAGACGAAAAGATTGATGGATTTGAATTATTTGAATTTATTGTTTGATTTTGGAGATAAGCAAAGGATACACGAAAGCTGAGATGAGATAATTTCTTCTATTTTGACTGTTAATATTTTTCTTTTCCCTTTTTATTCCAGGGAGCTGAGAAGACTTTTCTGAATAAGGAAAATGTGAAAAGGATTTTCCTGTGTGAAAGTCGAAAGACCAAGGAAGGTTCAGGTTGTGAATAGTAGGAAGTTAATGTTTACCAATTAATGGGCGAAATGTGGCGGTGTTCAAATTCTTAGCGGCGGATCTTAAACTACTCTTTTTAGTACCGCTTTTACTTCACTTCTTTTTCGGTTTTACTCCTTTTTTTTTCTAAAAGCATGTTATGATTGGTTCAAAAGGAAGAAAAGTTAGGCGAAGTAAAACAAATGGGTTAGTCCTTGAAACTTATTTTTCCCAATTATTCCTTCATATTTTTTTTGACAAAAAAAAACTTGGACAAAAATATTTCAAGCCTCAATACGGGAATAATTGTTAAGTTTAAAAATTAACATGGATAGGAAAAATGTTCATGTCCAAGGGTGAAGCTAGAAATTTTTATTAGTAGAGATTGAAATTAAATTGTATATGTTTATGATAGTAAAAATATAATTTCACCATTTTAATATTTATATCTTTATAATTTTTAAAGGACTAAATTGATTTTTTATCATTTTTAAGAGGGCCAAAATATAATTTTATCCTTACTAATTTAAATTTTTATAAATTTTAAAAGGACCTAAATGAAAAAAAATCATTTTAAGGGAAACCAAGGCCCCTCTTCATGTCCTAATAATTGTCAAGTTCAATGACTAGCTTAATTTGTAAAAAGAGTTCAAACTCTATCGTGAGAACACTTGTCAAATTCAATGCCCAAATAGTGCAATAATCCAAAGGGAATAATTTTTCTTCGATAATGTATTTTTGTTAGAGAAAAGTTAATATATATGAAGGTATTTGAACTTGACAACTTATATCTACTTGACACCTAAACTCATTTTTTTTACCCAATTGGTATTTAAACTTGAAAATCGTAAGTATGATACTTTTTGTAGATACCTGACTAACACTATTAAAATACGCTGACATGGCACTAACGACTGATAACATGGTTTCATGTGACAACCTCATATTTTGACATATGTCAAATAAATAATAAATTATAGTTTTTTATTTTTTATTTTTTACCATATGTCAAAAAGTGAAGCTACCACATACCTCATGCTATTGGTCATCATTGTCATGTTATCGTATTTTAATTGTGGTAGTCAACTACCTAAAAAAGTACCAAATTGGCTTAAAAATCCCTCTCTTAAATGTTTTTAAATATAGGAAAGCCATAAATAATGTGATTATTAAAATAAAAAGACTTTCTTTTTGTTATTCTCAATTTCGATGTTGAGTAAATTAGTCACTCTCAAATAAATTAGAGCAATTTAATCATTATCAATTTCAAAAGTGATCAACTATGACAATCAATCATAACATTAATATTTTTCGACAATTTATACATGTTTTTTTATTGATACAATAACAAATTTAGTTTTCAAAGTTTACTCATTTTATCAAATTGGTCTTGATTTAATAAATTTAGTCCGCAAAATTTACTGATTCTATTAATTTAATATCGATTTAACAAATTTAATTCGAAATATTTACACATCCTGTCAACATGTACACAAAATATATAAACATCAATGGTTAAATTTGTTATTATACTAATAAAAAATATGTTCAATTGATGAAAAATATTAACATTGTGATTAATTGTTCTTAGTTGCTAACTTTCAAATTTTATAGAGATTAAAAATATTATTTAAAAATTAATAAAAATTTGTTATTTCACATAGTGTTATATTATTCACGTAGACTTGATGATTTGGAAAAGAAAATTCACAAACTATATAACACCAGGTACCATAATAAAATACATATTGATAGTTCAGGTATCACATTGGACATTGTATGAAAGCACAAACACCATAATAAAACTCATATTAACAATTCAATTTTCATATTAGACATTTTCAAAATACAAGTACCACATTAAACATTTAAAAAAGTACAAGTACCAAATGTGATATTATATTTTTTTAATATTATTCAAATTTTGAAAAATTAATTACTATTTTTACTCTCCTATCTTTTATTGAATATAAATAAAAGACAGTGATTCTATTGTCATTCAAGCACCGATTTTAATTTTAATCACTAAAATTATATATATATATATATATATAAGATAAAATGATGACTCGCATTTTCAAGTTTGTCTTTTTATCCATTTTTGTTAAGTTGGTATAGGAAAAAATGTTTGATAATCTTTTATTTGGTATAATAATATATTATGTTAATTTAGTCTTTAATTAATTTGTATTCTCATATGATACCTTAGTTGTTTGTGTATATTAAATTTATAGTTTTTTTTTATAGTTTTTGTTTAAAAATTTCAATGAATTTCTTAAAAAGATCATCAACAAATTGATAAATTTAAATATTTAATTATTAAATTATTGAAATCATGATTTTCAACCTCAATAATAAATATACCCTTATTCTTCGAAATGTAGTGATTTTTCATTCCCGATATCCACGACGAATGGAAAAAAATTGAAACTATACCTACATTTTTATAAAATGAATGCAATTTTGCCAAATTAGCATAAAGCCTAAACAACTATACCAGGATGATTGTTTGAGGCTAATTTTATGTTACTCAAAATTAAGTGAGTAATGTATTATATATTTTGATTATATTTGTTTTTTTTTAGATAATGCTTAGAATTATTCATAATACCTCCTCAACTTATAAATAGAAAGATAATGCATTTCAATGCACTTAAAGACTCGTACTCTTGCATTGACAATAATACTCATACCAATAGAGCTAAGACTCAATCGACTGTTTTATTTTAATTCATTCAATTGTAAATACAAATGTTTGTCTGGTTCAAAAAACTTAAAACATAATTGAATGAGATGTAGTGTAATTTACCCTAAATACAATTGTGTTGAATTCTAATTTTATTTAGTTGGTGGATCGATAATAAATTTTAATAAACCTTTAATTTTGACTAATGACATACAATTGTGTTGACTTTTAATTTTTATTTAGTTGGTCGGTTAATAATAAATTTTAATAAAGTTTTATTTTTGACTAATGACACCAAATGGTCCAAAATCCTTTAAAATGAAAAATGCCCTAAAAATTTTCAAATTAGAAAAAAAAAGTGCAATTTGAAACTGTCATTAGTCAATCATCGCAAAACTTCTTTTTCTCTAAAAAAATCATTAATAAAGTTAATTTATAGAATACCCTAATGAGTAATTTATGAAAAATTTCATGATTTTAGTTTTAAATATTTATATTTTTCACCAAATTGGTCATTAGTTTTTGGGTTAAATTTATTTATTAACCTTTTAAAAGGTGTCAATTTATTTTTTAACGGGACTAAATTATTAATTTTTTTAATGATATTGGGTTGACAACCTATATGATAATCCATGTATAATTTATGCTAACATGATATTATTTATCTTATATATCAACAAATAATTGAAAAATTGTAAAAATATTCAAAAAATATAAAAAGTTCATAAAAACTAAAAAAGATAGTATGAAATACTCATAGATTGCATTATAAGTTGCCATGTTTGAAAATTTAGCATTTTAATCAATATTTCTATTAAAAAACCAACAATTCAACTCTTTATGAAAAATTGATAGTAAAATTCGACTCTTTTTAAAAGATAGATCGTATAATTTAACTTAAAAAAGAATAAAGATCAAATTAATAAAAAAATATAAATATTAAAGGTTATTATGCCCATAGTTAAGGCTAAATTTGGCCTAAAGATAGTTTTTTAACTAATTAAGCCTTTAGGCCGATTTTAAAATTAATTAAAGAAATAGGTCGATTTTAGGAGAGAGAAATGAAAAGATTCTACATAGGTGTCAGGAAAGTGCACCTAATTGGATGTCTTTTCTGAAAAGCTCGTCCAATTAGACGCGCTTTTACTTTCTATCTTCTAACAACGACCTATTTCACAAATTAAATTTAAAACCAGCCTAAAAGTCTAATTTAAATAAAAAAAATTGCATATTCGCCTTATTTAACCAATAGTTATTAATAATGAAAATGACTTCTCTTTATATATATATTTGCACGCGCTATCAACCAATTGAGTTCAACGCTTTTTATCTTTAAATTGTGTTTGAATTAAATGGATTTGGAAAAGCTAAAAGCTTAGTTTTTGAAAAAATTGTAAAAAAAAAAAACCATTTCTAGAAGAACTTTTCATATTTTCTTCACAATAGATTAATAATAACATTTTACTTTTAAATTCCAACAATATTTCAAATAAATTATTAACAAATTAAAATTTTCAAAAAGAATTTCCAATATTGGAAATAGTATGACTCCCATGTTTCGTGATGGGTCATTCGAACTTGTCTTGATAAAATATATTTTTTAATGAAATACATTCTTAAGAAAAACCCACGTCAACATTTTGATTGAAATAGTTAACAATATTAAATATTCAAACTAACTAATGAGGCTATTTTACCTAAATAGCCCAAAAAATATATTTTATTTACAAAAATAACCCAGGTTTAAAAACAATAATGAAAATAACATGAAATGAATAGTAAAATCGGGTTGTGGCCTGTCAATGGTCGGAATCAACTCGTATTTTGGACCCATGATTGCCTAAAAATTGTGTCAGACTAAAAAAAATTAATTTTTTTGGTTCTGGCCTGCCAATGGCCGGAACCAGTGTATTTTTTTTAAGATTATATAATACTGATATACGAAGAAGAAAAAAATTAAAAAAAAATGGGTGCTGGCCTATCAATGGCCGACACCCTGTACACAAAAAAAATTTCGAGTTTTGCTCTGTCAATGGCCGATACCAGAGTACAAGAAAAAGTAAAAAAAAAAATTGTGGTGGCCTGGCAATGGCCGGCACCACCTTTTTAAAATTCTTTTTTTTTTTTACTTTTTTCGTGTCAGATAAGATATCAATATACGAAAAAAATAAAAAAATAAAAAAAATTTGGTGGTGGCCTGGCAATGGCCGGCACCACCATTTTAATTTTTTTTTATTTTTTCGTGTCAGATAAGATATCAATATACGAAAAAAGTAAAAAAAAATTGGTAGTGGCCTAACAATAGCTTATCTGACACGAAAAAAGAAAAAAAAATTAAAAAGGTGGTGTCGGCCATTGCTAGGCCACCACCAAATTTTTTTTTACTTTTTTCGTATACTGATATCTTATCTGACACGAAAAAAATAAATTTTTTTTAAAAAGGTGGTGCCGGCCATTGCCAGGCCACCACAAAAAAAATATTTTTTTTTACTTTTTTCGTATACTGATATCTTATCTGACACGAAAAAAGTAAATTTTTTTTAACCACCAAATTTTTTTTACTTTTTCTCGTACTCTGGTACCGGCCATTGACAGACCAAAACTCGAATTTTTTTTTGTGTGTATAGGGGTGCTCTTCTTCGTATATCAGTATTATACAATCTTAAAAAAAATACAATGGTTCCGGCCATTGACAGGCCAGAACCAAAAAAATTATTTTTTTTAGTCTGACACAATTATTAGGCAATCGTGGGTCCAAAATACGAGTTGGTTCCGGCCATTGACAGGCCACAAGCCGATTTTATTGTTCATTTCAGGTTATTTTCGTTATTGTTTTTAAACTTGGGTTATATTTGTAAAAAAAAATATTTTTTTGGACTATTTGGGTAAAATAGCCAACTAAAGACATTATAAAATTAGAAAGATCAATTTATGTAAATAAAAAAGGTATATAGAATAAATACCAAGTTTCAACATAGTATAAGGACTAAAACTGAAGTTTGATCATTATTTTATACAAGAAAAAAAAAGCAAGGAAAATCTAAAGGAAACAAAAGCCATGTATCCGTCTCTAAAACCCTTGTGGTATTCAAATTATTAAAATCATGTCATTTTTAATTAAAAAATTAATGATATTAATTATTTATACTACTTAATAATAACATTATAAAATTATAAAGACTAAATTACTTTAGAAATTAATATGAGGTGATTAAATACCAAATTTAAGCATAATCTATTTTCAATCATCTGAAGCCCTGGTAATCGGAAATCAGTAGCAGTAAACGTAAAATTCCAAAGATATTCTGAATCGCTTGAAACTCCAGTAATTGAAAAAAAAAATAGTAGTTAATCCCTAAAACAATTTCATGTATAAATGACCCAAATCGAGATCCAATAGTAAGATTGTAACCCAAAACAGTTTTTTTCCTTTTTTTTCAAAGCCCCAAAGGCCCAAATCGATCCAAATATACTTATTTGCACCCAATTTGGGTAATAATTTAACCAAAAAAACTAGGGATTATAAACCCTAATTTAGGTTTTGGAACTCCAATTAGCATATTTTATTCCCAAATCAAATTATGTTTTTGGAACCTGAATTCCTAAATCACAATAGATTTTTGATGTTCAAATCCCAAATCAAATTTGTTTTTTCTAGCAATATGCCAAAACTTTAAAAAGCCATGTTTTCAATACGGAAAAATATGGTCTAGATCCCTTTTTTTTTGTAAATTTAAATTTTAATCCTCTCTTATCACTAACATTCTTTTGGTAAATTTAGGTTCATTACAGTACTCATTTTTCATTATATGACTACCGAATGAGTTTTTTTTTTAAATTTCAAAATATCACACCAGTAAATTTAACAAAAGAAGTTAGTCGGAGTTAACAATTAAACTTGAAATTTGAAATTTGAAAGGCAATGACTAAATTCTTGTTAATAAAAGTAGAAAAATCTAAATTTCAAATGTACGAAGAGTATAGACACTTAAAGCCTATTTTAAAATTTCAAAATCAAGACCGTGAATAGAGTATTTATATTTGGATGTACTTAAAAGAGAAGTGAGAATAAAGATTCATATGCGAGTAGACTAGCAACGAGATTAGCCAAGGTTCTACCCTACAAGTACTTTGATGTTATATTGGGGTGGTATGATATCTAGATTGATGACTAACAATAAACAATTATAACCAAAAGATGTGATGGGTTGGTTAGATTCATTCTTTAATCACGTGATTGAGGGTTCAATCCTTATTCATAGGAATGAAACACATTTTATAACCGATTGTTTACCTATTCAAAAAGCAGCTGTGATGAAAGAATCGTATTTTGCTCAGTGATAATCAGTAGCGGAATTAAATTGTATATTTTTACGACAGTAAAAATACAATTTCACTATTTTAATAGTCTATATCTTTATAATTTTTAAAGGATTAAATTAAATTTTTATCATTTTTGGAGGCCAAAGTATAATTTTATCATCACTAATTTAAAATTTTATAAATTATAAAAAAATTTAAATAAAAAATTTTCTATTTTAAGTGACATGCCACCCTCGCTTCACAGTCGGTGATAATAATTGTACGTGATTTAGTCACTTTGAATATTCTTTCTTGTGTTTTACTTGGTTGGGGTGGAATAGGAATAATTTTTAGTTGAATAATTTATGTCTATTAAAGATGAAATTATTTGTTGTAATATGTGAATTATAATTACATTATTCTTTGTTTATTTTGTTCTTACTTTTCCTCATTATTCGTGAATTATAAAAACGTTCATTTTGTCCTTACTTTCTATCATTATTTGTGCTTTAATGTCTGCGAATTAAAATAATATATTTTTAGAATATTATTACTTTTTTAAAAATCATTTAGCCTCATTATGCAATTATAAACTTATATATATATAATTACAAAGTTTCTTTTTTATATGCAATGTATAGCCGCCACACTCCAGCGATATTGAACAAAATGCATCATGCGTGAAAATAACTTTGTCGTTATAGTGCAGGCACTAAATTGCAATTTGTAAGCATCATATTACACATTTCAATAAGATTCAGGGGTTAAACATGATATTAACCCATAAAAGTTATGAAGCTTTTTTTAACAATTATTTTTCTGGAAAGCAAACGTCAGGTCGGGTTGACATAATTTTCAAATATCTGCCTATTTATCTGACACGTTTCACTAAAATGCTGAGCCGCGACGTCAACAGTACAAGCGGCTCGTTGAAGAGACTCGTGGCCGTAATAATTGTACTAAATTAAATTCCCATAAGATAGGAAAATCTAGTGGCAGGGACGTAAATTTTGAGAAAAATCAAGGGTATAATAAACGTGAGCTACTATGAAGCATTTAATAAATTAAATAAAGAATACAAATTTGATTAGATCTCATCCTTCCGATTTGTAGGATTCCAATTATAGCCGTTGATCATTAATAAAAAATATCTTCAATAAATAACTATGTTTTCACCCGTAGAGAATTCAGATCCTAATGTAGCCGCCACACTCCAGCGATATTCGCGGGGTAACAATTTGGCAGTGCAAAAGTCACATCATACTTGACCCTCTTCAAATCTGAGCTTATCATAAAATTTCTTGCTCCCCAAGGAACGGCAGATTAAGACGCCAGTAAATCAATAAAGATACACCGCGAAACAGCGAATCATAAACTGTTTTCCTCCTTCTCCAGCCCTTCTTGATCCTTCTCTAGCTTCTTTCCTGTATTATATATAACCGCTACCCCTCCATGCTTTTGTTGCATTTTAACAGTAAGAGCGCAAAAGAAGAAGAAAATGAATCGTTTTGTAGTAAGGTCGGTGATGCGGGGCCTGATCAATGGCCGAAGCTATTGCAGTTGCAGCAGCATCGGCAACGGGCAAGTCTACAGGTCCGCTATAGTTGGAAGAAGCTTGGAGTTGAGCGGACAACGTAACGGTGTGGCGTTTGGAGGATTTGAATGGAGGAGGATGATGAGCTCTTCTCCTGCTTCTGTGGAAAAAGCGACATCTGAGAAGGAAGACAAAACGGAGAACTCGGTGATGGAAGAGACGAAGGGAAAGGAAGTTATGGCGGCAAGTTATTGGGGAATTTCAAGGCCTAAGATCACCAGAGAGGATGGCACCGACTGGCCTTGGAATTGTTTCATGGTACCGTATTATCATCCTCTTTAGTTTGAACTTTAAACTTCAAAATTCATTTTATTTTTACAAGATATGAGCGTTTAATTATGATCCGTTCCTTTTTTATGCCTTTTCCATTTCGTTAAATTTGACTTTTATTTGTTTGTTCTTAATAATTTTCTGAAAGGTTTAATGCTCTTATTTATTTAGCCTTTTTTTGCATTATTTTTTTTTCTTCCTTCTTGGGTCTAATTGACTTGTAACTGTAGAACAAAATCTAAGGTCGTGTTTGGATGTTATAGAAAAACGAAGTACGATTCTTCTGTTCTTTGGTTTTTTTTAGCGGATAAAATTAAAGATTAAAGATGAATAAATTCGTTAAATCGAAGAGTCAACTTGAAAGAAACGTCTACATTTAGCGGAAATAAACTCATTATTGATTTTTTTTGAAGGATTTTGAACTTATTATTATTCTTTTCATATAAAACTGATCTGAAAGAGTTCTAAGGATTTGAGAAATTTCCATTACTCTGTAGCTTGACTGATGATAATTTGTTCTGTTTGTTTGTATTCGTGTAGCCATGGGAAACTTACAAAGCAGACCTGTCAATTGATTTGAACAAGCACCATAAGCCAAAGAATTTCACGGATAAATTCGCTTACCGGACGGTCAAACTCCTTCGCATTCCTACAGATATCTTCTTCCAGGTTTTTCTTCTACCTTTTCTGTTTCATGATTACATTGTTCTGTAATTGGTTCAATTCAACTTTCATGCGTTCTTCACGCATTTGACATTTACATGTGTATACGCTGACACTTGCTTAGATCCGTAGTTGCCTTGACATGATTTTGAAAGCTTTCGTTTAACTATATTGGTATTTGATGTATGGTTTTCTTGAAATGCAGAGACGATATGGCTGTAGAGCTATGATGCTGGAAACAGTGGCGGCCGTCCCTGGTATGGTTGGGGGCATGCTTCTGCACCTGAAATCTCTCCGTAAATTCCAGCAAAGTGGTGGTTGGATCAAAGCCTTGCTTGAAGAAGCAGAGAACGAGAGGATGCATTTAATGACAATGGTGGAGCTTGTTAAACCCAAGTGGTATGAAAGGCTCCTTGTTCTAACCGTGCAGGGAGTCTTCTTTAATGCCTTCGTTGTTCTGTATATGCTTTCACCCAAATTGGCGCATAGAATTGTTGGGTATCTGGAGGAGGAAGCCATTCACTCATATACAGAGTATTTGAAGGACATTGATAGTGGTGCGATTGAGAATGTACCAGCCCCAGCCATTGCAATAGATTACTGGAGGTTACCTAAAGCTGCCACGTTGAAGGATGTCATAACTGTGATTCGTGCTGATGAAGCACATCATAGGGATGTAAACCATTTTGCTTCTGTACGTATTATTTTCACTCTCTCATTATCTGTTATTTAATAATATTTTTTGGATTGGATTATGATGTTAATGCTTATTTGCGTTGGGTTCAATGTTGTTGTGTGCAGGATATTCATTTTCAGGGAAAGGAATTGAGAGAGGCGCCTGCTCCTCTTGGTTATCATTGAGATTGATATTGGATCGTGTAGAATCTGTATGAGATTCTTGCTTGATGCATACTTGAATTACGTTACATTTTGTATATTGATGTATGGACGATTGGACCACGATTAATATGATAATTTTTCCAATATTGAGTGACCATTATAATTGAAGAGTATTTGACATTATCTTAACACCGTATCTTCAATGAAGATAAAACCCACCGTATCTTTCCTGCTCTTCTCTGATGTTCCTTATGAAAATTGAAAAAAAATACCATTGTCTGAGCCCGGGTTCGAACCGGGGACCTCTAGTGTGTGAGACTAGCGTGATAACCAACTACACCACCCAGACGGATATTATTAAAAAGGGATATATTGTTTTACATTTGTAATGCTAACCAAGGCAGAGATGTTATGGACGGTGACGATTTAAAGAAAGAGATTCAGCGTTGATGAAGCAGCCTTTGCGCTGGTACCAGTAGTGGTAACAGGCGATGCATTAGACGTGCAATGTACAATGAAGGCGTAAATGGAATTATGTTAAAAACAGACAATAGCGCCGTCGTGCAATTTGAACCCATATTGGTTTAGCAATTCAGACTGAAGAATTTAAACGAAATTAGCCTTGATACTAAAACATCAGGGCCGACATAGTATTACCCCACCAGTAACTCGCAACAGTTCCGATGATGACGAATGAAGCATTCAATTTGTTTCTTCAAATTTATATCCCAACGGTCCATTGATAGGCCAATCAGAAAAGTGAGAGGGTTTAAATAAAAATATAGGCTCGAAAAATAGATTTGGGCAAAAAAATAAAGTCTATTTAGAAAATAGATCGAGACTCATGTAAGGCTTTTTTGAGTCGACCTAACCCGAACTTGAAAGGAAAAAAAAGCTATTAGTTTTTTGTTATTTTCTCACTATTTTATTATCATTTCACTATTATGCTGCTATTATTTTGTTGTTATTGTTTGGATATTGTATAACTCTTGTTTTATTGTTAATTTTATCACTATTTTAGAGGTATTTCTTTGTTAAGTTGCACCTATCTTAGTGTTATTTAAGTATACATATTTTTTAATTTGTTTTCAATTTATTGAGAAACATTTATTTTAATATTTTAGTATTTTTTATACATTATTTTTTTAATATATATAATTTAATACGACTGGACCGGGTCAAGTTTTAATATTTTTATTTGAGTTGGATTTGAACAAAATTTTAATTCCATTTTTTGGCCAGGTCCAAGCCCAAACCTAAGATTTTAGTTGGACTCGACCTAAACCTGACCCAATCCATGAACACTTCTAATCCTGAGTAAAATAGTTGTAATTTTCAATCCTTTTATTGCATAAATTAGGTTCTAAACATGGTATATTATTTATTTGTACTTTTTAATAGTAAAAAAAATATTAATTAGACTTGAGAAAAAACCTAAGGTGTTAAAAGATCGAATAGAAGAATAATAAAAGAAAATATAAATCTAGATGAATTGGAATGGTTCATTTATAAAATATAAATAAGGGTAAATTATAAAAATAGTCACTTTTGTTTGTCTTATATTACATTTTAGTCACTTATGTTTGAAATGTTACGTTTTAGTCACTTATGTTATCGTTTTGTTACAAAGTGGTCACTCTATCGTTAAACTTCTTTACCTCCCTAACGGTAGTCTTACGTGGTACTCCAAATAGGTTTTAAATGACAACTTGAATGTCCAGTTGCAGGGATGAAAATAGGTTTTTAATTAAATAAATTTAATTTGAATTGCCATGTAGTATATCTAAGTTGGCATTTAAAACCCATTTGGACTGTCACGTAGGATCGTCATTAGGGAGGTAACGGAGTTTAACGGTAGAGTGACCACTTTGTAATAAAATGATAACGTAAGTGACTAAAACGTAACATTTCAAACATAAGTGACTAAAATGTAATATGAGACAAATAAAAGTGATTGTTTTTGTAATTTACCCTATAAATAATAATTTAAATCAAGTAATGTGAAAGTATGTATCACACTCAACTTTGCTGGAATTTGGCATGTGATGAATACTTTGTTTAATATTTCTTTTTTTTTGTCAAATTTTGTGCATATTTATTAATTAAATTATGCTTATTTTATGTAATTTCATATCGGTGCCTGGTAGTAGCAGCTCCGCTTAAAATTTAATTGAGGCTTATTTGGCGGCAATTATTGTTTCTCGACAACAATTTGGCAGCTCGCTAAAAATGTGGTGTACATGAACGTCATAATAGGTTGACGCTTTTTCAAATATCTGATCTGCGTATGAAGCTCACTAACATCAACTATTTCCCCTTCTTCGCTCCATATTATATAACCTCCACGCTTTTATTCGATTTCCACAAATTCATCATCATAATAAAACGAAACGAAAAAAGAGAGAAGAAAATGAATCGTTTTATAGTAAGGTCGGTGATGCAAAACCACCTGAGCAATGGCCGAAGCATCAGCAACGGTCACGTTTGCAGCTCCGCCATAGTTGGGAGAAGCTTGGAGTTGAGCGGACAACATAACGTTGTGATGCTTGTAAGATTTGAATGGAGAAGGATGATGAGCTCTACTCCTGCTTCTGTGGAAAAGGTGTCGTCTGGAAGGGAAGAGAAAATGGAGAACTCGGTGACGGAAGAGACGAAGGGAAAGGATTCGTCGGCGTTAAGTTATTGGGGGATTTCTAGACCTAAGATCACCAGAGCGGACGGCACCGACTGGCCCTGGAATTGTTTCATGGTACCATTTTATCTTTTTTCCATAGTTTAAACTTCAAATCTCGTTTCATGATAATTAGCGGTTTATTATCTTCTTCTGTTCTATTTTACCGTCTTCTCCATTTACGTTAAACTTGATTTATTCTTGTTGTGTAACAATGTATAGTTACTCTGTTCTTTGCATTTTTTAAAAATTATTAGCGGATAATTTAAAGATTTAAAATGAATAACTTCGTGTTAGTCAAAGAGTAATTCAGCTTTACTTAAACATTTACTTGTTGCAGAATTGAGAAATGAACTCATTATGTTCTGTGAAAGCATTTTAAATTATTATTATTTCATATAATGCTGATCTGAAAGATTTAGAGATTCGTTCGAGTAATTTCCATTACTCCTTAACTTTGACGTCTGTTTGTTTGCACTCCTAATGTAGCCATGGGAAACTTACAGCGCAGAGCTGTCAATTGACTTGAAAAAGCGTCATGTCCCAAAGAACTTCGTTGATAAATTCGCTTTCAGGATTGTCAAACTCCTTCGCCTTCCTACAGATATCTTCTTCCAGGTTTTCCTTCTCTCTTTTTTTGACCTTTTTCTAATTATTTTGATATTTTCTTATATAAATCCTGAACTATTCGTAGTGGCATGCTCGAACTCACGACTTACATATTTGCTTTCTTGAAACGCAGAGACGATACGGCTCTCGAGCTATGATGCTGGAAACAGTAGCGGCCGTCCCTGGCATGGTTGGAGGGATGCTTCTGCATTTGAAATCTCTCCGTAAGTTCCAACAAAGTGGTGGTTGGATCAAAGCGTTGCTTGAAGAAGCAGAGAACGAGAGGATGCATTTAATGACAATGGTGGAGCTTGTGAAACCCAAGTGGTATGAAAGGCTCCTTGTTCTAACTGTGCAGGGAGTCTTCTTCAATGCTTTCTTTGTTCTGTATATGCTTTCGCCCAAATTGGCACATAGAATTGTTGGGTATTTGGAGGAGGAAGCCATTCACTCGTATACAGAGTACTTGAAGGACATTGAAAGTGGTGCAATAGAAAATGTTGCAGCCCCTGCCATTGCAATAGATTATTGGAGATTGCCTAAAGATGCTAGGTTGAAGGAGGTTATAACTGTAATTCGTGCTGATGAAGCTCACCATAGGGACGTAAACCATTTCGCTTCTGTACGTATTACTTTCCCTCACTATATATCAATGCTTCTTGCCATCATATTTGCCTCTAACAGTTTCATACATTGTTTTTGGGGACTTGATTGTGATATATGTGGGGTGGTTTCAATGTTGTTATAAGCAGGATATTCATTTTGCGGGAAAGGAATTGAAAGACGCGCCTGCTCCTCTTGGTTATCATTAAGACTTCATGTTGTGGATCGTGAAGATTCTTTAAAAGGTTCGTGCTTGATGCAAACTTGAATTATATTTATCTATGTTTTTGTATAATTTGAGGACCACGATGAATTGTATTAACGATAATAATTGCAGAGTATGGCTTACACTGTTGGCATTTTCTCAGCTACCATATATCTTTAGTCTCTTTGGTTTCATAAATTGCAAAACCGAGAAAATGGTTGAAAAATATAAGTTCTGTCTGAGCGCGGATTCGAACCGGGGACCTCTAGTGTGTGAGATTAGCGTGATAACCAACTACACCACCCAGACCCATTCAATTAGCTGATGTTACTGTCACCGGAAACCTATGTATTATTTTAGCAATATCGTACCGCCATGTGCGTAATTGGCAGCATTGTCTTGATCTGGTATAATCCTCCAGCCAACTTTCATACCCTTTGTGATTGTCTATCCGCAAAGATCGCCTTTGGCTTCGGTAGATTGTCTGCTTTATTTTGGGTAGGCACATATGATGGCCAGTTGCTCCTATGTGGGGAACCCTTACTAAAACGAAAACAAAGGAAAAGAAAGCAAACAATTGTGATTAGTTACACCTGTCAGCTGTAGATATTAACTTGTATTGGATTAGCACTAACATGGATAAGAAGCAAGGAGAAATGGGTTCTTCTTCAGTGAAGGCATTAGGCCCTGCTGTAACTTGGTGTAGCAATCCAGTGACTTCCTCTTCTCTTTCCCTGCATGTTTTGTGTCTTTACCTTTTCTACTTTCCAGGCCATACATGGACTGCAAAAACCTCTTAACCTCAGTCTGGATATATGAAATATATTATGGTTAGAGAGTATTATGAGAATGAAGTGAAATACCCGATGAAACCTAGCATGTTCTATCTCCCCTTGTCATCATTGAACTCGAAGGGCTGTGGTGCGTACCTAAGTAGATGGATGCGAAATTTTTTTTGAGAGTAGAGTTTAGACCCTTACCTCTTGGTACAAGTAGAGCATGGAGCCTGCCAATACATACAATCAAAATACCACTCATATGCCTATTACGTACTAGTAGTAGCTTCCACGCACACCGGCTTACAACCCACCCAACCAATGTATTAATCACGGCAGAATTCACAATTTTCTATTATTTCTTGTAGTGCCATTAACAGTTTACGGTACAGGAACATAGAATGAAAGGAAGGAACATGATTCTAAGATTGATCCCATCATTTTTTTTTCTTTTTTTGTTAATTTTAGAATTCTCTACTGATTGAAAATATACTATTTAAACAAAATTTACAGGTATCGGTTCATTACAATAACGGTCTAATCTATCATTCATACTTTTTTTCGAAAGATTTGTATCCCTACATATCCGGATTCAATATGTAAAAACTACTTTCTATTAGGTTTTTAACCAAATCTTTACTATTAAAATTTGAATAGTTACCAAATTAGAATAATGTTACATTTGATTTTAAACAGTGATATTCAAATTATAAACAAAAATTAAATTAAAAAATTCAATCACCAGCAAGATGAAATACACTATAAGAAAAAAGAAATCAAGGGATCATTGAGTTGTTTACAGATTATCAGCCGAAAAGGTTTTAACTTATTTGAATGTAAGGAAGGAAAAAGGGTTGGGTCCCTTAATTTCTAACATTTCTACAGTTGTAGCTCATTCCATCTATAAGAGGCAGAATATATTCTTAGCTATGTTATAGAATCAGGCTTCTTCAATTTTGCTCTTGAATGATCCTTCGCAAGATCATTGTTGATATCCATGGCAGCATGGGGTGGCGGTTGCAGTGATGATCTGTAAGCTTGCTGCTGTTGTAAGGAAAATCTGAATCTTAAGAGCAGTGAATTTGTTACCACCCCAATTGAACTCAGACCCATAAGGGCTCCGGCAATTGATGGCGTTAGCATTGTCCCCGTAAGGGGCAGTAATGTTCCAGCGGCAATTGGAATTCCAACCTATATTAGTAAAAACCAAAGCACTATCAGATGTTCACATAAAGAAGTAAAATCAAAGTGAATTTTAGAAGGAACAAACTGGATTTTGCCTTTCGGTCAGGCTCAGGCACACCCAATATTTACAGATAACTTCTACAGAAAAGAAGTCGCAAGATATAAAGGGTTGGTATGAAATTGTTTCTGGTAACAACAATGCTACAAGAAGCGGCAAACACTTGTTATCGAAGTTTACTACTTGCTTGCTTTGCAAGAAAGAGAGCCATAAGCAAATTGAAAAGAGAAAAAAAAAACAGATGAAAACTTACAATGTTGTATGCAAAAGCCCACCAAAGATTTTGCTTCACAGTTTTCATTGTTAGCTGGCTTAGCGCCAAGGCATCAAGCAACTGCATGAAGATAAATCGTGTCAATTTACATTATACATTTGGCAATGTGGAATATGGAGTTGATAGGAGAAAAGGCAACTGAATTCAGAAAATATATTTCATCATATACTACTGCATTCATTCCCGATTTTTAAGGCCTGCCAGAATTGTGATAGACATAGCCAATATGCTTGAAATGCTTGCACCAAGTTGCATATAGAAAGAATATGTTTGACAGAATAAAATAGACCTTTTGTACGCTTATGTGTTCACCCTAAATAAAAATTTAATTCATTAACTGAAAAGGAATTCAACGGTTTTAACTATTAAAATAAGAAAAAAATTTATTTCGACCATTTGGTACACAAAATTTAGTTTAAGACGATACCTGTGACAGTCGATTGCCCATCAATACAATAGAAGATACATCACTTGCAGCACCAACACCACCACCCATGGCAACTCCAATATGTGCTGAAGCCAAGGCAGCAGCATCATTGATTCCATCGCCAACCATAGCTACCACATTTTGATTCTCCTGAAGTTCACTTACAAACTTCCTCTTTTCATCTGGTTTAACTTGAGAGAGCACCTGGAAACCATGTAGCACCATCTATAATATCTAATCAAGCTCGATTTAGTGTCTGAATGCTCTAGATGGTCACTATAAATTTTGTAAAAAGGGAAAGTAAGGATAATGTTCATATAACATATTGCCTCTTTTTTCTTGTAGGCTAGGAACAAAATATTGCAGATTGAGAAAGTTTTCTAATCCTTCACTGAGCATGGATTCTTAAGTTGCATCTGCTTTTTATCTTGTTATTATTCTATAAATTTCTGTCAACTAATGCTACCAACATAAAACCCAACCACCTCCCATCTCTTTTCTTGATTCTTTCTCTTCCTGGACTAAACAAAGCAAATTTCTTCTGATAGTAAATATTGTCCATAAATCTAAAGCTTTAGCTCGTTTACAGAGTGTTGGACCTATGATAGATTGATTTAACATTCATAATGGCTAGTAGTTTACATATATGTTAACAGTAATTCTTATACCAGTCAGGATACGTTTAACTTCAACAATGATTTGTTAAAGCTGATACAACCCAAGTAGCTCTAACCATCTCTTTCTCATGCAGAGCTCAAAAACTAACATCTACAACTATATATAAAAAGAAGAAACATTGGAGTACTGTAGAAGTGTAGGTTCCAAATGATGACACATTAGGACCTTTTTTTTGTTGGTTTTGGTTGGAATTGGGAGGGAAAGAAAGAGAGAAAAAAGGTATAATTACCTGTCAATCCTTACACTTTTCAAACTTTTAAAATTTAGTCTCTTTACTTTTAATTTTAAGAATTTAGTTTTTTTACTTGCTTCTAATTTCAAGAATGTAATCCATCTACTTTTTTTATTTAAAAAATAAAGTTATTGACAACATTGTTAATTGATATCTATTAAATTTGAATATGTTTATGATCACTTAAGCTTTATTTTTTAAAACAAACTTTTGAATATTAAAATGCCACATATTCAAAATTAATAGAAGTCGAAAAAAACTGTTGTCAATTTGATTTTAATTTTTAAATCAGTCAAGTAGAGGGGCTAAATTCCTAAAATTAAAGTAGAAGACTAAATTTCAAAATTTTGAAAGAGTACTGAGATAGGGGACATAATTAAACTAAATATTATATATTTATTATTATGAATTTATATGAAAACGACATCTTTATTTTATTGTGAAATAATGCATTAAAAACTATTAGTTTAGATGTTGAACCGCGGATTGATTTAATATTAGCATATGTCTCAAGTAAACAAATATTTACCTACTTATTTTTTATTTTAATTTTTGAATAAAGTATAGAAATGTTTTTCTTCATGCATCTACTTCCAAGTTGATTTAAATCCATATTTGATTTGCTTGCAAATTGTTTTATTTATGTTTCTAGGATTATTATCCTATCAATTTCCACTTAAACTTTTTAATTCTACAGGCAAAATTTTTTTAAAAAAAAAACTGAAATAAATCCTTACAAAAATAAAATTTAAATAATGTATTTAAAGTTATTAGCATTTGACCATTACTCAATCCAAAAAAGTTTAAAAATTAAAATAAATATTCAAAACAAATATCTTTATAAATTATCATAAATTTAATTTTAGCAATAATATATTTAATCTATACATAATTTGTTGGTAATTTTTCTAAAACTTTTTAAAAAAAATTTAAAATAGTTATTTTGTAAGTTTATCTAGAGTTTCATTTAATATCCAAATTTAACCCATATTTGAAATGATTATCCCAAACATGATTCAGAAATAAGTTTAAAAAATTTAATCAACCTTAAATTATTATCATAAATTTAATTTTCATAATTAAAAAAATTAGAATATATTAAAAATTATAAATCCCCATGCGTAAGCAGGGACGTAAAGGCAAGTAATATTTCACACCAAATGCTAACCTATATGGATAGTGTGTTCAATCATCGGGAAAAAACTTACCTTATCCTTTGGGATTCCAACAATTGATGCAACATACTCAGCAGTGCTCCTTTTGTCCCCAGAAAGCATGTACACACTGATTCCTTGCCTATGCAAAGAATCAACAACGTGCCTGGCATCTTCTCTGATCTGATCCTCAAAATAAATAAGACCAGCGAGCTTATTATTCACTCCAACATAAACCACAGATTTATTCCTAAGCTCCTCATCTGTTTCCAAAAGCAAACTATCGCCAACACCATGCCTGCAGAAAATAAACTCCTATGTCAAACTCCTATGTCAGACAGAAATTACCTGATGATCCCTATGTCAGAAATTACCTAATCATTCCCAATTTTTTAAAAATAAAAAGATGAATTTCTGCTAAATGAAATTGCTCTTAAAGATCACGTTTACTAGTATACTATATAATAACTGAAAACACACACACGGAGAATACACTACCTCTGAACCCACTCTAATGTCCCAACTGACACTGTTTTATCATCAATGACAGCTACAGCGCCGGATCCAGGTTCCTCAACAAATGTTCCATCCACCACCTACAAGAAAGCCCTTTGCATGAAAATCACAGCCAATAGATAAATGGAAAGGACATCATCACTGTCCAGACAGATGTAATGAACATGGATGTTTCCGGAAAACTGAAGAACTGTCACTGTAAGTTGAGCTTGAAAGCTCAAAAAGAGGAAAAGGAAATTTCATTGCTGATTGAAAATGACAGGAAAGAGCAGTAAAATTAAAAGCTAAGTCACAGTTATTTGTTCTTTAGTATAAACTTTTGCGTTTCTTATTGCATATTTGTGTATTAAAGGATTAAATTTATACCTAAACAGAAGCCTATATCAAAGATAGGGGGAAAAAAAAGTTAAGCACCTTTATGTTTGGACTTTTCACAGCCTGTGCAGCTTCCACGATTGCTTTACCAACTGGGTGAATGGTATTTGATTCTACAGCGGCAGCTAACTTAAGAACATCATCTTCAGACCAACTACCATCGAAATGTTGTCTGCACCAAAGCACACATTTATTCATCATAAAAAATGTATAACCTGGCAAAAGCTGCACACATTTTTGTTAGCATAATACTTGGCAACTTTAAACTGGGACTTGCACCAAGGATATCTTCTATCCAGCTATAGTGTAGATGAACCATCAAAATTATCCATTCTCAATTAATTTCATATCATGGATTCATAAACTGGTCTTTTAGCAAATATTACACTTCCAGACTGAATAACTTATAAACAGTATAGAGCCAGGACGGCACATATGCATAAATTTTATGAGCTAGGACTGTAACATCATATTTAGGCTACATATCCTTCACACTTTTTTTTTTATTGTTTCTCATATTTTGCTATAAGGCAAGAGCAAATAGAAAAATCATAATATAAAGAATAGTTAAAAAGCGAAAAATAAACCAATATAAATAAAATAGTTCCTCATAGAAGTAAAACCAAGCCTTTTCTCATCATAAAAGTCAGTTTTAAATTTTAAACTCCCTAAAATTTATCTTTTGCTTTAATATGTTTTGTTTTTCCTTTTGCAAAAAAACAGCAAAACTGACGGTTGAATGAAGACTCAAGTTTTATTGATCTCCTAAATTGTTCATCATCAAACATGAAAAACATGGACAGAATAAGAAACAGTCCACAAGAAAATATATCTTTGGATAGCAACATAGGCAGTTCATGAAGAAAAAAGAGACAAAAATTTACGTAAAGATAATTTTAGATTAAATACACTAGATCACTGATAGTTCCATTCCAGAAAGTTCAATATGAGCCATTTAATGTTAAAGTTTCAGAAACCACTCAACCTGGAATCACTATGATCCATGCGACTTGGAGTTACAACCTTTGTCACAACAGGTCTGCCAATAGTAAGGGTTCCCGTTTTGTCAAATATAATTACATTCACCATAGAAAATTTCTCTAAAATATTTCCACCACGCAAAAGCAATCCTCTTGTTGCCCCTAATGAAGTTCCGACCTGAAAATACCAAATATAGGCCATAAAACAATATTAACTATAACTTCAACTATGTCACTAGTCTAACATGGTGTAAAATGGTGAAACAAGAATTACCAGCATAGCTGTAGGGGTGGCTAAACCCAGGGCACATGGACATGCAACAACCTATGTCAACAGATAAAGGTTCAATGAAACTGACTAAAAAGTTAAGAAAGAAAACAAAATGGATGCCAAAACATCCACATTTACATCAGATTATGAAGTAAAGCAACAACTAGAAGGCACTTTGAAGAAGCAATATCAACCAATTCATCATATTTTTTTCTCAATCAGATAATATGTGAACTGTTCTTTATTTCTTTTTCTTTTTCTTTTTACTTTCTAGTTATATAATGCACACACAAAGATCGTTCAAGATGGATGTAGATTTCCATGTATCATACCAGAACACTACAGGAAAGCTGCAGGGCAAGTGAAACTGCACTTCCTTGATAAATAGAAGCTGGAATAATTCGTGCACCAAACAGATTCCAGAACATAAAAGTAGCAGCAGAGAGAGCCATAACTCCATAAGTGAAGTGTCCAGCCACCTGGAATTCCATTTTTTTTTTTTTGAAGAAAGTTAAATTGCCTTTCCACCGAAAGTAAACAACAAATGCCATGGTTCTTTTTCTTTCTCGTTACAGCCATTAATTAAGAACACGATACAAGGATACAACTCTATTATGTTGATTGATTATTTCATTTCTTTGTATTGAGCTAGGAAAAGGAAAAAAGAAAAGGGGGGGGGGAGGAATTAAGCCACCTTTCACATCAACAGCTCCTCACTTCAACAGAGTTTTTTAACTTTTAAACCATGGAGATCAGAATCAACCAGAATTTTTCAACCATGTATAAAGCTTCAGGCATGCAAGAATAAAGGTCATGTGAAACTGATGCAGGAAAAATAAATATTTTACTGTTCCATTATAAACTTCAAATATGCATCATTCAAAATTTTATCCAGACATGATATGCTTTCTGGAATTACTTCTTTAGTTTGGAGCTGAAAGGCTGAAGAAAATCATGTTGAATAGAAGAAAGATTGCCATGTGTGTAAGTAAAAAGTAGCCTAACAGAGTTATTCAACCTGGGGGGAGGTGGTGTTCTAAAACCATTTAGTATCTGAGGAGGCACTGGAGAGCAGATAAGACTAGTGCCCTATTTTCCACCACTAAGCAATCCATGTTAACCATGTGAACAGTGATTCCAAACAAGTTCTCTGATAATATTCCTTGTATTTTTAATGTATCTACCAAAAGATCCCTTTATCCCACTGAAGATGAAATAAGTTCTGAAAAAAATATAGGGAACAAATTGAAGAACCTTGTCGGCCAACCTCTGCACTGGAGCTTCCCTGCTCTGTGCTTCTTCCACCAAACGAACAATGTCTCCCATTGCAGTCTCACCACCAGGTCTCCGTACTTCAATTGTAAGAGTTCCATTAAGGTTGATGCTTCCAGCTGCAACTTGACTCTAGCACAAACATAAGTTTCAATTTGGTATAATATGATGAAAGGAGGCCAGTATTAATACTAGGGACTGAGTGGTTGACATTAGATGACGCAATTCAAAGATGAAAAGTGAATCAGGTAGAAAGAGGAGGAAGAGATAGAGAAGGAAATTTTTTTGCCGTGAGGAGGGAATGAAGATGGCAAATTTAAAACCATACACGTACTGAACATGGTTATAGATATCATCTGGATCTACAAAAAATAAGAATAGTTACAACTGAAGAGCAATACCCCTGGTTCTTTGGTTACTGGCATTGGCTCCCCAGTAAAACTTGACTCGTCAATGGTGCTTCTACCGGCTCTGACTATTCCATCTGCAGGAACACGGTCCTAGAAGAAAACAAGAATATTTGTCAAGAAATAACAAAGTCTTTCTACAATAAAGGAAAATTCATGAAACTGTTTAGCACTTCAATATATTAAATGGATCACAGTGAAAATCAGTAATAGTAATATAGCATCCTAAGTTTAGAAAGTAAAGAAAGCAGCAACATAACTCATATGTCCTAAGAAGGAACAACACTCTTTGCTAATAGAAGTAATAAACAGTGAACATGAATAACAAAATTATAAACAGTAAACATCAGACACACCAAACAGGAAAGCACTAAGATACAAGATGATAACAGATTAAAGCACGAGTCTAATTTACTTACTCCTGGCAGTACAACAATTTGGTCTCCAACAGAGAGACTGCTACAAGGAACTTCAACAATTGAATCATCAACCATAAGACGAGCTTGTGAGGGCAAACTACTAAGAAGTCCAGTCATATCACGGGTTGCTTTGATTTTTGCTCTCTGTTCAAGATTCCTTCCTAACAAGACAAAGGCTATTAACATGACTGGTTCCTCAAAGAATGCCCTCCAACCCTGCAAACACGATATCAATTAAAAAGGACTGATGTCTAACCTGAATGTCCCTTCACATGCTCTCTACAGGCTACACCCCCACTTTAATCATGCAACAGAATCTGAAAACCAGACCAATCATTGCAAATACACTTGCAAATCAAATTGCAACTCAAACCATATGATAGAAACTTCTACTTTCGAATTATTTGAAGAATTTTACAAGTTAGTAAGAACAACCTGAGATGGAACTCCATGCAAGAACCAATAAAATATTATAAAACTGGTATAAACCAGAATCTAACTAAAGAAAAAGCTGTCTTACCCAAATAAAGAAACAAAATATTTGTGAGGACTCCCAACTATTCAATCCTAAATAGTCAAATTCTGTACCATGCAATCCTAAATAGTCAAATTTACCATGTTTCTTTCTTATTTACTTAACAGATAATGAACAGTCACATCTCTCAGATAAATTGCATATATATATGGAAGACCTAAGCATACAAACCTCAGCAGCCATGTTGGTCTTATAAAACTCTTCATCGTTTCTGATAAGATATCCAGGTTTTTTACACCCCCTAGGTTCCATTTTTATCCTCTTACTATGCCTGCTTCAGAAGTATCCCCGTATATACTATACAAGATTGAAATAGATGATAAAGGCCTTCAATTTATTTGCTTAAAACATCTTTATGTTCTTTTGACCATACAATCACTCAACAGCTATGATAGCGAGAAGTCAGAATGAACCACAAAAGTTGAGATTGGCAACAATTCCATAATAAAATTTAGTAGTTAACAAGTGGCGGTAAACTGAGAATATTTGTGATTGGCTTTTCTTCTACCTATTCTAAATTCCAATATGTGGATGCTATTTGGTTTTTCATGCTAACCGGTCTTAATACATCGTGGCATGCAACTTTTGGTATTTGTCAACTCATACAAGGTGTATTTCAGTTCAAATACAATAACTGAAAGAAGGAAGGCAAAAAGAATAACAAGAGAGTCAACAAGTCAAGGAAACCCTGAACTGAAACTACTCTAGAATGTATAAATAATAATCTGAATATCATATACGCTGACTCTAAACACAAAATTACTCTCAATGGTGAAACTAATTGAAATGAAATATGAGAAGCTGACATTAAGTACTGAAAAAGGAAGCAATAACCTAGAAGTTTATTTACAATGACAAGTCAAAGTATGCTTACAACAAGACATGGCTTTGTTAATAGGAAAAACAGAAGTCATAACATGACATTCAAAATTTTGAAGTCATAAACATGCTATAAACAACATAGATTTCAAAACGTAAGTTATTTTACTGCATTTCATATGTACATATGTCTACATACACAAAGGTGGATATCCATAGACTACACAAGTAGGAATAAGTATCAAGACTTACCAATTTTGGTATTAACACAGCTAGAGAACTAACAGCAAAAGAGGATAAAGCCCCAAGACCAACCAAAGTGTTCATGTTTGGAGCTCCCTTAAAAGATTTTTCACACCCTCAAAGATAAGTTGACGCCCAGGACCAAGCAATGTAAACAAAGACAATGACAAATGGAACCCTGTTGAGTGAAATGCATGCATCCATGAAGCCTTAGCTCCTAAAAAATGGGCGACATGGCCAATGAGGCACACAGCACATAAAGCCCAGGAGACAGCAAGCTCGCGACCTATAACAGTGTAAGCAATTAAACCAGAATTACTTAGGAAGACAACCATTAGCATACTATTAACAATCTACTGAAAAGCAAAAGAAATATGAAAAGGAATCTACCACTTTATCTACTGAAAAGTAAAAGGAATGTGAAAAGGTACCTACCACTTTCTTTTAAGCGGCTACGCTTTTCATCCATCTTCCGTTCAAAAACTTTGAAGAAATTATCTCGACCTGAATCTATATAGAAGAAATAAGCCAAGCAATCAATCCATAATGTAGATTAGTAGGAGAACTTATGGAATAATTTACAACTCTGCAGAACACAAGTCATATCAGGAAGCAAACCAAGCGAAGTCTGTCAAGAAAATAGATCAGAAAGGCTAAACTTGGCCACGAACAATAAGAATAAATAGAAAAGTTTCCTAGTTAAATTATATTTGACTGACTGGCAGCACAATCTTTTCTAGAAATTTATCTCAAAGCAAAACAACAAGAAAGCCTTTTTTTTACACTGGAGATGACTACATAGATAAGATCCCACCATGACAATCTATTTATGACCATATCAATCCATGCTCTCAGACAATGGCAAATACCATATGGTAGGGTTAAAATATGGGGAAACAAATTAATAATTAATAAGTTTAAAACAATTGGGAGGAAAATTATAGGAAATTAAGAGATACACGGCCATAATATGAAGCTGAAGCAATCATGTCTTATTTAACAAACTGTTATTAGATAGCCCCTTTTAATGCATACAGGTCACTCGCAAGAGATTCACCGAAAAGAACCTCCAAAACAAAATTAAGGTTGTTAGTATTCCTTCAGTCTTCAACTGCAATGCAACAACTTTGCTGTAAATTAACATAGAACGAGGACTCTTGTTATAGTTACTATAGAATGGACACAACTAATTCTTCAAAAGATTAGCGTTACGCACAACCAGAAAATCCTCCAACCATTTTATCCAAGTGGCCGCCGCAGCTGACCTATTGAAAGGAGAAATGGTAAATTAATTACATCTATGACTTCAATGCTTGTATTGTTGCATCTATTTATAGATGAGAGTCTTGAGTTTCAGAGACATACCCACCAAACATACACGAATCATATGAAAAAAAAAATGTCAACATGTATTATGACTCTCTCATCTAAAGTTATAGGAGCTTAATGGATCGTCATTCACAAGAGATGCTATAATATTTATTATTCAAGACCATGAACATTTTTGCCCGTCCAACATTTCATAATTGTTAATCTTACATGAGTGATGATAGATTATACTTCAAGCTACTAGTACAGAGGAAGTTCAAATCTATGACTAACACTTCAATGAACAATACAACTCATGATCTCTGAGAGCCATGTGCATGACACTAAAATTTTAGAAAGGGGCCCGTAAATACATAGCTCTACATGCCATCCAAATGCATACTAACTCAAATCTTGATTAATCCTTAAATAAGCACATTACTACCATGATGAAATTTTAGCAACACTTTTTATGGTCTTATCAACTATCAAGGCTCACTTTGGTAAACACTTCCACTTTTTTAGCAAAAAAAAGAATAGAAGTGGGAAAAAGCAACAAAAATTCAAATTAAATACAAAAAAAGCACTTACCAAATGAAGCACAAACAGTTTGCTTTACACAGAATTGATGAAGTTTTCTAATCAAGCACGTTTTCTAGAAATAGGTGAAAAGAAACATGCAAAGCATATTCAAACAACAAAAAGTTGGACGACCAAGACGATGAAAATACTTAGTACCTCGAAGGTTAGAATTAAAGCCACAGCTAGTCAACTGTCTAGCTAACGCCTCCCCTAACTCCTTTTGCCAATTTGGCACAACCTTGGCTTCGGAAACCGGCCACACTATTGCTGTTTCTGTTGTGAGATTGACACTAGCAGAGGACACTTGGGGCTGCATTTCAAATCAGTGATACAATGAGATAGGAATAACTAATTCGATTTACAAAAGAAGAAAGAAAAAATTGAGACAACTTACTTGATTTTCTAGTATCCTCTTCACACTCGCAGCACAGCCGCCGCAAGTCATTCCCTAAGCCCGGAGAAATTAAGGGAATGAATCAGTAACCTGACGCTATTTCTTTTCTTTCTAAATTTATGAATAAAATACGGAGTAAAAAAAAAAAGGGAAACCATACCCCAACATCAAGAATAATAATATCGGGAGATAAAGCAGATGGCTCGTCAACGGCTCCCGCTCCCAATTTCGCCTTCAAGTCCCCGTCGCCCGTTCCTTCCCCACCATCTCCACCTCCGCCACCGCTACCACTTCCATCGCCGCCACCATAAACGCCGCCGCCGCCAGCAGCCCCAAAATAAGCTGCGGAACTTGCGACGCACTCCAAACGGCGGTGTAAACGTTGGGGAACTGAAGCAGAGCACAAGCTCCTAAGTGGAGACGAATAAGAGCGGGAAGCAAGAAGAGTAACTCCTCGGCCCTGAGGAAAGAGACGAGAACGGATGCATCGAGCGATGAGAGAGGAATTGTTGTAGAAGAAATGACGGTTTAAGGCTCTGGGGATGGAGAAGAGAGCCAATGTGGGCACTGTAACTGAAAGTGCTGACTCCATGTCAAGATTGGAGTTGCAGCATGGAGAAGAAACTATCTCATGAAAGTCCAAGGCATTTGAGGCCCCTATCTTTTTTTTCTTTTCAGTACAATATCCCGCGGCTGTACGTCAAACTCAATATAAACGTTTTAAATTTTTATTTCAGCTTCTCTACGGTATAAAATATATTTTATAATATTTACAAATACAATATATTATTAAACTAACTTAAAATCCGCAGTGCTATTTTTGTTTATAGTGGGTATATGGAATGCGGCGCATTTGTGCATAATGAGGAGGGGAAATTTTGTGTAGTGTATCTCCAGTTTTATGGAAATTTTGACCGTTCATAAACTTTTATCTTAGTTTCGATCATGTTATATGGAAGATGTTATTCTTGAAATTGATAGTCAAATATTGTGGGAAGTTGTTTTTGACGTTTCTGATTATGAGATATTATTTTAGGTTTTCACTTATATGTTTAATGGATTAGTAGGAATGATAATAAAGCTGCTCATACATTAGTAATGGCGACTTTATTGAAAGCGAATTACTTTAATTGTATTAGTTGTCCTTCTTTTGTTGTTGGTATTGTTCATGCTCATAGATTGGAGCATTTGGGTGAAAACTAGAGGGTTTAGGCAAAAGTGTATGGGGTAAGCTTGTTGGTTTGGGTATAGTTGTACCGAGAGTTGTTTTTACTTTGTTTTGTTCTTCCAATCTTTTTGTTTTTTTAATGAATATGATTTTATTTCAAAATATATATATTTCATAAATGCTGATTAAATTTTAACTTTGTGGATATTAACATTATTAATGTATAATTATGATTTATAAATTTATTTCAATAAAATAGATTCTTATTAATATATAAATTGTAATAAAAAGTAAGACTTGTAATAATTTATCATACTTTTATAGAATTTGAGTCTAAAATATATTAAAGGAACTAAACTAGTTTAAAAAAAAAACAAATTCTATAACAAGGGCAATTGAGCAAAACGTGCTTCGAAGTAATCTTACATTTCGTCAACCAAACACATCAATATTACATTCCAGTCAAATCGACCAAGCAATGTAATCTTATATTCCACCCATAATATTACATTTCCACAATCCTATTATAGAACATAATTTAAGACTCGGAAAACCAAACGACCCCTACCAGTTTGAATCTAAACTCTTAAATTTTAATAATATTTTCTATTTTTCAAACCATCAAATTTAAACTATTCATATAATAAGTACATGTATCTAAAATTTCATCTATGTATTTTATGCTTTATATCATATCCCATACACATCAAACTTAAGTTATTTACGTAATATTTACACATAATTAATATTTAATTATATGTATTTTAAATATATTTTATGTCATATCTAAGTCAACTTCCAATACTTAAGCTGATAATTGTATTGGCAGAATGGATTAATTGAAATGATTTTAATATTTTTAAGAATTAATTAATTTGTTTTAAAATTTAAAGATAATTTATAATATACTATATAGTTTGGGGATGTATGGAATTTACCCTAAAGTACATACTGAAGTGCTAAACAGCTAAAAGTCATTTACATAATAATACAAAATGTAGATTAATTTAAAATAAAATCACGATATTTGATAAAAGGAGAAAAAAAACTATCACGTTCAAGTTCAACCTAACACTTTGAAATTAGGTGTAAAAAATAAATACAATTGGGTACGAAAATGAATGTGCGATCTACATGTACTAACATTTTAAAATTTTGAAAAATATGGTTAAATTATGAAATAAATTTTCATATTTTTCATAAATTTAAAATTTAGTTTTTATATTTTTATTTTTAAAAATTTAAGTTATCTGTTTTTAGATTTTAAAGTTTAGTCCAATCGTTAACATTGTTAAAATTATCTTGTTAAATTCATATTTATCATGAAGTCAAATTTTCAATTGCTTTGCTATTAAGTGTTTTTTTTTAATTTTAAAATATGAAAGGTAAATAGATTAAATTCTTAGAAATAAAAGTATATGGACTAGATTTCAAATTTACAAATAATATAGGGACCTATGGTATATTTTAACCAATAATTTGAAGTGGAATTGGCTTGCTTACATCTAAGGGAGTGGAATTGACATTTTCTAAATTTTCAATTACATGACTCCAGGCACTTTTAGTCCTTTTACCATTCCCAAGTCTTCTTTTAGGGCCCCTACGACTATACCACCTTTCCCTCTACATCAGCTCAATAACAGCGAATTTTCCACTCCCGATACCAGACCAGAATACGATTCCTATTCAACACATTGGCCTCACAACAACAAACCATAAACAAAAAACAATAATAAATCGACCAACTCCCTGACAACAAGGACAAAACCAGGCACTTCCTCGACCACTAGCATGATTAACAGTTCCCATGTGTTGGTCCTGTTTTAGTCAAACAAGTAGCAATCCTAAAGCAAAAGTTTAAGGAATCGAAACAATCATTTAAGGATGATTACGAGTGGTTAGATGTATAAAACAACCCATTGTCCATGATTGTTTGATAGGTCCCAATACCACCAAGATAAAAGCTTATTCAGAAACTTGTAATAGTCTTGCAGATCACTTGAATCATTTTAGGTATTTCCATGGTATATGCGGCATCCAAGATCCCTTACAATGCCATATTCCATTACTATTTTGAAGGGAGTGGTACGATCTTGGTGGTATTCCTTACCCCCAAAGGTTCATTAAGAACTTAGGTGTTGTTTGTTAGCATATTTTGGGAACTGTGATACCACCTTACACGATTTGTTGAGCCTAATACTATAATAAATCTGTGATCCTGAGAAAAAATTAATTTAATCCTTATAAAATTATAAAGATGTAGGCTATTTATTGGGAATTATCCATATTTATGGAAAATCAAAGATATGGGTATCAAATAATGGAAAGTCAAATATATGGGTATCAAATATTGGAAAGTCAAAGATATGGGTATCAAATATTGGAAAGTCAAAGATATGGGTATCGAGATATTGGCATAATAAAATCTGAGATATTTGCAATATATGGTCCCTAAATTGTAAAGTGACTTTGCAAGTTGATCCCTGAACCTCAACTATAAATAGGCATAACCATCTCTCATTCTGTATCTCAAACTTGCCATTCTCTACTTAAGGCATTGTTTTCTCTCTCTCTCTTTGTAAATTCTCACTTGTATTTTGGAGTGAAATATATTTGGTAGTGCCCGAGGACGTAGGCAAAATTTGCTGAACCTCGTTAAATTCTTGTGTTCTTTATTGTATTATTCTGCATGAATTGCGTGTGTGATTGTAGTGATTTATTGTGCTATTAAATTACGATTGAGGGATATTCTGGCTAGGAAAGACCTGGTACTTAAGCGATCCTTGTGATCCACCTCTCTTTCCTGGGAATTGAACTTAGTGTGATTTTTTAGTACAATAATTTTACTCTTTTACACGCTTCCGCACAACAATTGGTATCAGAGCTAGATTCGTACTTGGGGAATACGATCGTTCACGGCACTGTTCACGTACTGTAGTTGGGATTGAGGAGAAAAAAATGGAAAAGTCATCGTCAAAGACTACTGTGACCAATGCGAAATTTGAAGTAGAGAAATTTGATGGTACCAATAATTTTGGTATGTGGCAATGTGAGATCCTGGATGTCTTATGTCAGCAAGAGCTGGATATAGTTGAAGAAAAACCTGACAAGATGGATGACAAGGAGTGGGCCAAGATCAATAGACAGGCATGTGGAACAATTCGCCTATGTTTGGCCAAAGAGCAGAAGTACTCTGTCATGAGGGAGACATCAGCGAAGAAGTTGTGGGATACACTGGAAGAAAAGTTTCTAACAAAAAGTCTTGAAAATAGGCTTTATATGAAAAAGAAACTTTATCGATTCACGTATGCACTCGGTATGTCGATGAATGACTATGTGAACTCATTCAATAAAATTTTAGCAGACTTGCTAAATTTGGATGAGAAATTTGAAGATGAAGACAAGGCATTACTGTTGTTAAATTCTCTTCCTGATGAATATGATCATCTTACCACCACATTGCTTCATGGGAAGGATACAATCACATTTGATGCAGTCTGTAGTGCGTTGTATAGATCTGAGACTCGAAAGAAAGATAAAAAAGATCACTGAGATACAACTACAGAAGTCTTAACAGTAAGAAGTCGTTCGCGCAGCAACAAATCTGGTAGAAGGAGTAAGTCCAAAGGGAGACCTGCCAAAGATGAATGTGCTTTTTGTCGTGAGAAAGGGCATTGGAAAAAGAATTGTCCTAAGTTACAAAAGGGTAAAGCTATTTCTGATGCATGTGTAGCGGAGCATGATGAGGAGTCAGACTTTAGCTTGGTTGGCATGGCAATGGCATGTCATACAGATGAGTGGATTTTGGATTCGGGATGTACTTACCATATGTGTCCTAGTAAGGACTGATTTTCTAGTCTTAAAGAACTAGAAGGTGGAGTTGTTTTTATGGGCAATGAGAGCGCTTGTAAGACAATGGGAGTAGGTACAATCCAATTGAAGAATCACGACGGCTCAATTCAAGTCTTGACAGATGTTCGCTACATACCTAGCTTGAAGAAAAATCTTATCTCATTAGGGGTCCTAGAATCTAAAGGGCTCACAATCACTTTGAGAGATGGATTACTAAAGGTAGTAGCTGGGGTATTGACGGTGATGAAAGGCACAAGAAGGAATAATCTGTACTATTTAAATGGAAGTACAGTTATTGGATCAACATCAACAGCTTTTACGAAAGATGCAGATTCAGAGGCTACCAGGTTATGGCATATGCGATTGGGACATGCTGGTGAAAAAGCTTTGCAGAGTTTGGCGAAGCAAGGCTTGTTGAAAGGTGCAAATTCTTGCAAATTGGAATTCTGTGAACATTGTGTTCTGGGCAAGCAGACGAGGATAAAATTTGGTTCAGCAATTCACAATACAAAAGAAATTCTGGACTACGTTCACAGTGATGTGTGGGGACCTACTAAAGTGGCTTCTTTGGGAGGTATGCACTATTTTGTTACTTTTGTTGATGATTATTCAAGAAAAGTATTGGTGTATCTAATGAAAAGGAAAAATGAAGTTTTGGATGTATTTCTGAAATGGAAGAAGATGGTGGAGACCCAGGCTGGTCGAAAAGTCAAACGACTTCGATCAGACAATGGTACTGAGTACAAGAATGATCCATTTCTACAAGTATGTCACGATGAAGGTATTGTACGACACTTCACTGTTCGAGATACACCACAACAGAATAGGGTGGCAGAACGTATGAATCGGACTATACTGGAGAAAGTTCGATGTATGTTGTCCAATGCTGGATTGGGCAAAGAATTTTGGGCTGAGGCAGTTACATATGCGTGCCATCTAATTAATCGGTTGCCATCAGCTGCAATAAATGGAAAAACTCCTATGGAGAGGTGGGCTGGTAAACCTGCTATTGATTATGATTCTTTACATATTTTTGGTTCCACTGCATATTATCATGTAAAAGAATCTAAGTTAGACCCAAGAGCAAAGAAAGCATTATTCATGGGTATAACTGGTGGAGTAAAAGGATACCGTCTCTGGTGTCCTGATACAAGGAAAATAATTTTCAGTAGAGATGTGACTTTTGATGAATCAACCATGATGAAGAACAATGATTCACAAAAGGATAACACAACCAGTGGCACTTTGCAGCAGGTGGAGCTTGAAAAGGTTAATGATGATCCAGCTAATATTGAAGGAACAAATGATGATGAAGTTTCGACCCAAGAACTTCTACAACAACATGATTCAATTGCATATAGAAGGCCAAGAAGAGAGATTCGTATGCCTGCTCGCTTTGATGATATGGTGGCCTATGCACTTCCAATTGTAGATAATGATGTTCCTTCTACTTACACAGAAGCAAGAAGTAACTCTGATAGTGTAAAGTGGAAGCAAGCTATGAATGAAGAAATGCAGTCTCTTCATAAAAATAGGACTTGGGAGTTGGTGACACTACCTAAAGGAAAGAAGGCAATTGGATGCAAATGGGTATATGCAAAGAAGGAAGGATTTCCTGATAAAAATGAAGTTCGATACAAGGCTAGATTGGTAGCAAAGGGTTACGCTCAGAAAGAAGGAATAGACTACAATGAAGTATTTTCTCCAGTTGTGAAGCATTCGTCTATTCAGATTTTGCTAGCCTTGGTTGCGCAATATGATCTTGAACTAGTTCAGCTCGATGTGAAGACCGCATTTTTACACGGTGATTTGGAAGAGGAAATCTATATGACTCAGCCAGATGGATTCAAGGTTGCTGATAAAGAAAATTGGGTTTGCAAACTGACAAAGTCGCTTTATGGATTGAAACAATCTCCAAGGCAGTGGTACAAGCGATTTGATCAGTTTATGAAAGGGCAAAGGTATACAAGAAGTAAATTTGATCATTGCGTGTATTTTCAGAAGCTACAATAAGGATTTTTCGTATACTTGCTCTTATATGTTGATGATATGTTGATAGCATCTAAGAGTAAAGTTGAAATTGAGAGATTGAAGACTCAACTCAACCTTGAGTTTGAGATGAAAGATCTAGGTGAAGCTAAGAAGATCCTTGGCATGGAAATATGTAGGGATAGAGCTCATGGCAGAGTTAGTTTATCTCAGAAGCAATATTTAAAGAAGATACTACAGAAGTTTGGCATGAACGAGCAGACTAAAGCTGTAAGTACCCCGTTGGCTTCTCATTTCAAGCTTTCTGCACAACTATCTCCTTCGACAAATAGGGAACAAGAATACATGTTACAAGTTCCGTATTCTAATGCAGTAGGTAGCTTGATGTATGCAATGGTGTGTACAAGACCCGACATTTCACAGGCAGTTAGTATAGTGAGCAGGTATATGCATAATCCTGGAAAAGGACATTGGCAAGCTGTGAAATGGATTCTACGGTATATTCATAAGACCATGGATATTGGATTACTGTTCAAGCAGGATACTACACTTGGTAAAGGTGTTGTTGGGTACGTTGATTCTGATTATGCCGGTGATTTGGACAAACGAAGATCAACCACTGGTTATGTGTTTACTCTTGCTGGAGGACCAATAAGTTGGAAGTCTACACTGCAGTCTACAGTTGCGTTGTCAACCACAGAAACTGAATACATGGCTGTAACAGAGGCTGTAAAGGAAGCTATTTGGTTACAAGGTATGGTTAAAACCTTGGGATTGGTCCAGGAGCATATTAATGTGTATTGTGATAGTCAAAGTGCTATTCATTTAGCAAAGAATCAAGTCTATCATGCACGTACAAAGCATATCGATGTACGTTTCCACTTTGTGCGGGAAATTATTGATGAGGGGAAAATTCACCTTCAGAAGATTAAGACTGCAGATAATCCCGCAGATATGATGACCAAGGTGGTAACAACAATCAAGTTCGAACATTGTTTGAACTTGATCAATATTCTACATGTTTAACAGTTGAAGAATGCACTATCAAGTGTTGTTGACAAAGGCAGAGAGAATTGTGTGAAGATAAGATTACTCGAATCAAATCTTCAAGGTGGAGATTATTGGGAATTATCCATATTTAAGGAAAATCAAAGATATGGGTATCAAATAATGGAAAGTCAAAGATATGGGTATCAAATATTGGAAAGTCAAAGATATGGGTATCGAGATATTGGCATAATAAAATCTGAGATATTTGCAATATATGGTCCCTAAATTATAAAGTGACTTTGCAAGTTGATCCCTGAACCTCAACTATAAATAGGCATAACCAGCTCTCATTCTGTATCTCAAACTTGCCATTCTCTACTTAAGGCATTGTTTTCTCTCTCTCTTTGTAAATTCTCACTTGTATTTTGGAGTGAAATATATTTGGTAGTGCCCGAGGACGTAGGCAAAATTTGCTGAACCTCGTTAAATTCTTGTGTTCTTTATTGTATTATTCTGCATGAATTGTGTGTGTGATTGTAGTGATTTATTGTGCTATTAAATTACGATTGAAGGATATTCTGGCTAGGAAAGACCTGGTACTTAAGCGATCCTTGTGATCCACCTCTCTTTCCTGGGAATTGAACTTAGTGTGATTTTTTAGTACAATAATTTTACTCTTTTACACACTTCCGCACAACACTATTAAAATGGTGAAATTTAATTTTTGTTATCATAAAAATATATAATTTTATTCCGGCTTTCCCAAATTTTTTTTAGCTCCACCCTTGAAAGAGAGATTAGGAGATTTCATTAATCATGTGTTTTTTTAAGTTAGTGATTGCAACTATGTTAAGTAGTAAAATTTTAAAAAATTGAAAATTGATCCGAATTAATATATTTAGATGATTTATTAAATGTAAACTTTAAAATTACGGTTGCAAATTTATTTTTTATTTAATATATATTAATTTTAGTTTTTTTATCTAAAAGCTATAAAACAAAATTTATTTTGTCAAAATAAGAGTAAAGATTCAAAATAAAAAATTAATATGAAAAATCGAGAACTTAATCAAGCCAAACCGAATTAGGATGGTTGGCTCAAAAAATCTCTGAAGCTCGACTGAACCAAACCAATATCACCCCCAATCTTCAGTAGGGGTGTTCATTCGGTTAACCGACCGGTTAACCGACCTGAAATTACTATAACTGAATTAACCGACCTTCCAAAAATTTTAACCGTCAATCGAACCGATTTTTAAAAAAAAAAATTAACCGAACCGAAATTTTTTCGGTTAATAAGATCGGTTAACCGAAAATTATTTATTATTTATTTTTGGTTAAAAATTACCCGAATTACCCGAATTAACCGAATTAACCGAATTACCCGAATTTTTTTGGGTTGTCTTTTAATTTTAGTTTTATTGGATTGAATAATTGGGTAAACTTTAGTTTTACAGCATGTTTGGTTGGGTGTATTAGCTAATCGGTGGGCCCCACCTAATGCCTCTCTATTCCGTCGTTTGGATCAATGTATTGCTAATACGCGTGTAATCCATTACTTTCCTAATTGGTGTCGATTTCTATTCCCCCTCTTTTGCCCAGATTAGCTACCGCTTCAGCAAACCGTCCCTGTTTTACCCTCCCCGATCCCCTTTGTTTCTCTTCTGTTCCTTCTAGCTTCATCCGATTTATTTCCTTGTTTGTTTGCTTTTCTTTTCTGCCGATTTGCTCCCAGTTTATTTTCTTTGTATTTGTAACATGGGCGTTTCCTTCATTAGCGGTGAAACTGAAAAGTCTCTCTTGCTTTCTCTCCCTCCCTCGAGTATCTTCTCTTCGCAGGCAAACAAACATAGCTCAATTTCTTTTCTTATTCCGAGTCTTGGTTATTAGGTATGGCATCTTCTCTTTTCTCCATTTCAGAAGCTTTAGAACAACCGCCTTTTCTTTTCTTTAATTCAGAATCTTGATTTTATTTCGAGACTATTTCAATCCCCTTTCTTTTCTTTTTAATGATGATTTACAACTGGGTTTTTTGTGAAACTGAAGGAACGGTGGTGGGTGTATTCTTTTTCTTATGCTGAAAATTTAGGGTTTTGTTCTCAATTTCAAGAATTTCTTTGATTTATCATTGTGTTTCTGGGTTTTGGATTAACAAGTTGATAAAGTGAACTAAACTCGGTAGGTTTCAAGATGAGATTGTCGATGGACCTTATCATGAAAACTGGAAATACTTTATATTGGATAAATATAATAGAGGGGACTGAAGTATATACACAATTGAGCTTATATATATTATTGTTTTTTTTTCTTTGTTCTTTTTTATCATATTGTTGATTGTTTTCTTGTCTTCTGCTTATAATAGCTAAGCGCTTCTTGTGGATTGTGAAGTGTGATATTTGTTTTTGGCTCTGTTGATGGTTAAATAATTCTTTATTCACGCAAAAGAGGAGCCTAGCCAACTACAATAAAAGCATCTGCGAAACTGATAGTAATCACAATAGAGAAGTATTCTGGATAAGTAATCACTACACTCAAACCCCAATTGCAAGCAAGCATCTTGTTGGTATCATCCCTTTCAACTGTGGAGTCTTAGTCAAACTGCCTCTATGATTTTATTAAGAATAACTGAAAAAGTATTAATCTTCTTGCCATGAAGCCTAGAATTCCTCTCCACCAATAACTGAAGAAGTGTGATATTTGTTATTCCTTGATCAGAATTGTTCTTAAGATTATATCTAGGCTTTTGTTTCTTTGCATTTGGTTGTAGAACTCATGTCAGACATGAGTCAGGACATGATACACACACACATAAGGACTGACATATGGTTGCCAAAAACTTTCGACAGGTTGTGTCAGTCGATGTAAGGTTAAGGGAACTCATATATTTCTATTTTTGCAATTTTCAGGTGGAGGTAAGATTAAGGGAAGGAAGGGCTGTCAACATTCACATGTTTTGTGCTCGCAGGGCAGGTCTCTTGCTCTCCACCATGAGAGCTCTAGACAACCTTGGATTGGACATACAACAAGCTGTAATCAGCTGTTTTAATGGGTTTGCACTGGATGTTTTCCGAGCTGAGGTGCCCTTCTTTTTTCTCTTCATCTACTTCGTTGATTTCCATTTAAAATCAATTTTAATTTGCACATCTATCCAACAGATTTCAACTAAAATTTGTCTAACAATTTTTGATGAATGCGATTTCTTTCAAAGCCTAGCCAACTCTAGTGCAAAAAATAAGGCCATATAGAAAGCTATTTCTTTTGTTTAACACTTAAAACTACAAATGAAATGAGCCTTTATTGAAGAAATTCAGTTATTTTTTGTGCATCTTTGCTACATAGAACTGCTGTTGAAAAGAGCAGTTCAGTAAAAGGCAAGTTCAAATAATGGTATAGACCATGAGTCAGAAACCCCGAAATTGATGACTCTCTTCCCATTGTCCTTTTGTATATGAATAGCAGACTGACTACTTGCACTAGTTTGCACATAGATTAAAGTAAGAATCCTTGTTTAGTGGGATATATTCTAGGCAATTTTTTCTTTCTGCTCATACCTCTGAAGGTCAACTATGATGTTAATGGTTAATAATTGTTGATCTTTAGATCACTAAATTACTTGTGAGATGAATTTGTTAGGTATTTACTGCAAGTGATAAACAGAATTTATCGTGAGGTGTGTTTTCCTTAAAGTTTAGTTTCGGATCTGGTGATGCTGAACAAAGACAATATGAAAATTGGGAAATTGGAGCTATGCGAGTACCACAATTGTAGCTTTGTTAAACAAGCATTACAGTACCAGCTAATCTGGAAGTCTGCATATCATCTAAAAAATAGAAAAGTTGTAAGGTGTTTGGTTTGTTGGTGGATATTAATATTTGGATGAAGAATTCAGTAATTTTGATTTGGTGTTTGACAAATGACAGCAATGCAGGGAAGGCCAGGATGTATTGCCTGAGCAAATCAAAGCAGTACTTTTGGATTCAGCAGGGTTCTGTGGGATAATGTGAGGGTGAATGGTTGGCTTATTATGATGGTATTGGTATGAACAGAGGCAATAGTAAATGTTGATGTAAAGTAATTAGTAGCTTCTCATCCCAGTGGTGAAGCAAATTTTACAAGGTAGTGAGCTTTGTAGGTAGCGCAAGCAAGTAGGCAAACAATTGATTTCTTAGTTATTGTATCACTTGAGAATGAAGTTGATTCTGATGGAGGTTTTTATTTATTATATTTATCTTCTTTTTTCTTTTGGGTTAATACTCATACACCATACTCAAGTTATATTTTGATTTTAGTAAATTCATATAAGAACATTTTATTATTAAGAATTTTATGAAATTATATATCATTATTAAATTATATTTAATATTAATTATTTTAAATTGTATAAATTCATATAAGAAAAATTATTATCAATAATTTTATGAAATTATATATTATTATTAAATTATATGTAATAATAATTATTTTAAATTATACAAATTCATATAAGATAATTTATTAGTTATAATTATTTTAAATTTTATTAAATCATATATTTTAATTAAAATATATTTAATATTAATCATTTCAAATTATCTTTTATAGTATCATATATTATGATTTGAGTAAATTCATATAAGAATATTAATTATTAAGAATTTTATTAAATTATATATTTTAATTATAATATATTTAATATATTTAATAATTATTATGTTTAAATATGATTAAATTATTTATTATTGATAATAACAATCTTATTAAAATTTAAATAACAATAACAATAATCATTTACCAAAATAAATTTATGCTAAGGGTATTCTAGTCATTTTAGTTTTTTCCATTATGCTATTACACCTCTATTCCATTCAATCAAACACAATATTACTATTACGCCTCTATTCCATTACATTCAACCAAACAGTTGATTTGCTATTACACCTCTATTCCATTACACCTCTAATCCATTACACCTCTAATCCAATACAGCGAACCAAACGTGCCATTAGTTTTATTGGGTTGGGTAATTGAGTTTGGGCTGGGTTGGATAATTTTATTTATTAATTTTTTCGGTTAACCGAAAATTTTCGGTTAACCGACCGGTTTCGAACCGAATTAACCGTTAACCGAAAAATCATAAAAAAAATTAACCGACCTCCGAACAAAAAAATTCGGTTAACCGACCGATTAACCGAATTCGGTCGGTTAACCGAATTTTTTCGATTTTACCCGAATTATGCACACCCCTAATCTTCAAGGTTTTTTACCAAAATATTATAAAATAAAATAAAATTTCACCAAAATATTATCCTTTTTTTATTTACTAAAATATTATATATTTTTTAATTACGAAAATATATAAAAAAAACAAAAAAAAGCTGAAAAAGCCTGTACCAACAGGGTCAGGCCACTGCCATTGGCGGCACCAAAGGTGCCAATGCCATTAGCGGCACCAATGATGCCAATACCATTGGCGGCACCAAGGCCTTATTTAGGCTGGCCGACCGGTGCTGGGGGGAGAAGGAGAGGGAAAGAAAGAAAGAAAGAAAGAAGAGGAAGGAGAGGAAAGAAAGAAAAAGGAAAGAAAAGGAAAGGAGAAAAAAGAAAGAAAGAAGAAGAAGAGGAAAGGAGAAGAAAAAACAAAGAAAAATAAGGAAAGAAAGAAAGGAGAAGAGAAAAAAAAAAAGAAGAAGAAGAGGGAAGGAAGGATTTCAAAAAGGAAAAAAAGGTAATTTTATTATAAATTTATTTTTTTGTAATATTTGTATGTTAAAAATTTATGTTATTTATATTATACGTATTTTAATATTTTATTTAGCATATATATTTTAATGTTATGTACATTATACGTATTTATGTTATGGTATGTACATTGTATGTTGATTAGAGATTTTTTTATGAATTTTACTTAGGAAGTTGAAATTAGTTATTTTAGGAAAATAGCATTAAAAGTAAAATGATAAAGAAATATGTTTAAGAAAACATTAAATACGAAAAGAAAAAACGGAAATTCTATATTCACCGAAAATAATAAAATGCGAAAAAAATTGTATATGTAATAAATCTCAAACATAATGCATTGAAATAATGTAAAATGATAAAATTAAAAATGATGGTATTTTTTAAAATAATAAAATGCGGATACAAAAATACGAACAAATGGCTGAAGTAATAGTGTTTTAGTAAAATTTTAAAAAAATTCAGAAATAATCAATACAAAAAATCAAAACAAAATGGACTGAAATAATATAAAATAATAAAATACGAAAATAATATATTTTTATTAGAAGTAATAAAAATCTGGAAAATAATAATACGAGCAAAGGGTAGGAAAAAGGGTTTATTTTTGGGTTTTTACCAAAATATTACAAAAAAATAAAAAAATACCGAAATATTATAAACTTTTTTTTTGATTTACCAAAAAATTATATTTTGATAAATAAAAAAAATTATATTTTGATAAATAAAAAAAAGTTATCATATTTTGGTAAAATTTTATTTTTCTTATAATATTTTTGTAGAAAACCCAAAAAATACGAACAAATGGCGGAAGTAAGAGTGTAGTAATACTAAATTTTTTTAAAATTCAGAAATAATTAATACAAAATATTTCAAAGAAAATGTACTGAAATAATATAAAATAATAAAGAACGAAATTAATATATTTTTATTGAAAGTAATAAAAATCGAGAAAATAATACGAGCAAATGGCAGGGGTAACGGTTATTTTCTTACACAAAATTAATTTAAATAACACACACATTTAATAAATTTATAAAATTAGAAATTATGATATTTTTTAAAATATCATAAAATTAGAAATTATGATATTTTTTTAAAAGAATAAAAAGTGGAGAAAAAAATACGAACAAATGGCTCGATTTTTTTACTAACTTTTTTTTTCAACTTGCAGGCATCGCAATGGCTCGAGTGATTGGAAACGATGAACACATATCTGATGCGGCTAATAACTGGGTATGATTTATTATTTGTTAATCACGAGTTCTATTTATTTAAAAAATAAAATACGCAGTATATACAAATAAATTATGTTATCGTAATAATTTTGCTTTAATTTAACACTATCAGGACTCGTTTCAAGTATTAAGGGGCCGTGTGAGTGTTTTAAGGATAGCTCCGGATGCACGATTGATGCCATATTTGGAGCTAGCCGGATTTGGGTCAGTAGCATTGATTCGGTCCTCTGACTTGCACTTTGATATATTATCTGCGCTAGTGGAGCGGTGGCGCCCGGAGACCCACACTTTTCATCTTCCGTGCGGGGAGTGCACGGTGACATTGGAGGATGTTGCATTGCAGCTTGGGCTTCCAATTGACGGGAGTCCCGTAACAGGAGTATCTTCATTCACGGATCCGGCTGCGCTTTGTTATCAGCTCCTTGAAGACTCACCAGAGGACGGTGAGTCGTATTTTTCCGGCTTAAAATTTACATGGCTGAAAGCCAAAATTGGACAATTATCAGCGAATGCCAGTGAATGTGAGTTGATGTGCGCTGCTCGAGCGTACATCATGCATATGATAGGGGCAGTACTCATGCCTGATGCAAACGGCGACAATGTGCATTTGATGTACTTGCCCCTGTTAGCTAATTTGTCCACTGCTAGATCGTACAGCTGGGGTTCCGCCGTTCTGGCAATGTTGTACCGGGAGCTTTGTCGGGCGACAAAGATGAAAGTCCACGACATCGGCGGATGCCTCATACTGCTGCAGTCCTAGGCGCTTTATCGGATGCCATTTTTGGCATCTGTTAGTCACCAACCGTATCTGTATCCACTGCCACTCAGGTGATAAAATATAAATTGTCATTATTTTGTAGTCATAATATATTGAATAATGTTACCAACCCTAAACCCTATATTATTTTTTGTAGGTGGACTGTTCGTCTAGGCATCGGGAAGTTGTATGATGTCCCGATATACCGCCTAATGATTGAACAACATGCCCGGGATGGGGTAGGCTGCTATTCTAATATTCATGACATATATTCTATTTCTATATCTTACTCAGACGTTATGGCATTAACTCGTTACAATGTTATTAATCATGCAGTTTATATGGATGCCATACTGTAGACCGAAAATCACAAATGTTGTACCCTCGTCCGCGTACGTTGATTCCCACATATGGTGCACTAACGCACCAATTATCAATTTCAACATAGTCGAGTGGTATAACGGAGATCGAGTGCTACGGCAGTTTGGCTGCATCCAACCTATCCCGGATCCGCCATGCCAGCTGGGGGAAGTTCACGGCATGAATAAAAGAGGAAAATTTCAAATGGATTGGGGAATTAAACACCAGAAATTTGTTGCACTATGGAACGACCGATTGCGCCGAAAACCTCAGATGGATCCGGCTACCGACCTGCAACCATCATTAGAGTATATACGATGGTACTCTAGTTGCGGGAAGCCATATCTACTTGGAGGGCAGTCGACTATAATCCCCCCGCACGTGCAGCAACTTGAAGGCCCAATGGATCCGGATCCGGTGGTGATGTACGCTGCGCAATCGGCAGAATACGCCTATGAATTTGAACTGTACGGAAACCACCCACCGCGGTACGGCATGCCCGGCCCGTCTGATCCGTATCCACAGCATCATGGGACTCATTCCGGATCAAGTTTGTCGGTGGCGAATGATGATTTTTCCTCTACGTTTGCCACACCCCCACTTGGTCGTTGCTTAGAACGTGATCGTCGACCTCCCAATAGGTATACCCCTAGGACAACACCATCGAACCATCAATTTTAGGGGTTTTAGGGCACTTTTTGTATAAATTTAATATTTCTAATTTAATATTTGTTTACTTCTGAAATTTGTTGTATAAATTTAATTATTCTATTTTTTCATTATATTAAAGCTGAATCCAATTATAAATGCCTTTATTGTCGATATAATTTTAATAATTTCAAATGCGCACATGGTATTTTATAACTTAATTTGGATACAATTTGGATATAATTTAAGCATAAGCATAAGCGGAATAATAAAAATTATTTCAAATGAATTATACTTTTTATAACAATATACAAAAAAAATTGTCAGCATTAGGTCAAAAAAATTTTATACTCAAAATAATACACACTAAAATTAATAATTAAGGTTTTACTAGAAATAATAACTAATTAACTAGAATAATAATACTAGTTTTTTACTAACTAGTTTATTTTGGTAAATAAAAATAATAACTAACCATAATAATAATACTAGTTTTTTACTTACAATAATACTACTAAGTTACATCTTAATACATTAATAACATCTTAATACTAACAAAAACAATAAAAAATAATAATAATAATACTAACTAAAACTATAAATTTGAGTTTTATCTTAATAACTAAACTAAAACAAAAAATATTACAAACTATCAATTGGTGCCGCCAACAGTATTGGCACCATTGGTGCCGCCAATGGCATTGGCACCTTTGGTGCCGCCAACAGTATTGGCCTGACCCGTTTTTTCAGCATTTTCCAGTTTTTTGCAGGCTTTTTTCAGTTTTTTTTGATAAATTTTCGTAAATAAAAAAAAGTTATATTTTGATAAATAAAAAAAAAGTTATTATATTTTGGTAATATTTTATTTTTCTTATAATATTTTGGTAAAAAACCCCAATCTTCACCTTCATCTTTATAACACCATAAGCCCTTACGCCTTGTTTGGTACAGCGAATGTAAAAGAGAATTGATGTATTAAATTACTTAAGTATTAAAAAGATGGATGGAAGATAGATTTTATCGTATCAAGGTGTTTAGTTGTAAAAAATTGTGATATTTATTGCTTTTCTTATTTTGTGTTAGATACGGGTTAAAAGATGAGTGTTGTTTATGAATGTACTATATTATCTTTAAAATCTTTTTAGTTTTAACGCTGAAAAATAATTAGCCTACAAATATGATAAATTATTTTTGCTTAATATTCGTTGTAACGACAGTTAGAACAAAAACATATAATGTAAAAAATAAGAACAAAAAATAATTGACACAACCTGTATTTGTTAATGTAATTCAAACACAAGGGTTTTACATCTGCCGAGTCTTGGCTTAAGCTCAATCCACCCTAACATAAACAACTAATTGCAACCCCAATATTGATCTCAGTTATCACAAATCACCCACCCAAGTTTAAAAATTGAAATTACCCCATTAATGATCATGAGTATTTATCAATTAAGGGTGAGTTTGGATGGGCGATACATTTACCTGCGGTTAGTGTAAAAATAGCAGTGGCAGTGAGATTAGATACTGTAATGATACTGTAGCATGAGACACAAAATAAACTAAACGCACCGCACCGCACCCAATCACCCATCCAAACCCACCCTAAATATCATCATAAATCAGTTTTTTAACAACACCAAAACTCTCTCAAAAGATCAACATTGTCTTCACTTTAAACTTGTTAATTGGAGCAGTTAAAGAGATGAAAAGTCCTAAAAAAAGTCCCTTGAATAAACCTGATATTTATCATTAAAAAATATTATTTTAATCATGAGAGCTAATAAGACTTTCATGTTTGTCCAATCACCTCAAGCAATTTGATTAGGAGTCTTTAAAATCTTAGTCGAACCATGCTTCATGTTTTGTCAAATATATCACACTCAAGTGGATTTAACTCAGCATAAACAAAACCTATTCACAACCCAATTTGATAACTTAAGTAGAGAAACAGTTTTGTTATAAGAAGCCATGGAATGAGCAGTAACAGTTTTCCCAAGTAGGATAATAAACATGATAATTTTATGTATATTTTTATGAATTTCTTGAGGCTAATATTATTTTATGCATATATTTATGTATTTTTTTATACATTTATGCATAACCCAATGTATATTATTATGTATTATTTACTAATATTATTTGTATATTGTTATATGTATTTTTATGTACACTTTTATGGATATTTTTAATTATGTATATGACATGTATGTTTTTTTAATGAATTTGTATATATTTTTATGTATAATTTTATTTGTAATTTATATATAATTTTTATCAAACATTATTTTAATTATAAATATTTTCCGTATCTATCATGAATTATTATTAAAATTGTTCCATGTTGCTTTCCTAGTTTACTTTCTTATATATTTCTAAAATTGTATAGTATTAAAAACTAAAATAAACTATCATTATCATAGGTAACCCTAATTAATAATTCGTTATTTAAAAACTAATTAAGAATTAATTGCTTAAAATCACATGGAACGAATATGCATTAGAAATTAGTCTACCTAAAGACTCACAAGCTCAAGAGAGAAAAATGGACTAAATTGAAATACTTGGAGTAATGATAATTTCAAGTTTATTTTGATATAATTTAATATTTAATATATACACCTAAATTTGGTATAATTTGATTTTTCTTATAATCTTATGAATTATTCAAAATATATAAGGTGGTTTGACTAGTTAAAATGAAGATTCAATGAGATAAAATTTCATGTTTACATGATTAGTTAAAGTGGGGAAAATAATGGGACAATTAAAATATATGGACTAAAGTCTAATTTCGAGCATCATAAAGGGACCAAAATCAGAATTTAACCTCCAAATCAAATTATAAATTAGAAAATAGGTCGTATAATTGTAATTATTTACAGCAAGAGCGTTGTTCACAGCGCAAAAGTCTATAATACCCACAATGTTACATCGTTACATCGTTATCCTTTTTCTCTTCGCCTCTTGATTTTAGCTTCCGCAAGCAAACCCTAACCCTAAACTTTCTTTTCTTCATCTTTTTTTTTCCTCTCAATCGCGATAATGTCTCACTTCGGAAGGTCAGGCCCGCCCGACATCACCGACACCTACTCCCTTCTCGTCCTCAACATTACCTTCCGTAAGCTTCTTTCTCTCCTCGTCTCTCGTCCGTTCGTTTCAAATTATTTAGGCACGACTGCTGGCGGTTTATTTATACTGTGACTAAAACCTTTGATTTGGTTTGAATTTGTTTAGGCACGACTGCTGATGATTTGTTTCCGCTCTTCGACAAGTACGGGAAGGTCGTCGACATCTTCATTCCCAAAGATCGAAGGTTCTTTTTCTCTTTTTCTCTTTCTTTTTCGTTCCTTTTGGTTGTTGTGAATTTATAGAATAATATTTTTGTTCGCTTGATGGTAGGACTGGTGATTCTCGAGGCTTTGCATTTGTGCGCTACAAGTATGCCGATGAGGCTCAGAAAGCTGTAGATAGGCTCGATGGTACATTTCTTCTACTCGTTTACGCTCTGTCTGTCTGTCTGTCTGTCTTTTATGTTAGCTCTTTTATATGTATTAAATGCGGTGTTGTATTAATTACGTAGGTAACTCACATGATATATTATGACATTTACTCTTCTTTTAGGGAGAGTTGTTGATGGTCGGGAGATAACTGTTCAGTTTGCAAAATATGGGCCTAATGCAGAGAGAATGTAAGTTGTTTGCTAGTTGTGATTCATATATATTTCTTCTTTCACTGGATCATATTTTAAGTATATTGTAGAGAGGATGTATTTAGTGTAAGAAATTATTTGATAAAAATGTCAATTTGGCTCGTCTAAGAAGGTATTTTACAAAGGAAAACGCCTTATTGTTTTGCTTTAACAGGGAAAATGTCCGCTTGCTTTAGTAATTTGTATTGGTGATCAACAAATTAGCATCTACAATGGAAGTTTGAAAGGCTTGTTTGGCGTGCTGATTTATAATTTGCGGCTATATCTGGCATTTTTTATTTAATTTCTTTTGTGTGGATATCTCATTATCCTTGCAGTATTTTCATATCCCTAGTATTTTATCTTTAGGTCTTTAACTGTGTAGTGAGATTCATGTATTTCACTGATTTCCCTTGCAGTCAGAAAGGAAGGATTATTGAATCATTTCCAAAGTCAAGAAGCCGCAGTCCTCGCAGAAGGTAAGTTGTTTCTTTTTCTTCTTTGACAACTTTTGTTTGTACTCGTTTTGCTTGATAGGTAGCGTTTTCTTCTCGTGCCTACTTTTCTGAATAAATTGCGAGAGATATAAATGAAGGGATAACCATGTGGATTTTTCACGTATGCTTTTTCTTTTCCTTACCAACGGAAGCACTTGAGATTAATAGTGGCGTGAAGATGATGGTGCTATGCGGTAGTACTTTTAAGATAAGTCGATGGTTATCTGCCTGTTCCCACATGAATATCTGAATGCAGTAACTGTGGTTTATTGGTTATTTATTTCTTGACAATTCGATATTAGATTTCTTTATCCTATTTGATTTGTCAGAGTAACTCCAGTATTGCCTTGGTTGGATATGTGATGCCTTTTAAGCTTGTTTAAGGTCAAAACTATATGGGTTGATTTTATCTTTTTATGGTTTTGTGGACATGTGATGTTTGCTGCATTTGATATGTTCAGGCACCGGGATGACCATTATAAAGATAAGGATTATAGAAGAAGAAGTCGAAGTAGAAGTTATGACAGATATGAACGTGATCGATATCGTGGGAAAGACAGAGATTCTCGGCGTCGAAGCAGGAGCCGTAGTGATAGTCCTGTCCATTCTAAAGGCCGAGGAAGAGGTCGTTACGATGATGATAGGCGAAGTAGAAGTCGATCAATGAGGTTTATGCTTTACAATTCATGATGTTCAGTTTCGTCTATTTTCCTCCCATTCTTTAGTTACCTCATTCTGATACTTCTGTATTTCAGTGCTTCTCCTGCTCGGCGTAGCCCTAGTCCTCAGAAGAGTCCTTCCCCACGTAAGGCATCTCCCCCTAGGGGTGAAAGTCCTAGTAGACGGAGCCGTGATGGACGGTCTCCAAGTCCTCGGAGTGTTTCACCGCAAGGCCGCCCTGCTGATTCACGGAGCCCATCTTCTTGAAACTCATAGATCAATGTGAGTTTTCCCCCCCATCTCATTTACTCTCATTTGTCTTTTTTTTTTTTGTTTGCTTTTCAATCTTTCTTTTTTGGGTAAATTTCTTCATACAACCTGTGATTTTGACTTTTGACTCTTTGATTTTGTGTTTGTTTTTGTATTTTGTAGGAATGATCTTGCTGATGGCATTGGAATTCCTGGAGACTTGGCTTAGCATGACTCCTGTCGCTATTTTGTTAATGTTGAGGACATTCAAATATCATTTGTTTTCTAGTGTTGGTAGGACTGGGTTTTTTGTTGTTTTATTGACTGCCTGAACCTTTTGTCTCAATTAGTTAAGTTGTGTAGTTTGTAGCTTGATGTTTCAGTACATCAAAGATTCTGTGACGCAAGTCTGTCATCGTACTTTGCTCTATCTTTAGATGTTATATTTTGCTCTGGTTTTGTGTGGTATTTGTTTCTCTGATTAACTGATGGGGCCCCATTATGCTATGGTTTTTAAAATTCTTTTATTTTTTATTTTTATTTTCTAAAAATGCTGATTCATCTCCAATCGCCTGTTTGCTTTTATAGCAATGTTCGGGGAAAGAGTGAGTTGGGCAAATGGACATGATGTTGATGTTGATGTTGCTGTTCGTGCTGTTTTTATCTATAGATGAATGGTCGTGATTGTGATGCTGGGTTATTGCAGTATGCTGATTGCAGGGACTGTTTGTTAACTATTTTTAACTGAAAGATATGGTGATTGGTAAGAGCTATAGTCATGTCTTGGTTTCCAGAAAGCTTTGGACCTCTCTGGTTCCTGATTTTTGCATCTGATTATCCTTGGGTCTTCTGATTTCTAAATATTGGCTCTGAGGTTTAGTTGCTGTGATGATATTAAAGGACCCAAGATGATTTTTTGACCTGTGGAATGCTGTGTTTGATGAGCTCTCTGGCATTAGACCTGATGTGGTTGCTAAAAATAAAAATGTAATGTCTGGTCTAAACCTTATAGTTGCATTAATTGAACAAAATAACTTGTTCTTATTTAATTGTTTGTTGTATTCCATTAATCATGTTAACCGCTCCCTCTTCCTTAATGTTTTGAGTTGTAGCAACTTTGACTGTGATTGTAGCTGGGAAGTGGTTGCTGTGCCAATTCTGTTGTATGATACATATGGCTTGTGGATAACCACTGAGTACAAAGTAATAACCTGTACCAGACTGTTGCTGCCTTGTTGGATCATGTTGAAAATGGTTTTAGCAGTTGCCTAGCTTTCTACCTTGTTTGCTTGTGGCAGGCTGTTGCTGCAATTCCTGCAGGATCGTGTCAGTTTTAATACCTCGGTGTTGAAATGGATATGATATGCTGCCCCCTTATCACATGTTTGGTCAAGTTCTATTATCTTTCTCTGTTTGAAGTTCCTTTGCTATTATAGTGATTTCCTTATTCTAATTTTACTCATAGGACTACAAGCTCGCCCTTGTGCTCTGAGTTTGCTTTAGATGCTTAAAGAATGAAAGAACTGAAAATTTTAGGCATGCATACCTTGGTGGCTAAGCATGTTGAAAGATGAATAGACTGGATGCCATTGCAGTTTTGTGCTGATACCTCACGCTATGTTATTTCCTTTGATCACTGCTGGTATCTGTTGCATGTATCATCTACTTATATTCCAATGAAAATTTTGATTGCTCTGATCTGTGTTTTGCTTTCTTGGATCTCCCTGTTCATTTCTGATAATTTTTTCGATGGCCTAGCAATATTGTTACTCCTGACTACTTAATTTGCTCTTGACATGACATTGAGTTGACTTCCACAGTATTAAGTGCTTAAGTGGTTTTGAATTTTAACTTGTGGTTGCCCTGTTTTAGCTGAGGGTTCTGACGAACTTATACTTTGTGTCATGTTGGTGTGCATGAATTTTTGTTTGTCATTGAATGAAATAGCAGACATTTTCAATGTGAGGTGACGTAATTGAAGATAAATTAGATTTCAGTGGATGAGTAAATTTTCGCCCATCAGATGTTTCGTCCTGGTGATTGTGAGATGGTACATGGCTCTGCTGCATTGCTGGATGCTTTCGGATCTGACACTACCCTGATTTCCATCCAGCATTTGCTTGTGCATATTAAAAATCATATACCCTCTTATTTTGGTACTTGGCCAAATGATAATGATACATGTCTGATGGTAGACCATGACAAAGTCCGGAAATGGACAATTAAGCACTTTCTTTGTTCTAATGGAAGAGAAGGGATGAAAACATTGCAAAGCAAATGCAATTCATAAAGCTGGAGTTCAGAAAACAATTAAACAAAAAAACCGAGATAGGCACCACAACTCAATAATCTCATCTCATCATTGTCAATATGCTCGCCTCAAACCGGGGAGTCCATACCATTGCAAGGGCCCTAATGGTAAGCACCGATAACTACCTTGGGATACGGATATATTCAAGAAGCAAGAAATCTGCTATAAATCATCAAGCACAAACCTTGGGCAAGGGAAGAACAGCAAATATTTATAAAAAATTGGAGAATTCAGATTACTATTCGTTTGATTGGAATATGAGTTTTTGTTGTCTTTTTCATTGAATGTAAAATTATTTAGGAGTTTCTCTTGTTAAATTGACTTTACTCACATGTTTGTTGTCTTGTGCATTGAATGTAAAATTAATTATAAATAAAGTCTGAAAATTATTGAAGAGAATATTTCACTAAATCGAATATATTGAGAGTGAAAGTTAATTATAAACATACCTTTTTGTTGCCAAGAATTGTTTGTCAGAATCATTATTGTATCAAAAAATATAATGAAAAATCTTATAATAATTATATAATCGACAAACTGCAATACAATCAACAAATGTTATTTTTCCTAAATTAATAATAAATAAAATTGTAGTTTCATATGAGATTTGGTTAGGGTTTGACCCTACTACACATTGTTACCTAGAAATTTTAATATAACCATGTGGACCAAAATTTCATTTAATTTTAGTATAAAATCTTTTATAAATATATTTTCACTTTTGTTTTTTTATTATGTCATAATCTAGTATTAATTAAAGAAATAAACTTTAAAAGAATTACATTGCATATATTAATTAAGGAGATAAATGTATAATTTAAGGATAAAATGGTAAAAATTGGAAATTAAATTTGATATAAAAGTAATATTCCCCCCCAAAAAAGAAAAAGTGATAATAAAATCTTGATATACTATTTTTAATAATGTCATTTTGAAACCTCCCACTAGGAGATTTCTTGAACCAAGCAGCCTTGAGCCATTAATTGGGCTAAACCACAAAGGCTTGATCCGCTCCACTCCCCATTTCATTATTCTCTTCAACGTCTCTTCCTCTCGTGTCTAGTTTTCCATTGCTATTGTTGACAGTTTTCTCATTAGAAATCAAAATTTTCATTTTCAGTTGAAGGTAGGACCTGAGAATTTGCAAAGATGGAAGAAAAACCACCGCGCTCTCATCTCAAGCGCCATCTCTTCGATGATGACGATTCCAACAAACCTCCCGCGTAGTTCTCTGCTTCGCCCTCTCTCTTTTACCTTGAAAACGAATATTTTACATCTCAAAGTATTGATGCAATTGTTTCAGCTCCTTAATTCTATAAATTTTTTTTCTCTCTTATGTCTGCTATTTATCTCTCCATCTCCCTCCCTCTCTCTCTCTCTCTCTCTCTATATATATATATATATATTTACTTTGGAAAATTTAAGTCTTGATGGTTTCATAAATTCATCTCCTTTTGAGAAAGTTAGGATCAAATACAATTCTGTTCTTTTTCAAGAATTATGTCTATTGTTTTAATTTTAGAGTTAAATCATTTTTTTTATTTACAGGCTGAAGAGGATTAGGTTTCCCAAGGGAAAGAAGGTAAAGCCTGGAGAAGAAGCAGTGAACCGAGTTGATGTTGAAGACGGTTCTGGTAACTTGCAAGATCCCCGTCTCGCTGCTAAGGAGCGTTCCAAGCGCCGCAATCAAATTACTACTGAATTATTCACCGAAGATGGACGTGGAATGCTTAATGATATCACCTTAGCTGAAGTTGCATATGAGGTTAGTTTCCCATGCTGTTAGTCTGTCCTAGATTCAATGTATGACTTGACAGTATGATGTTAATTCTGCATTCAGTCTTTTGTGAATTAATGCTAATTTACGCTAAATGTCTAAACTCAAGAAGCAGATGATGTGCACATATCTTATACGATTTAGCTTCCAGATAGATGCTTCTTTGCATTCTCATCCAGTTTTATGATTGGTCCTTCTGCCAAATAGGTACTATAGTTTCTTTTCTACCTAATGTGTCCGCACTAATAAATTCTAAAAGGGTGTTTCATTTTTTCTTTTTGGATAATTGAAAATTTATTCCAAAATTTTGAAGATTCAAAACTAATCTGCCACTTGGAATGACAATAAGGGATTGCAGCCAAATATAATTAAACTCAAAATGGCTTGGGTTATACGCTGGTCCATGCAAAGTATGCTTAGCCTATCCAAAATAGCCTACTATGTAATGGAAGAGAACATGGGTAGTTTTATTTCATTTCTAATGCAAAAATGCAGTTTATCATTTCATTTTGCTGGAGTTTTGGTGTGTTGTTGGCTTGTACAATCTTCAGTGCCACTCTGAGCTTTGATACAGCAGTTGTGATTCTGTTATTGAGTGAGTTTATAACTTTAGGATGCTTCTTTCCTGAACTGGCAGCCTTTCTGCAGTCAAGATGACTGCCAGATTCCTCATTTATTGGTTCAGGGGAAAAGATAGGCAATGATGGGAATTTCTTTTGGTAGGATAATGAGAACTTCATCGACGATGGAATTCAAATAGAACCTTTCAATCTAGACAAAGAAAGAGAAGAAGGATACTTTGATGCAGATGGAAACTTTGTTGAATATGTCAATAACAATGGAATCAAGGTAAAGCATTGCATTGACCTGGAGCTTCTCTATAGAATATCAGCACTGCTATTGACAGCCCCATGGATTTATTGTAGGATGCGTGGTTTGATAGTGTTGAAGCTGATGTACAATATACAGGAAAAGCATTTACTACAACAAATGGTGAAGATAATGAAGTTGTTGCACAGGATCTTTCTGCCCAAGACATTGGGATAATAAAGAGACTTATTGCCAATGTGCTTGAGCCTGGAGAAACGGTAATCTTTTTTTTTTTCTTTGATTCTGAGAGAAACTGTAATCTTACATGATAATTGTCTTACATATTTGTTTAAAATTTGCATGTTGCTTTCATTTTCATTTTATGAATACATTATATATGAAATGAATATTGAATACCTGGTGTTGTAGTAGATTATCATATTGTTACAGGCATATGGATCTTATCTGTTATGTGTATATATATATTTTTACCATAATGATTATTTCAACATCCATGTTTACTCTATTGAGGGGAGTCAGATCGAGGTTAGTTTTTCTTTTTGTAAAAATGATCATTGCCACCCAGGCATGGATTCCATGAAGCTGTCAAATGGTATAGATTATTTCTTCTAGATAGTTTTTCTTTTTCAGGTCAAAGTCACAAGTGATGTTGTCAGGGCAAGAGCCTAATTGCTAAGGCACAGCTCATGTACCAGTTCGTGCCTCAAAGAGCCTCCAAATGAGGCGAGGGATTTTTTCTTTCTGAAATTTAATGCCCCAGAAAGGCACACCTAAATAAAATGCAACTTGGGTTTCTACCTTTTAAAAAAGGAATTATTAGCTTTTATTTAAGATGTAAAAAGAAAAAAAATACCCATTATCTAGTCTTCATAAATAATAAAAAAGGTAATAGAGTCTAACCTAAGAATTTTTGCGGCTTATGCCTCAAGCGATGTAGGGGTCTTAGCGTGTTGCATATGCCTTGGCCCATTGACAACATTGTTCTCGGTTGCATTAGGATGTTAGATACAATGTTTTTTGCACTTGTTATTTTCAGTTCTAAGCTCTATCCTTATGTGCTGATGTTAAATCCATTTCTTTATTAGGTAAATAAACAGTTACAAGGGGAAAGTTTGAAGCTACTTTTAATTTACCTTTTGACAGGTTTTGCAAGCTTTGAGAGGGTTGAAAGGACCTTCAAGTAACAGAAAGGAGAAAATGTCAGCTGAGACAAAGCGTGTATTTGACCAGCTAACTGAGGATGCCATGAAGTTGATGGAGAATGGTGACTACAGTTAAGTTTGTTACTTTCTCGTTCTTCTAGTTCACTAGGGTTGAGAAGTTACCTTGAATATTCTATCTTTATGCCACTACCTTCTATAACCCCAAAAAATGACTACTAATGTATTTAAAGCTGTTGCACACTTTGAGGCAAAGTGTCATTCAAATGTTTCTAGCCTTAAATGTCACCTTGACCTTTAAGATTATTGGTGCTTGCTAATGGTTATGGTCACTTCAATTGGGAAGGATTTTGTGAGCATATCTATACTTGTTAATATGAGTCTTAACTTAGTTGAGATTTATGGTTTTGTTGGCCACCAATTGCCGTTTACTCCAATGAAGAAAATCTGCTTTTGCTGATATTTTCCTGCTTGTGGTAATTATAAAAGTAGGTGAAGGATTACGTATATATCTTTGGCCCTAGTATATGCTTATTGGTTTAAATTTTGTTCTGCAGATGTGTACCATGAGAAGCAGGAGGTTTTCCAGCGTGAGGCAGGTAGGTGCAATGTTTTAGTGTGTGTGTGTGTGTGTATATTGTTTTATTCATATTGATTGTTTCCGAAGAGAATTCTATTTCTTAGTTCAAGGCCCCCCTTTACTAAGTGGAATCAAAGAATTAGTAAATCTGTTCAGCTCAAAATGGGAATGGGCTGGGGCTATGAACTTATAATCTATGATCGGATGATCAAGTCAATTCCACGATTTTAAGTTCATTCCATGCCTGACCAGGTTTGAATAGGGCTATATACATTCTCATTATGAGAAGGGGTCATTCGAGCTTATCCAAATAGATACCATGTTTATGTATGGACCCCTACATCGTTACATTCCATTTAGGATTAGGAATGGGCATAATTGGGTCAGCTTTTTGCAGATCTCTCCATTATGCTAATATTCACATGTGATTTTGTAAGGGCAGGTGTATATATTGAATAACCTTTATTAACCATGCTCTCGATATATATATTTTTTCAGAGGGATATGAGAAGTTAGCTCTAGCCAGGGGAAAGAGCATATCTGCAAATGTTGTGCTGGAAAATTCTGATCCTAACTTGGGAAGTGACATGCTTACTGATATTAATAATCCTGGAACTGCTTCCGTACTCCCTGACCCAGCTGTGGGTACTTCAAATTCAAGTCTAACTGCTGCAGAAGTTTCAAGCGATGCTGCCGATGGTTATGATATGTTTGCAGATGATGAGGATGATGAAAATCTTAAGCAGTCATCTGAGGCTAATTCTAATGCATTCATTCAATCATCATCAAATGCTGTGAACACATTTTCTGAGAGTATGTATTGTCACTCTTATTTTGGTTGTGAATGTTAGTGTTTTGGATGAAATTAGAGTACATTTGCTACTTGACCTACAGATCTAATTTTCCCGTTTTCTTGATTTTCAGCTGGAGATGTGCTAAATGATTATGTCTATGATGAATCTTCAGGGTACCCTCTTTTATCCTTACCTACCTCCACACACACACGCACACACACACTTCTGTTTAGGATTTTCAGTTCTTGGAGTTAATTGTGACTAATGAGGCAGTGGATTTTGAAGAGAGAATTGTTTCCAAGTATATATGCATGTATGTATATTGGTGTTTGGCAACCCTCTATAATAACATTTCATTGCAACAGCCAAATTTGTTGTAGAACCTATTTTTATGTTTTATTTCTATCATTTATAACAACTTTTCATCAATAACAACAACCATAAACTATGAAGTACACTCTTTACTAAATTAATTTTCTATAATTGCTTCTTGTCTCTAATTTTAGTAAAATTAGTTTTATTCCTAAGTGAAATAAAAATCATAAATTTTAGTTAAGATGTTATTTCAATAAAATGTTCAAATTTTACATAAAAAAATCTATTTATCATATTATATTAAATGATCTTTAATAAATGGAATTACATTTGTGAATTTTATTAAAGATTTGATTTAAATTTCACTAATTAATGTTATAATTAATATATTATAATTTTTAAATTTGAAAATTAAATAGACTTGAATATGATTTAAATCTCAAATGTTGTTATAAGAGGATAACAATCACTTTTCTGTAACAGCCAAATTTTTAGCAGACAAATAAGACTATTATAGAGAGGGTTGAATGATCTTACTCACAATAATCTTTTCATTCAGGTACTACTACAGTAGCACTCTGGGGTGTTATTATGATCCATATACAGGACTATACGGCTCAGCAGCATCAGGGCAATGGTAATGTTTTATGCATCCCTTTTTGGGCTCTGATTATTAGCACTTGAATGCATCTATGCTGGTTCATTCATAGTCCTAACTCCTTAGATCAGTTTATATTGTGGATGCTTATAAGTTTATGATTTTGTTTAGAGGACCTTGTGAGTCCTTGCTCATGTCCATAGCCTGGACACTGAAAGTAAATTTAAAGACCTGAATCAAAGATCCATGAACCCGCCATTTTCATCTTTCTAAATGTAACGCTTGGGGGGGGGGGATGTCTCATGCTTTATTGTTTCAGCTTTTAAGATTTTGACTATTCATATTTATTTGTGTGGATTCTTGATTTTTGTTGTCTAGCCACAGAGTTGATAGAACCTGCTGTTTTGGGATTTTATCTGTTGCTTATACAGCTTGATTTTTAAAGGCTGTACTTAAGATATGTCCGTGTGAGGGAGTGTTTCAAGCATTAAGGCTTGAGCTTTTCCAAATTATCTGGATAAATGTTGCAAGACTTTGCTGCTTAGAATCTTATCCGTCTATATCTCCCTATATAGGTATTCCTTTAATGAGTCAACCGGCACATATGATGAAGTTACGGAGGTTGCATCTGCTACAAATTGAGAACTTGAGAGTTACTGCTGTTGTTGAGGATGTTGTACAGGCTGTAAAATTTGATGTGTGAAATTGGCATCCTAAGTCGGTTTCATTCAGTAAGCTCCATATTGTTTACTTCCTTTGAAATCTAACCATTATAAAGTTAGTATACTGTCCTTGTTTGCATTTCTTATTTTGTTTGGTAAAAGGGAGGGAGGGAGGGAGGGAGGGAGGTAACTGCTAGAATATAAGTAGCGTAAAAAGAAAACTGCTAGAATATGACTAAAATCACCATGTATGACCGAGGATGTGTTATCTGAAATGACTTGAATCACAGATGAACGAGCTAATGAACAAACATAATATACAAATCCTTGATGAATTTCAGCCAAAACACCAGATCTGGTCAAAACAAAGTTCGTCGAAAAATTTATGGTTACCAGGTAGTAAGGTGCAATTGAAGGTAACCCTTTTCTTTGAGAATAAGTAGTCTTACATTGAAGTTGATCTAGGAAAAAGGAACCCTTTTCTTTGAAGTCCTTTACCAATAAATTCTGGCATAAGATGCCCATCGGAAAATTGGCCGATAGAGATCTTAAATAGTTTTCACCATATGGCCAAAGTTTGCCTGATAATTAACAGTGGTAATGATATAATTGTCATTTCCAGCATAAAAAAAAGTTGAGTCACCAAAGATGAAGAAAGCATCATGGTTTTCTAGCAAAGTGTAGTTGCATAGCAAAAGCAAGAAACATATACGGGTCCTTAAACTTCTCATTTGAAAACTGAAAACAGGTTTGCTTTATCTTATGTTCTTCCCATGGCTCAAAATTTCTTACTTGTAGGGGGTTTGTTACGTTGACTTTACTGCATAAATATAAGCAAAATACAATCATTTTGGTTGCCTTAGATGTTGCTCTATGATTCCATGAAATATCTGAATATGGAATAGATATTCAAAAGTTGAATATACAAGACCACGAATGGCAAGCACAATTTGAGCTTAAGATGACTTTGATTTCTTCATATAAAAATGTTTGGGGGTATAGACAATGATACAAACGGGGGTCAATCTCAAGCAATTTAATTTTTCGTTTTCAAAGACTAACCTTCTTATTATCATAGAAACAGAATTTTCATAAATCTCCATTTCCAAAAAACCCGGAGAAATATGCATTGAGAATTAACCAATAGGGCAGAAGCTGGTGAGATATGCAATTTTGATAAATTAAATAATTCCCGAGATTTTGACATTTTCGTATATCCATCTTATATCATATTTTTTTGTAAGGGATAATGTCCCGAATTGCTAGCAAATCTGGTACATGTGCTTTAAAAATGTTAATATCTAAAGGTTTTTTTTCATTTATTGGGTAAACTACACACATGGTCACTTTTGTTTACCTTAGGTTACATTTCAGTCACTTATGTTTGAAATGTTACGTTTTAGTCACTTTATGTGTTGTAACATTTTAGTCAGTGAGCCATTAATTGTCGTTAATGGTGTAATGGTAAGCTGATGTGGCACGTTAAATTATCATTTCAAATAAAAAATTTAGGTTAAATTATACAATTGGTGCCCATAATTTTTCGTTTTGAGCAATTTAATTCTTTTATGTTATTTTAACTTTCTTTCTTTTTTTTCCATTCTATTCTGCTTCTCCCTCTGTTTTTCTACCTTCTTATTTCTTTTAACAGACCAGGAAGTCTAATTGGTAGTGAAGAAAGAAGCATGGTATGGGTTTATGGGTTTTGGTTATAGGGTTTTGGTTATAGGCAAATGATGACAGTCGACTTCCTACTTTTTTCATTGCCAATTCGACTTCTTAATATGTTAAAAGAAATGAGAAAGGTATGAAATCAAAGGGAGAAACAAAAGAGAATGGAAAAAAAGAGGAAAGTTTAAAGAACATAAAAGAAAAAAAAATTAAATTACTTAAAACGAAAAAAATATGGGGATCAATTGTATAATTTAACCTAAAATTTTGTTTGAAATGATGATTTAATGTGCCACGTCAGCTTACCGTTACACCATTAACGACGATTAATGGCTCAGTGACTAAAATGTCACAACATGATAACGTAAATGACTAAAACGTAACATTTCAAACATAAGTGACTAAAACGTAACCTAAGGTAAACAAAAGTGACCATGGGTGTAGTTGACCCTCATTTATTCAAATCACCATTAAATAAGAAGTGATTATCATTCGTTTTAATCACAACTTGATACGTAACACCCTGTAATGGTAAAATTGTTTAATTAATATAATAAAAAGATTTGACATGTACGTAGTGTTTGGAAAGTCACCTAATAATTGAATTTGAGTATAATTGTTTATAATTACACAACAGTAACATATTTGGGTAACTTTTTTTGTCCAAAGCTCGCCAACTCAAGGATTGCCTGAATGAAATTCCAACTATTTTTCAATGCCACCAAACAATCTGTACCTGTTTTCTTTGCTTTAATGGTGTTCAGGAGTTCCCCAACCAACAAGATGTCGTTAGTTATTAACCTTCTCTGTATGAAAGCATTTTGAAAAGGGAAGTCAAGATCATTTAAGACTTCTTTTAAGTCTACACTTTTGAAGTGACCTTGTAAGCTACGTTGCAAAGGTTAATGGTACGAAAGTCCAAATGCTTATTGTGAGTATTGGCTTTTGGTATGAGTGCAATAGTCATCTTGTTAAGTTCCTTTAGCAAATGTCCCGAGCGCAGAAATGTGGCCTTAGTGGTAAGAGGGCCGATAATATCTTAGAAAGCTTGATAGAAAATTGTTGGATTTCCATCAATTCCTAAGAACTTAAGAGGACCAGTTTGAAAAATAGCTTGTCTTACCTCACTTTCAGAGAAAGATTCATCAAGGGTATCCACATGATCTTGAGAGAGTCTTGGGAGATTGAGTGTGAGGAGTTTATCCTTAATACGATCTGTGGCATAACATGCCATTGAGTTTTGAGGGGTCTATTTAAAATTTTTAAAAATTTTAAGAGTTTAATTATTATTTTTTAAATTAGGGGCTTAATATGAACTTTCAAAAATTTTGAGGGGATTAATGAGAATTTTCAAAAAATCTGGAAGGTTCAAATAAAATTTTTAGAACTTCTAGAAAGCTTAACTATAATTTCTAAAAGTTTTGTGGGCTAATTACAATTTTTTAAAATTTCAAGGGACATAATCAACATTTTCCAAACTTTTTGGGGCCAAGGTCCCCTCTGGTTCTAGCGTAGTTTTGCCATGGGATATGACCAATGTTGTTCGAACTGTCCTGTCTTGAAAGTGATTGAGGAAGATCTGTTGGGGTATCAACCCAATTGTTCTTGGAATCACATAATCTCCAAACCGTGTTCATTTCCCTTCTCCTTTTAGTGGTGGTATGGAAAACTTTGTATTCAATCGCCTTCAGTGTTCCATAATATTTTGGAGTTTTGCATTCAGTGTATCTATTTCTATTCTTTTAAGAATTCCAAGTTCTTCCCTTATAACTACAATCATATTTCAAGATAACGTTTGATTCAAGATGATGTCGTAGAACTTTTTTCCTTTCTCACAACCTCTTTTTTCCATTTTTGTAGTTTCTTAAAAAAAAAAAATCCAGAATCTTTAGATCTAAGCACTCTAAGCTTCAATTATTATTTTTTTACATTGTAGATGTGTTAGCCACTCCGTTTCAAATCTATATGGTCCTTTTTAGAAATGTGGCTTAAGATTTATATAGGCAACTATGAGCCCATTAGACTTGTTCATGGGCTGAGCCACTCAGCCTAGTTTGAAGACTTACCCAAAAGTGAGAGAGTTTGAGTAAAAATATAGACCAAAAAATAGACTTGGACAAAAAAAATAAAATTCATTTTCTAAACGAGCCAGGCCTCAGGTAAGCTTTTTTTCCCTGAGTCTACCCTGACCTGGCTCGAATTTGTAGAAAAAATTACTACTGCTGTTTCTTTGCTATTTTTTTTTTACTTTTTTCATTGATTTGTTATCATTTTGTTATTATATTACCACTATTTTGTTATTATTGTGTAGATATTGTATAACTCTTATTTTGTTATTAATTATTTGCTTGCTAAATTGCACTCATCTTAATGTTATTTAAATATATATTTAAATTTTTTCCAATTGTTGAGATACATTTATTTTAATATTTTTAGTGTATTTTATATATTATATTTTTAAAATTTATTTTTATATAAAAATTTAATACAGACAAGCTAAAACAAGTTTAGATTTTAATATTTTTATTCAGATCATATCAGACTTAAACTTAAAAAACAAACCTAAATTTTTTATTTAACCTGACCCGGCTTGACTTGACTCATTCACAACTCTAGAGCCCATGATCCGAACAAAATAAAGGCAAATTATGAGCTGCTTAAGCATTCATGATTTTGGAAGCATTTATCAATTAGAAAAAAGCTCTATCCAACCTTTCCCAAACAAGTTCCTTCTTCTACCTTTTAGTTGGTCCTTCAACCAGACTACACTTGTTGATACAATTAAAGAGGTTATCCACACCGTGTGTCCCCTTGTTGGAAAAAGGATAATTTATCTTTGTGCAAGAGAACTTAGTTAAAGTCTCCAACTACAATCCATTCCTCCTTTCCTATAAATGTATTTGCTAACTCACAAAGTCACTAAGTATTGGGTGACTATAAATATGGGTAATCCAAAAAGGTATCCTTCACATACACAAATAAAATATTATTTAAGTAAACAATCTTAAAAAATAATTGATTATTTCACATTAAAACTGTCGTTCCATCTTTCCTAGCACACACATTGATCTTAAACTTTTGGGTGAAGTCCTCAAAATGATAGGATGTTAAAGGTTGACTTAGACGGTTAACATTTCAACTTAATAAGATCGTAATGAAGTGAGAAAATATTAATGACAACTTGTCTTAACCCATCTTTTATATTAATTACAACAATACGAAGACCATCATTAACAGCAGTCTCAATCCTAATACTTCTTTTTTTCAAAGTTAAATTTTCTCTCCTAACATGTAACGTTTTTATATGGTGTCACAAGTTATAATTGAAAAGATATATCACATCTATTCTCAATTAACGTTTTCGTATTAGATTGAAATATTTGCTAGAATCCAAACCCCATTCATGTCATTATCTCATTATTGATTTTGTTTTTAAAATTTGATGTAACCATGTAATAATATTGAGTCCACTACTACCAAATCTAAGTAGACAGCCAAAAACAAAGGATATTATGTTATCATGTAATTTGAAAAAGTAAGGATGCCAAAAATAGAAGAATCTAAAAAATGCATGCCTTTACCATAATTTCCTATAAACAAACCAACTCCACCGAAAGAACTCAACAACGCAACAAGTTTTATTATTAATAAAAAAAAATATATATATATATATTTATCCAACGCCATTGGAGATACCTTCCCTCTGAATTTCCGATCTCCGCAGAGTGCTTAGCATTCAGGTACCCCCTTCTTTCTCATTTCCCCTTTTCTTTCCCTTCTCCTTTACATTTAACCAGCACCTAGGGTTTTCTTTTTAAAATATATGTAGGCTATTTTATTATGGTTTGATAGCCACTTAGGTGGGGATCTGCATATCTTTTTAATTCAAATTTATAGCTTAAGAATCTCGTTTCTTTTCTGTCAAATGAATTATATTTAATGCTCAGTTTTTATTGTATATTCATGGATTTTAATTTAATGCTTTTTTACTTTGGAATTTTTGGTATGTATTATAAATTGTTTAAGTTAGGTGCATATGTTCTTAATTCAATTTTCTAGCTCAAGGATCTCATTTCTTTTCTGCCAAATTAATTTAATTTAATGGTTAGTTTTTATTATCATTATGTATATATTTTAAAATATATGATGTTTGGGATTTCCTTTGTTATTGCAATTGTGTTATTGGTTTTCATGTGAAGGACATGCATCAATAATAAGTATGCAGGGATACTGAACTTTTAAGCCAGGAAAGTTGCAATTTATTGAATGAATACGGTTGTCTCTCGAAGTCTTTTTCTTTTGATTTTTTTTTTAAATTCTTTTAATATGAATGTTTAGTGAACTAGTTAATTTGTCATCAAGTGCTTTTTGATTATGTAGAGAGTATGGTATGCATTCTTTGAAAGCTGTAAACAACTGTGTCATAGCCTTTTGGCTGATGTTTTTCCTCTTAATATACTAAGATTTTATATTTTTATTCTACATTGCCAACCTTATTATTAGTTGAGAATAAGTGAAACTTCTTTTGTGGTCTCTATGATCTATAAAAGTTTTAGCATTTCTGAAGATTTATGCTAATCATTTGGGTGCTATCATAGCTGCTATTAGTTGGGTGGTTGCAAGGAACTGATCTCAGGCATGGAGAATGTCAAGGAGCAAGAACAAATAGATGCACAGGAGTCTGAAAAATCCATGCCGTCATCTGAAGAGGAGGTGTGTTCTTATCTTAGCTGTGTGCCCCATTAAATGATTTTTCTAAGGAGTTTTACAAATTGTAGTGATTTATTTATTATTTCTTATCTATATTTAGGATGCAGCTATAAGGAAAAAATATGGTGGGATTAAGCCTAAGAAACCACCACTCATTTCTAAGGTAATTTCTGTGGTGAAATTGTAAGTTTTTGGTTTTTGGTTTGGGCTGTTTCTCATCTAAGTTTATGTCAGGACCACGAACGTGCATACTTTGACTCTGCTGATTGGGCACTTGGAAAGGTACTTTAAAGATTCTCCATACTCCAACTAATCCTTTTTTTCTTTCCCTTTAGTTTTATTATTGTAGTTTGGTAATGCTAATGAATCCGGATTAAGTTTCCAATATTTTTTCTTTTATGTTCTTGGATACCAACAGCAAGGTGTTGAGAAGCCCAAAGGACCACTTGAAGCCCTCCGGCCCAAATTGCAGGTATTAATCTAATGCTTATAAAAATATTTAATTTAATATTCCCTTCTTGTGTGTCTTTTAAGAATTGTCCTAAATTGCCATGATTAGTGAAAGAAACAGAGTAGGTAGTCCTTTGCTAATGTTTGCCGGATGTGACTGTTTAAAGAAAGCTTAAATCGATCTGGTCCACTTTACTGGGATTCTCTAATTGGTCCAAAGTTCAGATCACTTTGTCTACTTAATTAAGATTCTTTAATTTGCTCACAAATAGGCCTGTTAATTGGTTCAAAACAGTGAACCGGCTTTGCTAGAACTTTTTCATGTCTGGAGGAGCAAAAGGGATTAGAATATGTAGATTCCCTAAGGCCTTCAACTACTGGAGTGAATATTAGTTGTGAACTTTTTATTAAAATGAGTTGGAAGACAGCCCATGCAGAATTTTGGTTGGGGTTTCCTGATATACTTGCTTGATATCATGCATACAGTGGCTACTCTGAGTAGGTGGATAATTTTGGTATTGTTTTAACATGGTGTCATTGGTTGTTTCTTTTGCATAATTAATTTGACTTGCATCTCATGCTGAATATCTGTGTGATGGTTTTTTGAAGAGCAAAATTGATGGTTCTGTTACATGATGTCTCATGAATCATAATGTAATGAGGATTTTATGCAGTTCATGTTTGTGATTTCAACCCTTTACCTTATCAATAGAAAAATTTGGGTTAGAGGATGATCTGTTCATCTGCAGTTTACCTTGTTCTTCCGTACAATATTTTTCTTAAATGTGTTTTTGAAGTCTGCTAAGCTTTTTCTGATTTTGGTAAAGCTAATAATTAGCATCTCATCATATGGTCTAGAAATGGTTCTTTAGTAATCTTATTATGCATATGATTACATTGTTTCTGCTTTTTGTCTTCAGCCCACACAACAACAAACAAGATACAGGAAGTCTCCTTGTGCCCCATCTGATGGTGAAGGTATGCTGAGTTACTGACAATTTGACATGGCAAACTTTTGTCGATGAATGTTTTTTTTTGTGCATTGGCATTTTCTTTTTGGTGACAAAATGGTGCTTTAATCAATTCAATTCATCATGCTATTATATAGTTGGAGGGAGTACTCAACCGGAGGATGAAACCACCAACGAATGAGAAACTGCTGCCAATCTTCTAAACTTGTGAGGACTATTGATAGTTATTCTAGTACCTCGACAGGTAATGAGTAATTTTCAATTGTTCCCATGAATAAAGCTTGTTAAAGATGTTTCGATCTTAGTCAAGATTTACAAGTTACAACATTAATGCAATCGACTATATTATGGGAACTGAACTGTATGTTGTTCCAATGTTTTTCCTGATGTGGAACATACAAGTAAATCACTTATAAAATGATTTTTCGCTCTACTATATTCCTATTTTGCTCCTAGTTAGTGAAAGTGAAACCAGTCATTTTCGCTTTCACATGTTTTTAAAGGGTATTCTTGTTCCTAGTAATAATTTTCTGAAGTATTAGCATGCAAATTAGTTAGGATTAGGGATGGCAAAATCTGATCTGCTTCACGGATTTCATGCCGATCTGTTATGAATGATGAGATTTTTTTTTAATGGAGACAGATGGCGGAGTGAGCCGTTTTTGTAAATGCACCAAATATTGCAGTTCTTACATATCTTTTCTTATCTTATTCTTACATATGTACCCAAAAAGATATGTTCGGACAGGGATCTTTGTTGATAATTACAATGAATTGTTAATTTAGAAACATATAAACAAGACAATTCATTTATGCACCAAATCTGCCTTGATCCTGAACCATATTCCACTAAATTGTGTCTTTAGCCACCTTTGATTAGCCCGACCAAGATACCGACCACAATGTCGTTATTCTTGTTCTTACTGCTGCCGAATTCTCGTACCACAAGGTTTTCTAAAGAGCTGCCTGTTTTTGTTGCAAAAGCTTTGTTTATCCCTTTGATGTCGATTCTCGATCTGGTAACCACCGTTCGAATCAAAATCTCTCGTCCATCTGCATTTTTCATCCTCAGTTGTTTTGCGAAAAATTTCTCTGGATGTTGTATGCATCGGATCACGACTTGAAGCTCCTTCCCGAATTGACCACACTTGCTTCTCTTGAAGGACTTGCTCAATTCATGGCCATAAAGTTGCTTGTATGAGCTTAGTATGGCTCTTACTTGGCCATTGTTCCTTCGGCTCAAAACCGAAATTATCGTCCTCTGATCTATGTTTTTCCCACTTTCCAGTGCTTCATACAGAGTCTTTGCATCGCACATTGCTAAGCTCATGTCTACTTTACTACTGTAATTCCGACACGATCTCAGAACAGTCACCAGAATCTTTTGCAAAAAGATTAAAATAAATAAAACGAGTCAAGAGTCAAGACTTCAAGTTGAGATAGCTAACATTAGGAAATAGCAGATTACCTCTTTGAATCCGCCACTGATTTTCATAGTTAAATCCTTTTCGAGGTCGGATTTATATTGAGTTTGATAGCAATGTTTGATCTGTAACAGCTCCGAAGATGGTCTGGTACAAGCTACTTCGATTAGAGTATTGAGGTTTAGACTTCCCCCAAACAATGAATGCCTCAGTAGCTGAGCATCACGTTCGTAAGGTTCAACCATGCGGAGATAAGCTATCCTCTAATTAATGGCATGTAATGTGCTCATATCAGCATATCTAAACCAAGAAAATTCCATGTAATTAACTCTAGATTTGTATACTTACCGCAAACGAGTTATTCCTCTGAACATTCGACACAAACTGAAGAAGATCTTGGCCGTACCAATGACTGTAAGTTTGGCAAACGAGCTTGAGCGCATTCGAGTCTCGATTGACAAATATTCTGACGACTTCTTTATTGCTGATTGCCCCAAAATTGCCTGTTAAATTAAGTTACTGATTATTTCGAAAACTCAATAGAAAAGAAGCAGAAAACGAAAAGTTGAAATACCAGAGAAGTAAGAGTGAAGGATATGGCAATCTTGCTCATATTGTCTAGGGGTTCGAATGAAACTAGTGGCCATCTCAAAGTTTCCTGGAAAAAGAGATCCTTTTATTTTAAGTTTCCAAGTGTATATATGCTATGCAATAGAACAAGACCCAATTGGAACCATTTATATAGGGGGGGGGGTTGGTTTGGTTTTGCCAAGGAATAAATTTAAGTTTGGGGGGTACATAAAGAAAGAAAGCGATGGGGCAACGGGGAGAAACAATAAGAACGTCCAAAGTGGAGGAATAAGAAAGAAAGAACATATCCTCAATTCCAATATCAACCGTGCTCAGCTCTTTTTACAGCAGTTCACTTTCTCTTGCCTGCTGACTTGCACTTTGCAATGATTAATGCAAGCAAAAGTCTTTTCGAGTATCTTTCTTTCATTGCATACATTTTGAAATGACTTTAACGTCAACGGATTTTCCTTATTTTATTTTAATTTGATAGTAGTTTTTGTTTTTGTAGTTGATTCCATGATTGTTTCGAGTTCAAATCGAATCGAATTTCGTTTTAGGGGATAAACTTTTTTAGTACTATTTTTTAGTTTATAAAACTTGAATTTATAAGTTATGAGCTCTTTATCATTCGACTCAATAAACATAGAATTTTGGTAAAAAGACCTCTCTTGTCTCTCTAAAAAATTGGAGAAACTTAGTCACTGTCAATTTCGAAAGTGAGCAACGAAGAACAATTAATCACGATGTTAATGTTTTCCATCAAGTGTACATGATTTTGATTGGTATAATAACAAATTTAGCCTTAAATATTTATACATTTTGTCATCTTGACCTTAATTCTAAAAATTCAATAATTCAGCCTCAACGCTTACATAAATGTTACGGGATAAATTTGTTAAACTAGGACCAAATTGATAGGATGTATAAACTTTGAAGGCTAAATTTGTTATTATACCGATTAGAATCATGTACAATTGATGGAAAACATTAACATCGTGATTAATTGTCCTTAGTTGCTCACTTTCGAAATTGACAGATATTAAATTGCTTTGATTTCTTTGAGAGAGACCAATTTACTCAATTACGAAATTAAGAAGAACCGACTTGATTTTTGTATTTTTCTAAAGTATCAAAGACATTATAATATAAGGAAAATGATGGAACGAATTATAATTGAGATTGCCATCAATACCTGTTAAAAACAAGCTTCAACATCTACATAGTTCTTTCTTTATTTTGTAAACCCCAAACTCTTGCTTAGAATCAACCTTCAACCCATCCTCTTCCCAAGAAAAGTTTCTTGAGACGGAATAGTTATATAGTAGATTATCCAAAGAAAAATATAAGTTGCAATTTTCTTTTATCACCATCCTTTGTGCATCATGCTCTTTCAACCAACAAGCTTAAGAAAGTATCCCAAAAAGTACACTTTGACAATGTTCTTTGGCTACAAAAGATAAAAAGGAACAATTCATAGTGTTGCCAACTACATTACATTGTTGAATTCATTTATATATATAATGAGTTAACACGACAATAGAATGAACAGTTAGATATGCTTTCAAAAATAATTGAAGACGAGATGGAGTGAGACCATGCGCATTTCAAATCTAGACTTGAAGTGTTATAATTTAAGTACAACTTACTCATAATACAAAGAGTAATAGAAAAATGTGATCATGATTATATGATTCAAAGTTGAGTTGGGTTGCATTTGGTCCCAAATAGACAAGCCTTATCAAACAACTTACCCATAGTATAAAGAGTAATAGCTGAATTTCACCATAAGTTGACTTGGGTTGCATTTGTTATCAAATAGACAAACCTTGACAAAGAAGAAAATGACATTGAATTCATTAACAGATTTATTTTATTTATTGGCATAAGCTTTTTGCATCCTGTAACGTTCTAATAAATTTATTTCTGTATCTATAAATTTTGATATAATTGTGTATCTGTTTTAGTGGCTAAGTGTTCTGGGTGTGTGTGTGAGGTCTTGGATTCAAGTCTCACATTTGTTAAATTTTGTTATTTTTCTAATCTTAGCCTTACCCTTGTTGAGTGGACTTATATAAGACTGTATGCTATTTTATATTAGAATAAATTTGTTGGTTTAGTGGTAAGGTGTTAGCTTACCCTTTACTCCTGTGTTCAAATCTTAGCGCAAGTGTGGTTGTTAATTTTTGCTCAGTTGTCTGATAGAGTTTCGGTTGAGTTAAAATTCTGAGAGGGTTATGAGTAGTGGGTTAGTGGGAGATAATTAAGGGATTATGTTGGCACATCTTTTTTTTTTCTTTTCAAATTTTAATTAGTTTCTCCCTTCTTCCAAAATTAACATCAGTTTTTGCTCCTTCTCTACCTTTTGTCTTTTTTGTTTGTTTGTTTGTTCTTCCTCTTTCTGGCGTTATCCCTGTTCCGCCGTTTCTTTCAATTTTCTTTGTACGCTATTATTGTTCTTCGCGTAGTTTCAGTAAGCTTCTCAATTCTTTTTGTTGTAGTAGCGTACGATTGTTGTAGGAAATCTGAACTCTGCAGTCGGTTGTGTAGGTGAAGGCGATGAATCTTTAGTTTTCGCTTCGACGATTTAACTTTCGTGTGTAGTCGTTTTGCGGTGGTAAGTGTGGAACGTTGCTCCATGTTTTTGTAAATCGGATGCTAATAGGACTTTGGGATTCTGTTTTTAGGTGCTGGTGGTCTCGGGGCTGGTTTCGCATCAAAATCGTAACATGTGTGTTCTCAAATCGTGAAAAACGAGGTTTGAATGTGTCGACGCCACATGGGCGTGCGGCTGGCTGTGTGGGTGGCCGTGTGCGAGACACGATTGTGTATTTGACGAGGGCATGATTGTGCGCAAGACATGATCGTGTGACGATATGGGTGTGGTCGTGTGGGCCACACAAGCTAGGCCAAGTTGGGCGTGTGGGTATTGGGCCAGGCTGTGTGGGCCACACGGGCAAGGCCAATCAGGGTGTGTGGGCTATACGGGCGTGTGGGCCCACACGTGTTGAAACCATTTTTAAAATTAAAAAACGGGGATCGACTTTTAAAATGAAAACGGGAGTCGCCACCGATCTTTTATTAAGGTGTGATCGGATCACCTTGAAAATAATTCCAGGTCTGCGAATTTTGAGAAAACAAGTTCGGGAATCGGTTACGCACGAGGAAGGGTTAGCACCCTCGTGACGCCCAAAATTGGTACCGAATTAATTGTTTAATGTCTTAATGTCGAAATTTTGAAAAGATTTTAAATACGATCCCTTTTATCTTGAATAAAATGAATTGGATGATGAGGCTCACTTATTTCAAAGAAATAAATTGTCACATTCAGTAAGTTAGAGTGCAACATTTTAAATCCTCAAAATTAAATTTATCTCTTGATCTTTAAAACTTATGCATTTTGAGAAGGGTATTTGATTATTTGGGCCAAATGAGGAAATCAAAACCCAGTAAGTTAGGGCTCGATTTCACAAAACTCCTAAATATCAAATATTGCCTTTATTTTCATTTATTAGAAAAATCATCGCCTCGAGAAAACAACATGTCATATCCAATGCGTTAGGACACGACGTATTGAATTCCCGAGAACAAGTTTTTATTTATTTATTTATGTGTTTTGATTAAAGAATAATCTTGATTATTTAGATTCGACGAGGAAAATCGGAACTCAATACGTTAGGGCTCAATTCTTTCGAAGATTCCAAATATCGAACTTTGTGTTGTTTTGAAAGACTTTTGTATAAAATGATCTTGATATTTAAATAATATTAAACATAGTCTTAAAAACAAAGAAATAATAACGTACAACGTGGAATGGTGATTCGTAAATTAAAATGTACGCTAATGAACGAAAAAGAATCAATAGATACGAGCAAGCAATACAAAGCACATGAATACTATGATTTCATATCACATGTTATACATACCGAAATAAAATAAAAAATATCTTTTACAAATATATAAACTCATTTAAAATGAACTCAAAGTTGATATAATGATGTAAAACAATACCATACGTATAAAAATAAAATAATTTATTATATGTTAATGAGAAAGTATAAAATAATACTATATGAGAGTTTTATTTTTATAAAGAACAATTTAAAAACATAGTAAAATGTAAAGAAAAATCTTATAAATAAAATGAAAACATTAAAATATGTACAAATTATAATTAAAACAATAAAATAAATGTAAGATAACTCAAAATAATAATACATAGTAACTTTGGAATAATAATACACCATAATTTTAAAGCAATAATACATAATAGGATAAAACAAATGTATAATAACTCTAAAATGGTTATTTATAGTACCAATAAAATATAATGAAATGGGATACTAATATATGATAATATAAAAACTTCAAATATTAATACATAATAAGAAAAAAAGTATATATATATATAAAGAGGTAAATAAATGTACGTAAATTAGTACAAATAATATTATTGACAATTATAACGATAATAATAATAAAAACAATAATTTAAATAATAAGAGCATTTAATTTGTAGTAAAAAAAAGTATATATAAAAGAGCTAATTTGAAATTAAAACAGAAAGTCAGAGTGCAGATATGCAATAAAATGAAATGAGAGGGACTGAATTGAAACTCATTTAAAATTAGAGGGACTAGAACAGAAATTAAACGCACAAATCCTATCTGGCAATCAAGTCAGATCATCGGAAACGGCGTCGTTTCGAACGTTCGTCTCCTCAACTGACAAAAGGACGAAATTGAAAACAAGGTCGAATTATGTGGCAAAATTAAAAAACAAAAAAGATTAAATTGAAGTAAATCCAAAAAATAGAAGGACCAAACACGTAAATAGGCCATTAAAACAAAACACGCGGATCCTCCCTGGGTCGGGTCACCTCTCGGGTCAAGAAACCAAACGGTGCCGTTTTGGCGCTGGTGCCCTTGTCTCAAAAACGACGTCGTATTGCTTATTATTTAAACAAAATTTTCATTAAAAAAATAAGTAGCATACGCCCAAAAAAGAAAAAGACTGCTTCTATTTCTCTGCTAGGGTTTTGCCCTAGCTTCTGCCGCAGCTCGAACATGCCACTGTTCGGAAACTCACGATCCCCGTCCAAACTCTGATCGCGACGAAGCAGACAGGGATGCGACGGCCGTCCTTAAGGTAAATCTTCGCTTCTCTTTCCCTTTCTATTATTTTGCGTAAAAATGAAACGAAGAAGGAAAATAAAAACTGAGAATCATCTCTGAAAAAGGATCAGTCGATCTTTTTATTTCTGTGTTTTTTTATTTCAATATGTCTCCCTCTTTTTTTACATTCGATTCTCCCCCCTCTTTTCGTTTATATCTATGTATATGAAAAATGAAAGAACAGAAAAAAAAACGCAAAGAAAGAAAAAAAATAGAAAAAGAACCACCTTTGAGAAAAACTCAATCGATCTTTGATTTATCTTTTTTTGATATATTTCCCTCTGTCTCCAAAAAACTTACAAATTCTGAAAGTGGCCTTATATCGCCGAAAAAAAATGATAGAATCAAAATAAAAAGAAAATTACAGAAAAAATATTGCCTATTTTCTGCCCTTTGCTCTCCTTTGTTGTTGTTTTGTGTTTGTTTTGTTTTGTCTGCTTGTGCAGGTACGGCCGTACGGGGCAGTGGACGTGGCGTGGAGCGCGTGGGAGGAGTGGACGTGTGTTGGCTTCGGCAGTTGAAGGGGGAGTTAGAAACCCTAGGGTTTCTGTTTTCTGAAATGTAATGGGCTACTGGGTGTTGGGCTTGTGCAACCGGGTTGGGTTTAGGTTGGTATTTCAGGTTAGGGTAGAGTTGGGTCATTTGGGTTTTAAATGGATTAATAGTTTTGTAAATGGACTGTACTATTTTTGGACTTTTAATTTTTTTATTTAGCTTAATTTTGTTTGTGATTTTGGGCCGGGCAGAATTAGGGTATTACAAGTAAGCCACACGGGCATGTGGGTGAGTGGGTCCATAACTCTGAAATTTTCCCTATGATTGTACGGGTCGTTCTGATCGACTGTGGGCCTATCGTAGGGTCAGTAAGGGTTAACCAAACCCTAAAATTATGTGATCTGATAGTCTGATATTCTGCTCTAAGTATGACACTGTTATGCATGTCTGATTAGTCTGATATATATATTTGATATCTGTATATGAGCATGTAAGCGTGATAATTTTGATTATATATATTTGATTAGGGTGGGATTTGTATATGTGGAGGAACTATTTTGAAGGGCGATCATCGCCTTTATTCTGGCAGCTTGGCTGCATATTACCTGATATGTGTCATAACGGCAGAATGTGGTGTATAGGGTTGGGTGAGTGTTTTTAACCCCACATGGTGTGATGGGATGATCGGAGTTGGTGTGTAGAGGATCGGGGTAGGATTCTATATATCTGTTCTGCATATCTGTTTCTGTTATCTAAATCTGTAAAGGACTTAAGCCCGAATCTGAATCTGAATTTGAATCTGACTGTGTATGTGAATTCTGTATGTATAACATGTCTATTTCTTATGGGTTACACACTGAGTTTACGAAAGCTGATGTGATCCGGCCCGGATTAATTGAGTCGTTTCACGTAATTGCCCGATCGTCGACGAGGAATAGTTGAGTTATCGAAAATAGGATGAAATAAGGCTAAAGATGCGGAAGCTTTCAAATGGTTTTAAAAGGTTGGCTAAGGTGATGGTAAATTTATAAGGGTATTAGGCTCGATTTAAGGATAAAAATAAGAAAAATGGAAGTTGATAAATGAAGGCTCGGTTTTGTAAAAAGATATTATAGTTGGGTAAAATCTAGGATAGTTGGTGGAATGGATAAATGAGCTTAAACACCAGAAACGATTCAACACTAAAAAGTGTCACCCCGATTTCTATTCGGTTCAAGGTGGGATTACGGAATTGTAGAAGGGTTGAACGCCACACCAAAGCAAGGTGATAAGTTCAAAAGAGAACGATAGACGCCACTAGCACGCTAGATAAGTCAAATCGAAACTCGTACGAATTTAGAGAGGAGAAAACTCACTCTTTGAACAAAGTTCGTTCAAATGATCAAAAGTCAAAAGTCCTTTACAAATGAAATCAACAAACTATTTATACTAGTTTCTTATGCTAACCGAATAGTCCATTCATGAACTTATGATTAAGTAATGAACCTAAATTAAGACATGAACCTTCTAGAAAAATGACCAATGGTGTCCTTGTCCATGTTCGACCGAATGGGAGATGAATGGGCAGCTTCATGTATGAGCAAACTTTGGAAGCCAATGGGATTGTCTAGGTTCGGCCATGGGATGCATGAAACTCCCAAAGGGTGTCTCTTGGCCGAATAGGTGCTTAGGAAATTCCAAGGGTCCTCCCACATGCATCGATTGTACATGGAACTTGGAAGGGGCCTTGAACCTAGCCATACATGCACTTGCATTGATTACCCCCCATTCATGCATGTGTGCCGTCCAAGGGAGATGCACCTTTCAATATGCATTAACCTTCCATGTACATGAATGTATGTCCTCCAAACATTGAACCGGTCCATGCATGTATCCTCCCGTTCAATTAACTTTCCCATGGACCTTGCATTAAATGCCATGAATGTATCTTCCAAATTCGGCTAACCTACAAAAGTAAATAACATAATTAAATAACACACAACTATTCATATAATTATAATTTAAAATAATAACTAAATAACTTAATATCACTAACTAAATTTGAACACAATAATTATAAGTCAACTTATAATAAATTCAGCTAGCTCAAAAATAGTCAAAACACTTAATGAGTTGAAATTGAGCTAGGGGTTTCGGCATGAGTTGTAGCAAACTTAATTATAAACTAAATTAAGACTTAGTTTATTGAAAGAAAGAAAGAAGGAGCTGAAAGTAAGCTCGGTTGAGCTCAAACGAGCTGAAACAAGCTCAAATGAGCTGAGTTGAGCTGGACGGTGCTCGAGGAGCTAGAAATGAGCTAGGATCAGCTTGCCAACAATGCACGGGTCCTTTGGATAGTTGCTTCAAGCTGATTTTGTGAGCTTTGGCCCTTGTTTCGAACCAAGGTTTTGCATTAGAAGCTAAAATAGCTTCTAGGAAATGTTTAGCATAAGCTTGAGTTATAGGTCCTTTAGGTAGGTCGTTTAAATCTTGGTTTGCACTCGAGGATTCCCCGGGTGTGCTCACATCATTCCCTCCCTCTTTAAAGCGATTTGTCCCCAAATCGGGCCATTTTCTCGAAAAAAATTTTACATCGTCACCAGCCCTTTTGTCGATGGAATTGGCATAGTTGCTCCCAAAAACCTGCAAATCAGACATGCCTTGAGTAGGACACAATTTATGTTTATACCCTCCCTCTTTAGGAGGGAACCACTTCAAAGTGTCACCTACACAAAAATTAAATAGATTAGTGACACCTTGGTTTATAAGTTCAAAAGGTCTTCTTAAGATCTTATGCAAAAATTGAACAAATGAACTAATGCCGGGATCAAAAGTGAAAGTTGATTTTACCTTTCCGCAATGAGTTAAGAATTTCTTCGTTGGAGATATACCAAAAACAAGAAGCATTCGGGAATTATAATTTTGGACAACAAAAATCCATGACTTAAAAACTTTGAACAATGATGTAGAGCCAAAGCTTCGATTTAGCGTTTGCAACTTGTCATAGTTCAACAACTTTGTTTTCAAATTTAAAGTCATAACATCAAGCAAGCACAAATGGTTCACACATCTATTCACACATAGCGATAAGATTCGGAAAAGATGAGAAGATTCAACATATTTATTCCAAACAAAATTAGAGTACTCACCTTTATTTATCAACAACTTAAGATAACTTGCTCCGGGCTTAAACACACGGTTTTGGTCATTCTTTGTTAAAAACAGCAAAGGCTTTTTCAAACATGCAAAATTTATACAACAAGGCAGATTTGAGACACCATCTTCAACTTTAAGTGCACTAACCATTTTACATGTCATCCTCGTATCAAACAAACAAATCAAAGACATGCATGTTTTCAAGCATTCATGCATCTCAAATCTCATACGTACATTCTTGTTTAGACAAAGTAGTTTCTCATAAAAGATCAATGAGTGCACATTTTTACTCAAATCAAGCAGATGGAAAGGCTTATATGTTTTCTTATCTTGCAAATGCCGAATATTTATTATTTCAATAACAAACTCATTAGCATCACAATTTCCAAAAACATTATTATTCTTGCCATCATTCCACGCAAATATGATATTATCAATCAAAGAATGGCAAGTAACCACATCAAAATTCAGATCATTTTTAAAGGACAAATCATCAACAAGGTTTCCATCAACAATCGAATAAGGCAGAGGTGCTTTAAAATTTTCAACATTCATACCTTGCTCATCTTTTGGCTTAGGCGAACTACGATCATTGAGAATGTTACCTTTTTCAACCAAGGTGAACCCTCTCTCTTTCGAAAGGTATTGAAGTCGAAACTTGTCAATCGATTCCTTGGAAACCTGGAAAGAAGAAAATTTACACGGCAAACTTGCAAATGGGTTAGTTAGAACATTCCTCACTTTTGCTCGATTACTTTCTCCTTTTTCACTCTTCTCTTTTTCAAACTCTTTTTCAAATTCTTTTTTCGCTTTTTCTTTTTCTTTTTCAATTTTCTTTTCTTCATTTTCTTTTTCTCTCACTTTTTTGATTTCTTTTTCTTTTGCAATTTCTTTTTCTTTTTCGTTTTCTTTTTGTTTTCTTTCAATTTCTCTTTCTCGCTTGCACTCTTGTTCAATCTCAATTTCTTTTTTGAATTCTTTCTCTTCATTTTCTTTTTCTCTCACTTTTTTGATTTCTTGTTCCTTTTCTTTCATTTCTTTTTTTCGTCTCTCGATTTCATTCCATATATGCTCATTTTCTCTCATCAACATTTCTTGTCTTTCTTTTCTTCTTATTTCTTTTTCTTTTTGCCTCGCTCTTTCATTATAGGATGGAGATGTTGCAAAAGAATCAGCACAAAATGACTCTCATTGGGTATAATTAGAATGACTTTCATACAAAAAATGATCACCTCTTCGAGATTGATTCTTGGCGGACGAATACCTTGGTGCATATGAAGGACTACTTGTGATTCCTCGTTTGTCACCTTGAAAAGCTTCAAACTCAAAACTTGCTTTGCTTCGTCTTGAGTTCCTCATTGAATAGAAATCCCGATAAGAATCTCTTAGCGAGTAGTCTTTGGACGCGTATTGCCGTGATGATCTCGACGCCGTTTCTCGACTTGGTGGATTTTGTTTCCGTTGGGACTTTTCCTCCACTCGGTTCAAACGTCTTTTTAATGGGCTTAGTTTTTCCTCCAAAATTCGGCCCATCTCGTTCACCAAGTATTGAAATTCATCAGTAGAGAATTCTTCTTGAGACATGATTTAATTACTAAAAAAAATGATTAAAACAAAACAAAAATTAAAGACCTCACCACAAAATCTCAGGTTTCACTCACAAAGAAAATTGGATAACACTCCACTCGTGTTTACACTTGTTTAATGGCTTTTGCTCGCTCTAATGTACTCACCACTCGTGCCTTTTTCCGCTCGTCTCACTCTCGTGAATTCGTATTTTGTTTCAAGAAGACTTATTGCGGCTTAGAGGGTCGGCTTCAAATGGGTTACAAGGGATAACGTCGGGTGTAGGGTAGGCTAAACAAAGAAAATAAAAATCAAAGTATGTGTGGCGTTTTGGGGGGGTAGAGGGAATGGTAGAATGAATGGATGCTTGGAAGCAACAAGAAACAAAATAAAACTCACAAGTCTTTTCACTTTTTTTTTATACTTCAAAATTTTTTTTTTGAATTTTTTTTTGAATTTTTTTTTCAAATTTCCTCTTCTCTTTTTTTTTGATTTTTTTTCAATTACAATATGCTGAAATACAAAGGAAGAAGAGAAAAAAAAATTACAACCTAAATTTTTTTTTTCACGTTACGAACCTACTCCGAGCTTGGTACGAACGTTGGCATTCCTCGTTTTAGTAGCTCTGATACCAAATGATGTGATCCGGCCCGGATTAATTGAGTCGTTTCACGTAATTGCCCGATCGTCGACGAGGAATAGTTGAATTATCGAAAATAGGATGAAATAAGGCTAAAGATGCGGAAGCTTTCAAATGGTTTTAAAAGGTTGGCTAAGGTGATGGTAAATTTATAAGGGTATTAGGCTCGATTTAAGGATAAAAATAAGAAAAATGGAAGTTGATAAATGAAGGCTCGGTTTTGTAAAAAGATATTATAGTTGGGTAAAATCTAGGATAGTCGGTGGAATGGATAAATGAGCTTAAACACCAGAAACGATTCAACACTAAAAAGTGTCACCCCGATTTCTATTCGGTTCAAGGTGGGATTACGGAATTGTAGAAGGGTTGAACGCCACACCAAAGCAAGGTGATAAGTTCAAAAGAGAACGATAGACGCCACTAGCACGCTAGATAAGTCAAATCGAAACTCGTACGAATTTAGAGAGGAGAAAACTCACTCTTTGAACAAAGTTCATTCAAATGATCAAAAGTCAAAAGTCCTTTACAAATGAAATCAACAAACTATTTATACTAGTTTCTTATGCTAACCGAATAGTCCATTCATGAACTTATGATTAAGTAATGAACCTAAATTAAGACATGAACCTTCTAGAAAAATGACCAATGGTGTCCTTGTCCATGTTCGGCCGAATGGGAGATGAATGGGCAGCTTCATGTATGAGCAAACTTTGGAAGCCAATGGGATTGTCTAGGTTCGGCCATGGGATGCATGAAACTCCCAAAGGGTGTCTCTTGGCCGAATAGGTGCTTAGGAAACTCCAAGGGTCCTCCCACATGCATCGATTGTACATGGAACTTGGAAGGGGCCTTGAACCTAGCCATACATGCACTTGCATTGATTACCCCCCATTCATGCATGTGTGCCGTCCAAGGGAGATACACCTTTCAATATGCATTAACCTTCCATGTACATGAATGTATGTCCTCCAAACATTGAACCGGTCCATGCATGTATCCTCCCGTTCAATTAACTTTCCCATGGACCTTGCATTAAATGCCATGAATGTATCTTCCAAATTCGGCTAACCTACAAAAGTAAATAACATAATTAAATAACACACAACTATTCATATAATTATAATTTAAAATAATAACTAAATAACTTAATATCACTAACTAAATTTGAACACAATAATTATAAGTCAACTTATAATAAATTCAGCTAGCTCAAAAATAGTCAAAACACTTAATGAGTTGAAATTGAGCTAGGGGTTTCGGCATGAGCTGTAGCAAACTTAATTATAAACTAAATTAAGACTTAGTTTATTGAAAGAAAGAAAGAAGGAGCTGAAAGTAAGCTCGGTTGAGCTCAAACGAGCTGAAACAAGCTCAAATGAGCTGAGTTGAGCTAGACGGTGCTCGAGGAGCTAGAAATGAGCTAGGATCAGCTTGCCAACAATGCACGGGTCCTTTGGATAGTTGCTTCAAGCTGATTTTGTGAGCTTTGGCCCTTGTTTCGAACCAAGGTTTTGCATTAGAAGCTAAAATAGCTTCTAGGAAATGTTTAGCATAAGCTTGAGTTATAGGTCCTTTAGGCAGCTCGTTTAGATCTTGGTTTGCACTCGAGGATGCCCCGGGCGTGCTCACATCAAAAGCTCACCTTTGTTTGTCTGATCTGTTCAGGTAATCCACAGATTTAGGCGGATCGGCGCAGCGGAGTCTTGCGGTGACCACTATTCTATGAACTAACTTAAAATAAAGGTTTTATTTATTTAAAGATTATTTCTGGGAGTTTTGTATTAATTGGACTTTCTAGACTGTTGGACTTTCTAGACTGTTGGTTTAATTTTTGGGATTTAGATTTTTTGTTTAAGACTTTATCAGTAAATAACGCTTACTGTAATTTCCGCTGTAAACTTACAAATGGGATTTTAAGAAAATAACGCTTACTATAATTTCCGCTTACATTTTGGCAAATAAACCAATTAATTAACGTTTTTGACAATGGATATAAACGAATATGAGTTATTAAGCTGAAATGATTTTAACGTAACGACTCCTTTTTCAAAACTCATTCTTTGTGGTATCTCCGGATTCGACCATAATGTCTAGGCCGGGTTTGAGATGTTACATATCCGATATATTAGTTATAGTGGTAGAAGTACTATAAAGGCTTTTGTATTAGGAATTAAATTATATTTTATTCTTTATATTTATAAAATAGATAAATTAGTTTTTATACATTAGATCAAATAATAAATTGATCATTTCTGTTAAAAATTTCATCTTTTGTATTGTTTAAAACTAGTGTGACTGACAGAAAAACTAGACAGTGACCTTATACTAATGTACATGGATCAATCTTTAACAATAATAATGAATAAAATTTTTAACAAAAAGATCAATTTACTTTTTAATCTAACGAGTAAAAATTAATTTGCTAAAATTTTTAAACAAATGAATCAAAAAGCAATCAAACTTTTAATAAAAAAACCTTTATAATATTTAAACAGTTACACTTAAATCAATTTAAGAGGTATAAACCAGACAGGTTAAAGAAAAACAATCATAATCTAGAACCCCAAGTGTATTATAAGTTCAACCATTTCTTGGTATTTATGGTCAAAGCAAAGAGAAAAAGAAAAGTTAGAACCAACAACTGTAGATTATGTATAATGTGTTGGTTCTTTAGTCAAATATAAACAGTGGCTCCATGTAAATAGCACAAGGCAGTGGTCACTCATAAATTGGTAAAAGATTATTAATAACCATTGTCTCCCAAACAGTACCTTTTTTTGCTCACCACGTCATTGCATACGCTTCAATAAACAACGACCAAAGTCTATTCCATCAATTTTATTGGTTTTCTTTTTTTAACATTTTCAATATATATATATAATGCTTTAACAGTTGTAAATGAAGATTGCAAGTAACCTAATTATATCTCTTTAATATCAAAAGTTATATTACTTAGTCATGAACAAAGAGTTTTCACTATTCATAGTGATAAGCTATGTCTCTTATAAATATCTATTGAGTAATTATGTTTATTGCTAAAAGATATGCCTATCAATTATGATAGTTAGCTCTCCGTGAAGGGACATGAATACCCCTCAAAATTCATTTATTTGGTACACTAGAAACATATCAAAAGTTTCTTTCTATTCTTCTCCATCTTCTAATATTCTTAGATTGTTCTTTGAGGAATTACTATAGAAGTTTTTTTTATAGAAATTGATATTCTTTCTATGCTCCGCTCAATACTCAGTGGACTATTCTTGTTAGTGTAAAACATAGACAATCATTGGGTTTCATTGTATCCCTGAGATTTATTTGCCAGTAACTCATTTGCACACCAAAATATAAATAGAGGCGAATAAAATCTTAAAAAAAGTAACATTAATGATACTTGCCTTAAAACCTTCATTATTTATCATAAATTCATTTTATCTCCACATTCCGTCATTTTTCTTTAAGAAACTTTAGCTTCACAATACATTATTACAAACTTTCACCAACAACACACAAATGGAGAAGGTGTAATTTGTTCCCCCATACAACAAATGCACGTATATTTTCTTTCGAGAAAACATAAAGAAAGAATATTTGTCACCATTGTCCTTAAATACTTGGATATTTCAAATTTCTTTTCGACTTTTAATTGAAAGAATGTTTTGATGTTACATTCGTGATAAAGGTTTTCTTCATAAACTCTTATATGTAACCCTCTCGCCAAGCTGATCACCCTTGATCATGGAATAAAAGGAGAAGCTCGCCCCACTCATGGCAAAGAAGCTATCTTATAACATATAGGAAGATCTTCTTGATATTGCACAACAAGCTCTAATCACATCCAAATACAAATGTAAGAAATTCACCATAAAACTATAACAGAGAACCTTATATTACTTTCATGGATCATTGAAATATCTAAAATAACTCTTTGTACTTGTATGAATTATATTAAACTTCTATCTCCAAATTTTATATCAACATAAACATAATCAAGATTTATGGTTGAAGGAAAAATGGTAAAAATCAAGAAGGAAGTTCATTTTTAAAATTGCACAAGTCTAGTTGCAATTGTACTTATATGAAATTACAATTGATATTTTAACAATATGTTATAACAGTTGAATAGAATCTTCAAAAATAATAAACAGTATAAAACAAAAAAAGAAGGCACCATATTGTTTACATAGTTTAGTTTAATAACTTACCTTCGCGAATCATATTTAGAAAATAAATTTACCATGCAAACAACCACGATACAATCTTTAATTCAATAATTACAGCTTTTAAAATTGCATAATTTCTATGAACTCATTCTCCACTCAATCAACTCTACCTAAGGATAAAACAATTATCCCACAAAAATAAACTCTTAATATGTTCCAAATGTCTTCAAGGAAGATGTCATCTTCTTTATATAGGCTAATCAGTAAAATCTTGATATATTCAAACTCTTCAAAATAATTTCCCAAATTAATTACTTTTCAAAATAATCAAATATTTTCCCACAAGTCATTGATAGAAGGAGGAAATTGCAGGGTAATTTCTCGAATTGAAACAAACAGCTGCCATTATTATCCCACAAAATGAAATTCTTACATGAGAATTTTAAACAAAGCTCTCAGAACGGAGAACGGAACCACCCCATGGTTTTGGATTTGGGCCTACCGTTGTATTGTTTAAGCCCCAACATTATCCACATCTCACTATTCTCAGCTAGGATTTTTTTTTGTTCAATGCACTATTCTCAGATAGGATTAGTGGTTATAGTCTTAGTTCGATTGGTATGGATATTGTTGTTAATGTAGGAGGACGTAAGTTTGAGTGCGTTGAAACACATTATCTTCCTATGTGTAGTTCTAGGAGCTATGAGTAGTTTTAGGTATCGTGTAAAAAAAACATATATAATCAGAACTTATAATAAAATTGATAAAAAAACAAAAAAAACAATAAAATAATTTAAATGTTTAGTAATTTTTTTCAAATTTATGAAAAATTTTAATATGCCAAAATTTTTATCAAATATAATATATATTGAAGATAACTATGATTATGAAAAAAAAAACTAAAAGATGCATGATACGAAAAAATGAGATATTGTAATAATGTAGATTTTGCTATGTTGTATTTATGTTATCTTTATGTTATTTTTCATACCATATTTATATTCAGATTAATTTTATGACCTAGAATATTATAAATATATTTTACATGTTAATAATTTATTTTATATAAATTTTAATTTTTTTAATGCATGTCATCTTCATGTTATTTTTGTGTCATATGGTGTTTTGCATAAACTTTTGTATAGCTACTCCTTTTGGAGAATATTTTGTACTTTTTTTATATTGTCTAAATTTATAAGCATATTTTGTATAATTTTTTAGAATGATTAAATTAATATATATATTCATATTGTGATTGTGCGTTTTTCATGTTAATAGTTGTTATATGTAAAATTTAATACGTTTATGTATTTGAACCGTTTTTATGTTATGTTGTGTTTTAATTTATTCCACATTGTTTTCATATAATTTATTAATCTTGTATTTCCATAATCTGTTATATTCATTTTATTTTAATTCCAAATTCATTTGTTTTGAGAATTTAATATACTTAGATATTAAAAATTATACATAAACTTTGATACATATTCTTTGATTTGATACAATTGTACGCATTAAACTTTGATTGTGATTCAAATATATACATGAAACTTTTATTTTGATTTAAGTACATGCATTTAAAGAAATAAATATATCAAATTATTATTATATTGGATAAATATAATTATTTATATATACAATACAAATATAAAATGATGTTATATCAATAATAGTGTTAATAATTTGTAAGAATCGGATCAAATCAAAATTTTCTATATAAAATTGAACAGAATCAAAATTTATGTAAAAAATTACACATTAAACTAAAGTTCATATATAGTTTTAAAATTTATGTCTAAAAATAACCCCTAAACTATAATAGCTTATTTGAATAAGTTCTCGTAGTTTTCTTTTGCCCAAATAAGCTGCACTCTTTATTACATAATCATAAAAGACCTTAGTTTTAATTACACAAAATTTAAATTGACAAAATTATATGAAAATTATTTGTTCACTCGAACAAATACCCAAGTGAAAGAATTTTTAATATGATACATTTGATGGTAGATATTCATGTTGAATTTCTTACAACCAATAAATTTGTGATAAAATAAAAGATAATTTTTTTTACTTATATCCGAATTGATCCCACAAGCCTAGACGTTTCATATTGGGTTCGAGTTTTAAGCTTAATTTTTATTATATATGAGCCTAATATTGTATTTACCAGCTCTTATTATTTTAATATTTTAAGTTATTTAAGAGTTTTATGTTAACAAGAAAATTTAGTTTAAAACTACTTCTTGTTCAGATTAAATTAGAGTTCTAGTATACTTAAGAGTTTTATTTAGATTTATTTAGCTAACCTATATATGAGCCTTTGCATTGTACACAATTCATTCAATTCATTATTATTCAACTTCTCTTTTGAGTTTATAAATTCTTTTGAGAATTTCTCTTGAGTTTCTTTTAGAAGAGTTTTAACAATTTTTTTAAATTGTAGGGATCGTTTTCAAATTTTTTCTTGCCAAGTTTTCTTTCTTGGAGGGGAAATTACAGCCGCTTAAAGGGGGTTGTGAATTTTTTGTGTTTCCAAGGTTTCTTAAAACTTTTACATACCACGTTTTACCTTTCCATCTATCTTATTTATTTTCTTCCTTATATTGTTCTAATTGTAGATTTATTATTATATTTTAATTATCTTATTTATTTATTTTAATTGTTTCATCTAACTTAGATTTGGTTGTGTTTCGGGTTGTGTCAAATATCCAAGTTTCTTTCCAAACGTCTAGAGCCTTAAGTTAAATTCGCGACTTTAACAAACTTTACGATCCGCTTCCGCATTTATTTGTCTCATTCTTTATCAAAAGCTTAGTGGGAGAGTGATCTAGTCTTTGTACAATGGTGAGATCGCTAAATTGGTGAAAGTTAAACCTACGTTAGGACTTAAATTATTGGTTGTACTATAAGAAAGCTAGTGGATTATTGCTCTGGGCAAGGCTTCGCAGATGTAGACTAAGGTCAAACTGCATAAATTATCTTGGTGTTCATGTTTACATTTTCGCACTTTTAATTTCGTGGTAGAAACTATGACCATAGTTTCAAGCACTATTTAGCCACAATTTTTGTTTGCAAAACAAGTAACCCTTTGTTTCTACATTTTATTTTTCAAAATTAAAATTTTAGTCTTGACCAAAATAGTAGCAGTTAAATCCGTTTGGTTAAGTTCTTACTAGTCATGTACTGTGCGCATAATTGCAAATTTTGTGCATATTCTATTGGATCATTCCAAATTCCTATAGTTTTCAAAATTTGAAATTTTAGTCTCGATGCAAATGGCAACCATTAATCTAGTAACTAGATTTTTTTTGGTTAAGTATGACTCCTATTTCAGTCAAATTTGAGAAATAATCTTCTAGTTAAACTCTGTTTATTTGTTTCAATCAAATTCTGATTAGTCTAGATTATTTTATTATTATTTGACCTAAGAATTTAGCTTATAAATAGACTATTTTACATCCTTAGAAAATACACCCATTAGAGATTAGAACTCATAACATATTTAGAGAATTTTGTGTTTACGTTTTAAGGGTTCTTTGTTTTTGAGGTTTAGTTTTTATCTCCATCTTTTGTACTCTTCGTTCTTTTTCCATTATAGTAAAATTATCTTTACCCGTGGTTTTTTTATTCTCTTTGGAGGGGTTTTTCCACGTTAAATTTGCGTGTTCAATTTCTCAATTTATTTCGCTATTTTTTTACTTGTTGCTTAATCGGGTCAATCCCCAACAAGTCGTATCAGAGTTAGTTCAATTTTCATAGATAAACCCGTTTAGAGATGGCAAAAATAAGGTTTGAAATTGAGAAGTTTGATAGCGAGACAAATTTCAATTTGTGGTAAGTTCGGATGATGGCAATTCTAGTTCAAACCGGCTAGAAAAAGGTTGTTGCTGGGAAAAAGCCTGAGAATCTAAATCAAACAGAATGAGAACAGCTTGATGAAAATGCCTTGTTTGCAATCTAGTTGTGCTTCGCGAATACGGTATTGTAGGAGGTATTGATGGAGAAGACCTCATCCACCTTATGGAAAAGGTTAGAAACTCTTTATGCGACTAAGTCCCTAGCTAACCGTTTAATGTTGAAACAACGTCTATTTAAGTTTCGTATGAACGAAGGTGAGCTTTTTAGAGATGACATTAGTCAATTCATTACTCTTTTAAATAATTTAAAGAACGTTGAGGTTCAGATTGACGATGAAGATCAGGCTATGCTATTATTTTGCTATTTATCCCCTTCATACAAGTCATTCAGGGAGACCCTAATTTACGGTAGAGATAAACTCTCGTTCAAAGATGTGAAGGGTCATTTGTTGAGTAGAAATAAACTTAACAATAAGTTTGGTTTGGATAGGAAGGTAGATAGGCAAACTTCCGTTTTGGTAGCATCAAAGAAACGAGACAAAATGTGCCACTATTGTAAAAAAGTTAGGTCACGTCAAAGCAGATTATTATAAACTGTGAAATAAAAGAGTTGCTGAGAGTCACGAGGAAGATGTAGCTAGTGCTACTTTAGCCGATGAAAGCGGTGATGATTTCTTGTTAGTGTCAACAAGCGATAACTTCAAGCTGACGTCCGAGTGGATCCTAGATTCGGGATGTTCTTTCCACATGTGTCCCAATAGATAATGATTCTCTACATATAGTTCAGTTGAAGGTGGAGTTGGGCGCCTGAGAAACGATTCATCTAGTAAGGTAATTGATATTGGTACTGTTAAAATTAGGATACACGATGGGACAATTAGGACACTCTCAGATGTCTGGTATGTACCTGATTTACAAAAGTATCTCATCTCATTGAATATTTTAGACTTAAAAGGATGCAAAATCAACATCGAGTCGAGCGGCATTAAAGTTTCTCGTGGAGATCTCGTTTTGTTAAAAGGTAAAAGAACTAGTAGTCTTTATATTTTGGAAGGTTCTACAGTGACTAGTGAAATCGGACGTCCCTTGTCTGTTACGGAGTCGAAGTCAACTCGTTTGGAGCGGAACTTGGTCATAGGAGGGAAAAATGTATGACTGTTTCGTTAAAGAGAGGTTCTCTTTTGGATGCAGGTTTTGAAAAGTTAGGGCACTGTATTCGTGAAAATTAAACCCGGGTTAGTTTTGATTTGGTAGCGTACAAGTCGAAGGCTAGAAGCCTTCCAGTTTCTAAGCACATATTCGACTCAGTTAATTCCCTGCATAGTTCAAGATAGGCCCGTGGCGGGCTTTGGCAAAGATGGCGTTGTGAAAATATGAGTCAAGGTGGAGATTTGTTAAATATGACTCTTATTTCAGTCATATTTGAGAAATAATCTTCTAGTTAAACTATGTTTATTTGTTTTAATCAAACTTTGATTAGTGTAGATATTTTATTATTATTTGACCTATGAATTTAACTTATAAATAGGCTCTTTTATATCCTTAGAAAATACATTCATTAGAGATTAGAACTCACAACACATTTAGAGAATTTTGTGTTTACGTTTTGAGGATTCTTTGTTTTCGGGGTTTAGTTTTTATCTCCATCTTTTGTATTTTTCGTTCTTTGGCCATTATAGTAAAATTATCTTTGCTTGTGATTTTTTATCCTCTTTGGAGGAGTTTTTTCACGTTAAATTTGTGTGTTCAATTTTTCAATTTATTTCGCTATTTTTTACTTGTTGCTTAATTAGGTCGATCCCCAAAATTTTTAGTGAGCAAAATATGCGAAAATAGCAAGCTAATATGGAGTTTGGCACATATACAATAAAAAGTTTGACACATAATATTTTGGAAATAATAGAATTTGACTTAATGAATTTAAGTTATAGTTTGGTGATGACTAAAATTTTAAAAATTTAAAAGTACCAGAATTAAAATTGACGAAATTAAAGTAGAGGAATAAAATCCATATATCTTGCAAAGTACAGTACCAATAATAGAATTTAACCTAAATATTACAGGATACAACAACTCTAATAATTTTATTACCGCAAAAGAAAATCCGAAAAGAATCAACATGCAAACATAGAAAATTGCCAAAAAGGAGACTTTGAAAGCTCGATTTTCCGATTCCATGATTGGATTCTCTGATTCATAACGACAGATTCTTGCAAACTTTGAAGCCCCACAGTTTCAAAATCTTACCAGCTTCTCCCATCGCCAACCACAAGTACTGTCAAGCATTAGCCGAGAAAGATTCATCTGTTAACGATTGATCCGCAGATAATTCATCCGAATCGTCTGAATCAACGGCTTTGATACTATCTATTTCCCTCACAATTTCCGTCATTTCCGGCCGTTTCTCCGGTATCTTATCGCAACAACGTATCGCAATCTGCAGCAGCTTCAGCATTCCGAGAGCCGCACTTCGTTGCACCGATATCTCAATATCGAATATTTCAGCTGTCCATTCTTCTCTAGCAGCTCGATGAACCCAACTGCAAAGATCCACCCCATTGATCCCTGGTGGTGCTGAGTGAGCTGATAGTCTTCCTGTTAGTAGTTCCAGAAGAAAGCAACCGTAACTCCACACGTCGGATTTCATTGAAATGTGTTTCGAGTGCTGGTATTCCGGTGACTTGAATGCCACCAGTCGTTGTGCTACGATGGGAACGGCTACGAGTGAAGCCAGACCGTAATCGGAGATGAGAACGTCGTCGTTTCCGTCGAGGAGAATGTTGGACGGTTTCAGGTTCCCGTGAGGAACAATACATTTGGAGTTGGGATTGAGGTGAAGATATTCCATTGCTCGAGCCACCCCTCGAGCAATGGCTAATCTCGAGTTCCATCTCAATGGAATCCGGTCTCTTGTTCCTCTCCCTCCTGCAATTTTTCATAAAAAAACTATAAAAAACAACAAAAATAAGTTGCAACTTACAACAGTATTTAATTATCTCACCATGAAGGCGGTTGAAGAGGTTTCCATTCATGGCATATCTGTAAAGGAACAGCTTCTCATCATTGGAATAAAAGTAAGCGAGCAAAGGAAGCAAATTGGGATGCTTTTGGTTTGTAATTATCCGTACCACCTCCGTGAACTCATCGTAGCTCAATGGTTTTAAATCCCTCAAGCGTTTCACCACAACAGACGGTCTGCCATCCAATGTGGCTTTATAACTATGCCCTTTACCCAATCCTTCAGCAGAAGCTCTCAACAGGTCGTTCAAATCAAAACCTGCTTGGTCTTCGTCCCCCATGAATATAAGTTTCCCCTTCTCTTCATTTGTAACAGATATATTATTCACTTCTGCAGAAATAATAACGCTTTCATCTTTGCTTTCATTGTAATGAAAATTACTCATCCTTTCCATCTCTAAATCATCTTCATCTTTTTCTTCAAGCTGGTATTTTTGAATCAGCTTCTTTAGCTGCCTGGACTTTTTACAGTAAAGAAATAGAAGCAAAATCCCAGCGAGTAAGCCAAGCACATCGAAAACTATAAATATAGTGGAAACAGGTTCCTTTTTGGAGTCTCCTCCTCCCGCTGTTTCGTTTTCACTAAAATAACAACCGCTACTGGAATTCGATGAATCATCACACATATAGGGGCCGTTGCTGGAGTACGAAGCAGAGCTGAACGATCTCAGTGTGTCAGTTCCCGGAATCGGACCGGTTATACTGTTGTTGGAGACATTGAATGATGTTAAACTGGTTTGGTCGAATCCTAGGATTGGACCTGTTAAATGATTATCTTGAAGCTGCAACGATTCCAACAAGTTAAGACTAAGAAGTGAACGTGAAATTGGCCCATCAAACATGTTTTTCGACAGGTCGATATCCTTCAACTTGGGATTGGATGAGAAATCCATTATGTTCCCTGACAAAGAATTGTTCTTGAAGCTAAGGGTAACCAATTCAGAAAGCAAAACAAATGCATCGGCATTTATTTTGCCCGATAATCCCTTACTTTCCAATAATATTGCAGTGACACGGCCATTTGTGCACTGAATACCATACCAAAAAGAGGTGTTTTCATAGCATTGAAGGCCATTCCAGTTATCATTTAAGAATGGATCATTGAAAGTGTGCTTGAGAGCATATAGAGTATCCCTTTCCTCTTCATATTGAGCGATGGAAGTATTGTAGAGTGAAAAAAGGATGACGAAAAGAAGATATTTGGGAAACTGCGGCGACTCCATGACTCAGTAACTGAGTCAAAATTGAGTTTGCTTCTCCTCTGTTGAGGTGGAAAAATTAATGTATGCGGTTGCATCATAAACATCAAAATATTCTAGGGAAAATTCCATTACAGCTATCGGTAATCTTTGTTGAAGAAGGCAAAAACGAGGACAATGTCTCAACTTGTCTCCTTTTTGGAATTTATTGCTGAGAACCCTACAAGGAGACGACGTTATCTCATATGATTATATATAGAGTTAATTGCACTAGAAGTTTTTAAATTATAACCCAAATTTTAAATTAATCTCTCAACCTCAAAATTTTTTATTGAATTTTCAAATTCTTAATTAGACATATTACTTAAATTGAGTGCAACATCCTTCTGCTCCCAAATGGGGTCCAATTGCCTTATTTCCAACACCAGCTTTGGGATTTTCCAAGACAATTAAGCACATTTTCTTGCGGATATTCTATTTATAATTTCTTACAAGCCTTTCTCAAGCTAAGTACAATGCTATATATGTCCTTGTTCTTCCAGCTCATTACCAGATATATTTAAAAAAACATCCTCCCTTGTAGATATCCAAAGATCGGACTATCCGTTCTTTTTTGGGAAAAGTAAAAGAAATCATTTTATTATTGAATCAAAAGCATAATAAAAATATAAAATATTAATATATAAAATTATAAAAATATATTTTATAATGGTTAAATAGATTGTTGTATTGGTTTGGTCGGGACTTAAATAAGATATATAAAACTCATAAACAGTTCTAATCACTTCTATAATGATGTATTATTATATTAAAAAAGATCACTGTTTTTTTTAAAAAAAAAACAAGGCTGAAAGCATTATGAAAAAGCCTATAAACATTGCTAATATCATTGTAAGAAAACAAATATGAAGGTTACACTTGGCTTCAACAATGGTGACGGACAAAATACAAAGAGAAACCCCAGCTTCCTAACAGGAAAACCAATCTTGCTTGTTGATGTTGGCTGTGGATGGAGGTGAGTCAATGAGAAAGGGTGTGAATGAAGGAGGAAGTGAAGAGGTAAATTGAAGGAAGAAGATGAAGCTTGCCGAGTGGTACGAGGTTCACACCGGGTAGTGCTGAGAGTCTAATAGTTTAAAGAGTTATTAGAGTTTTTTCTGATGTGTGGGAACTCATATATACATATTCCTGCTAAGGTATTTTTATAGCATCTATCAATTATGTGTCGCTATCAATTAGAGGTTAACTGACAAGTTTCGAACCGAATTAACTGACAAGTTTCGAATCGAATTAACCGTTAATCGAAAAATCAAAAAATAATTAACCGACCCTCAACCGAAAGAATTCGGTTAACCTATCGATTAACCGAATTCGGTCGGTTAACCGAATTTTTTCGGTTTTACCCGAATTTTGCACACCCCTAGTGCACGAGGCCCGGCCCATTTTCTAAACGGGCCTCATTTTTTTTCCAAACTCATATTTCGGGCCTATATTTTTAGCCGAACCCTCCCATATTTTGGGCGAGCCCCGGCCCGGCCCATGAACACCTCTACTATCAACACATTTACTGATGCGTGTCATGCTTACAAGTGGCAAATGAGATATAATTATCTTTACCATTAATAAATTAATGAATTTTTATAAGATGGACACTTAACGGGATTCCAACAAAATAAGGTGTAGGGGATACGGCGAATAGATTTCCTCTACCCCTTTTTCCTACTATATGTGCTCCTTAAATTTCATTACTCCACCTTTAACTTAATTTTATTTTTTTTTGAAATATATTTTGTTTATTTAATAGAACTTTTATTTATTTTACACCGTTTTTTCTCAAATAGATAAATAAAAAATGTTTTATTGAATCAAAACAATCAACACAATTTTTAAGGGTGAGTAAAACTCTATTCAAATAAAAAATTTAAATTTCGGGTTAATTGAATCGAATTATTTAATTTTTTTCGAGTCAACTTGAATAAGTAATTCGAGTTTCGAGTTTAAGTCGAGTTGAATTTTTCAATTCAAATAACTCGAATAATTTGAATAACAGAATAGTATAAATACCCATTTGGTCCTTGTCAATTTTAAAAATGAGCAAATTGGTCTCTCTCTACAAAAATTATAAAATAATTTTTAAAATTCAAAATATTTATAAAATTTTCAAATTATATATATATTTTTAAAAATTCTAAAGAATATATAAAGAAGTTTAAATTTTTTTTAAAATAAGTTAATTCGAGGACCTAAAAAATTATTAATTTAGAAAATTTTTAAAATTTTAACTTTCTCTTATATTATTTAGATTTTTTTAAAAATATAAATTTTGGAATTTTTATAAATATTTTGAATTTTTTTGTGATTTTTGTTGAGAGAGGCCAATTTTCTCATTTTCAAAATTTACAGTGACCAAAGAGATATTTACACCAATATGTTATTCAAAGTATTAAAAATTTATAGATATTTACACCAAAGAGATATTTTCAAAATTCAATTCGACTCGAACCCGAAATTCAAATTACTTATTCGAGTTAACTAGAATAACTCGATTTGATTAACTTGAAATTCGATTTTTTTCAAATCAAATCGAATTTTAATCACCCCTAATCATAATAAGAAAGTAGAGGAAATCTGTTCGGGAGTAAGGCATATATATCATTACAATATTACAAGGTAATTATCTTAAATAATTTGTTTTTTGGTAATAAAATATTTATTTTATTTTTCTTTATTCGTATTTAATATTAATCTAATTTAGATAAAGAGATGAAACCTTAGAATTAATCATATTCCTTATGTAAAATATAACATGTAAAATAAAGCAAGGAAATTCGAGTTTGTCAATTTTATTGTTTCCCTTTGCATGCAAGCATTATAGACAGCTTAGGCTAAAAGATCATAATATAAGAAATGATACAGTTGTATTCTCAACTCCAGTGAGAAAGGTTATACTTCATTTATTGCAGAACAAATTTTGCGTATTTCACCATTGGTCCCTTTTTTCACTTCAATGTTGCTCATCTTCACCATTGACTTACCAAATTGCACGTTGAATTTCAATGATGGCAAGCCTCTAACACCCAAGTAGCTTTCAACTATGGATCTCGTACAACCATCCGTCCATAACATTTGATCAGACGCTAGTATGCCTCGGCCTTTCCTCAAATTATGAAAGAAAGATGCATCGAATGAATCCACACTATCCGTGTCTAAAGCAACTCGTCTCGTGCCGTCCCCATTCGACGGACAAAGTGTTCGGAGTTGAGAGACAAAGTCAGGGTTGATCGATGGGTCTGCGCCGTTGCTGGTTGCACTGAAGTTGAATAATCTATAGCTGAAAAATTCGCAAGCCGTGGTTCCAATGGTGTGCGCATTTCAAATAGGTACAAAGACTTCTTTGGTTCTTCACAATTTGATATTGAGCAAATTGATTCCTTTAAAAAAATCAGAGCAATTTAATCCATGTTAATTTTGAAAGTAACTAAGGACAATTAATCACTTTGTTAATGTTTTTCGTCAATTGTACATATGTTTTATTGGTATAATAACAAATTTAGCCATTAAAGTTTACACATTCTATTCATTTGATCTTGATTTAACAAATTTATCCCGCAATATTTATATATTCCGTCAACATTTACCCAAAATGTATAAACATCAAGGGCTAAATTTGTTATTATAAATCACACTTATGTACAATTAATGGAAAACATTAATGCCATAATTATTTGTCCTTAGTTGCTAACTTTCAAATTTGACAAAGATTAAATTGTTTCATTTTTTTAATTTGTTCAATATCAAAATTGAGAAGAACTAGAGAAGTGTTTTTACCTTTTATATATTAGCTGCACCTTAATTAATATATATATGCATATATGCGTATATACCTAGGACGGAGCCAAGAAATTTATTTTAGGAGGGTGAAAATTAAATTATATATATTTAAGGGAATTAAATTATAATTTTATTATTGTATTAAAGAATTTTTAATGGGATTAAACTGAATATTTACCATCTGGAGAGGGCTAAAGTGTAATTTTATTATTGCATTAACATGATTTTAAATTTGAAGGGACTATAAAGAAAATTTACCATTTGAAGGGTAAAGTCCCTGCGGAGTGCGGACCCTTAGCGCAGCCCCTGGTCCCTGGTATATACGGAAATCGAAATAATGGTTACCACTTATCAACAAGGGTGACAAGATCACGAGCGTTTAGACCAAATGCAGAGAACTTTCGCTTGAGTTCTTCGATGGAATCCGTGAAGGCAGGCAAATTGTCAGCATCAGAAGCCAGGGAAACCTTTCCATCTCTTCGTCCCGTGGGCACATCCCACTTCTGTCCTTTTGCCTGCATGAATATATATATATGTGTGTCTGCAAAAATATTTAGAGGCTTATTGAATGATGGGTTAATTGGTTACCAGAAAAACAGCATCACGGGCAGCAAGGGCGAGGATATCAGCGCACGAGACAACTCCTGGACAAGTGGCTTCAACTTGTGCTTTGGCATCATCAATAACTTCATATCCTCTCACTCCAAGGTTCGGGGGAGCAGTTTTCTCTGTGTCGGGGCCATTGATGAGGATCGAAGCATCGCCAGCCATGGACGAACCAGTCATGGAAGTGCATCCTTAGTATGGCTGGACCAAGTGAAGGATCAGACTGTAAATGGGACTGAACCGTGGAACTAACAATGGATTCAACTAAAGGACATGAGGTTGAATAGAACCCAACACGGGTGCCTTGACCTTTTACCAATGTGGCAGCCATGTTCAACAAAGCAAGCACTAGAAAGAACTTGTTTTTGGAGTGATTTCCCTCCATCACTGTGAAGAAACAAAAGCAGAAAAGAGAAAGCACTTATATGTATAGATTTGTTTATAGCTTTCTAAAATTTTGTGTTCATGGCAAGTTAATATGGTAAAAGTGTAATGGAGTTTTTATATTAATATCCAGATTATATTTTGGTCTTTATTAAAAATGAATAAATTAAATTTTATAGGTTAGATTAAATAGTAAACTAGTTTTTTTATTAAGATTCATCCAATTATTCTATTAAAAATTAATTTATATATCAATATAAAATACACTTAGCACATCATATGTCCCTTATCTGATTATTTTATCAACTACATCAATTTTTAATAATATAAAGAGATAAAACTTAACAAAAAAGATTAATTTATTTTTATTTAATATACTTAAATTAATTTATCTATTATTTTAATAAAAAATAAAATACAATTTAACCCTTATTATATAAAATGTACAATACTTTTACACTAACTTGTGATATTAAGGTTGTATAATAAATAAGCACACGTCATCTCTGCATCTTTTATTGTTCTGACAGAGGTTGATTGAGATAAAAAGAAGTGGGATGGTTCATGATTGCAAATTTTAAATTGAATTAAATCGACACTTTTCCAAGTTTCCGTGGGAAGCTAATTTCTTCGGTGTTTTGCATATTAGCTAAATCTGAGCAAAAATTTGCTTTTAATTTTCACCTGGAATTTTATATATAAAGTATAGCGCAAGATTTATCATTACTGTAAGAGCCCATTTTTACTTGGCCCAAACCCAATTATTAAAGTCCAGATATAAAAAAATATCACATAAATAAAGATCCAATTAGTATAGTCCAGACTACAAAATTTGGTCTAAAATTTACCTGAAACCTAATGACAAATAGAAATAAAATACCCTAACCCGAATTACCCATTAAACCTTAGCCCAATTACCATGCAGCCCAAAACAAAAATCAGAGGCAAGGAACCCTAGAAGCCCCTAGCGCTGTTTCCCTACAAGCGCGCCTCTAGCCTTCCCACGTAGCCTCAGCATCGCAGCAGCTCCTCTCACCTGCATGTGCCAAGCCTCTGCACTCATGCGAGCCTCCGTTCGCGCGCGCCCGCGTCTCCGTACGGCCGTACACCTGCAACATACAAAGAGCACAAGCAAACAACCACGCACAAAAAACAGCAACAGAGACAATGAAAAAAAAGGGGGATTTTGTATTTTTTTTCATTTTTCATTTTTCTCGGCCTATAAAAAAAGGTCGAAACTTTTGTAAAAGGGGGGGGAGAACACACACACAATGCATACTGTATCAACAAAAATCAATACAAAAGAAAAAGTTTCCCTTTTTCCTTTTTTGTGGATTCGGTTCCATTTTCTTTTCCGATTGCTTTTTTTTGCTGCTTTGCCATTAGCCATATACATAGAAGCATATACAAAATAAGAAAAGAAAAAGGGGGGAAATCAGAGAGAAGAGGAGCGTACCTGGAAACAAGATTCCTGCTCTCTCCGCAGTTATCAGAGTGGAAGTGGGAATCGGAGGTTCCTGGAGAGGGGCGATTCGCCGAAGCGGCGCAGGACCCTTAGAGCTTTTTAGGTTTTTTTAAAAATTAGATTTAGGGTTTTGGCCTTTAAGTACGGAAATGAAATGCGACCGTTTGGAGTCAATGAGATGGCTCCGAAACGACGACGTTTTGGTGACCCGATTTGAGCGGTGACCCGACTTGGGGAGGATCCGTGCATTCTGACTTATTGGTCTATTTGCGCAATAGGCCCCTCTGTATTCGGTGCCGTTTCGATTCAATTTTCTTCTGTTTTTTTTAATTTATACTGTGCATTTAAGCCCTCTGTTGAACGACGTCGTTTCCATTGTTTGGACTTGAATGCTCGAACCTTTGCGTTTAATTGCTGTGTTGGTCCCTCAGTTTTGAATCAATTATCAATCTAGCTCGTTTTTTTATTTTACTAGAAATTTAGTTTTTTTAATTTAATTCTAATTCTATTTAATTCTTAGTTTTGACATATTTATTTCTAAAAACTTATATTATTTCAATGTTTAAATTTGATATTATTTTTTAATTTTATTATTAGTGTGTTTTTAAGATATGACATATTATTATTTTAAATCATTATTAGCATTATTTAAATTCATCATACACTAATGTTTTTAGCCTACTATACTTTTTTTTGTTTTTTTATAATACTATTATTTATAAATAGATATAACTCACGAAATTATTCTTTTCTTAAGTATATATTAATATTTTGATTTTATTATGATTATTAGCTTTAAATTTTTATTTATATATGTCTTTTAAATCGGTTTTATTTATATATAATTATGTTTTAAAAAAATGCAATTTCCCTATTCTATTTTTTTACTAGTATATATATATTTATCATTATTATTATATTATTATATGCATTATTTATATATCAAACTAATAAATGTATATTGTCTATTTTAAATTTATGTTCAATTTATTTCAAATACCAATTATCTAATGTTTTATTATATTTTGTGTCTATTTTGAAGATCATATATGTAATTTATTTGGAAGCTTTCGTACATAGGATATATTGTTTTTTTTTAATTATCTTAATGTATCTTTTGAATTTATGATAAATTTATTTAGTTTTTGAGCATTGACATCAATGTTTGTATAGTATAATTAAAATTATTATGGTTATTGGCATTTACCTACTATTTGTTTGCCACTTGTTAGTGTATATTTGGGTTGCTTAATTTTTAATGTGGATGTTTGTATAATATGATTAAAGTCAATGTTTGTATTTGCCTATTATTTGTTAAATTACTTTTAGTTTAAGTTTAAATTGTTATTTATCTTTTACATTATATGTATCGTTATTCAATCATGTTCCACTCGTAAGAGTTGAATTTTATTAAAACATAAAAATCATTTTATTTTGAGGATTTTCAAATTACTTGGTGTTTGCGATTCTCGAGAAAATTGTGCCTTAACATACCGGGCTTCGATTTTCTCATTGAATTCAAATAGCTAAGTATTTATTTTTAAAACCATACAATTTCTAAACAAAGCTCTTCGGGATTTCAAAATGTTGGACCCTAACTTACTGGATCTGACATTTTTCTACCTCGAATCAAGGAATTTTTAAAATAAAGGCAATATTGGATATTTAGGAATTTTGTGAAATCGAGCACTAACTTACTGGGTTTAGATTTTCTCATTTGACCTAAATAATCAGATATCCTTCTCAAAATGCATTAACTTTTAAAATTTTAAAAAGGACAAACCTAATTTCGAAGATGGAACTGTCGCACTCTAACTTACTGAGTGTGGCAATTTATCTCATCGAAATAAGTGAGTCTTATCATCCAATTCATTCTATTCGAATTTTCTTTTTAAATGATCGTATTTTAAAATCTTTTCAAAATTTCAACATTAAGACATTAAACAATCAATTCGGTACCAATTTTGGGTGTTACGAGGGTGCTAACCCTTCCTCGTGCGTAATCGACTCCCGAACCTATTTTCTCAAAATTCGTAGACCTAAAACCATTTTTAAGGTGATCCGATCACATCTCCTTAAAAGATCGGTGGCGACCCCCAATTTTCATTTTTTTTGTCGACAACAAACTTTTTTGTTTTTCAAAAAAGTGGTTTCGACAATCACAAATCACAAACGCCATGAAGAGAATTTGCATCTTGTTATACAATCATAATAAAACATATAATAATTCTATCCGAAATTTAATTTGGTTGTTGGATCCAAAATATTTATGATTTAGATAATTTCAAATCCTTCATTTATCATTTCTCTCTTCATCTTGACTTTGGTTGATGCTAGGTATCAACGAAGTAGGGGACAAATTTAAGTACAATCATAATAAAATATATACTAATCTAACTTGAAATTCGACCCAAAATTCGACCCGATTATCCAACCCAAAATACTCATGATTTAAGTAATCCCAAACACTCCATTTGGACGTTTTCGACTCTATTTTCTAAACCAAACACTATTTTCCTTTTCATCTTAACCTCCGTTAATACTAAGTATCAACACATCTCAATATGAATATTTGGTGGACAAAATTTTCTCTCTTTAAAGTTTCACTCTTCCTTAAAAAATTTACGCATCCTTTTAAAACTAATCCTAAAATTCATGCACAACAATAGAAATGTGGTAATTTAGGTAGTTATTCAGAAAATATATATACACATACATGAATACAACATATCAAAAGATAGTAAATATATAGTGGTCAATAACCATTTTATATGTAAATATGTTACGTTTCCTTTATAATAATAATAATAATAAGTTTACAAGTAAAAACTAATTAAATGATAAAAAAAAAATCTTTAGCCCTCCTTTTCTTCGTAGGAAAAAAAATTAACCTGCCGGCTTAACTTTTTCAAATCGAATATTTATTTTGTTGGTCGAGAGGCAATTTTCGGGTTAATTGACGGTAGTAGTTTCTTCAATCATATTATTTGATTTTTGTTTTATTTTTAATTTTAGTCTATATTATTATAGCTTTGTCCACACTTTCGTGAATTTTATTTGATCCACATTGTTTTTTTTTTTGAAAGCAATGGTTGTTTTAGTTTTCAAGTTTTAGTCAACTTTTGATATATATATATATATATATATGAGATTTATCAAGGTAAGAATGTTGTCAGATCTATTGTGGACCATTCTCGAAAAATTTTCTCATGATAGAGCAGTGATGATGTTTGTAAAATTAGAATCCGAGATAAGGAAGATGATAGGCCATTTGAGACTTGACCTTTTGTGTGTCATTAATACAATGGGTCTCTTTAATCTCTTAGCAATATTTTCTTGGTTGACTGGAGTTCATTGTCTAGTTGATCTAATGATGGCAGGGCTAAGATGTAATTTTCAGCGGTTTAATCAATGTGATGCATCTCTAGTTTATTTCTAAATTATCCTAGTGTTGTGATTACTGTTGATTTATCTTTCTCTTTTGAGATTATCCTATAGATATGATATTTGTGCGTCAATTTGTAATATCTTATTTATCGGTTCTATTATGTATAATGTATTTTAATTTTTATTATTCATAATTGCTATTAAATATAGTATTTAAAAAATTAAATGATTAATCAATTTTCATTGGTGAGATCTTGGTAGGAAGCGTTAGTGGCCTAAGGAATTATTGAGTCAACATTTGACGAATGGGTTACTGGGGTCACAAGGGAAGGCCATTAGTGATCATTAGAATTATACGTACACTTCACCCATGTATAGATTAGAGTAGAATAGTCAAATTTTGACGAGTCTGATCTATTAAACTTCATAGCTATATTCATTTTATCTATTTTTTGATATTTTCCTTAAAGCCTTCAATTTATATTTATGAACACTTTTTGTAAGATTTTTCATTTAAACAAACAATATTTATGAATTTCAAGTCTACAAGCTACACAAAAGTTCAACTTTTTATTGCTAGAAAAAGACTCATTACAATCTCTTAAAATATATGACAAAGCTTCAAGAGAAGAATGACCCATTTTTCGGTGCCATGTTATAAGGGAATCTTGTTAAGATGATAGGTAACAAAGATTTTCATTGTCTTGAGTCTTAATGAGTATACTAGTAAATATAGTTGATGAACCACACGAACTTAGATATTGATAACAAGTTGTTTGCAATGTTAGGGAAATGAAATGAATGCTTTAGAGATAAAAGTCTAGTTCTTATAAGTAAATATGATTGACCAACATTAGAAATAGGCAAACTACATCCATTCCCTAACAAAATTTTACTTGAACCATGATATAGAGAGGAGTTGGTCAAATAAAAATTATTGGTGAAATGATTTGTGGCTCTAGAATCGGGATACTAGGCGCTATCATGGATCATTTTTGGAGTTGCAACAATAGAGTGAATTTGAGGAGTAGGCTCGGGTTGTGAGTGTGAGACCATTGGAACTAGAGAACCCAAAGTTACAAAAGGAAATTCAGTTGTATGAAAGGGATCTGATGCAACTCTACTGTAGCTATAGTTGTGCGAGAACCCAGACTCAAAGGTACAATGATTGGCGGTTCTTGGAACTAAAGGAGTACTTGAAATTCCAACATTTGATTGGTCAAATCGATGATAACAATATGATCGCACATTTGACCTTTTTGTCTCCAACCCCCGGAAGGTGCTGGACCTCTGCCCTAGAAAATTTGATAAGGAGGCCTAAATGGTGGTTTTGAAGCATAGCCTAATTGTTGGTATGAAGAAGTTGCATTAGTTTGTTGTACAACAATGTTAGTAGTCATAGATAATTGAGAAAATAAGTCCTTTTGGCGTGCCTAAGGGTTAAGTAAAACACAGTGTTTACATAATCCATAAGGATGTTGACTTGAAATTATCATCGTATAACAAACTCATATTATGACACCCTTAACTCAAGTTTACGACAGTCTGATAGATGTCGTCACATTCGATGCCTAAAGGAACCTTTAGTGATACAGTTGATTATTGGTGTCTTTCTAGTGGTGACGCTATTATAGTGTCTCCATATGGATAATCTATGTTATTAAATGGTGACTCTGACCTATTATACGATCTAGCTATGCTTTAAGAAAGGTCTATGAAATATCGATACCTCTAAGTGAGGTACCGAGACTTGGCTGCTATAAGGTATCGATACTTGGCTGTTGGGTACCGATACCCATAATATAATTCTCTATCCTCTATGATTTAGTCCATAAGTCACTTCTATTATTCCTTTTACAGTTCAATTCTGATGCTTTCTTTAGTGTCACATTTAATTAAAAATTAAAAGATAATAAATACAATACTCATTCTTGGAAGTTCAACTAGTTGAGTCTTAGTACAACATGATTTATGACATAAAAAAATTTGGGTGTTATACATATTCATTTGAAGGCCAAACAATATAGTAGAAATAGGTATGATCTTTGATACGGTATGCCTGCAATTCACCAAATTATCACAAAATCAACTGCACCTTAACTAAGTATTCTCGCATTGATTGATCTCTCTTTTTCACAGCTTTCATTATACAATTGAGTTGTATGACTTGTGCAGGTTATTGGGACCTAAAGTTGTTAATGGCTTGAACTGCCTAAGTTGAATAAAAATGCTTGACGGTAATGGCTAGTATAATTTGGCACTGTGAAAATTGTATAAACAAAATAACAAAAAAAACACTAAAATTTGTTACGTAGTTCGATTTTCCTACATCTGTTGAGTCTAGCTCAATGAGTAATTCCACTATTTTTAGTTCAAAATACAACAAGTGAATCATACTCTATCACTCTCTAAGTATAGGGATTTCAACTTTGTACTTAAAAACTAGAACACTCATCTTTAAATCCTCTCCTGAGAATTTAGACTATAAACACTAAAGGTTTACACTTCAATTACACTCACACAACTAGTTCCTTAATGAACAAATAAAATGCTCTCAATATATTCTCATCCAACATCTATACAAGTCTCGTAATATATAGAAGTTTATATACTTAAAAAAATGAGATAACATAAATTTATTATAAGAAATAATATTTAATGCACCCTCATCGCATGAGGTTCATGTACCATAAATAAATAATAATTGACACATATAATTGGGTGAGACAAGTGTCACCTATATTTATATTTTAAATTTTTAAATTTTTTTACTAAACTCTGTAAGACACTTGCCACACCCTAAACCTACTTGTAGAATAAAAATATGTGTTTGGTTGTAGAGGCGAAGCTAGGGGGCTGGCAGGGGACCCAGCCCCTCTAAAATGTAAAATTACTATTAGGCACTTAAAATTTCTTAAATTTTAAATTAGTAAAGATAAAATTGCACTTTGGCCCTCTCTAAAATTATAAAAAATTGATTTAATCATTTACAAATTATAAAGATATACACTATAAAAAATTAAAATTTCATCCGGCCCCTTTAAAAAATTATTCTGGCTTCGCCCTTGTTTTGGTTGGGTGGAAAAGTGGAAGGATGGGTATTAATGCTTATATAATTGAGACAAAGACACAAAATATATAATAAATTTACTGGTATAATTTTGTGTTAATTTTTCCTAATAAACCAATGTTTATAGAAGTATGTTAAGAGGACCCTATTATAGTAAAGGAAGATTATAAGACAAAATCCAAATATTAATTCCATTGAAAAATATAATATACAATTATACAAAATATTAACATCACATAAACAGATATAAAAAATTATCATGTGTAATATTTTCTAATTTTTTTACATAAAGCAATTTTTAGATTTTTTCCATCAGCTTATGCTAATTAAGAAAAGAACTATCACCCTGATTAACTTCATAAAGTTGCAGTTAAATTAGTTAATGGCAGAGCAAATTCTTCTAATATCACTATTTGTGCTTGTCTTCACACCAATGTTACTCATCTTAACCATGTACTGATAAGTCATAAAAGTAACATATTTTTAATCTTATTGTTGATGCATTTTTAGATGATTTATTATCTAAATTAGTGAATTTGATGCTCCTAATCCTTTAAATTCATGTTTCTATACTTAGGTGAGCATTGGGGAGTGAAAGGAGCGAAAAATAAGCCAAAATCGAACAAAAATAGCTATTTTCAGGATCTACATGGTCTGGGATTTTCACATGGGCTAGGCACATGCCAGTGTGAGCCACACGAGCTGGCCACACGCCCATGTGCCAGCCTGTGTCGATTTTGCAACCTGCTTCCTAGATACGTGGAAAAACTCAATTTTTAGACTTTTTGAGCATTCTAAAGTCTATAAATACCAATTAGAAGAAGACCTAAGGGAACTATCAGAGAAGATTGAAGAAAACACTCAAAGAACGCCATCGGAATCAACTCGGAAGTGGATCTCCATCAAGATCAAAGATCTCTTTTTAATTTCTTTTAAAGTTTTATTGAGTTTCTTTATGTCTTGTGGTTATCCTAACTTTGAGATGTTTCTATTCCGAATTATGAACTAAATTCCCTAGATACCTAGGGAAGATGAAACCTATGATGAATCTTATTATTTGATTTCTGATTTACGCGATAAATACTTGATTCTTATTCTCAATTATTTATTTTAATATTTCTGGAATACTAATTCAAGTTTAATGTGCTTATTTCAATGGACCAAAAGTCTATGTTTAATAGTAGATCTAGCATAATTGATTGGAGTTGCATGCAATCCTAGAAATAGGATGATATAAATCTATCGAATTAGAGTCAAATCAAATAGAGGAATCCATAGATTGAGTTAATGCGACGATAGGGGTTTTAACTAGAAAGAGATTTCAATTAATCAACCTAAAGTCAATTGTTCTTACTCTCGAAAGAGATATTAGCATAATTTAGGGCTTTCTATGGATCAAGAAACAAGTGGATAAATTGTTTAATTTAGATTCAGAATAATTGGTGAAGTTTAGATGAATTCTTTCCTAGGTATTGTCTTTCTCATTGGTTATCTTCGATTATTATCCTATTTCATTCTCTGTTGCGTTCTTAGTTAAATTAGATTAGTAAATTTAGATTAAAAACAATAACTCCAATTTATCGGCTAAATAATAGAAAAACGGTAATTACTAGTACTTTTAGTTCTCGTGGATACGATATTCCCTACTCACCATAACTATACTATTGTTCGATAGGTGCGCTTGCTTTTATCTTAATTATAGTTAGTTTAGTAACCATCATGGACCTTGTGAATTTCACGTTACAATTCAATGACAGTGAGCCTCTATCACCCAAGAAACGCTGCATAAAGGTCCTGGTGGAGGAATTGGTCCATTGTAACAGCTCGATTTTGGGTCTAGTCAAAACAGTGGTTTCGGGACCACAAATCCGACGAGGAAAAAATTTATTTTAAAATTATGACATGGGTTGCATTATGATAGGAAGGTTGCATGAAAATACTGATATGAAAATTTTATCGATTTAGTGATTAATTAAGGAAAGAACCTATTTGTATAAAATGTAGAAATTGAATTCTAGAAGCTAGAAAGGTTAAATAGATATGAAATTCAAAACTAGAGGTCTTTATATGGTAAATAGACTATCAATCAAAAGATGGTAGATTTTTATGGATGAATCATCCATGGAATTTGAGAAAAAGAAAAGGACTAAATTGGAATTTGGGGAAATTAAAAGATGATAATTAATTACATGAACATATCATCTTTTTCTATCATCTTCTTCCCCAAAATTTACATGGAAACCCTAGGAGAGAGAAAAGAGACTTTCTTGGCATAAATTGGTAAGTAATCATGTCCTGTTTTTAATAATTTTTATATTTTTGAGATCGAGATAACATGTTCTCTTTAATTTGAGGATTTATTTGAAAAGTTATCAATGTATGGAAATTGTGCCATGGATGAACATGCTGAAAATTGAAAATTTTTGGTACAAAATGAAAGGTTTTTAGTAAATAAACAACCTTTACAAAGTGATTTTGGGTGAAATTGCGATTTAGGGACTAAATGGTAAACTTGTGAAATTCAAAGGAAAAATTCTGATTTTTGTGAAATCTATGAACTGTTATAGATACATATGAATTTCGTTTAGGCTTGAAAAGGGGATTGAATTGCATGAATTTCATTTTTCGAGCCTAGGGATGAAATAGGAATAAATGAAAAGTGTAGGGGCGAAAATGTAATTTTTCCAGAGAGTGATTTTTGAATTAAATTGAATAATGTGGGTGTTAAATAAGTTAAATGTGTTGTTATAAATCAAGAAAGATGAGAAATTGACCTTGATCGGTAAAAAGAAAAGTGAGAAAAAGTGAAAAATTATGAAAGAGTACATTCAGTAATAAAACGGTTTAGACAACAACAGTTGTGTGACTTTAAAAAATCACCAAAAATGGTGGAAATTGAATTAAAGGCTGAATGATAAATGAAATTAAATCTGAATGAGTCTATTTTCACATAAAAGAAATGGTGTACACAAAAAAATTTTATATTATGAGATATTTGAACTTGGGTGAGACAGGGTTAGAATGATTTTGGAATCCCCTATTCTGACTTGAAAAAATCATTAAAAATTGTACAAAAATAATTATGGGTTATAATTTATATGTTTAAAATCCTCAATGAGTCTATTTTCAATAGAAATAAACGAGGACATCATTAGAATTCTGTACAATGAGATAATTAATTTTTAGTGAAAAGAGGTCAGAACTGTCGAATAGTGAAACAAGGGAAACTTTAAAGAATAAACTATACTTATTGGCTAGACCAAAAATTATGAAAATTTTATTGTAAGAAGATATGTGAGTCTAGTTTTAGAGAAAATAAATTAGTGACTCTGACTCAGACAGACAGCTTGAATTTACATACAGGAAAATAGTGATAGTATGGATAATGTTGTTTAAATGTGTTATACACATTAAGGATGTGGAATGGAGAGGAGGAGGAAGAAAAATTGGGAAATATATGAATGATTTGTGTATAATTGGTCATATGCTTGATTATAATTGATAAACGATGAAATATAAATGATGCTTATATTTGTGTATTATTGGTCATGGTTTAAGCTCATGTGTGAAAAATAAAGTTTCATAGTATGTGTGTATGGTATATTCGGTATATGATTTGGCATGAAGTAATGTCATGAATGGTTTATGAATTAACACATGTTGGTAAGCATGATACGTGAATAAATGTTGTGCTCATCCATGCTTATAATGCTTATGCTATATGTGTATTTGGCTAACATATTTGGTGTACATGCTTAGGCTTTGGCCAAGTAGTGGCTGGATTATGTCACGTTAAATTTATAAGTTATGCATTGAAATGGTAAGTGTCTAATTGGAAATATGCTTGTGATCATAAAAAGGGTGGTAAGGTTTAAATTATGTAATATCTAGTGAAATGGTTTATCATGCGGTTAGTTCCAAAAATAGTTATGTTTAAATACACTAGCTTGCGACTATGGTTGAATGATATGTTTATATCTTGAGTGATGTGCATAGGAAACGAGTGTGGAAAGGTAATGAAATAGTAAGTTTATATGGCTGAAATTTAATGATTACATGTTAATTTCATGAATTATATAATGTATGATGAGATATATTTGTTGATGAATTGAGAATAAAATAACAATGCGAAAATCGAATAAATGATCAAATTGAGTGGAATATCGGATTTGAGTACTTCTTATCAGTGACAAGTGATAAGTGGTAGCTTAACTACACTTATCTGATCGGTGACAAGTGACAAGTGATAAGTGGTAGTTTTAGCTACACTTATCTGATCAGTGACATGTGCCAAGTGATAAATGTGATCCGTGAAAGACCATGGCAGGGCTATGGCTTCGGAAAGTGCTAAGTGATCATACACAATATCATAGTTATACTATGGCAAAGTGGAAGTGAAGTACTCAATTTTCCGTAACCATTCCCTAATTTGATTAAGGATGGTAAGTGACAAATGAGACCAAAAGAATTATAGTAAATGGATAAGTGGTAGTGAATTTATACCATGATGATGAGTTGAATTGATGTTGTTATTTAAGCTAAAGTGATATTTTCATTGCAAAATTGAGAATTTCATAAATGTGTTAATGAATGGTATAATCGATAAACGTTGTGTTAAATGGTAAATATGTGTTAGTATTGAACTTAATGATTTGAATTGTGAACATGAGAAATTTGTGTATTGAATGAAATGGAAATGAAGCATTGAATTATTAAGACTTGTGAATTGCATGAATATGTATCGGGTCTCGTAGGTCCTATTTATTATGAATATAATATTTTGAGAATATATTATAAAGAATTATAAAAGCATGTTAATAATTTGAAAGCTTTAATTTAGATGAAGTTTTATAATTCGGTTAAATACGTTTACAAGTTTATGTGTTCTAGTAATGCCTCGTACCCTATTCCGATGTTGAATACGGGTAACGGGTGTTACATCTATAATTTTTTATTGTACTCTATTTCCCTACCATTCCTCAAGTTAACGAAGAAGGAGGTGTCAAACCTGTTTCCACTACCGGTGTCCAAATCAATGCGCCTTGTGTCGTCACCGTTTTGTGGGCAAAGTGCTTGCAGTTGAGGCACGAATGCTGGGTTGATTGCGGGATCTGGACCACCGTTGGTGAAGTTGTATAATCTGTAGTTAGAAAGCAGGCGAGCTGAAGTCCTTATGGCGTGTCCCCCTGCAACAACAGCAAACATATGTTAAGCCAACCACAACCAGAAGCAATATTAATCAGATAAAAGATTTGGAACATTATTAAAGTAAAATTACTTACCAACGAGGGCAACAAGGTCTTGAGTGTTGAGACCAAAGGCGGCGAACTTTTGCTTTTGAGAATCAATTGACTCTTTAAATCCAGGCAAATTGGCCCAGTTTATTCCTCTCTTCTGCATTTCATATACGTATGAAAGACATAATTAGCCGTTGCATTAATTGACAGGGCTTTTAGTAGTATATGATTAAGAAAATACAGTAATATGTTTACCAGAAAGACGGAGCTGCAAGCGTTAGAATATCAGCGCATGAGACGACACCAGGACCTGCAGCTTCGAGCTGAGTTTTGGCATCGCAATAACTTCATGCCCTCTCAACATGATGTTGGGAGGGGGGTTTTCTCCGTATTAGGGCCGCCAATGAGGATGGAGGCGTCACATCCCTGAACAAAGTAGTCATGGAAGTGCATCCTCAGCAAGCCGGGTGCAATAATAGGATTAGAACGGAAATGGGACTAAATTGTTAACCTAACAATGGATACAGCTCGAGGGCATGTTTTTGCATAGAACCCAACTCGAGTTAAAAAGAACAAGAAAAATAGGAGAAGAATGAGAATGATGTATTTTATTAATTAATTAAGGATATTTATAATGTTTTTCAAAGTATATATTTATATAACATCATCATATATGAAAATGATAATTTTCCATCCTTATGTATGAAAAAGACAGGGGAGATGATTATTTTACAACATTTATATAATTATTCTTCTGAAATATCCACTTGTTGTATAAACGGGTCAATATTTCCTTTAGAAATGTAAGAGATTTAATCTCAACTTTTATTAGTAAGGTCTTGACAAGTTGTCTTCTTTTGCTAACCAATCCAATTATGTTCTAAAAACACTAATCATATCATCAAATCTTGAAAAAATCTAAGTTTAGAGAACAAAATAAATCTAATTGTCAAGTTCAAGTACCAAAGTGAATATAAAAAAGTACAAATACTAAAATGGACCTCATTCCCAAATTCAAGAACCACAATTTATATTATCCAATTTTTAATAATGATGTATCATATTATTATTTATTAATGGTACATAAAACTTACACTAACTATACATTAAATATTCTCGATGTAATATCCCTTTTATCTGTCGTCTTGGATTTTGTTTAATTTGATTGGATCATAGTACTCGTATAGTTGAGCTTTTCATCCTCTAAAAAAGAAGTTTGGTGGCGCATCAGGAGACAAATAGACAATAAAATAAAATAAAATAAAATTAGTGAAATGATATTATTACTTTGAAATGTTTTCTTCAACAACGTTTATGTTAAATAATTTGTGTTAATTTCTCCTAATAATCAACGTTTGTAGAAATATGTTAACAGGACCCTATCAATAAATAATGGAGAGAAACAATTATTGAGCAATTGTTGTGAAATAAGTCAAACTTCAAAATGGATATAATGGAGCAACTATTATAACTAAAAGCTGAAATCTTAAAGTGTAAGGAAGATATAAAACAAAATTCAAATATAATTCCATTGAAAAATATAATGATACAATTAAACAAAATTATTAACATAGGGAAAAAATCATGTGTAATATTTAAAAAAAAAACATTTTTTAGATTTTTTCATCAGCTTACGCTAATTTATAAAAGAACCATCACCCTCCCTGATTAATTGCATAAAACTGCAGTTAAATTAGTTAATGGCAGAGCAAATTCTTCGAATTTCGCCATTAGTGCTCGTCTTCACACCAATGTTGCTCATCTTCACCATGGACCTTGCAAATTCCACGTTAAAGTTCAAAGGCCGCGAGCCTCTCTCACCCAAGAAGCGCTGCACAAAAGTCCTGGTGGAGGGATCAGTCCACAATTTTTGATCGGACTCTAGTATTCCCCGACCATTCCTCAAGTTGGCGAAGAAGGAGGTGTCGAACCTGTTTCCACTACCGGTGTCCAAATCAATGCGCCTTGAACCGTCACCGTTTTGTGGGCAAAGTGCTTGCAGTTGAGGCACGAATGCTGGGTTCATTGTGGGGTCTGGACCACCGTTGGTGAAGTTGTATAATCTGTAGCTAAAAAGCTGGCAAGCTGAAGTCCCTATGGTGTGTCCTCCTGCAACAACAAGGAACAAATGTTAAGTCAACCAGACTCGATGTTAATCAGATAGAAACTTTAGAACGTTATAGAAGTAAAATTACTTACCAACGAGAGCAACAAGGTCTTGAGTGTTGAGACCAAAGGCGGCGAACTTTTGGTTTTGAGAATCAATGGACTCTCTAAATCCAGGCAAAATGGTGGTATCCGATGCCAATGAAACCCTCCCATCTCTGCGTCCAGTAGGCACCGCCCAGTTTATTCCTCTCGTCTGCATTTCATATATGCAAGAAAAACATAATCAGCCATTCATTGACAGAGCTTTTAGTAGTATATGATTAAGAAAACGTAGTAATGTTTACCAGAAAGACGGAGTCACGAGCTGCAAGAGTTAGAATATCAGCGCATGAGACGACACCAGGACATGCAGCTTCGAGCTGAGTTTTTGCATCGTCAATAACTTCATACCCTCTCAACAATCGGTTTGGAGGGGCGGTTTTCTCCGTATTAGGGCCATCAATGAGGATGGAGGCGTCACATCCCTGAACAAAGCAGTCATGGAAGTGCATCCTCAGCAAGCCAGGTGCAATGTTAGGATTAGAACGGAAATGGGACTGAACTGCTGACCTAATAATGGATTCAGCTCGAGGGCATGTTCTCGCATAGAACCCAACTCGAGTTCCCTGAGCTTGCACCAATGCAGCAGCCATGGCAAGCATGACAGTCATTGCAAGGAAGAAACGTGGGTTGGTGTAAGCACCCTTCATTATCGTAGTTAGTAGACTGGGATTATAATCAAGGATAAAGAGCAAAGAGAAAGATCTGTTGTGTGTGTACAGTGGATGTAATTGATTGTGAGTTTGTGGGATGGGAGAGCAGAGCAGAGGTGGGGGTTTATTTATAGGCCAAAAATTTAGTCAACATAGAGAAAAAGTAAAGAAAGCCGGCTATAAGGAACCGCCATTGAAAAGGGGAAAATGGGCTAATTCGAAATAACAATAATGGAGCAATGATGAGTTGGTAGACAATTAGCATGTAGCTGCTTGCCTGCTTCTGGTTAAGCATAGTGGAAGCGAAAAGCAAATTGCAATGGCGAGCTGTCTTTCAGCTTCACGTGAAGACCTAGTATTTTTTTCAAACATCATCTATTTATTTACACTGATATAAAAACATTTATTATCAATTTAACTTGGCCACCGGATAATTTGAAAGTAGCAGCTTACCGCTAGCAATGTATTAAGATTTTAGACCGAATTTAGTTTACTAAACTTAGTCAAATCTTCAAGGCTCTCATCTTCATTCTTTTCTGTATAATAATCATAATTTTGTATCATACATGATAACGTTATAATGAATGGGTGTATACTTTGTAAGATTTTAATTTCATTAATTAAGACTATCGTTAGCTTTATATAATTCAACTTTAAATTCAACCAATAACACAAAACATGATTTTTACCAACTAATTTATATTTGTTTTTCAAGAAATCTTATCAAATATTTAAAATCTCATTTATACCAAATTTGTGGACAAAGAAAACTATATCTCTATTAATTTAAGGGGAATATAATTGGGATGCATTATTTTTTTTAATTTAAACTTGATTTATGTTTGATGCATTGGTAACGCATAAATTATGTATCTATTATCATTGGTATAATAATTTTTTTGTCCATAAATTTTATAAATAAAATTTATTTTAGCACCTCATTTAATTTTTCTTCTTTTTATCGAATCACTTCCAAAATGGATAGAAAAGGTAGCATTTGTTAATTTTTTTAACGTGAGATACACGTGAACGACATGCCAGCCAGTATTTAATTAATTTTTTTTAAATTTTAAAATATTAAAATTACTTTTTATAATTTTATAATAATTTTAATGATTTTAAATTTTTATAATTTTTTTTTAAAATTTTTCATTCACATGACAGTCCATGTGTATTTCACATCAACAAAGTTAAAAGAACAATAACTTTTTCATCCATTTTGGAATTATTTGACAAAAAATACAAGTTTAAAAGCTAAAGAAAATAAAAAAATTTAATTAAAAGATTAAAATATTTTTTAAAATTGAAGGATTAAATAAATCATTATATCATTATCCCATCAAAAATTTTAAAATTAAATTCAAATGGTTTTATGTTTAATAATCTCTCATCATATTCCATTCTTACATCACTACATCAAATATAAATTATATATTTATGTCCATCTCATCTAATTATTGTTTGATTCAACAAAAGTGTAAGTAAAAAAATATTGAGGACCTTGAAAAGCCACTATATCCAAAAGTCTTTGTAATCTATGAAAAAGGGGTGCAAGTGTTTGTTTTAATGGGATAAATAAAGTTATAAGAAATTAGTTTTTGTAGTAAATAATGATTAAAACTGTTCGTGACAGTGTTTTCCGAAGCAAAGCCCTTTGTTAAAGACCTGAAAAAGCGTGGTTTACTTTTTCTATTTCCGAGTCAACAGAAATAAATGTCACTTTATTCTTAATTGTGACGGTGAATATTTTAATCATTCAAACCTAATTAGCATTGACATTAATCATCAAGGAAAAACAGATAATTTGTTAATTGTTCTTCTTTTCTTCAAGGAAAATAAAATATCGTTGAAATTTTGATAACTGTGACAAAGTCATCCGACGACAAAAGTCTCCTTTTGCATGCCTATCTTAATGACTTCATTTTTAATACAGTTGAATATTAATAAATCAAATCATACCATCTTATTAGATTATTGGTTTTATTTTTAAAATCTGATATCATTTTTTTAATATATTCAACCTTTTTTATTTATTTATTTTCTACTTTCCTTTATCCTTCCTGTGTTTTTTAAGGTTGGCTTAATTGTTTGTCTATGGTTTAATCAACTTGCATGAAGCGAGGTCAGCAGACTGAGGAGGTCGATCAAAAATGTAAAGACTAATCGGCTACAGCTTGGCATCCTTAGCCATCATATCCGCCGTCATATTATGATTAGTCCAAATATGCCATGGACGACTCAACTTTAGATTTCACCCAATTATGTATATGATGCGTTGGGTATTAAATATTAAACTTATTCTATTGTATTTAAGAAAAATAAGATAGGGGATTAAAATAGTTTTATTTTTCAATAAGTTTTTTTTTAATTTAACTGCTACAATTTTTTTTAACATGAATCGGGTAAATGTTGTGATAAACGATAAAAGTAACATATTCTAATCTCATTTTTAATGCGTTTTTGGATGATTATTCATGCAAATTGGTGAATTTTATGCTCCTAATCCTTTGAATTTACGTTTTTATACTTAGGTGAGCATATGGGAGCAAAAGAAGCGAGAAACAACCGAAAATCGGACAAAAAGAGCAGATTTTAGGAGCCACACAGGCTGGACACACGACCATGTGCCAAACTGTTTTGATTTCGCAACTTGCTTCCCAAACACCCGGGAAAACGTTTTTTTAGGCTTTCTGAGTATTCTAAAGTCTATAAATACCAAATAGAATAAGAGAGAAGGGAGTCATCAGAGAATATTGAAGAAAACAACTCGAAGAACACCATTAGAGCCAACTCTGAAGCAGATTTCCATCAAGATTGAAGACCTCCTTTTAATTTCTTTTGAAGTTTTTATGAGTTTTTTTATTTCTTGTGGTTATTCTAACTTTAAGATGTTTTTATTCAGAATTATGAACTAATTCCCTAGATACCTAGGGAAGATGAAACCTATGATGAATTCTATTAGTTAATTTTTGTTTTATGCGATAAATACTTGATTTTTGTTCTTAGTTATGTGTGCTTATTTCTTGTTTTAATATTTCCGGGATATTAACTCATGTTTAATGTGCTTAAATCAGAGGAGGAAAAGTCACTGTTTAAGAGTAGATCTAGCATAATTGAGTGGAGTTGCATGCAATCTTAGAAATAGGATACGTAAATCTACCGGATTAGAGTCAAATCTAATAGGGAAATCCATAGATCGAGTTAATGCAACAATAGGGGTTTTAATTAGAAAGATATTTCAATTAATTAACCTAGAGTCAGTTGCTCTTACTCTTGAAAGAGATATTAGCATAATTTAGGGATTTCTACGGATCAAAATACCAAGTGAATAAATTGTTTAATTCAGATTCATAATAGTAGGTGAAGTCTAGATGGGTTCTTTCCTAGGTATTGTCTCTCTCATTGGTTATTATTCGGTTATTTTCATAATTTATTTTCTATTGAGTTCTTAGTTAGATTAATTTAGTAAATTTAGTTTAAAACCAATAACTCCAATTTATCGGCTAAATAATAGGAAAACAGTAATTACAAATACTTTTAGTCCCCGTGGATACGATATCTCTACTCACTATAGCTATACTATTTATCGATAGGTGCACTCGCCTTCGTCGTATTTTTAGTTAGTTTCGTGGCACATCATGTTGTTGTAGCCACAAGGCACGCTTGGTGGTGAAAGGTACGGCTGGTGGTAGATAAGGGCACTTACGTAGCATTAATTTGAAACGTTCCCACGCTTTGTAAAGAGACTCTCCCTCGAACTGACAGAAATTTATGATATCCATTTGAAGCTTCATAGTCTTTCTCGGAGGGAAATATTTGGCGAGGAATCTGCTGGTCAGCTCATCCCATACATTGATCGATTCAACGGGCTACGAATCTAACCGTATAAAAGCATCATCAGTTAAAGAGAAAGGGAATAACTGAAGACATATGGCGTCACCGATTACCCCATTATATTTAAAAGTATCACAAAGGGTTAGAAACCACTTAAGGTGTTGATTCCGGTCTTCGTTCATTGAGCCTCAGCATTGAAGATTCCCTTGTATCCTCTGGATCATCGTCAATTCGATTTTGAAGTTTTTATCATTAATCGCGGGACGATTAATGCTTCCATGGATTGCCTGCAGATCGGGCATGGCATAGTCTCTCAACGTTCGTTCTACCATCGGTCTTTGGTGAAATAGGGGTGGATGTTCTTCGACTCTCTGATCGTCGATCGCCTGCCTGACAATCGGTGGGTCTATCAGTGGGGGTTGGGCTCCTCTCGGAAGTTGGTCTCTTCTAGTGTGTGTCAAGATTTGTTTCGGCTCCGGTTCGAATAGTACAACCCCGTTACTGGTTCGAGTCATACACTACCTCCTGTAAGCAAAGGAAATTCAAACAAATCAACAAATATTTTCCAAACAAAAATAAGAAATAAACACTAAGAAAAGTTGTATCTATCACCCTAGCTTTTGCCATTTATCTCCTTAAACAGTATGCAATAATGCTAAAAACCACTCAATCTAACATCGGCTCCCCGACAATAACACCAACAACTTGATTACATACATAAAAAAAATAATTTTAAAAGTGCAGTTTTGATTGTAAGCGAACAGTGTTAGTTGTAATACTTATAGTGTCCAACGGAACATCGGGGTATTCTAAGGGGTCGACCCAAAGGAGCCGGTGATTAAGTAATTATTAAACTATAAACATGAAATTAAAGGAGTCTAGCTAGCTACTCACTAGGTACTATATGACAACAGGCCATTCACAAGTTTAATTACTCTAATTAATTACCTAAAAACAACAAATGACTAAATTGTAAATGAAACAAAATATGAAACTAGCAAATTCAAACAAATACGATAATAGGCTGCGATTGGTTGATTTCCATGTAGTTGGTTAACCTTTGAATTAGGGATCTAAATCGCTAATTCTCCTAAATTGGTTTAATTTTACCTCTCTTCTCGGTCTCACTTATCTTAATTTTCCCTTAGGGGCATCAATTTTAATTTTTTAAGTCTATTTGATTTAGTCCCTTAACCCAAAAATCACCTTCCCCACATTTCCATCAACCAACCACCTATGATTTAGCTACTCATGTTCATATTCAAACCCAATAATAACAAGAAATTAAATGAAAGTATCATTAACTTAAACCCTAAGTAAATCAATAAAAACCTAAGCTTTCTTGCAAAAACTTGACTAGCACAATAATGAAGGCAAGAACAGTAAGCAAAAACACCAAAGAAATGGTTTTTAACCAAGGAAATTAAAGAAAACTGAATAAAATTAACATGCGATAAAAATGTAAACAAAAGAGGTTGAAGGTTTAACTAAGCAAATAAACTCTAGCTACAATGATAACTAACTTACCTACCAACTATGAAACTAAGAAAAGAAAAGAAAATGTGCAAGAAAAATAAAACCTAATTTATGGATAAGAGAAGATAAAACTAAAACCCTAAAAGATAAAAAGAAAACATAAGAAAACTAAACTAAACTGTAGCTAGCTTATATCTAATATGTGTGTCTCAGCCAATTTTGGCTTCTTTTAGCAGTGTTTTGACCCTACTTCTTATGCCCAAAATGTCACTCAATGTGCGTTTTTGATTGGTATTGGAGTTGGACAAGTTTACCCTTGCAATCATTTTTGTCTATTCTCGTCAGGGGTATTGCGATACCCATGGTCTGGTATCACGATAACCACATCAGTCTTCACTTGGGGGATTCTTTGGGAGTTCAATATCATGATACCCATAGCTAGTATCGCGATACCACTAGGAGTGGCCTCGATCCTCTTCAATTCAGTAGTGTTAGGGGTATCACGACTTTCAAGCTTCAATCTCGTGATACCCCCTTCTAGGTGATGTTTTCACTCACGTTCGGGCCTCCAATGACTACCTACAGCACTCAATCAATTATTAGGTGCTCTATGGCGTATTTGGCTATTTCGGGTCTCAAAAGTAATAAAAAAACATACTAATTCACTTATTAAAGCTAAGAACAAAAATTAAGTAAAAACATCACAAAAACATATAGATTACTCAAAAGCAAGCTCGTTAACTGTACTGGGAGCCTAATTTGACATATTAAATTACGACAAATCAGTGGTGAAAAGTTATTCACAACAACAAGGTTTAGATTATGATGACACATTTCCTCCCGTTGCTCGGTTTGAAACAATGAGAATTTCTAATTGCCTTACCCGCTCAATTAAATTGGCCCATTTACTAATTTCATGTGAAGTCAGCATTTTTAAATGGAGAACTCGAAAAGGAAGTGTATATTTCTCAATTGAAAGTTTTGTTGTTCGTGGGAAAAAAGAACAAGTAAGAACGAACCTACTCATACCTTCTTTTTATGGCCTAAAAAAAGCTCCGCGGGCATAGTACAACAAAATTAACTTATACTTTCTTTTTAATGGCTTCGAGAAAAGTAAGAATGAACCTACTCTTTACACAGGTTTCTCTCATTAATGAGTTTAAATTGTGTATGGAAAGAAAGTTTGAGATGTCAGACTTGGGTCTGTTGCATTATTTTCTTGGGTTAGAAGTGAAGCAAGTTAAAGATGAAACTTTTGTGTAACAAGGGAAATATACAACTGATTTGTTTAAAATATTCAACATGCTAAATTGCAATGACCTCAATGAACTTGAACAACAAGTTGTAGATAGATGATGGGACTAAAAAAGCTAATATAAGTGACTTTAGAACCATGGTTGAAGGCTTGATCTATTTGACTCAAACAAGGCCTTACATAACCTTTCTAGTTAGGGTAATTTCAAGATTTATACACGAGCCTTCAAAGCATCATCTTGGGGGCAGCAAAACGAGTTTTGCTCTATGGGGCTGAAACAATTGATTTTGGGTTATGGTATGAAAAAGTTCCAGATTTCAAGCTAGGTGGGTTCAGAACAGTGATTTGACTAGCTGTTTGGAAAATAGAAGAAACACTTCAGGTTACATATTCAATCTTAGATCGACTACTATTTTCTGGAGTTTAAACAAGCTACAATAGCCTTGTCTTCATTATAAGCTGAGTATGCAGCAGCAACAACATCAACATGTCAAGGAATATGGCTGAGAAGAATTTAGTTGATCTTGGTCAATAACAAAATGAAGCAATTGATATTTATTACGACAACAAAGCGTAAATTATTATGTCCAAAAATCTAGCATATCATGGAAGAACATAGCATATTGACATTCAAGTTCACTTTATTCGTGAACTTGTAGCAAATGGGTGATCAAGTTGCAATATTGTAATACAAATGAGCAAGTAGTTGACATTTTGTAACGACCTGATTTTTAGTGGTGTCGAAAATGACGATTTTGGAACTCTATTTCCGTAAACTGAGTTTGTAAATATTAAATAGAGATATTTATAAAATTACCAAATAGGTGAATTGAAATTTGGGTAGTCAATTTAGCCAAAATTGTGATTAATTATGGTTTAGGGACTAAATTGTAAATTCCAATCACTATAGATTTTTAATTAGAAAATTGCTTGGGGACTTAAATTGCAATTAACCAAAGATTCAAAACAACAATTAAACCATGTTTAAATATAAAGTCATGGACGGTAGTGTTAATAATTGATTAACTAAGTAAATTTGATTTAATTAACATAAAACACAATTTATTTTTTAATTACAACTTAACCTACGTATAAAAGAAAAAATTTGGTGGAAACAAAGCTAACTTCATCTCTTCCAACAGGCCACAAGAACAAAAGAAAGGGCTTTACGCCATTTTTGGGTTTTTTTTTTTACTCTTTTGGTCCTTTATTCAAGTAAGTCCCTAGCCATTTTTATAGATTTTTTTATCTTGAAAATTTGATTAAGACAACCCAATGATTAATTTGAGCAATTATTAAAGTTTTGATGAGATGCCGTTGTTGAAAATTGAAAGTTTTAAATTGATAGAAATTAAGCTTAGTTTTAAAAAGGACTAAATTGTAAAGCCTGGTTTTATGTGGACACTATGACGCAAAATATCATGATTGCATTCCCTTCTAAGTGTATTCATCAAAGATATAAGGAGTTTCCAACAACGATATGGAACTATTAATCAGCCTGCATGTCGAGTCCGGTGTTCCAATTTGCGAATCCATTAAAGGGCTCGCCTAGGAGCCTCAAATATCGACCCCCATATTCTTTTTCAATGTTGTCAAGCTCAACATACAACTCCACTCTTCCAATACCATTAGACTCATGAAGTGCAATATTTATTTCTAGATCATCATCATCTGCTACATGATTAATTGCAAAATATCTCACTAGATTGTCACAAGTAATAAATTTATACCTCAACAAGCCTATCGAAGCTCCAATTTTTTGACCAATTTTGCATCTCATATCCACTAACTTGATGTCCTTTCTAAACATTATGTTAATCGGGCTTTCACGCTCAAATATTACATCAATATTCATATCTCGAATTCGATCATTTTAGTTCACCACATCATAAAAAATGTTGCTCAATTTGTAGATTATAGAAGGTAGATAAATATTGCAAATTATTTAAAAGATAATACCAAGAAGAAGATAACAATGCTCAAGGAAAGAAGCTCAAAAAACTTACTTCTCCCCTTGAACTGCTATGACGGTGTTTATATATAATCTTCAGCCTCCACACCTTTGTCATTATTATTTCAATTAACTTTTTACTAAACTGCAAGCCTTGTTCCATCATCAAGTTTGCATCAACTCATCCAGAAACTTGTTGTATTGTCTCAATCTTCCATCTACTCAACCAAAAGCGTTCAGTACCTTATTCTATCATTAGGCTTCCATCAACTCATCTAGAGACTTGTTTTATCATCTCAGTCTTCCATCTGCTCAATCAGAAGCCTCTAGTTCCATCATGCTAGGCTCCCATCATCCCAACTATGCATGCATGTACAACAAAACTATATTACATGTAAGCCCTAACATTTGATAGTTTGCCATAGTCTAACCCTAACATTGATTGGTTGCCTTACCCTAATATATATGAATACTAAAGTCGGCCCCTCAGGGTGCTGACTTCAACTATATCCCTAAATAATTTCTATACCCAACTAATTTGCAAAATAGATTTTGAAACTAGTATATATGGTTAATAAAGCCTTGTTTTCTTCAGCAATGCTTATGTTAGAAATTGTGTTATTTTCTCGTAATAATCAACGTATGTAGAAATATGTTATCACGACTCTATCAATAATGAAGGGGGAAATGATTATTAAGCACTTATTGTGAAATAAGTCAAACCGCAAATGGATAACTAATGGAGCAACTATTATAACTAAAAGCTAAAATCTTAAAGTGTAAGTAAGATATTACAAAAAATTCAAATATTAAATCCATTGAAAAATATAATGATACAATTAACAAGAATACTAACATTGCATAAATACGTAGGGAAAAAATCATGTGTACTATTTTTTTTTAAAATTGCTTAAAACGTTTTTTAGCTTTTTTCATCAGCTTACGCTAATTGAGAAAATATCCATCACCCCCCCTGATTAACTGCATAAAACTGCAGTTAAATTAGTTAATGGCAGAGCAAATTCTTCGAATTTCGCCATTAGTGCCCGTCTTCACACCAATGTTGCTCATCTTCACCATGGACCTTGCAAATTCCACGTTAAAGTTCAAAGGCCGCGAGCCTTTCTCACCCAAGAAGCGCTGCACAAAAGTCCTGGTGGAGGGATCAGTCCACAATTTTTGATCGGACTCTAGTATTCCCCGACCATTCCTCAAGTTGGCGAAGAAGGAGGTGTCGAACCTATTTGCACTACCGGTGTCCAAATCAATGCGCCTTGAACCGTCACCGTTTTGTGGGCAAAGTGCTTGCAGTTGAGGCACGAATGCTGGGCTGATTGTGGGGTCTGGACCACCGTTGGTGAAGTTGTATAATCTGTAGCTAAAAAGCTGGCAAGCTGAAGTCCCTATGGTGTGTCCTCCTGCAACAACAAGGAACAAATGTTAAGTCAACCAGACTCGATGTAAATCAGATAGAAACTTTAGAACGTTATAGAAGTAAAATTACTTACCAACGAGAGCAACAAGGTCTTGAGTGTTGAGACCAAAGGCGGCGAACTTTTGCTTTTGAGAATCAATGGACTCTCTAAATCCAGGCAAAATGGTGGTATCCGATGCCAATGAAACCCTCCCATCTCTGCGTCCAGTAGGGACCGCCCAGTTTATTCCTCTCGTCTGCATTTCATATATGCAAGAAAAACATAATCAACCATTCATTGACAGAGCTTTTAGTAGTATATGATTAAGAAAACGTAGTAATGTTTACCAGAAAGACGGAGTCACGAGCTGCAAGAGTTAGAATATCAGCGCATGAGACGACACCAGGACATGCAGCTTCGAGCTGAGTTTTTGCATCGTCAATAACTTCATAACCTCTCAACAATCGGTTTGGAGGGCCGGTTTTCTCCGTATTAGGGCCATCAATGAGGATGGAGGCGTCACATCCCTGAACAAAGCAGTCATGGAAGTGCATCCTCAGCAAGCCAGGTGCAATGTTAGGATTAGAACGGAAATGGGACTGAACTGCTGACCTAACAATGGATTCAGCTCGAGGGCATGTTCTCGCATAGAACCCAACTCGAGTTCCCTGAGCTTGCACCAATGCAGCAGCCATGGCAAGCATGACAGTCATTGCAAGGAAGAAACGTGGGTTGGTGTAAGCACCCTTCATTATCGTAGTTAGTAGACTGGGATTATAATCAAGGATAAATAGCAAAGAGAAAGATATGTTGAGTGTGTACAGTGGATGTAATTGATTGTGAGTTTGTGGGATGGGAGAGCAGAGCAGAGGTGGGGGTTTATTTATAGGCCAAAAATTTAGTCAACATAGAGAAAAAGTAAAGAAAGCCGGCTATAAGGAACCGCCATTGAAAAGGGGAAAATGGGCTAATTCGAAATAACAATAATGGAGCAATGATGAGTTGGTAGACAATTAGCATGTAGCTGCTTGCCTGCTTCAGGTTAAGCATAGTGGAAACGAAAAGCAAATTGCCTAGTATTTTTTTCAAACATCATCTATTTATTTACACTGATATAAAATTATTATTTTTATTTTATGTATATTAAAAAATGTATATATAATTAGATATGTACGACTCAATTGAACTTGCCAACTGGCAAATTTGAAGGTGACAGCTAACTGCAGGCTTGCAATGTATTAAGATTTTAGACAGAACTTAGTCAAATCTCCAAAGAGTCTCTCATTTTCATTCTTTTTTGTTATAATCATGATCTTGTATCATACATGTTGAGACTCGTCGTAAGGTTTTTCACTTGATTAGGACTCGTTAGTTTTATATAATTCTTAAATCCAACTAATAAAACAAGACATTATCTTACCAACTAATTTTTATATATTTTCAAGAAATCTTATCAAATAATTAACAACTCATCTACTCCAAGCAAACTATAACTCTATTAATTTAAAGGGAAATATATTGGGATGCCTTAATTTTTTTTTCTTTTACCCTAAATTTGTTTGTTGCGTTGATCAGCATAAATTCTACATCTCATCAGATGTTTTTAAAATTAAATCTAAATGACTTTATGAATAATATAAAAATTTTATACATTATCACTATATCAAATAACATCAAATATTAATTATATATATTCATGTAGATCTCATCTATTTATTGTATGATTCAATAAAAAAAAATGAGGACCCTAAAAAGCCACTATATCTAAAAGTCTTGGTAATCTATGAAAAAGGAATGATTGTAATATTATTAAATTGCAAGTGTTTGTTCTAATGGGATAAATAAAGTAAGTAATTTTTGTAGTAAATAATGATTAAAACTGTTCGTGATTCTCTGTTTAATATATACAGTGTTTTCCGAATTTAGAACATAGTCAAATTTCGTTAACGCGTGCATTGGATTCCATGCAAATCTCTTTGTTGAAAGACATGAAAAAACCTGCTTTACTTTTCTACTCCTTAGCTTCATTTCCTTGTAGCATCAACAGATGTAAATACCACTTTATTCTTATAAAAATATAAATATAAATTCAAAGAATGATTTTAGGTAAAAATATTAAAGCTCATTTAAAAAATAGACCGGATCTCAATTAAAGTTTTTTAGTCTAGATTTGGTTTGATTCGAAGTTGCAAAAAAAAGAAAGAAAAAATATATGTTGTTTAGTTATTGTTTTTGCCCATGTTTTGTCACTGTTTTATTATTTTCTTACTATTTTATTATTATTTGAATATTATATAACTCTTGTTTTATTCTTTTAGTGCTTTTGATGTATTATTATTTTTTTATAAAAAAAATTAATATGAGTGGGCCAAAAAAAATTCACCGAATTATATATGCTGTCTTCGCTGTTAAAAATTAAATTATAGTATTGTATTTTAAAAGATTGAAGAAAGGTTATGAGTAATTTTTTATAATGTATAAAAAAATTAGAATGATTTTATTTTTTTAGCTATATTGTTTCAGTTTTAACAATCGTAATTTTGGTATGTTATGATAGAAGAGGATAAGGATAAGCTCGCCCTACTTATAGTCAAGAGGTTACCTTGTACAAATGAATCACTTCACCATACATTTCGATTAAATTTTGAGTTAATCGAATCGAGTTATTCGAATTATTCGAGTCAACTCGAATAAGAAATTTCGGATTTCGAGTTCGAGTCGAGTTGAATTTTTACAATTCGAATAACTCGAATAATAGATTAGTATAAATACCGTTTTGGTCCTTACCAATTTTGAAAATGAGCAAATTGGTCTCTCTTAATAAAAATTACAAAAATTAAAATAATTTTCAAAAATTAAAATATTTATAAAAATTTAAAAATTTGTATTTTTAAAAAAAATTATATTTTTTTAAAATCTAAAAAATATATAAAAAAGTTGAATTTTTAAAATTTTAAAATTTTAAAAATTTTATAAAATAATAATTTTGGAATCTAAATAAGTGATTAATGATTTAAGTTTATCATACTAAAATATCTTATTATATATTATGCTTTAAAAAAGTTTTCAAATATATATGGTTTCAAATTTATGAATTCTAACATGAAAATAGTTATATTGTAACAAGATTTTAATTTGATATTATTAATTTTTCTAATTTAACTCGAACAATTTCACTCAATTCGACCAAACGCTCACACTTAGTTCGAGTTATTCGAAAATCCAAAAAAGAAAAGACAAAACTACGTCGTTTTGATAAATGTTTACCTTATTTAAAGTTAAAAGTCAAAACTATCAAGTTAAAAGATAAAACTACGTTGTTTTGATAAATGTTTACTCGGTAGTCTTACTTACCTTCCCGAATCGCCCCACTTTCCCTTTCTCTTTACTCAAAATTAATCTAAAAGCTTGTACTTCGTCTATTAATTAAATAATCGGTTCATGTAAATGCAACATTAAGTATCAATAATAAGATTTATTAACTCGACTCGACTCGAAATTTTTTGACTCGATTCGGCTCAATTAAAAAAATTCAAATTGAATTCGGTTGCTAAAATAGAATTCGACTCGACTCGATCGAATACTCACTCCTAGTCTAAGCCACGCTGTTCATCAACACATGTTCCCTGTAAGCTTAGCATGTGTGTACTCACCCAATCATATCATTTTCATTTGATGACCTTTATATAGGAACGAATCTCCCTATCACATCTAAATATATGTTTGGAAGACCACCATGAATAAAGTACCTATTCTTACACCTCCAAATTTACCTTAGACAACTCTCGACACATTGCATGAATTTTCACCGATCCATTATTAAATTTTATATTAGATTTTATGCCTGCAGTTAATAATAAATTAATTAAAAGTGGTCACTAACTCGAGTTAAAATTTCTTGATAGCATTGTTAATATAGATTACATTAGCCTAACTTGTAAAAAAAATCATTTTTTTTCAATGAACCACTTTTTCTCAAGAAACTCACATTTTCAGGTCAAAAGGAAAACACTATATAGAAAAGCATACGTGTTATTTCTTTTGTAAACTTTTTTTTCATATAAAAAAGCTTTTTTTAAATTTTTTATAAAATAGTAAAGATTAATTACAAATATAATTATATTATTTGATAAAAGTAAAATATGATAATTTGAATATTTCATTTAAAAAAAAGATAATTTCTAAAAATAAAATTAATTTAACAATTTCAATATTATAAGTTATATGTATTTAATTAATATGATTGTCCAAGCCTAACTTAACTTAAAATATGGATCTTAGATTTTGATTAAAGTCATCCATATTAATAAATAATTAATCTAAGTCTGTTTTAGGTCTGATATATAAAAATAATTTATATTATTTTTAATTTAATATGTAATATTTTTATATGTTTTTCTTTATTAAAATTTTTATAATCAATAACTTAACATATTTTTTATTCTTACATTATAGTATTTTATGATATTATAGATTTAATTTTATGTGATATATATTACATAATATATAAAAATAAAACAACATATGACAATATTAAAAACGGGTTGGGAAAAGCTCGAGCTATGGATGTTAGAGTCCAAACCCGATCTATATTTGCAACATGCCTAGTTTTCTTGTCGAAGCTCATTTTGTGGGCCAAATATTTTTATCCAAACTTTTTCAAATATTGAACCAAACTCTTTGAGTTTGGACGAGTAAGCAACCCTTAAACAAGTCTATTATGGTAGGACTTATCAAATAGTTTAACCCGCCCCCAATATCTATAACCAGTGGTAGTGCTAGGGGCTGGTAGGGCCCCCTAAAATGATTTTTTTTTCATTTAGGCTTATTTATAATTTATAAAATTTTAAATTAATAATGATAAAATTGCAGTTTGGCCTTGTAAAATGATAAAATTTTGACTCAATCCTTTAAAAATTATAAAGATATAGGCTATTAAAATGGTTAAATTGATTTTTTACTATCGTAAGAATATAAAGTTTAATTCCGGCCCCTCCAAAAATAATTTTCTGGCTTCGACCTAGACTTGATCATGGACTAGACGGGGCCAAGTCGATGCAAAAATTTAGGTTTGTTTTTGGGTTCAAGCCCGACCCAGATAAAAATGTTAAACCCGACTCAGTCGTTTTAAATTTTTTTATATTATTTTTTATATAAAAAATTTAATTAATATAATATATCAAATATACAAAAAAAATATTAAAATAAATGTTTCCCAATAAATTGTAAATACATTAAAAAAGTCTTTATACTTAAATAATAGTTGTAAGTTAGCAAAGCAAATGCCTCTAAAATAATAATAAAATTAATAATAAAATAAGAGTTATACAATATCCAAATAATAACAAAATAGTAGTAACATAATAGCAAAACAGCAACAAAATAATATCAAATAATAGCAAGAAAAAAACTTTAGCCAGATTCAGGTGGGGTAGGACAAAAAAAATCTTACTCGAGACCCGACCAATTTAGAAAATGAGCATTATTTTTAGTCCAAACCTTCCCACTTTCCAGACGAACCTTTGGGCATGAGTGAATGGCCCGACTCATAATCAAGTCTACTTCATCTATATCTATAACGGGTGAATACGCCTCTATCTATAAGTTTAAGTCTCATTTATTTTAAATTTAAAATATTTTTCTATAAATTTTATATAAAGAATGAAAATCACCTCATAATAATATTTATTTATCTCAAACGATTTTAATTATTTTTTAATTAAATTAATATTTGATTCACGTAAATATATTTTAGGTTGAAATCCACCTTCATAGTTTCTTTGATAATAATTAAAAGGGAAAAAAAACACTTAATAGTATGAACATGTTGATTCCATGTAGTGCATGAAACGCGTTCGAGCGAGAGAAACCATTTCAAGATATAAAAAAATAGAAAATAGTCTAAGGAAAAAAGGAAAAAGGTAGCTTTGAGGCAGCCGAAAAGAGGAACGTCAACGTCAACGCCACCCTAATTAGTCAGTAAATCAGAAGGCCAAGACAAATTAAACTTCGTCATCATCATTCGGTCACGCGTTTTGCCGCTTGGATTTTATCATATCTCACCAACTCTACTTAATCCCACTCTAACATATAATTAGCTAAAAGCCGAAGACAACTAAAATTATATATAATTTATTTATATACAAAAAAAAAGTTGGACTATTTTAATTACATTATTGAACGCTATATCTTATAAAACAATTGTATACAAACAAGTGAATTACGTCTGAAGTGTTTCAATGGCATATTTGACAAAATAAAATGTTGATAATGATAATGTATCATAAAAAATAGAATATACAGATTTTATATGAAAATTCTTTTAGAAAAAAATTACGAGCAGAGAAAAATAAAATTTACTATGTTGAATTCGAATAATTAGAAGGAGTATGGAGTACGTCTATTTATAGGTTTAAAAAATCTTATTTTAATCAACATATAATAAAAATAATACAGTAATGTTAAAATACTTTATTCAAATCAATATCAAATAGAGAAAGTAAACTTCTATACGGATTCTTCTTGTACAGCCTGTACCGTACCACATTGACACGAATTCTCAACGAACAAGTTCTCCACCCATCTTGCGCCCTCGTGAATCCTCCATCTTACCACATATATTTTATTTTAATAAGAATTTGGGTCACAACTCTAACCATACTTTTAACTTAATAAGCTAAAATCATAAAAAGAAAAAAAAAGATAAAAAAGATGGAACCCTAATTGATAAAAGGTGCAAGAGAGTAGTTTGTCATTTCATCTCTCTTTCGAGTAGCTCATTTTGGTCCATTATGGCCCTATTCCTTTCTTGGACGAAGAAACTATTCATAAATCAACACCTAAGCACCATATAGTGGAATCCACTTTAAAGTTTTTAAATGATATCATTTAACCATTTAATTAATATAACTTTGGTCACTTACTCTTGCAAAGTATTGTGTTTATTAATTAACCATTTAAATGATTCCTTGCCTATCTGCGAAGCAGTCCAAGTCAGAGGGAAATAAATTAGATAAACACTACTCAAATAATCCCATTCGTGATCGACGACTTTGTCACTATGTAGGAAAAATAATGACATGGGACTCACATGCATGCAAGTTGATAATGCGAGAGAAAGTAAGCTTCTTTTGGCTTTACATTTGGCATGTACCCCAAAACCCAAAGTCTTAGCTGATCCATTTTGAATCTCTCTCTCGTATACACAGTAGCTGTAAAAGTATAGCTGACTTTCTTTTGCCTATATAAGTTTTCAATTGTCAATCCTGAATCAAAAGCCTCATCTCTCAAAACACTATTTTAATCAAGGTTTTTTATAAGCTCTTAGACAAGTATATCGTGTCTTACAACAATGGAGGTCAGTTGTTTCAGCCAAAATGTCCTTTTAGTTACCCTATTGCTTGCCATAGCTGTCAGCTTGGTGGAAAGCCAGGGCACCAGGGTTGGGTTCTACTCAACTTCATGTCCTCGAGTTGAGTCCATCGTGAGGTCGACGGTTCAATCCCATTTCGGGTCTGATCCCACTATTGCTCCTGGTTTGCTCCGTATGCATTTCCATGACTGCTTTGTCCATGGATGCGATGCTTCCATCCTTATTGATGGACCTGGCACTGAGAAAACCGCCCCGCCGAACCTCTTGTTGAGAGGTTACGAAGTCATTGATGATGCCAAGACTCAGCTTGAAGCTGCATGCCCTGGAGTTGTTTCGTGTGCTGATATTCTAGCCCTCGCTGCTCGTGATTCTGTAGTTCTGGTAACTATATGTTCCTTTGATCTTGTTAGAAATCAAACCCACTCCAAGCATAATCTAGAAGCATGAGACGTGGAGCAATTTTGTGCCATGCAAAGTGCTGAAATTTTAGCCATACAAAGTGCTCCATTATTGAGATGTTTTGTGGCTGGAAATTAAGTGGATTAATAGCCACATTTGTTGTCACTTTATCAGCCTATAAATAGAGGCTTGAACTTGTGTTGTAATGAAGAAAAATGAGAAGAAAAAAGAAATAAGAGAAGCAACGTGAGTGAGAGTGAGAAGGTTAGCAAACCTTGAGTGAGTTAAAATCTAGCAGCAGCTAAACTATCTAGTCATTGAGAAAATATTTGTAATCTTCGTATTGTAATATATTGAGTGTGTAATAAAAAGTAAATTTTCGGCCCATCACGTTTCCAACAAGTGGCATCAGAGCTACGGTTCGGAGCTTGGTTCGGAGTTCGGTTCGTGTCCGGTTCGTGTCCAGTTCGGAGTACCTTTGGTGTTCATCTAACAAGTCGATATGGGCGACGTAATTCAGCTACAAGTTCCACAATTGACGAAGACAAATTATGGAAATTGGAGCATTCGAATGAAGGCTTTGCTCGGTTCGCAAGATTGTTGGGAGATCGTTGAAAAAGGATACATCGAGCCCGGAGATGCCGCTACAGAAGCAGCTTTATCAAATGACGCTAAGAAGGCGTTACGAGAAGCACGAAAGAAGGATCAAAAGGCCTTGAATAGTATCTTTCAAGGTATGGATGAATCAACCTTCGAGAAAATATCAGATGTGAAGAACGCGAAGAATGCATGGGAGATTTTGCAAAAATCATTTCAAGGTGTAGAAAAAGCTAAAAAGGTACGCCTTCAGTCACTTAGAGCTGAATTTGAAATGTTAAAAATGAAGAGCTCCGAGAATATCGATGACTATGCCAATCGTGTAAAATCGGTGGTAAATGAAATGAAACGAAATGGAGAAACTCTTGACGAGGTAAGAGTGATGGAGAAAATTCTACGGTCACTCACACGCAAATTCGAGTACGTAGTCGTTGCCATCGAAGAATCAAAAGATTTGTCAAAGATGTCGCTCGAAGAACTTGTGGGTTCTCTGCAAGCCCATGAGCAAAAGATGAAGCTAAATGAAGATAGTGAAAATCTTGATCAAGCCTTGCATAGCAAGTTGTCCGTCGACGACGGAGAAACAAGTAATAACTTTAACCAAGGAAGAGGAAACCGCAGAGGATACCGTGGAGGCTACCGTGGTGGAAACAGAGGAGGAAGAGGATCACGAGGACGTGGAAATCAATCATATGGGAGATATCAAGAAAATAAATATTATCAAACATCCAACCGTGGACGTGGATCTAGAGGTCGTGGCCGAGGCACATTTCAAGAAAATAAATCTCAGGTACAATGCTACAACTGTAACAAGTATGGACATTTCAGTTACGAGTGCAGATCAACACACAAAGTGGATGAAAGAAACCATGTAGCAGTCGCAGCAGAAGGCAACGAAAAAGTGGAATCAAGTGTCTTTCTCACTTACGGAGAAAATGAAGATCGCAAGAGAAGTGTGTGGTATCTCGACAACTGTGCAAGCAACCACATGTGTGGAAGAAAGGAGCTGTTCACAGAATTAGATGAAACAGTTCATGGACAAATAATTTTTGGAGACAACTCACATGCAGAAATCAAAGGAAAGGGCAAGGTTGTTATAACACAAAGGAATGGAGAGAAGAAGTACATCTCAGACGTTTACTACGTACCAGCTTTGAAGAGCAACCTGATCAGTCTTGGTCAACTCCTAGAAAAAGGATATGAAGTTCATATGAAAGACCGCTCACTCGCCATCAGGAACAAAAGTGGAGAATTAGTTGTTCGAGTTGATATGACGCGAAATCGTCTTTTCACCCTCGACATCGAGTCTGGAAAAGTAAAATGCATGAAGACGGATCTGAAGAATGAATCATGGTTGTGGCACTTAAGGTACGGACATCTCGGATTTTCTGGCTTGAAGCTGTTGTCGAAGACAAATATGGTGAATGGATTACCAAGTATTAATCATCCAGATCAACTGTGTGAAGCCTGTGTCAAAGGAAAGCAGCAGGCAGAAATTTGAAGTAGGAAAATCTCGAAGAGCTAGAAGACCATTGGAAATTGTACACACCGACATATCTGGTCCGTACGACATTGAATCACTCGGTGGAAACAGGTACTACCTAACTTTTATTGATGATTATAGCAGAAAATGTTGGGTTTATTTTCTCAAAGCAAAATCGGAAGCCCTAGAAAAATTCAAGGAGTTCAAAGCAATGGTGGAAAAACAGAGTGGTCGATATTTGAAGATACTCAGATCCGATAGAGGAGGCGAGTATACTGCAAAGCTTTATGAAAGTTTCTGCAAGGATCATGGAATCATTCATCAGTTAACAGCCAGACGCACTCCACAACAAAACGGAGTTGCAGAAAGGAAGAATCGGACAATTCTGGATATGGCAAGAAGCATGATAAAAGGTAAACACCTTCCGAGAACTTTCTGGGCTGAAGCCGTTGAATGCGCAGTTTATCTGTTGAATCAATGTCCAACAAAAAGTGTAAGACACAAGACACCAGAAGAAGCATGGAGCGATCACAAACCAAGAGTTGGGCACCTCAAAATTTTTGGATGCATTGCATATGCACACGTTCCTGAGCAACAGAGGAAAAAGCTTGACGATAGAGGAGAGAAGTGTATCTTTATAGGCTATGACAAAAGAAGTAAGGCCTACAGACTTTATAATCCTCTTACTAAGAAATTGATTATCTCAAGAGATGTCGAGTTCGATGAAGCGGATTACTGGAGATGGAGTGAAGAAGAAAAGAAAGTGGAAGGATTATTTTCAACGAAGACGACAATGATGTCATCAACCAAGAAGAACAAGGCGATGATCAAAGTCCTGGTACAACAGCCCCTTCGTCACCAACCAGCAGCAGCGGAAGCAGCAGCTCAGATGAAGCACCTACAAGAACACGGAGTCTCAACGACATCTACAATTCTACGGAACCTGTAGAGACGCAGTTCGATTATTCACTATTCTGTCTAATGATAGAATGTGATCCAGTGACATACGAAGAAGCAATTGAAGACAATAAATGGAAGAAGGCCATGGACGAGGAGATTGCTGCAATAAGAAGGAATGACACGTGGGAGCTAACAAGTCTGCCAGAAGGACATAGCCCGATTGGTGTCAAGTGGGTGTACAAGACGAAGACCAACAAAGAAGGAAAAGTAGAGAAATACAAGGCAAGACTAGTCGCCAAAGGCTACAAGCAAAGACAAGGAGTGGACTATGATGAAATATTTGCTCCAGTCGCAAGAATAGACACAATTAGGCTTCTCATAGCGGTCGCAGCACAATACAAATGGAAAATCTATCAGATGGACGTCAAGTCTACATTCCTGAATGGCTACTTGGAGGAGGAAGTCTACATAGAACAACCACCTGGATATAGCATACAAGGAAAGGAGGACAAAGTCTACCGATTGAAGAAAGCTTTGTATGGATTGAAGCAAGCCCCAAGAGCATGGAACACAAGGATCGACGAGTACTTCCGAAGAAATGGATTCATCAAAAGCCCGCACGAGCACACCCTGTACACAAAGAAGAATGGATATGGAGATATCATGATCGTATGCCTATATGTGGATGACATGATCTTCACCGGAAACAATCCAGGTATGTCTGATGATTTCAAGAAAGCTATGACTAAAGAATTTGAAATGACAGATATCGGTGAGATGTCATACTTTCTTGGAGTCGAGGTGAAACAAATGCAAGATGGAATTTTTGTCTCTCAAAAGAAGTATGCGGAGCAGATTTTGAACAAGTTCAAAATGAAGGATTGCAAGCCAGTAGTCACGCCAGCTGATCCAGGGATGAAGCTAAGTGTTGATTCGACAAGGGAGTCGATAAATCCGACGTTGTTTAAAAGTCTCGTTGGAAGTTTAAGGTATTTGACAATCACACGACCAGATATTACATATGCAGTAGGATTGGTGAGCAGATTCATGGAGAAGCCGAAGCAAGACCACTTAATTGCCGCAAAAAAGAATTTTGAGATATATCAAAGGTACGATGAACCATGGTTTATTCTATACCCACTCACAAGATTCAAAATTAGTTGGCTACTCAGATAGCGATTATGGGGGAGACTTGGATGATCGGAAAAACACTTCCGGATATGCATTCCACATCAGTTCCGCAGTTTTTTCATGGTCGTCAAAGAAGCAACAAACAATTGCTCTCTCAACATGTGAAGCAGAGTATATGGCCGCAGCAACTTGTACATGCCAAGCAATGTGGTTGAAGAATATTTTGGGAGAAATAGGTGTTTCAAATGAAGGTCCAATTACCATCTACGTTGACAACAAATCCGCTATATCACTTGCCAAGAATCCGGTGTCGCACAGCCGAAGCAAGCACATCGATACGAAGTATCATTTTATCCGAGAGCAAGTGAAAAAAAAAACGTGGAGTTGGTCCATTGCAGGACAGAAGATCAACTGGCAGATATTTTCACAAAGCCGTTGAAAGTGGAGACATTCAACAAATTCAAAGAAAAGCTCGGTATGAAAGTTGGGTTTGAGGGGGAGTGTTAGAAATCAAACCCACTCCAAGCATAATCTAGAAGCATGAGACGTGGAGCAATTTTGTGCCATGCAAAGTGCTGAAATTTTAGCCATACAAAGTGCTCCATTATTGAGATGTTTTGTGGCTGGAAATTAAGTGGATTAATAGCCACATTTGTTGTCACTTTATCAGCCTATAAATAGAGGCTTGAACTTGTGTTGTAATGAAGAAAAATGAGAAGAAAAAAGAAATAAGAGAAGCAACGTGAGTGAGAGTGAGAAGGTTAGCAAACCTTGAGTGAGTTAAAATCTAGCAGCAGCTAAACTATCTAGTCATTGAGAAAATATTTGTAATCTTCGTATTGTAATATATTGAGTGTGTAATAAAAAGTAAATTTTCGGCCCATCACGTTTCCAACAGATCTTCGTTCCGGATGAAAGAATTAATAAGGATTATACGTAGTTTAATTATTGGTTAATAATGTATGATGCAGACCCGTGGAGCCAGCTGGGCAGTGCCGACAGGCCGCCGAGATGGAACGGTTTCACAGGCATCTGATGCGGCCAATTTGCCAGGCTTCCGTGACTCAGTCGATGTGCAGAAGCAAAAATTTGCAGCAAAGGGTCTCAATACTCAAGATCTTGTCACCCTTGTTGGTAAGCATTTAGATTTCTATTTCATTCGAATTTAACCCTTAATTAAAAATTTCACACTGTAACTGATGAAATTCAATGCACTTTATGTACTCCAGGAGGCCACACGATCGGTACTACAGCCTGCCAATTCTTCAGATACAGGCTTTACAACTTCACCACGACCGGAAACGGAGCCGACCCTTCTATCACCGCCGCATTCGTTTCCCAGCTTCAAGCGCTGTGTCCGCAGAACGGTGATGGGTCAAGGAGGATTGGATTGGACACAGGCAGCGTTAACAGATTTGATAACTCTTTCTTTGCCAACTTGAGAGATGGGAAGGGAATACTGGAATCTGATCAAAGGTTATGGACTGATGCTTCCACCAAGACCTTTGTCCAACGATTCTTGGGCATTAGAGGCTTACTTGGATTGACCTTTAACATTGAATTTGGAAGGTCCATGGTGAAGATGAGTAACATTGAAGTGAAGACAGGCACTGTGGGTGAAATTCGCAAAGTTTGTTCTAAAGTTAATTAAACCGAACATAATTTGATGTTTTTATCAGCGTAAGCTGATAAAAAGTAAAAGCTCTTCATTCAAAATAATACAATCAGATATGTGTTTATGGATAGCTACGCAAGTGACTGATCGAAGGGAAGCACTTGATTTATACAATCAGATATGTGTGTGTCTATATCAATTTATTAAGTGACATTGCTTAAAAGCAGCCTAATTTGTTTATAGCTGGAATTGCTGACCTTTTGTTTTGAAAAGCTATGGATTTTGTCTATGTTAATTAATTCGATGGGTATCCATAAAACATGCAACGCATGTAATTGTCGAGAAAATTCTCAACATGGCTCCCTGCCTGGTTGCTATCTTCTCCATATTTCTACTCCACCGTAAAGAAACTAATTCTATAAGCACTTTTAACCAATGCAAAATATTTCAGGTTATTTTATTAATCATTAATAATTTCTTGATAAAGCAAAAAAATTTTCTATAAAAAAATACATTATTCTCTTAAAAAAAGACTTTAAGTTCAAATTTTAAAGATAAAAAATGTAATATGAATTTCTAAAAATTTAATTATCCTACATATAAAAAACGAATATGAAAAATATCTCAGGTTAACTAAAATAAAAATTTATGCCGTGAATGTAAGTATGATCGACGATGAAAGACTCACTAACTTCAACAAAAATCTGCTACCCCTTCATTGATTTAATGATTTTTAGCACATAAGTTGTTGTTGATGCCTAGATGCGATAGGTGGGGGTTCTTTATAGTGTAGGAATTCATACTTTAAGTAGATTTTCAATGCTTAAGTTCATATTTTAACAAGGCAATGTGAGATTGTGAAAGTAAGGTTGAAAACAATAATGACGTAAATTAATATAAGTGAAAGATTATATCTGAAATGGGGTTGAGAATTAATATTTTTTTAGGCTGAGTAAAAAAATTGAGAAATTAAAAACCAATTTAAATTTAAAAATACTTAAATCGAATGGAATTCTATTGTTTATTTAATTTATAATTAATTTTAATTTTTTATAATGTAAAAAATATTTTATATTTTAAATAGTGAAAAAAAAACATAAAAGCTTTATATAAAAATTTATTTTTCAAAAAATACTTTAAAGTGAATCCTCCTAGTTTCATAGCATAATATATTTTTACAAATTGGATTGATATTTATAGTCATCTATATTTATATTAAGCCTTGTTGAATTAAAAAAAAATGGCTACAAGTGGAGTTGGTGGTCTCTCTTGGCCAACCAATTAACTAATTAGGCAAATTTGTCCAAAAAGAAAAATCATAACTAAAAATAATGGGGCAAAATGCATGTTGAAGATTGATTTGGATTAAATCAAGTAAACCAACTTCTCTATTTTGAAGAGATTGAGCTGGGTAACTTGGTAACATATTCTAAAGATTTAAAGACTTATTCTAGTCATATTGAAGATATTACTTATGCTGATTATCTTGTTATTTTGACAAGAATTTGATTGTAATTAATCTTTATCTTAACAAGCCTTAAAACCTCATACATTGAAAGGCTTGTGGAGAATTTTAGCACTTACTTTGTTATTTAGAATTTGTTTTTTAAAGTGTAATGTGTAAGTAATCAAGTGAGCCAATTGGTTGATATCCTAAAGTTTCCAGAGAGAAACTTAGAATATTTAGATATTAGGCACAAAAGTGAAGTTGCTAATCTAACGAGTGTTAGTACTTATAATAACTCGTTGTACAAGATATTAAGAAGACTAACACATATGTAAGAAAGCTTAAACAAATCTAGTGTTGATTTTTTTTCTGCTTTATTCTTCATTCGAGCTTGAAGCAGTTGGTCATTACCAAGTTTCCACTTGCAGTTATCAATTTTGGATCTAACAATCAGAAGAACCATTTTATAATTAGACGGATGGCATGTTGGCACACATTTTTATTTTTAAGTTTTTTTTTTTTTGCCAAAATTTTAAGATTTTTATGTTAAATCAATTGGAACTCATAAATTAGTAATTTCCATGAGAAACTAACAAATATGCTTCTTCTTTTTTGCCATGAATATTGTTACCAGATGGTTCCTGAATTGTTCTCTTCAATTTTTAGCAAATTCACCTTTCATTATGTCTGAGAAATTCCATGGAAATGATAGTATACTACATCAGTAGACAGAATCTGTATTTAATCAATGAACATTAGACATTTTACTTTAGAATTTTGAACTATTGAGGGAACTCATCAGCTCAACAAACATCATTTCCAGTTTTTTTTCTGGCTCAACTCTCCTTACGTCCAAGACATAACTCAGTTATCTACATCCAAACAGACCCTTAAAGTTTTCTTTTACAATCCAAGAGCACCAAGGGGTGTCTTTCCTTGGCCAGCCTCAAAGTAGAAAATCAACATGGCTAACATCGCAATTCTAGCATGCTTAATCTCAGCAAGCTTAAGTCTCTCAAGCTTGTCAATATCAGGGACGTAGACCCCATTCTGGATGGTTCCTGCTAGCCCCAATGGGTCAAAGAACTTGCCTCCTGGGTACCCTTGCTCACCTGTAGCGTTGGCGAAGTTCTCAGCGGTCTTAGACCATGGAGTTGCCCATTCCACTGATTGTGATTGGGGGTTGAAGAAATCAACCCACCGCTTGCTTTCAACCCAACCCATAAGGATGAGCTGAGTACCAAGGAGTGAGCCGAAAGAGAATGGAGCTATCGCACCTGGGTCAGCTCCTGCCTCGAACCATGGAATGCCACTCCAAGCTTGGCCGACGAAGATGCCGACGACAGCAGCCATGGCCCAACGTCCATGGATCAGCTCAGCTTCTCGGTACCATTTGAGGAATGCTGGGTCTTTTCCAAGACCTAGTGGGTCAAATCCGTAGTCTCCAGGGAGCCTGAAAAAGAAAACTTTATACTAAGAACTGCAAACCACAAAGACTAAAACAAGGGGAAGGGGAGATTTAAAGGGAAAAAGAACACATACGATCCATCGAGCCACTCTGGGTCAATGAAGTTGCCACCACCTTTAACAGCAGGGATCCAAGACTTTTTAGGTGCGGCGGCTGCCACAACGATCAACTTTCTAGTTCCAGCAGCAGGGGAGGGCGAGCCTTTGGCCCCAATGCTAGCACCCAAAAGGGCTTGGCTCCTCTTTCCCCCACAAAGAAATGAAGAGCCTAATCCATTTAGTACAGCCCCAGATGTAGCAGCCATTGTTGTTTGTTCTCTCTAAAATCTCTGAACCTTCTGGACACGCTTGTGGTGGAAAATGGTGGGAATCAAAGGATTTGTAGAAAGACAAGTAGGATGATGAAATCTAAAGAGGAAATCTAAGGGAGTAAGGAGGATAGATTTCGGACCAATGGGGAGTTAAGGTCAATCTACATCTCTATGTTGCTCCCAACCACGTGGAACTTGTATTGGCCTCTTCTTGTTTTTGATCCTTTGATTCCTGGATATGATTCACCTTGTGGGTCCTGTTTTCCTCCATATGATAATAACCTTCCCCCTACAATAATAGTAATTATAAAAATATATGTTTGTATGTATTTAATATATTGTAATTTATAATTATAATGACTATATTGTAATTTATATATTATATGTTATGAAATATGGTAATAAAGTAATGATAATTTTAAATTTATTAAAAATACATATAATTATTTTTTAATAGGGGACTTTCTTATCATTTATTAATAATTATTTTTACCAGCATATTTAATGCAGTCACAAAAATATCATCATTAAATAAAATTAAATAAAATTGTAAAAAAATTATAAATAAATATTAATAATTTTATTTAAATATAATTTAATATTCATTAATTATAATTATAATAATAATTCTCAAATTTAAGATTTAAGATCTAAGCTATCATGTTTGTACATTATTTTTTATCAAATTTATATAAAAATATAACACGTAAGAGTATCATAAATCAACTTGCCATTGGGTGTCGACTGTTTTCATAATTATTGAATATAAACATAATTTTTTTTTGAGCAAATAATTATTTTTTAATATGTGATATTCATTTTCTATATATTAAATATCGCATATATGGATCATTTTGATTTTTTTTCTTTTATTGGATGCTTCGAATTTATGAAGTCTTTGGTCATTGTCGTCATAAATAAAACTTGCAAGTCAGTTATTTTCAAAAAAAAAAATTGCATGTCAGTTTAATCCCTATTTCTCTAAAATATCTTTCTCAATGACTGGTTTTTTCATGGTAAAACCCCAAAATATAAAAATATAAAATGGGAAATTTCAAATTAATTCTGTGTTTAAAATATGCCGCAAGTTTTTACATTTTTTATAAATTAGGGATTTAGTTTTTATATTTTTACTTTTAAAATTTTAATTTTTATATTTTTTATATTTCAAAATTAAGGTGAAATTGTTAATTCTTCTAAAATTATTTAGTTAAGTCATTTGTTTAATTACATGAGTATCAAGTAAGTATTTTTCTTATTCTAAAATGTTACATCAATAAATTTAACAAAAAAATGACATTATTAACAGTTAAACCTAGATTTTGAGCTCTAAAAAGTAAAGTTTTCTTGAAATAAAAGTACAAAGACTAAATTTCAAATTTGTGAAAAGTACAAGGACCTATGGCATATTTTAACATAGAGTGTGTCTAATAAACTATTAAAATTTTCGCCAATAATTTTTTTTAATTGTGTTTGATAACCATATTAAATTTTTAAGAATATTACTTTTAATTGCGTTTGATAACTACTTATGACTTAATGTGGACAATATTAAGAATATTATTTTTGAAATAAATTAAATCCTCATTTTACTAAAAAATAAAATATTCATTTTTTGTCTTTTTAACTTTATCCAAAAGGATTCAAAATAAAATAAATAATATCATATTAATAAGATTAAAATAATGAAAAAAATGAATTTTCAAAAATCCAAGATTTACTATTATCAAACAAAATAATTATATTCATGCTTAATTTTTACTAAATATATATCGAACAGTTTTATAATATAAATTCATACACTACTTTTAGCAAGGGATAATATAATTTTTGGCCTCTTAACTTGGCAACTAGGTACACTTTGGTACCTATATTTATTAAATTTTCAAATGATGATATAATACAATCTCATAGTGTCACATTCAATTAATAAAGACAGGTTGTTGAACAAATTAAACAACATGTTCCCAATTCAGCTAGTTCAATCGGTTTGACCGCCAGACTAAGAATAATTAAATAAATAATAAAAATTCATAAAAATCTAAAAACATTATTAAATCGAGTCAACTTGTTCAATTGTTTATATTTATTCTGGTTTTCGATTTTAGCAATGTCAAGCAGTTTTCCAATCAATTGGTTCAACATCTTTGTTCAAACCTTATATCAATCAATTTTTAGTTCATCCAATCCAATCTTGTTCTAGTAACACTGGTCACATAATTTGATCTTGACAAACTTCAAATTTAAAGATCAAAATAGATCTAATTATCAAGTTCAAAGACCAAAGTATACAAAAAAATCTACAACAATGTAATACCCCTTACCCGAGACCGTTTCCGGAGTCGAGCACGAGGCATTACTTAGCTTATCTTATTAATTCGGAGTATAAAAACTTGTTTTAAAAATTTATTTCACTATTTACAGCAAATCTGTCCAATCGTGCAGTAGTTACTAAATTAATTATAACTCTAGCTACGGGACTCGGAATTTAATTCTGTAAATTTTCCTTGAAACTAGACTCATATATATTCCTACCATAAAAGTTTTAGAATTTTATGTTCAGCCAATTAGTATATTTTATTAGTTAAAATCTCCCCTATTTCACCACTTGACTGTCCTGACCTCTTGCCACTAAAAATAAATTTTCTCATTATAGGATTTTCATATGATGTTCTCACTTGTTTCTACAGAAAATAGACTCATTAAAGAATCTAAGCATGTAAAATACAGCTCAAAAATATTTTTGTAAAATTTTTAATGATTTTCTAAACTCAGAACAAGGGACTCCAAAAACAGATCTGACCCTGTCTCATTAAAATTCACATATCTCAAAATATAAAATTTCTTTTGTTAAACTATTATTTTTCCATGAAAATAGACTCAATAAGATTTCAATCTACATATCATTCACCTTCTAACTAATTATATACTATCCTATGTGATTTTTCAAAGTCACGTCACTGTAGCTACTTGAAATCTGTTTCTTTGCAAATTTTTACTCTTTCATGATTTCCATGCATGATTTATCACCTAAACATACATAGTACCAAACATATTCATACTTAACCATTTTAAAAGCCAAACTTTATCACATACTCACACATATTCCTTTAGCAATATCATAAATACAAACATTCAAAATGACTAATCTCTATACATCACTTAGGTATATACATTACTTAGGTATATACATTACTTAGGTACATGCCACGTTATCAAAAGAAAAGTACATCACTAAAATTTTTCTGAGATCGGGATTACTCTGGATGCTGGACCGAACACTGGTTTTCTACTAACCTGCGCACGGAAACAACCGTACGCTGAGCATGGGAATACTCAGTGGTATTACCATAATTCAAATTTATAACATTAATTGATAAATTATATACATTTAATTTATGTCTACAATTATTCATTAATTGTCTCATACTTTAAAACAACTTGATCACTAATAACAATAAGCAATATTTCAATTTTATATTTAATTGTATTCATACCTTATTTCACTATCTAAATTTTATTGGATTTTTCAACATCTCATTTTAATAACTCATTCCAAATTCATACAAATTCAATCAATTTATCAACTCATTCATTATCATTTCTATTTATGTCCAATTTATACTTTAAATCTTTTAATAGTCAAATTAAAACATTTAGACCAATATGTTTCAATAATAATAATAATAATCTTTTAATTCGATTCGTTCTTTTATAATCAATTTACACTTATAATCTTTTAACACTCAATTTATTCATTAGATCTATAAATAAATTTCAATAACTTGTATTCAATTAAATTCACATATTATTTCACTATTTCAAATCATTTTATTTTCACTTCTCATTTCTCAACAATAGCTATTTCAATTTGTTTTTCTTTACTTATATGTTTACATCATCTCATACTACCAAAATCAATTCATGAACTATATCGTTATCTATTTCTTGAACCCATGGTTGATACATCTCATTTCCATATCTCGATTTAATATCTTATTTCAATTCATATTTAAGATCATTCAATAAAATTTATATTATCAAAATTATTCATTTACCCCTATTAACTTGACTCGGACTTTGGCGGATACACGGATCCAACCAAACACACCAGAATGGCACCCAGTGTCTCATCGGATAGTTTGAAGCAATAAAGTGACACCCAGTGTCTCATCAGCCAAGCTAAAGTAAGTTGGTACCCAGTACCTCATCGAATCTATCCGAAGTAACAGTATGACACCCAGTGCCTCATCGACTCAAGGTCGAAGTATCCCTGAACATTTCCAATCCTATGGCATGCCAACTATATCCGACTCAGCCCGACTAGTTAATAGGGTATTCAAATCATTTTTCTATTTCAAATTCACTTTCGATTCAATCACAATTCAATCCAAATTTACTTTCCACTTTCTAATCAATATACAATTCAGTACCAATCTAATCAATATACAATTCAGTACCAATACATATTTCAGATATTCACATATAATCATACTTCCACTACACCAAAACAGGTCTTTAGCGGCGTATTTTGTGGCGTTTGGACAACAAACGCCGCTAAAAATTGAACATTAGCGGCGCATTAACGAAAACGCCGCTAATAATAAGCAATAGCGGCGATTCACAAAAAGCGCCGCAAAAAAATAAGGCCAACGACGTCGTTTATTGAGTTTTTGGGCCATTAGCGGCGTTTTTACAAAAGCGCCCTAATGCTCCTGTCTTTAGCGGCGTTTTCTGAGAAGCGCCGCAAAAAACCTAAGGGCAACGACGCCGTTTTCTTTGTTTTTGGGCCTTTAACGGCGTTTTCTTAAAAGCGCCGCTAATGATTTGTTTTTTAGCGGCGTTTTTCTGTAAGCGCCGCTAATAGTAATAAAAAACCATTCCAATTATCTCATGATTTGATATATTTTTTATTATAAGATGAATATTTCGTTGTATTTATTATATATTGGTCAAATTTACATTTAAATGATAACAAATAATATTAATGTTTAATACAAAATGTTTTTATTAATTAAAGAGAAGTCCTAATTAAGTCCTAACTATTTATTATTATTTTTCAATCACAGTTTATTTAAATTACTTTAGTAGAAATATATATATATAAAATTATGAGTAAAATAAAATATAATACAACTTAAATTGTTGTGTTGTAAAGAATAAAAAATAGAAAAAAATTTGATATATAGTTCGACTAAATTAATATATAAATCAAACAAAGTAATATAAAACACCAAATTAATATCGTGATTAATAATATTATATATTATTTAATTAGTCGGGTTAGTACGGATAATGATGAATAATTATGATAATATGCATGGGACATGGCATATAGCTTCCTAAAACGATGTGGAGTGGGCACCAAACTCTAATTAATAATATTTTTGTAGTCCATGCCCCAGTAGAATGGGTTGAAACATCGATCTTTTTCTCTGGATAATGATATGCAAATTAAGTGAGATGCTTAGGGGTTAGGGGTGTAGAGGTTAGACGTTAGGCTTTAAGACTTAGGGTTTAGGGGTTTAGGGTTATAGGGGTCGTGTTAGGGTTTAGGGTCTAGATTATTTTTTTTAATTTATATTTTAAATATATGTTCTTTATGTACGTAATTGTAAATGAGATAATAATAAATTTAATAAACTGAAATTATGAGTATATATATAGTTGAAATTATGGCTTAAGAGATATATATTAATATATGTTATATTTAATTACTGAGATTCATACCATTTGATATTATAAGTATCTAAAATATTTATTTTGTACTACAATAATATTACGATTTGGGATTCTTGGTTTTTGAGTTTGGGGTTTAAGATTCGGATGTAAGGGTTTGTGGTTTGGGGTTTGGGGTTTGGGATTTGGGTTTTTGAGTTTAGAGTTTAATGTTTGGGGTTTGGGGTTTGGAAATTTAAGGGCCAGTTTGGGGTTTAGGGTTTAAAGATAAGTTATGATATAATATTTGATTTTAGGGTTTGTTTATGGTTGTTTCTAGTTTTTGGGTTCAGGTACGGTGTTCCGGCTAACGGGTCACGGGTCATGAGTTTTATGGTTTAAATGTGGATATTTTACAATATAATTCGAATTAAATTAAATTTAAATTATCAATTTAATAAATATATATATGAAAAAGGATTAAATCCCAGAAGCTTACAAAAATTAGATGGTTTTAGGGTTTAAATTGTATTCATTGAAAACGATGCCGTTTCTAGTGGATTTGTATTAGAATTAGCGGCGCTAAACATGAAACGCCGCAATAGATGAAATAATACCGGCGTTTATTATAAAAGCGCCGTAAAATCTTGTAAGTTGTGAAGAAAACGGCGCCGTTTTCTTATTACATTTAGTGGCGTTTTATACAAAACGCCGCAACTATGTTTTCTTTGTTACGGGAACGACGTCGTTTTCCATTGTTATTAGTGGCGTTACACCCAAAACGCCGCAAATATATTTTAAAGATTACACGAGTTTGCGTTAAACGACTGCGTTTGACCTTATATTTAGTGGCATTTATATATAAACGTCGCAAACTCGAAATGGTGTTACGAAAAATGACGCCGTTTTCTTATTACATTTAGTGGCGTTTTAGATAAAACGCCGCAAGTATGTTTTCTTTGTTACAGAAACGGCATCGTTTTCAAGGATATTTGTGGCGTTACACCCAAAACGCCGCAAATATATTTTAAAGATTACAGGAGTTTGCTTTAAACGACTGCGTTTGACCTTATATTTAGTGGCGCTTATATATAAACGCCGCAAAATCGAAATGGTGTTACGGAAAACAACGCCGTTTACTTAGTTGGTTTTAGTGGCGCTTTTATTAAACGCCGCAAATTTGCATTATAACTTAAGGAAACTGCGTCGTTTTCCATTGTTAGTAGTGGCACTTTGCTTAAAACGCCGCAATGTTGTTTTAATTTTAATAGAAACGATGCCGTTTTCTATATATTATTCGTGGCATTTTTTCTAAAACGCCAAGAGGTTTAGTTACTTGATGGGGAAACGACTGCGTTTGGCGATATAGTTAGTGGCATTTGTTTATAAACGCCGCAAAGGGGTTAAATATGTTGACGTAAACGACGTCGTTTGTTTTCCACCATTTTCACCAAAACAAAACTAACATAAGGTCCCCGATTCTCCACCCCCCCAAAACAGACATCTCCCCCAAATCCCTAAAATTTCCCCTAATCCCTAACAGTTCCCCAACGTAGTCCAGAACGGCGCCGATTTCTTTGCTGCATCACAGCCTCCGTGCGTATCCGGTACCGCAACCATCGGTAAGTTCGTCAACTTCCTTTTTCTTTTTCATGCGTGAACATTTTCATGAGTTTCAAGGCATGATTTGTTTTCTGTGTTTTTGTCAATTTGTCAAGGCTAAATGAACTTGATATTTCTTTCAATCACTTGGAAGTTGAAGCAGAGATGATGTTACCAAGTTGTCAAAAACAATGATTTGTTGTCATTTTGATTTTTGATATGCTTGATGTGGGGTTATTTAATTGTTAACTTGTTAGCTTGTTCAGTACTGCTAATTTATTTATTCGTTATTACTTTTTCAATGTTAAAAGTTGACAGCACACATATATGCAGTAAAGGTTTAGTGTTTTAATATTTTCTAAGTCTTTGAATTTTTTTAAAATCGTTTGTGCATAGATGGCATTCTTTTTTTTAACATATTTGGTTCTCATATTGATAAAGTTTTACAAACTGAAAAAATATTTGCTGCTAACTGATCATGGTTCATCTACTGTAGGCAGAATTAATATTTGGTGCAATTATTTTCATATCTGACCATTGACATCTGGTTTGCTGCCTGTGTTTTGGCCAAACTATTGTTTGGGCAGGTACAGGATAATTCATATACATTTTCCCTTATTTATATGCATTTTCCCAAATTACTTAACCAAATTCATGTTTCTGACTGCAGTCTGTCTTTGTTGGTGTGAGTGAAGTAGACAAAGTTGAGTGAAATATTAAGGTATGTTTTAGTTCATAACTTAAATCAGATCTAGTTTTATCATGATGATTTTTGAAAAATGTTTCTTTTGCGGCACTGGTTTTGTATACATGCAATTGGTTTTGGTTGTTTTCCTTTAGCTTATGTTTCATTTTACTTATTTTACAACTGCCATGTACTTTTCTGACTTATGTTTTCTTGTATTATCCATCAACGATTGTTATATATGTTGAGCAAAATAGAAGCAATTGTTTAAATTGTACCGGAATTACATTAAAATATTTTATTTTAAAATTATTCGAAATTTCGGAACTATACGTTACATTCAATAACAAATTAGTCCACTTTCTTTTCACATTTCAGTTTCATTGATATCAAATATGCTTAATTGTTGTATACATATTATTCTATATCGCAAGTAAATTATTTCGAAAATGAAGGTTATTTATTTCTAAATAATATAAACATTTGGTTAAAAGCTTGTATAGTTTTAAAATAATTATATGTTTTCGTCCAATTTTTTTGTTTTTCCTTTAGTTGCTATTTTAATCACGGAAATTTAGTTTGTTTTGTTTTCTTTTATTTAATTTGAATCTTGGAAAAAAAATTTCAAACTTTGACCGATTTTTAAGTTTAATTTTAGATAACTTACAAAAATTTTGTTAAAACTAACATAACATACATAATTTAATTCAAAGTTACTGACTATTTATTTTAAAGTTAAATTTCACATAACATACATAAATTAAAGTTACAATTTCTTAACTTATATAATATTAAGATAACTTATATAATATTACATAACTTATATTATGTTAAGATAAAAAATCGAATTACATAACTTATATAATACATTTGACTGACATAATACATTTAACTTACAACTTACACAATACATAATAACTTACAACTTACACAATACATAATAACTTACAACTTACACAATACATAATAACTTACAACTTACATAATACATAATAACTTACAACTTACATAATACATTTAACTTGCAACTTACACAATACATAATAACTTACAACTTACATAATACATAATAACTTACAACTTACATAATACATTTAACTTACAACTTACACAATACAACTTACTAAATGATAAAAAGGCGGAGTACGAAGCAATTGCTTCTAGTGATAGTTCGGTTCATCTTGAAGATATTGATAATCGGATTATTACTGAAGTTTTGGGTCCTGAAAGGTATGGTCGGGTTCGATTTCAAGGATCTTTTGTTAGCCCAACCCAATATTTTGGATCCAGCTCCCACCAATACATGGCTTCGGGGAGTCAGGCTCAAGCTGAAGTTCAGAGGTTAAAAGACCAAATGGCTCAGATGCAAGCGACTACAATTGAGGTTCAAAGGAAATATGAAGAACTCCAGCTACAACTTAAAGCAGAGGCGGAAGCGAGGGAAGCAGCGACTGCAGCGAGGGAAGCGGAGGCTGCAGCAAGAGAAGCAGAGCAGAGCAAAAAGTACGACGAACTTCAGCAGCAGCTTCAGATTATGATGAAGATGTTTAAGTCGCAACTTCCACCTTCATAGTGTATGACATAAATATTTTTATCATTTTAACATTTAACATTTAACATTTTTTGCAAAAACAATATGAATTCACTTTTATTTATTGATATTAATATTATTTTATTCCCTTATGTTAAAATATTATATAAATTTATTGCTATTGGTTGCTTTTGAAATGTTGCTTTTGAAATTTTGCTACAGGAGGGCAGAAAAAATGAAAAATTTAATAAAAAAAAATCCCAAAAATAGTGGCGTTTTTGTATAAAAGCGCCACTAAAGAACATGTTCTTTTGCGGCGTTTGTAAAAATGCCACTAAAGAACATGTTCTTTAGCGGCGATTAGAAAAAAAACGCCGCTAAAGAACATGATCTTTAGCGGCGTTTTCCCTTAAGCGCCGCTAAAGAACATGTTCTTTAGCGGCGTTTTTTTCTAAGCGCCGCTAAAGAACATGGTCTTTAGTGGCATTTTTTTACAAACGCCGCTAAAGAACATGTTCTTTAGCGGCGTTTTTTTCTAAGCGCCGCTAAAGAACATGATCTTTAGCGGCGTTTTTTTCTAAGCGCCGCTAAAGAACATGATCTTTAGCGGCGTTTTTTTCTAAGCGCCGCTAAAGAACATGATCTTTAGCGGCGTTTTTTTCTAAGCGCCGCTAAAGAACATGGTCTTTAACGGCGTTTTTGTTTGTAAACGCTGCAAACATTTGCGACGTTTTCATTTGCGGCATTTTTTCCGGCGCTTTAAGAAGCGCCGCAAATATCTTTAGTGGCGTTAAAAAGCGCCGCTAAAGGCCTAAAAAAACGCCGCTAAAAACCTGTTTTGGTGTAGTGTTCAATTCAATTCAAACCACTTTTCAATCTATACTCAATTCACATATTCACACATAATCATAATTTAATTCACTTTTATTCAATTCATATTTTTAATTCATTTAATTCAATATCGATATTCACCTTATTTTTATTTACTAAACATATTATTCAAAATTCTACAATTACTATCAATAAATTCAATACCAATACGTATATATATATTTCATTCAATTCAATCGTGATACTCACCTCAATTTGCTTATCATGTATATTAATTTAAATTTCAACAATGAATAAATAAATTCGAATTATGGTAATACTAACCGAAATTTCTCTCAAGTCACTTCTTGTCCACCTTTTTCCTTTTCCTTTCTCAGACAATGACTCTTGCACGACATTAGCTACGTAATTAAATAATTAAAAATCATTAATACACAATTTCATCTAAATATTTCCATTTATACCTAAACTTTACCCAAATTCTAATTTAATCCCTTATCAATACTAATTTTATTTTCCCATTCTAACTCCGTATTCTCTCTTAATTCTTACTATAAACTCAATTTAGCTCTTCAATTTCACCATAAATCCCTAATTTCGGGATTCTTTCAATTTAGTCCCTACTATTCAAAACTTACACTTTATTTTAATCTATAATTAAACTTTCACTTCTATTATAATTTAATCCTTTTTACTAATTACTATTAATTAAGCTAAATTCACCTATCTAAAACCTAATTAAACACACAACTAGTCTAATAAATATTTCTAATAATTATTTTCGAACTCAATTTACTAAGACGGAGGCCCGATAATGTACTTTTTTTTATACTTGTGAATTTTGGGTTATTACAAACAATGCTGTAGTGAAGCTACAAAGGGCTCCAAGTATTTACGATAGTTATAAAAAAAGGACTAGATTGATCAATAAAATCAAAGTTAAATTATGCTTTTTTAAAAAAAATTGATATTTTTATACTAACTAAATGATAAATATTAAATTTCGTTAAGTTTTTTTTTTCAAAATATGATTCGATAAATATATTATCATATGAAATAAAATGTATTTTTCTTATTTCTACATATTACTAAAAAGAAACTTAGTTAATGAAGCTAAAATTCAAAAAAATATATAAACTAAAAATGATGCAATAAAAAAACATGAACTTATTGAACAACTTTATGCTTAGTACATAATTGATAACATAATTTAACCAAACAAATTTAACTACTACTATTTGGGTCAGGATTGAAATTTTTAAATTCTGAAAAGGACACAAACAAAATTTGACCAATTCAAAAAGTACATGAACTAAAATTTACAAAATTAAAGTAAAAGAACTAAATCTATAACTTACGCATTATTTGGTACCTGAGTTTTTTTTTAATTTGATACTTGAATTTAGTTTAATACCTTGGTTTTTTCAATTTGACACTTAAATTATTTTTTGTCTCAATTAAGTACTTAAGTTTGGCTTCAACGTTTAATTTGGTACTTGATTTTTTTGTCCTAATACTTATGTCTTTTTATTAGAGCACGCGTGTCAAATATTCTTTAATCACATTATTCTGTTTGGTTTGGGTACCAGATTGAATGTTGAAGCCAAATTCAAATTTGATTAAAAAAACTCAAGTAAATTCAAGTATCAAAGGGTCCATTAATCAATCCAACGAGTATGCATGGCAGCCGCCGCCAAAGCGTGGAAAAGGATCTTTGTTTTTCAGTTTCTTTAATAGGAAGGGGAAAAAGAGCCCTAGCGTTTTTAGGAGACAGTTAACTACCTTAACCCATCTTTCCTATTTTATCTCAACCTACCACTCTCTTTCTCTCACATTCAGTTTTTTTTTTTCATTTTTTCTTGTGATTTTATCAAGTATCTGTCTTCTAAAAAATAAAAAATCTCTTTGTGTCTCCAGTCTAGACAGGTCAAGAACCTCTGAAACTTTTGACAATTTTCCATCCTTGAAATCCCTTTTCTAAGTTTCCTTGTAATTGTTTTGCCATTTGCATTTCTGGTTTTGCTTGTTTTCCTTTTCAACAACTACCATGGTTTTAAGTTCATATTACTCCAACTGCGAAACCGATGTTCAGAATCTTAACTCGGAGCCAACTCATCAAATTACAAAAGCAGTTCAAGCTGATGATCATCATGAACAACAACAACAGCATCTTCAATATTACTGTGATCCACCATTTGAGCTCCCTTTAACTTTTCTCGATCCTTGCATTGACCTAAACAACAATTTCCTTCACCCTGAAAACTACTACAGTGCCCCTCTACTCCCTTACGACCCTTTAATCACCCCATACGATAACTTCAGCTCTTATCCATGCCCTAAACGCCACAAACTCATCGAAGATCATTGTTTGATGCCTGGTTTCTTTGATGGGGTTGCTCTAAATTCATGCCCTCAAAGCATGAATGGTGTTTATAGCTTGGAAGGAACACACACAGTGGGAAACTGTAAGAAAATTAGCGATGAAAAGTGTGTGTCGGTACAAAGCATTGCGGCGAGAGAGCGGAGGAGGAAGATAACTAAGAAGACTCAAGAACTTGGGAAGCTTGTACCTGGTGGGACTAAAATGAACACTGCTGAAATGCTTCAAGCTGCTTTTAAATATGTCAAGTATTTACAAGCTCAACTTGGAATCCTTCAACTTATGAACTCCTTTCCAGTAATTTTCTCGGCTATTTCTTACATTTTTTTGCTTTTATTTTATTTTATTTTATTTTTTAATTAGATTACTGTCATCTTTTATTAAAAAAAAGGGAAAAAGGAAAAATTCAGTTTCCTCTACCCCAGGTATATAGAAACCTAGATTTTCTTCTTAAGAAACCTTTCCCATATCTATCAATTTCGATCTAAATTAGTTTCTTTAACAAAATTAGAGTAATTTAATTTTTATTAATTTCAAAAGTGAGTAACTAAAAAACATTAATCCAGACATTAATGTTTTCCATCAATTGTACGCAATTTTAATTGCTATAATAATAAATTTAGCTCTCAAAATTTAGACATCTTGTCAATGTAATCCCCACTTGACAAATTTAGCTTACAACATTTGTATATATGTACAAATGTTGAGCCTAAATTTATTGAATCTTTTAGAACCAAGATCAAATTGACAAAACATGTAAACATCAAGGGCTAAATGTACTGTTATACCAATCAGAATTATGTATGATTGACGAAAATTGTCTTTAGTTGTTCATGTTTAAAATTGACAAAGATTAAATTGCTCTATTTTTTTTAAAAGGGACCAATTGAGAGGGATTGGAGAGGTATTTTGCCCATTATATGATTGGTAAAACAAGCAAATTAAGGGGTTTAATTACAAATGCAGGAAAATAAGGAAGGGAATCGCAAGGACAAGGAAAGCATGCAAATTGTAACATCTTCAAAGGTACAAGAAAAGCTTTACATAGAAGAAAAGTGTTTGGTTCCAAAGGATTTTGTTCTGTCTTTGACAACACTTTCAAGGCCTCCACTCTCTGATGAACTCACTCGCCTTTTGTCTTCTTCACCTTAGCTAGTTAGCTCGCCATTGCTGAAATTACTCTCTCATGGTTCTTCTACATTTAACCAATTATGTTCTTTTTTTTTTATTTGATTAACGATCTCTGTACTTAGTGCTTTTTTTTCTAACATATGTAAGTATCATTGATTTCATATGAATTGCCTAGCAAATAGAATTTGAGATTCTATGTTAGAAGTTTCTAAATAACTAGACCTCCATTTATTAGCTCAAATGAGCATAACAGACCAACTGCAGCTAAATTTTTGCCATTGGATAAAGCATTCTATTAAATTATGTTTATGTTCAGGAAAATGCGGATTTAAGTATACTAAAACGTATTAATTTTTATTTAAAGCATCTAAACATTGTTTACTTTTATTTTTTGTATTTTAAACAATAATAGTAAATTTTCAATTTTGGCACCCTTTTACTTTTTAATTATGTAAAAAAAAGTCAAATATCAATTTTGGTCTTCATACTACGTTAAAATTTGAGATCTGATCTTTATTCAAGTCCATTATAACGCCATTTTTTGCAACATGATTATCTAGTAAGTACTTTAACAATTGAATTTAAATTTGAAAAATAGATAGATAATATTCTTAAAAATAAAAAATGGGGATTAAATGTCAAATATAGAGAGAGTACAAAAACTTAGAATATATCGTAACATTTGAATTTTAACTATTTAGCCCAAAAATAATGAACTCAACGTGAAGCGTGGGTTGAAAAACTAGTTTAATAAATTAAACTTTTAACGAATGTTACATTTCATTAATTAAATGTGCAATGATAAATTTATCCCTCAATATTTACGTCTTTTGTCAATTTAGCATTTATTCCTTTTTTTAGCTAAATTTGACTATTAACTTCTAAAAAAAACTCAAATCCCTTTTTTATGGAAACACTGACTAAAAAATTATTTTTTTAACGATGTTAACGTGGCAACCCGTGTGCTAGTCTATGTGTATTTCATGTTGACATGATACTATTTATCTTATATGTCACGTTGACAAATAATTTAAAAATGATAAAAATATCCAACAAAATTCAATATGTATATAAAGTTCATAAAATTTTAAAAAAATATATGAAGTACAAGTGAATTACCATGTGAGCTGTCATGGTTTAAAAATTTAAGGTTTTAGTAAAAAAAAGTAATTCCAACTCTTTTTAAAATATTGATAGTCAAATTTGACTCTTTTTAAAAGATTAATGCCAAATTTTGCTAAAAAATAAAGGCTAAATTGAGAAAAAAAATATAAATATTAGTGCTGCATAGGTTATTGGTGCAACAACACGAGGAAAAAGTTTATTTGACACATATGTTCTAAAATAATTAGACAAGAATATTTAGTAAAAATTTTAACTTAAAATTAAAAGGTTAGTAAAAACTCTTAAAAAATTAAAACCTCTTCAAAATAAACAAAAATATATTTTTTTACCATAAACAAATAGTATAAGTGACTAAAAATTATGATAGTTTATAACTAATTCATGATTAAAGCATATGAACACGAGTAATCTTAAAAATTTTAACCGCCGGTAATTTATTATCTAACTTACTCTTACTGTTATACTCGAAAGGAAATTTTGATCTGCACTGTTGCCATTTCTACTGAGAGAATAAGGGACCTCATCACCAAAATCGCGACAACATCCCCCAACTAGGCACTACTATTTGTGGCGTCAGAAAGAAAATGTGGGGAAAAAAAATATGTGCTCTAATTTTTTTTTCTTTTGTTAATTTTTTTCTACTAATATTTTCTTCTTCTGACACGTGTAAAACTGTAGATTTGAACCCCTGGTCATCAACAGCCGATCCCCGCCTTCAATCATTCTCCTTATCCATAATATCACGCTAAGAACAGTAGAATAAGCTATGAATTCCCCAGCTTTAAAGCTTAAACTCATTCTAAAATAAGCTTTCACCGTTGCGTTTAGTCTTTTGTAAATTGGTAGTATAAATTATGCAATGGCTGCCGATCCTTTCTTCTTCGCCTCTCTTGAAGCTCGCGCCATGAGTTTTCCCAGCTGCAACAACTCACTCTTCTGGCGCTTCCGCTTCCCTCCATTGCATTTTCACACACTTCGCTTCTCTCCTCCCAAACATAAATTCAATCACCAGTTCGTCGTTTCCAAGTGCTCAAGTTCCGATTCCGTTTCTGCTGATGTAGAAATCCTTTCAGCAACCGGTACGCCGTTTAAAATGATCACTTTAATTCCTTTTTTTTTGTTTACTTTCGAATGATCGAATTCGAATCTACTGTTTGTTGAATCAACTATTGTTAAGAACAGCATAATGTTATGATGTTTGAAAGTGTGTTGCATTTTTAATAACTGGTGAATTTCAAGTAAAAGAAGCTTAGATTAAATTTTGTTCGTTAGGATAATTGTGAGCGTTGGTGAAATGTGCAGAGCATTCTGATGGCAGCGTTATCTTCCGGTTTGGAAATGCGAGTGAAACAGCAATAATTGAAGATCAAACGCAAACAACCGATGAAAGTGCTAAGGTTGTTGCCAAAGTTGGTGGCAAAGATTTGGACAAGGTAGATAAGAGCAGTATTAAAGCGGTTGGTGTTTCTGATGGAGATGCTGCAGCTGTAGAACCTATGAAGAAGAAAGTTGGCCGTAATTTTCAGGTTAAATCTCAACCTAAGAGAAAACTAAGACGAAATGCAACCAAAGTAACTGAAGTTGTTAAAGAGAAACCTGCCTCTGTTGTCAGTGATGACAGAATGGTTGAGAAAAAATCAGTTGATTCTTCTAAGAATATAAATATTAAAGATCAACCCGATGAGCTTGGGGATGTTGTAAAAGTAGAAAATAATGTTGTCCCCAAGGAAAATGATGAGTGCATTAGTAAAACTGAGGGTTCTAGTAAATTGAATGTGGCATTAGATCAGGAATTAGTTCATCATGTAGAAATGGTTTCTACTCCATTGACAGCTTCTGTTGTTGAAAGTGAAACTACTACTCTATTAGGTTCTCCAGAGTTGGGTTCCGAAGTTGAAGTGCCCCATGGTGTTAAGTTACAGGAGACAAATAAGGGTGGTTCTGAAGGAAGTGGTGAGAATGATGGTAAAACTGAGGATACTGCTCTGAATATGGTATCAAAGATGGATTTAGCTCCTGATATAGAAAAGGTTTCTCCCCCACTGGGAGCTTCTGATATTGGAAGTGAAATTACAACTGAATTGACTCCTTCAGAGTCTGGTTTGGAAAGTGAAGTTCCCCACAGTGTTAAGTTGGAAGAAGAAGAAAACGCTGGTGCTGAGGAAAATGGTGAGGGATTTGGTAAATTTGAGTGTACTATTTTGAATACAGAGTCTAAGATGGCTTTAGTTCTTGATACAGAAAAGGCTTCGCTTCCACTTGAAGTTTCTGCTATTGAAAGTGAAATTACAACTGAATTAGCTCCTTCAGAGTCCAGTTCCAAAAGTGAAGTTCCCCACAGTGTTAAGTTGGAAGAAGAAGAAAACGCTGGTGCTGAGGAAAATGGTGAGGGATTTGGTAAAATTGAGTGTACTATTTTGAATACAGAGTCTAAGATGGCTTTAGTTCTTGATACAGAAAAGGCTTCGCTTCCACTTGAAGTTTCTGCTATTGAAAGTGAAATTACAACTGAATTAGCTCCTTCAGAGTCCAGTTCCAAAAGTGAAGTTCCCCACGGTGTTAAGTTGGAAGAGGATGAAAATGCGGGTGCTGAGGAAAGAGGTGAGGGAATTGGTAAAATTGAGTGTACTATTTTGAATACAGAGTCTAAGATGGCTTTAGTTCCTGATACAGAAAAGGCTTCTCCTCCACTGGAAGCTTTTGCTATTGAAAGTGAAATTACAACTGAATTAGCTCCTTCAGGGTCCAGTTCCAAAAGTAAAGTTCCCCAGAGTGTTAAGTTGGAAAAGGAAGAAAATACTGGCGCTGAGGAAGAAGGTGAGGGAATTGGTAAAATTGAGTGTACTATTTTCAATACGGAGTCTAAGATAGCTTTAGTTGCTGATACAGAAAAGGCTTCTCCTCCACTGGAAGCTTCTGCCATTGAAAGTGAAATTACAGCTGAATTAGCTCCTTTAGAGTCCGGTTCTAAAAGTGAAGATCCCCAGAGTGTTAAGTTGGAAGAGGAAGAAGACACTAGTGCTGAGGAAAAAGGTGAAAGGATTGGTAAATTTGAGTGTACTACTTCGAATATGGAGTCTAAGATGGCTTTAGTTCCTGATTTAGAAAAGGCTTCTCCTCCATTGGAAGCTCCTGCTAGTGGAAGTGAAACTAGAACTGAATTAGCTTCTTTAGAGCTTAGTTCCAAAAGCGAAGTTCCTCACAGTGTGAAGCTGGAGGAGGAAGAAAATAGTGGTGCCGGGGAAAATGATGAGAGAATTGGTAAAATTGAAGGTATTACTTTGAATATGGAACCTAAGATGGACTTAGCAGTGGAAGAGGTTTGTCCTCAAGTAGCAGATTCTGAAAATAGCATTGAAAGTGAAATTGAAATTCAATCTACTTCTTTAGGAGCCTGCTCCAATATTGAAATGCCTAATAATCTTGAGTTCCAGGAAAGCGGAAAGGATGATGCTGGTGAAGAAGTTGCTCAAAAATCTGTGTCTTCCAAAGAACATAGCAATGAACAAAGAATAAATGCATCAAAAATGTTAGTGATGATAGAGGATGCGACTGAAGGTGAAGTTGGTGAAATTAAGTTGAACTCCACTTTATCTGAGGTTGAGTCAATTCTCAATGAGGCTACAGTCCATACAACAATGAATCAATCTGTTGATAGTGACATAGTCAAGAGCTCAAAAATGGTTAGTTCTCTATTTTTGTTTATATTAGCAGCTACAACTTGTCCCTTCTTGGTGTTTATATTCAATTTGGATATCCCAGTCAAATTATATAAATGCAATACTATAAATAATAACAAAATTGATGATGGGATATTGAATGGTTTTCCCGATTCTCCTAGGTCAAATAATTTTACATAGAAAGTAATCATCAGTAATCCTTATTGCTTTTTTATGCCATCAAAGCTGTTAAGACTAAGGCCTAAAGAATATCACAGTGAGGATCCTGTTTTTGTGTGACTAACCCAAGATTCAAATATAAAATATGTGCTTTATCTAAATATTCTGGCTGTCTAGTTGCTAGAGAAGTTCTGTTATTATCAGCAAAGCAATACAAATGGATTTAGGATTTAACTGTCTAATATAGAGTTACAATACAAGACTTAGGCATGTTTTGGGTTTAATTTTCTGAAAAACGTCTTTAAAATTGTGGAATTCTCATGAGTATGACTAGTAGTTGGTAACATATTTTTATTTTCTTCAGAGTTTTATGCTTTATTAAGTTCCAGAAACCCATAACTACCTTTAAAAAATATTGATTGGGCTTCATAGGGTTTCTCCGCCCTAATTGTCAAAATGCTGCCTGCTTGTGCATGTCACCGGTTTTTGTCTATATAATACTTTATTTTGAAACCTATTGCATTATCATCGCAAGCAAAGAACTCACTCATTGAGGATCTGAATTTATTTGTGCTCTCAAATCAAATTGCCTGGAGTAATATGTATATTTGTTGTTTGTAGTTGGATGAGGGTGTGGCTTTCTCAATTTCCCAAGCAGAGATAACTGAGGCTGATGCACAAAGTGATAACAAAGTCAGACAGCTGACAATGCTTAAAGGTGTAGAGTTACAGTCTGGTGGAACTTTGGAAAGGTAAACTACTCTATTGTCAAACGAATACACAAAGAGTTTCCTGTCTATCTTATAGATCACTGCATCAATTATTTCTTATAGATCATTGCATCGAGTTCAGGTTGAAATTTTTCTACTTATGCTTGCCTTTTGGCCAGATTGTTGCTGTTCTCTATGATTTACTCTTTTAAATAATTGGTTGATCTTTCTCCCTTCTACATTTTGACAAGTTCTCTTACATCCTCAACTTTTTTTCTTCTAAATGTGTTCAAACAGGGAGGAAATCTCAACAGCAGGATTTTTCTTATATTCTGGTGCTGCTCTGTTGCCAAATCCGACTAAGGTACTTGGGATAGTCATAATCAGTTTTATCTCTTCAACTAATTGTTTTAATTTGCCAGAATCATGAAAACTTTGGAATTATGGTCAAAGTGGATAAAAATAAATCAAAACTCTTTGTTAAATTTACCGTTAGGTTTTGTCTAGCTTGACTTTTTAACATTTTCAGATCAATATAATGCCAAAAAAATGCATCTCTCGTTATTGAGAGTAGCTTAATGAACTTTGGATGTAAAAGTAACAATTAATACCTTAGAAATTTTTAATTTTGAAAGATATCAGTTGCTTGGGCACTTTGATGTATATTTGACTTGAGTTTGAGAATTCTGTTTGAGTAATTCAAATAGTAATAATTCCAGGCCTTCGCAGGTGGAGAGGATGCTTATTTTATTGCCTGCCAGAATTGGCTAGGTGTTGCTGATGGAGTTGGTCAGTGGTCATTTGAAGGTATTATTCTTTGTGATTATCCTCATTTTTGTTTTCACCAGGACCAATTCTTTGTATGGAATGAGTTTATGTTTCATTTTTATCCTTGCACTGCAAACCAGGAAAGAGTTGCTAGGAAATATATCAAATTTACATTAAATATATGTTGAATCCCTGGCAGCATACTGGAACGCATAATAAATGTCATCGTATGTTGCAATGTCTGGACTGAATTATTTGTTTCCTATCTTATCCTTCAGGGATTAGTGTTGGAGTATATGCAAAAGAACTTATGGAAAACTGTGAAAGAATTGTGTCTGATAGAAATGGAGTTCCAATAACTGACCCAGTTGAGATCCTTAATAGAGCTGCAGCAAATACTCAATCTTGTGGTTCGTCTACGGTTTTGGTTGCTTACTTTGATGATCAGGTATGTTGTCCTTCAACTTGACACGCTTTTCTCCTATGCAAACTTCAATTAGTCGTTATATCATAGAATTAACTTACAACCTAATCCTAACCAAACTAAGACTCACAGTTTGCAAACAAGTCTAGGATTTTACTAACAAACCTTGAGTCGAGAAATATAAGCAAACCTAATTAACTTCACTAGAGGAATGGTAACTTGATATACAAATAGACTTGTCATTTGATGAAAACTTAATTGCTCAACTTTTCTGAATGTTTTTTTCTCTGAACTTTTTGTCTGCGCAAAGTACAAGGTTAATGAGTTAACAAAACATTTTCAAATTTTTATTGAGAGTCTTATTTGCATGAATGGTGATTTTTCCTAAAGATTGCTTTCTTGACGTAGGAATATTACTAATCATATACAAAAAAGATCCTTCATATTCCACTAGTCTGATTGAAACAGAGTAGTTTATATTGCTATTGGATCTAAAGACAACATATTTCCAAAAGTTCATAATGTTCATGCTTACACTGAAATTTATCTTCTGTGTATTATGATTAGTAAAACTACTGTTGTCAAAATATGCATGAACTGACGACTGATGCTAATTATTAGCTAGTCAATCTACTTTGTGGGAATGAATATATTTCTTTTCTCAATGATATAATGGCTTGATTTAATTATAATTCAAAAAAGAAGAGGCTGATAATGAACTTGGTGTTCCTTTTTACAACTCATACTTGGAAGGCTATGCCTCTATAAATCTGCAGGCTCTCCATGTGGCAAATATTGGTGATTCAGGCTTCATGATCATAAGAAACGGTGCTGTGTTTAAGAGGTCTTCTCCGATGGTTTATGAGTTGGCTTTTCCTGTACAGATTGCAAGAGGAGATCAACCCTCTGACTTTGTAGAGGTATACTGTTTGAATTCCATTTCTAATAAGATAAAAAATCTTATTATTGCATACAAAAGATAAAAATATATTTGTAATTGCCTCCTGCAATTTGAAAAGCTGATATGATCCTATATCTTCTTTTTCAAACATATATTGAGTTTCCTTTATGTTAGAAGGTGAAGGTAAAAGGTTCTTTTCTCCCCCTTTCCCATTTCCTCCTCGTATAGAGGTAAAATAATATGGGTCAATCTTTTTACACATGGCTGCTGGTTCAGGTTTACAAAGTTGACTTGTATGAAAAAGATGTGATTATCACTGCAACTGATGGACTTTTTGATAATCTTTACGAGCGAGATATAGTTTCAATTGTCTCCAAATCATTGCAAGAGAGTTTAAGGCCCCAGGTGCTTATCACTGGTATTTTCCATTTCCATCTCCTTTCCCAAATATAGTAGTAAAATGCATAAGGTGCATGTGTGACATGATAAGATAGTCTTATGTGCATGGTAACCCCAACATTTATTTAATGGGCAGGAAATAGCAGAACTCTTGGCAACTAGAGCGCAAGAGGTTGGTCAGTTATCATTGGTGAGGAGTCCATTGTCAGATGAAGTGCAGGCAGCTGGGTATGTGGGATATAGGGGCGGCAAGCTTGATGATGTTACTGTTATTGTGTCATTGGTGAAAAGGCGATTCAGTAATCATGCACGGTAAGTTTGTTATCTTTGCCCTAGTTTAAAATTGATTAATATCATGTGGAAATTCATCATAAGATCATCATAGAAAAATATGGCTGACTGTTGCAGGCTTAAGATTTTCAAAGGTGAACCCTTATTTGTCCATTTAGAATGCTATCGTATTCCTGTTCATTAAATAAATTATCAACAGGAGTGAAAATTATTCATTGACCTGATTCTTAGGCAAAGTGTCTTCATATTGGACCAGTGCTAATCCGGTTTATCGGTTCCTCTTTATAGCAAATGTCGTTGTGACAAGGTGGTAGAAGTTTTTCTGTTAAAGCGAGTTCAGTTGACCAGCTGTCTTAATTTCTATCAACCCGTTGGGATTGTTTATTCCATATTAGATTACTTCGATATTGATGTAGTCGTCATAGCAGTTTGGCATCTAAAACTGTTTGGTGATTAATGCTTGAATTTGCGAACCTGAGCTCGACTGAAAAACAAAATTTGCTGCGTATTTGCTGCAGCTTATTGGGTCATGGCCTGAAGTAAAAGTTTCAGGCCGACAGATATACACCATGTCTTCTTTTGCTTAAGTGACCCAGAAGGTTTTCTTTCATAGAATACTTCAAGTTATTTTCATGATGAGATACAGTTTATGCTGACGGAATTGAATTAAAAAATGGCATATGTAGATGTCTTCGGTATTAATTATCCCCTTTTGGATGAATTTCTAATAAACTACCGTCACCTCTGGTCTCTTCATATCTTCATATATCATCTGTGGATGTGGAGGACCATACAGGATCCACTAGCTCAACTTGACTAACAACTAGAGAACTAATTAGATAATAAAACAACCTTCTGTTCACATGCATTGCCTCTGACCAAATGTATTTTGTTACACAAGACATCCATGCATGTTTGTTACACTAACTCGGGAGTGTAATACAAATGTGTCAATGCATGAATATGTTACTTCAGGACAAAAGGGGGGAAAAAGGGAAGTGTGGGTAAACATAACATGTAGGCGTGCCAAGCATGCGGGTGGTTGAAGTGATTGGTTTTCATATATTTGCATATTACCAGATTTAGTTTATTAATAAACTGTTAGCAATAAGTTTCCTAACTTTCATTCCCTCTAATTGCTTTCTTGTCAAAGAAGCTAAGACAGCCATTCCTTGGGGGCCATGGGCTGCCATGGATATATGTCGTCTAGCCTTCTGCTGATAACACGATAATTGAACTTGAGTTGGCACTGCACCTAGGAAGGTCAGCACAACTTCCCTAACACCCTGGCACCTTCAATTTTTGAATGATACATGAAATGCAGGCATATGGGGGATTAATTGCATCTGTAAATGCAGATATTTTGACTTGGATTATCGACATAGAGCTTGTTGGCCTGCGAATAACATGGAGATCTTTGAGAAATAATACAAGGGATGGATGGGAGGCTATATAAAATTTAGATTTAAGTTGATTTATACCTTCGTACCTACCGTTTATCCTGAATCCTTTGATAACCTTATTTAATGATCATTCGATCATATCATATATTTCAGCTTGAAATTGGTGTAGTATAACGAGTTGAAAATAGCAAATAATACTCGGACAAAGCTGGGTCGAATGTAGTATTTTAAGAACCTGTATTTTCCCTCATAACACAATAGAATTTGATTATGTTATACCTAATTGTTTGGACCAAGCAGTAAGCCTATAAATGGTGCGAATAATCTCCTCGAAAGAACCGCTCAAACAAACCCCTCAGGGGAGACTCCTCGAGCCAACAATTGCGTGAGCCCTACTTGATAATCGCCACATTAAATTCTTGTCACAACATCCTATTTGAGATGACACAGGGTAAATCAATTTTACTTAGACATGTACAATCTTACCACTTGGTCACTTGACACGCGAATGGTAATTAATCATGTGGTGTCTAGGGATAAGGGACTACAGGTATATAAGAACTGTAAAAATTGGATAGCAAGGAATTCCTTCTTAAGTCAGCTCACCCCATTCTTTCTGATTCCTTTCTTCTTTCTTACTCTCAACTCTGACCACATTATTTGACGGTTTTTCGTTTTGTATCAAACGAGATGAATTGTACATCTTTACCACCTTCTCCATCTTACCCAAATAACCTTCAATAGATTAAAAATTCAATTAACTCATTTCAACTTATATAAAATAGAAATAGATTAAAATTTCAATTAGTTCATTATGAACTTATTGTTTGTTACTTCTTTGAAAAAACTATTATCTATTAATAGTTTGCATGATTAGTAATTTCCTATTGTTAAGAAATACATGGTATAAGAAATTTTAACAACAAAAATTTGTATAACCTAAATAATTGACTTAGATACTTAACCCACTAAGTAAATGAGTTTACCTATTGGTTTTATATAATTCCAACATGACTTTTCTAAAATGTTTCACTTTACCTTGTGTCATAAAATATGTACAAATATATTGGAATAACACAACACACCTTTTGCCATGAAGTTTGTGTAAGAAACATAACTTGTGCCATAAAATATGTATAAATATACTGAAAAAGTGTTATGACAACACACTTTGTGACATACAATATATATTAGAAACATAATTTGTACCAGGAGACACATATTTTAATGTATTATTTTTACTACTCTGCTCTGTTTTTTTTTATGATTTATTGTATTTTAGAGGTAAAATTAAAAGCTTAAGAAAAATGATTGATTCCTCAAAAATATGTTTCCTTAATTTTCTTTCTTCCACACATATTTGATTGAGTTTTACATATTTGATTGATTTCACAAAACCTTTTGTAGTTTTATCAAGTTTTTTTTATATATTTATAATGAAATTTTTGATCGAGTTAATATTACTTTTTAATTAGATTTCAATTTAATTATAAAATAATAAAAGTCAACTTTTACAAAATGATATCTTGTTAAAACTTAAAAAATATATACAATTAATGGGACTTGAAGATTAAAACCCAACTACCATTAATTTTACTTTACCATTTTAATTAAAATCATATAAAAATTTATATCAATTATTTTATGAATATATTACATATCTTTCTCACTCACACGGTGAGTGGGATATAATCTAGTGAGTTTTTCTTCTTCCTTTTTCTTAAATTATATTATTGAATTTTGGCATTGAGCCATTAACTCAAGTCTTCTAGTTCAATCTAGAATCGATTCATTGATTTCTTAAATTATATTATTGAATTTTGGAATAATTATTAATAGAAGTGTGGAATAAGCAATTTTGGAAACATAAATTAATGCATTATGAACTAACGCCCTATGCCTGAACTAAAAGTCTTACCCATTGCTCACCACTACCCAATAAAAGTCTTCCAACCAAAATTATAACAATAAATTAGGAGTATTGAATTTTATTCCTTTTTATTAAAAAATAAAAGAATTAATTTTTTACATCAAATTAAAAAATTAGCGTGACTGATAGAATAATTAGGCATTAACATTTGACGTGTTATATGTACCTCATTCTAATATATATAGATTAAATTTTAATAATAAATATGGATGAAATTTTTTAAAAAAATAATTTACTATTTAATCTAAGATATAATTTATTCATTTTTAAATAAAACGAATAAAATATAATTTAAATTTTTTATGATAGTTTTACCAAAAAAAAGCATTTACAAAATTTCAAAATTGAAGGCTATTACAACCCCACCACTTTCGCCACTTTCATTTTTTTTTTAAAAAAAAAGAAACCCCACCATTTTGGTATTTTTATGGGAAGTGGATTTTTATTTTACATTTAGAGGTGGCGTACCCCAAGTGAAAAAAAGTAAATAAAAAATGCACAAATGGAATAAGGTAAATTGAATCCAAAATTAAATTCAAATGGAAGGTGATAAAAGAAAGAGGAAGGGAAGGGCATTTCTTTGACGACATTTGACTGGGATGCGGTCCCCCTTTAAACCTGGGTTGTAACTTGTAAGCATCTGGAATCCTTTCATTTCACCGGTTGGCATGCATCCTACAAACACTAACACAATCCTCTACTTCCAAGTTCCAACCATACTTTAAATGAATATTTTGCTTTAGATGTTTATTTTTTTGAATAATTTATATTTAAATATTAAGGTTTTTAGATATCAATAAAATTTTATCATATCATCAAATTTTAAAGACATAAAATTATTATTATACACTCATCCATAAAAAAATTATTTTATAAACCTTTCACCATTACATTATTCATGATCCATTTCGAATTATATAATAACATTTCAACAATATTTTTCATGTGATCAACACATAATTTTGGTAATTTTTTTACCCTGAACCCCAAACCCAAAATTATGAACCCTAAATCTAGAATTCCAACCCAAAACCTTAAACTTGAACACCAAACACGTAACTCTAAATCGTTAAACCTTAAACCTAAATCCAAACTCGTAACTCGTAACTCGTAACCTTAAACCATTAAACCTAAATCTCAAACCTCAAATTCGTAACCTTGAACCCAAACCCGAATCTTGAACCTTAAATCCCGAACCCAAACCTTAAATCTCAATGTTCAATGTCTAAGGTTTAGGGTTTGAGTTTAAGGCTCGACATTCTAGGTTTGGGGTTCATGGTAAAATAATTACCAAAATTATGTATCAATAACATGAAAAAATTGCACAAAAATGACTAATTTTTTTTAAATTAGTTGCAAAAAAATAAAAAAAGATTAACTTATGAAAAAAAAGATAAAATGATTAAAATTTGTAAAAGAAGAAAAGATGTTTGTTTATAACTTAAAAAATTAATTATTTTAAGCAATTTAATTAAAGTTAAATTAAGTTGGAAAAGATATTAGATATAGATGAATATATAATAATAATTTGTTATCTTTAAAATTTAATGACGTGTCACTATTTTGTTGTTGCCTAAAAACAATACTTTTTACGATTATCCTAATATAATTTATTTCCTTTTTTAGTTAAAGTTGATCTTCAACTTTTTAAAATTATCGAATTTAATCATTAATTTTTTTTAAAAATCAAATCATTTTTAATAAAAATATTAAATTTTTAAATATGATAATTTGCATGACAATTCATATTTATTTTATTTTATTATTTTTTAAGATTTCGAATTTTTTATTTTTAAATATTTTTATAAAATTTAAATTATTTGTTGACATGACATATAAGATTAATAGATGTAGAGTGTCACGCTAATAGACTTGATCATGGGCTAGATCACCCGCCTAGCCTCGAAGGTCTACTCAAAAAGTAAGAGAATTTTGAGAAAAATATAGACAAAAAAATGGGTAAGGACAAAAAATAAGGCCCGTTTCCTTGGGTAAGAATTTTTTGACTTGGGCTTGACCCGAATTTGACTAAAAATAATTTCCCTCCTATTTTGATGTTGTTTACTATTGTTTTAATGTCATTTTGCTATTATATTGTTACTATTTTTTGTTATTTTTTAGATATTGTATAATTTTTATTTTCTTGTTAATTTTGTTACTATTTTAGAGACATTTGTTTGTTAAGTTGCATCTATCTTAGTATTATTTTTTAATGTATTTTCAATTTGTTGGGAAACATTTATTTTAATGTTTTTAGTGTATTTAATGTATTATATTTTTTAAAAAAAAATTCTATATAAAAAATTAATAAGGGCGGGCCGGATCGAACTTGAAAAAAATTTTAGATCCATTTTTTGAGTCAGGTTAATCCTAGAAAATTTGCTTAAAATTTTACATCGTCTACATGGGAGTTGTCACATCAACATCGTTAAAAATTCACTATTTTAATTAGCATTTCCATTAAAAGAATGTGATTTGAATATTTTTGAAAGGATAATGACTCAATTTAGCTAAAAAAATAAAAAAATGTAATTTATTATATAACTAATATATATGAATGAACATGGCTAGTTATTGTGAATTATAACAAGGCACAGCTCATTGGGCAGGCCTACATCAAACTTTTGGAATTTGGGGCAACCATGCTTAACATATTAAGCAACATATCTATTCAAAGGATAATTAAACGTTGGTAAGGTTATTCCCTTGTTGCCTCATTCCTTTTCAATATCAATTTTATTTTATATTTTTTTTGAAAATATTTCTCTTCAATTAAATAGAAAAAAAAATTCTTACAAATAGCATGACAGGTGAATATGTTTAAATTAATTGATCGAAAATTCATTCTGTTTATTTATGTTAATTTTTATGAAGTATAGATATATTTATACGAACACCTCTAAAGAATTGTATGAAACTGTAATTTCACGTCATTTCTACCCCTTCTTAATAGGAGAATGATATATTTATTTTCCTTTTTCATTGATTTTTAACATTTTTAGTTGGATAGTAAAAGATGAATGATGAAATAGTTTAAATAAATGAAAAGGGAAAATAAAACGAAAATCATGGGTGAAAAAAGGATTTTATATATATATATATATATATAATATCACGATATTTATGGTGAAATTTGCATATAAATAAATTCCAGAATTTCAGTTCTTAATATTTAAGGAAAAAATTGTTTACTTTATTAAAAAATATTTGAAAAATAAAAAAGTCAAATTAATGTTGTTTCTTTTTTTTTTCTTTTACTCCAAAATTGTACGAATCTTGTTTAGGTGAAGGAAAGTAAGAAACCACATTGGCCAAAGTTGTCTAAAATTGTAGTACCAAAAAGTAAATGTAAACGAAAATTGTTGAAAAAGAAAAATGATTTTTGGCTGTGCAAAGGAGTGGTCCAACCATTGCCTTTTTTCCCACTCCTCACTCTCATGGAAATTATAGAATTACAACCATAAAATTTTCAGTTAAAAATCTTTTTAAAAATTATCATAATTTCAATAAAATCAATTTAATTTTAAAATCTAAAATTATACGTATTAAGTTGGATGTAAATAATTTATTTTTAATTAATTATTTTATATAAAAAAAATTTCAATCATTAAATATATATTAATATGGACAATATTTTAAATCAATATAATAGAGATAGAGATATCTGATCGATTCAAAACCTTAATGGTATAATGAATAAAATTAACGATTGAATTGTTAAAAAATCAATAATAAAAAATTAAAAATTATATTAAATTTACACCAACGTAGATGAATTACAATTCATGATATATAAATTTTTATTACATTAAATAGATAAATTATGTAAAATAACAAATAAATGTAATGTTTATTATTTTTTATAAAGGAAAAACAAGTAAAGCATTCTTCAAATGGATAAATCTCAAAATTATAGATGAATTTTGATTTAATGTGCAATTGTATACATGAACTTTAATTTGATACAATTATACACGTGAAACTCTGATTGTGGTTTAAATTTATACTTGAAACTTTAATTTTGATTTAATCATGCATATTAAAGAAATAAATACATAACTTTATTCTTATATTGGATAAATATGATTTTTTATGTATACAATATATAAACATAAAATTATAAATAATTGTGTTAATAATTTACAAGAATTGGATCAAATCGAAATTTCATGTAAAATTGCACAAAATTAAAATTTATTTATATAATTACACATTAAACTATAATTCATGTATAATTTTGATATTTATCCTAAAAATAAAAAATATTATAAAAGTTAAAATATAAACCGATTATTTTTATTAAATTTATCAAATTATTAGATAAATTTAAATCTTTTATTCATAAAATAAAATTTAAATTTTTATTTGCAATCAAAATTCAAAATTCAAAAGTGTTTTTTTTTTTTAATTTTGGGTTTCGATATGGTAAGAAATTTGGATGAAGGGAACCTTGACACCTACACCCTTCTCCTTTTCATTGTACCGATGAGTGTGCCCACATGCCTCTCCTCTAATAAATTCCCCCCACTTCCACCATCCACTTCCCCTCGCCTTTTCTTTTCATTTCTTCCACAAATCCCCCATTTTTCTTCTTCTCCCTAAGACGCTTCGCCCCATAACCCATCTAACAATGGTAGCCTCAAAATTCTGTTTTGCTTTGTCTCTTGCTATTCTTTCAATCTGGGCCGTTGATGCTGCCCAACACCATGCTCTGGCGCCCTCTCCTTCTTCCCCCGTGGACTGCTCCTCTCTGATTCTCAACATGGCGGATTGTTTGTCCTTTGTGTCGAGCGGGAGCAAGACGTCGAAGCCTGAAGGAACCTGTTGTTCTGGCTTGAAAACTGTGTTGAAAGCTGGACCGCAATGCTTGTGTGAGGCTTTTAAGAGCAGTGCTTCTCTGGGTGTCACTTTGAATGTCACCAAGGCCATGACTTTGCCCGCTGCTTGCAAAGTCTCTGCTCCTTCTGCCACTCGGTGTGCATGTGAGTTAAATCGCCTTTTGTTTCCGTAACTTTTTTTTTTGGCTTTACCAACCTGTATTGTGGTTGAAAATGTAATCAATGTTTGTTCAGTATGTTGTTGGGGAAGGGATTCTTCAATTGCATGGGCGTTTTAAAATAGTGAAAAAAAATGTAAAATATTCACCGAAGTTGTCATCTTTTTGGAGAAAATCCCCTGCAAAGATTTTGCTTTTGCTTTTGCTTTTGCATGTGTAAAAAATGGTGAATTTCATACATTAATTCATTAACATGGAAAAACAGTAAAAGAAAAAAGAATAGAAAAGAACAGGATTTTGAGTCTTAGCAGCACTGATGATTCTTTTTTTTTGGTTTTTGCAGTGTCTCTCAGTCCTACTGGTGCACCAGGTATTATTTTCTGATAAATCTGATCCTTGTTCATACCAGAAATATAACTCGGAACCTTTCTGGTGATGACCCTTTTTACTGAACAATTTAACTTGTAGGTATGGCACCGTCAGCAATAGCAGGTGCGCCGGCAGCATTCTCAGGAGGAGCAAATGAGGCAGCACCGGCACCATCTCCCGGCAGCTCAGGCTCTCAAGTTGTTTCTGCTTCAATGGGATCTCTTATCTTAGGCTTCATAATTATGTTAACCTCTATGTACTAAGCTATCCTCTCGTGTTGATTTACTTCCCCTTTTGTATTGATGATGAGGGTGGAGTAGGTGGCATTGATTTTGTGAGCTTTGGACCATCCTTGTGAGCATATTAGATTATATATTAGTCTGATATTTGGAACTCGTATTCTATACTAATATCCCATAATGCATGTCAAATTTTTCTATGCTTAAATTGATGTATGGGAGTTTGTTGATCAAGGGATCAGTCCCCACCATGGAACTGGCCTTTGCTTGCCTGTGCATGTTTTAACATTCGTCAACAAAGGGTATTCTTCCATTACTTAAAAGACTCGCTTTTATAAACTTTTAGGCCAAAAACTAAAGGTAATTGGCATCTCATTTTATTGTCTTAGGTCTGAGTCCTTTATAAAGGGTTTATTGGGCTTAAATAAAAGTTTCTATTAAGCTTTCATGTAAACCCTTTAATATATCCCTCCAAATATTGAATGATAAGAGACATGAACATGAATACATTCATTTAGGGTTCTAATTCCATTTTTGAATAACATGTCCGTACAGCATCTGCCACAGTGAGGAAGATCCTTCCCTCACCTATCAACTCTTGAAACTTTGAAGCATGGAGCTTATCAACCACTACTGGCGCTGGATTTGCTAATACCAGCTGCAATTTTTACAATTCCAGAAAATAAGACCTCAGATTTATTTACCCCACAAACTTTGAGCTTTTTCTTTTAACTGTTGATTTACCTTAATATCCCTCTTTTGAAGAGCTCTGAACAACTCTTCAAGGGCATGAATCCCACTAGTGTCAATGTCAGTTACAGCTGTAACAATGCAATTTCGTAAGAAAAGAAATCTCCCATTGGGCTAACTTGAAAAAGGAAAAAAAATGGAAGACTGCTTACGGCCCATTTCAATAATCAAATACTGAAATCTGGGTTGGGAATTTTCTTTCACATGTTCTTCTTCATCAGCCAGCCATCTCAAAATCCTGCAAGGATTTATACTTAACACATTTAAAATGGAGATCCCAATGTGGAAACGCTGACTGTTACCTTTCTTTTACATAGTTGGAGTTGGAAAAATAAATTGCAGAATCAACTCTAACAATGAGAATCCCTGGCACTTTTGTTGCATCTGGATATTGCTGGATGTTCCTATAAACAGTAGCAGTCCTTGGTACCTTTCCAAGAATTGCTGTCCGAGGTCTTGTAACTTGTAATAGGATCTTTGCAAATGATATCGAAACCTATAGCAACATCCATGTTATTTGGATTCAAGTGTGAGTGTTGAATATAGATATGTGATTGATTCGAATCACTCACTGCAATTACAAGGCCGACCTCAACGGAAGAGAAAACAACACCAAAGAAGGCTCCCATACAAGCAATGAAATCGAATTTATCGATCTTCCATATTAGAGTCACTGCCTCAATGTCTACTAATCCAACCACTGCTGATATGATAATGGAAGCAAGTATTGCATTTGGGGTGTACTTGAACAGCGGTGTGATGAGCGCTAATGTCAACAGCACAACGCAGGCCATCACTATGTTAGAAACAGCTGTTTCACAACCAGACATGTAATTTACTGCTGACCGAGAGAAGGACCCTGCAATGTGCATGCATACATGAAAAAAGAACATTACAATGATTTATATGTATATATATGTGTCGAAAAGTTTGTGTTTTTGTCACCTGTGGCGACATAGCAAGATGTCATTGAACCAACAATGTTCATGGTTCCTAATGCTATCATTTCTTTGTTACCATCCAACTGGTAGTCTTTCATGGAAGCAAATGTTCTTCCAATTGCAACAGCTTCCTAATGAAAGTAAATATAAAAAAATTAAGGCGACTTGAATCGTCTTAATTGAAGCAATGAAATCCGGGGCTGCGTTTTTTCGTACCGTCAATGCTATCATACCCGACACGACACCGATCTTGAAACCTTTGCCAGCATATTGTCCGGAGAAAAATATTTCTTTCACAGATGGTGGATTGATCCCCTTGTTGGGTATGGGTCCCACTATGTGGGAAACCCATATTTTCTGCCATAATGTTTTGTCTTTCTTTGATTTTGTCAAAAGCTAATTTTTTTTATGTGTGGGATGTGGGCAGCCTTTCTATTATTATTGAGTGTCAAATTCTTAATTTAAAAAGAGAGAAAAACAGAGAGTGAGATTGAAGCTCGTTGGAGAAAAAGAGTGAATAGAAAAAAAATCAGTTTTTCAAGCTTGGTGCAGCAGTGATCAACTCCTCGATCGAAGGTTCATCCGTGGTTCGATTGAGCTGATTTTTGGACAGCAGCTAGGTGATAAGGTGTTCTTGACTTTGTACGGTCGGATTTTTCATCCGAGACTTGTAGCGTCGGAAATACCCATTTTTCAGCAGCTACGTTTTTGGTGATGTTCTCTCATTTTTCTCTCTTTTGCTAAAGATTACATATTGTTAGCCTTGTCGGAGTTGAATGCTTGTTGTAGGCTTGATATTGTGATCTTGTAGCCGAACATTTGATGATAGTGGAGCTCTTTATCGGACTCTAAAGTCCCGTGGTTTTTACCCTTAATTTAGAGGGGTTTTCCACGTAAAAATATCGGTGTCTCTATTTATTTTTGTTGTGGTTGCATTAGTTGATTTGTGGTTGATTAAGGTTGCTAGAGAACATATCTTATGCTATTGTGCTTGCCATAATTTTTGACAGGAGTTATAGGGAGAGAAAGAACACCGGTTGTGCTTTCGCTTTGTTTCGGTTGTTCGGTTTCTTCCCAACAAACTGGTATCAGAGCTTGGTTATTGTGTCAGATAATTATGGAAATTAATACGAGCAAGATGATTATGTTGAATGGCACAAATTATCAACTTTGGCGGAATAAAATGAAGGACTTGTTGTTTGTGAAGGCTTTGCATCTTCCGGTCTTTACTACTCAAAAACCCGATTCGAAAAGTGATGAAGAATGAGAATTTGAGCATCAACAAGTGTGTGGCTTTATTCAGCAATTTGTTGAAGAAAATGTTTACAACCACATTGATTAGGAGACACATGTTCGAACATTGTGGGAGAAGCTTGAAAGCTTGTATGCTTCGAGGTCGAGCAATAACAAGTTATTTTTGCTGAAGAAAATGATGGCGCTGAAATATAAAAAAGGAATGTCTATAGCTGACCATGTTAGTGAATTTCAGAGTGTGATGAATCAGTTGCTTGGTATGGGTGTCAAATTTGATGACGAGATTTTAGGACTTTGGTTGCTTGCTACTCTACCAGACTCTTGGGAGACCTTTCGAGTCTCACTCATTAATTCTGCCCCACAGGGTATTATTACTTTGGATTTGGCTAAGAGTGGTGTGTTGAATGAAGAGGTTAGAAGAAGATCTCAGGGTTCTACATCACAGTCCGAGGTGTTGGTTATCGAGAACAGGGGGAGAAACAGAGACAAAGATGGAAAGGGTAGAGATAAAAGCCGAAGCAAGTCAAGATCGAGATACAAGAATCTTGAGTGTCATCATTTTGGTAAGAAAGGTCATATCAAGAAATATTGCTTCAAGTGGAAGAAAGAGAACAAAGGTGGTGGTGATAAACATGATCGGAATGACGATAGAAAATCCGAGCGTGTTGCTACTGTTACTCGTGAAGATCTGTTAGTTATTTGTGATGAGAATTTGGTCAACCTAGCATGCGACGAGACTAGTTGGGTGATTGATACTGGTACATCACTTCATGTCACGTCGAGGAAGGAATTCTTCACATCTTATACTCCTGGTGATTTTGGGGTATTGAAGATGGGTAATGATGCTTTGGTTTCGGTTATTGGTATGGGAGATGTTAGCTTGGTAAGTAACAATGGAACAAAGTTAACTCTCAAGGATGTCAGACATGCACCGGATGTCCGTTTGAATTTGATTTCTGCAGGAAAGCTTGATGATGAGGGATTCTGTAACACCTTCAGTGAAAGGCAGTGGAAGCTGACTAAAGGCTCCTTGGTTGTGGCTCGAGGAAAGAAGAGCTCAAATTTGTACTTGATGCAAGCTTTGACTTCTCGAGAGACGGTGAATGTGACACTGAATGACAGCTCAATTGAGTTGTGGCATAAACGACTCAGTCACATGAGTGAGAAGGGGCTTAGCTGTTTAGCGAAGAAGAATCAACTTTCGGGTTTAAAGAATGCTACACTGAAGAATTGTGCTCATTGTCTAGCAGGAAAGCAGAGAAGAGTTTCATTTAGAAGCCATCCTCCTCATAGGAAATCAGAGTTGCTAGAGTTGGTCCATTCAGATGTTTGTGGTCCGATAAAAGTAAGATCACATGGTGGTGCACTTTACTTTGTGACTTTCATTGATGATTGTTCAAGAAAGCTATGGGTTTACACTTGAAAGTTTAAAAATCAAGTCTTTGAGGTGTTTAAACAGTTTCAAGCATCAGTTGAAAGGGAAACTGGGAAGAAGTTGAAGTGCATTCGTACTGATAATGGTGCGAGTACACAGGGTCGTTTCATGAGTATTGTCTGCGACAGGGAATCAGACATCAGAGAACACCACCAAAGACTCCACAGTTAAATGGGTTAGCTGAAAGAATGAACCGAACATTGATTGAGAGAGTTAGATGTTTGTTGTCAGATGCAAAGTTACCAAGATCATTTTGGGCTGAAGCTTTGAATACAGTGACACATGTGATAAATCTGTCTCCTAGTGTTCATTTGAAAGGTGATGTGCCAGATAGAGTTTGGTTTGGTAAAGACGTGTCATATGATCACCGACGTGTGTTCGGTTGTAAAACATTTGTTCATGTTCCAAAGGATGAAAGATCCAAGTTGGATGCCAAGGCTCGACAATGCATTTTTATTGGTTATGGTCTAGATGGTGAGTTTGGTTATAGACTCTATGATCCAGTTCAGAAGAAACTCGTGAGAAGCAGAGATGTTGTCTTCATTGAGGATCAGACCATTGATGACATTGATAAGACGGAGAAAGTGGATTCACAAGGTAGTGGTGACTTGATCGATGTGAATCCGGTTCCCCTAGACTCTTCACCAGATCCTATCCAGGATGATGTGCATGGTGATGTTAGTGGTGACCATCAGACTATAGGTGACTTTGATACTCCCATGGATGATGTTGTGAATGATCAACAACAAGCACCTATAGCTCCACCAGCAGTTCCACTTCGAAGGTCTTCCAGAGATCGACGATCTTCTGTCAGGTATTCTCCTGATGAATATGTTCTTTTGACTGACGGGAGAGAACCTGAATGTTATGAAGAGGCTATGGAGAGTGAATGCAAAGATCAGTGGGTTGAAGCGATGAAAGACGAACTTCAATCCTTGCATGAGAACCATACTTTTGAATTGGTGAAACTGCCTAAGGGCAAAAGAGCTTTGAATAATCGGTGGGTTTACAGGTTGAAGCAAGAAGAGAAGTCTTCATCTCCACGATACAAAGCTAGATTGGTCGTCAAGGGTTATACTCAGAAAAAAGGGGTTGATTTTGAAGAAATATTTTCTCCGGTTGTGAAGATGTCCTCTATCAGAACTATACTGAGTTTGGTAGCTTGTTATGACCTAGAGGTTGAACAAATGGATGTGAAAACTGCTTTTCTTCATGGTGACGTGGAAGAAGAGCTTTACATGGAGCAGCCAGAGGGTTTTGTTGCACAAGGGAAAGATGACTATGTGTGCAGATTGAAGAAGAGCTTGTATGGTTTGAAGCAAGCTCCAAGGCAATGGTACAAGAAGTTTGAGTCTGTTATGAGGGAGCAAGGCTACAAGAAGACTACTTCTGATCATTGCGTGTTTGTTAAGAGATTCTCTGGTGATGATTTTATTATTCTTTTGCTCTATGTTGATGATATGCTTATTGTTGGTCAGAATGCTTCTAGAATTGAGAAGTTGAAACAAGAGTTGAGTAAATCCTTTGCAATGAAGGATTTGGGGCCAGCAAAGCAAATTCTTGGCATAAGACTGACACGTGATAGAAAGGCCAAGAAATTATGGTTATCACAAGAGAGGTACATTGAGAAAGTACTTCAAAGGTTTAGTATGGACAAAGCTAAAGCGGTGAATACTCCCTTTGCTATGCACTTTAGATTGAGTGTTAAGCATAGTCCTTCCACAGAAAAGGAGAAGGAAGAGATGCAGAAAATTCGTTACTCTTCAGCCGTGGGTAGTTTGATGTACGCAATGGTTTGCACGAGACCAGACTTGGCTTATGTCGTTGGTACAGTTAGTCGGTTTCTTTCTAATCCAGGCAGAGAGCATTGGAATGCAGTGAAGTGGATTATGAGATATCTTCGTGGCACTTCCAACATGAAACTTTGTTTCGGCAATGAGAAACCTGTTCTTGTTGGGTATACAGATTCAGACATGGCCGGAGACATTGACTCGAGGAGATCTACTTCAGGTTACTTAATCACTTATGCAGGGGGAGCTGTGGCATGGCAATCGAGACTGCAAAAGTGTGTTGCATTGTCCACCACCGAATCAGAGTTCATTGCAGCAACCGAAGCGTGTAAGGAGATGCTTTGGATGAAGAAGTTTGTGCATGAGCTTGGTTTTACTCAGGAGAAGTATGTCCTGTACTGTGATAGCCAGAGTGCTATTCATCTTGGTAAGAACTCAACTTTTCATGCTAGATCTAAGCATATTGATGTGAGGTACCATTGGATACGAGATGTTCTTGAAGCTAAGCTGTTAGAGCTTGAGAAGATACACACTAATGATAATGGTGCTGATATGTTGACGAAGGCCTTACCAAGAGGAAAGTTTGAAGCATGTTGTTTGACCTCCGGCATGGAGGCATTCCCCACATAGTTGGAGGGGGAGATTTGTTGGGTATGGGTCCCACTATGTGGGAGACCCATATTTTCTGCCATAATGTTTTGTCTTTCTTTGATTTTGTCAAAAGCCAATTTTTTTTATGTGTGGGATGTGGGCAGCCTTTCTATTATTATTGAGTGTCAAATTCTCAATTTAAAAAGAGAGAAAAACAGAGAGTGAGATTGAAGCTCGTTGGAGAAAAAGAGAGAATAGAAAAAAAATCAGTTTTTCAAGCTTGGTGCAGCAGTGATCAACTCCTCGATCGAAGGTCCATCCGTGGTTCGATTGAGCTGATTTTTGGACAGCAGCTAGGTGATAAGGTGTTCTTGACTTTGTACGGTCGGATTTTTCATCCGAGACTTGTAGCGTCGGAAATACCCATTTTTCAGCAGCTACGTTTTTGGTGATGTTCTCTCATTTTTCTCTCTTTTGCTAAAGATTACATATTGTTAGCCTTGTCGGAGTTGAATGCTTGTTGTAGGCTTGATATTGTGATCTTGTAGCCGAACATTTGATGATAGTGGAGCTCTTTATCGACTCTAAAGTCCCGTGGTTTTTACCCTTAATTTAGAGGGGTTTTCCACGTAAAAATATCGGTGTCTCTATTTATTTTTGTTGTGGTTGCATTAGTTGATTTGTGGTTGATTAAGGTTGCTAGAGAACATATCTTGTGCTATTGTGCTTGCCATAATTTTTGACAGGAGTTATAGGGAGAGAAAGAACACCGGTTGTGCTTTCGCTTTGTTTCGGTTGTTCGGTTTCTTCCCGACACCCCTTTCTGATATTTTTCACCTATAGAAACCACAAAAAAACCATAGGAATCTTCATTGCTTTGTAAAAAAGATAACGGTATACGTACGATCTCAACCCCATGCTTGTCGGCTCGTGTGGCATACACTGAAACGGTGGAGATGATAACAAAGGTCAATGGAGCAATGGCTGGCACCCAAAAGAATTTCTTTTGTTTTTTCCCCTGTTTCCATTGTTATATGATCATTATATTAGATGAATAATTAATAATGTTCTTCATAGATGATGAAGAAAAGGATTTGATCTTACAATGTATTTTGTAACCGAGAGGAAGATCAAAAAGGAGATTCCTATTAGAATAGTGTTCCAATTCCACTATAGAATCAGAGTTAAACATTAGGATTATTAGCAAAATAAAAACATGACTAACCACAGAAATAGTAAATTACTTACACCATGACGTGCTGAACTAAATACTGAACTCATGACAGAGACAATATCAGTGTCCTTTGTAAATTTTTTTATTCCAAGTAGACCTTTAAGTTGTTGAAGTGCAATGGTGACTGCAGCACCCCCCATAAACCCAACTATGGCGGCATGAGATAGGAAGTCTATCAAGAATCCCAACCTATAACCAATCATACCAACCATTAAGCATGATATACGTAACCCAAAAAATATGTGCTCATATATATATATATACCTCAAAAATCTGAGTATGAACTGAGTGAGGCCAGCAAAGAAAGTAGCCGTGAATGCAAGGTGCCGGTAACCGACCGGATTAGTAGACGAGTCGATTTCATCCTGCAGGAGACTACCAAGCAAAAGAGACACCACTGCCACGGGTCCGATAGCGATATCCCGTGAGCTTCCCATGAATGCATATATCAGAGGTGGAACAAAGCTACTATCTGTCATGGAATTGAAATCAAGTTCCTTGATCAGTAACTAAATGATTAATTGATTGGTTCCTAGCTTAGTAACTTGTAAGAAACATACATAGTCCATATTGGGGTTCCAAATTGGCAAGCTTAGCATATCCAATGTCCTGTTTTGAATAAAAAAAGTTGTATAAAAGAGAAAATTTTCTACTACATTAGTTTATGGGTAAACTACATTATTAGTCACTAAAATATGGGCAACTTTTCGTTTTGATCACTTAACTAAAAATGTTACAATTTTGTCACTGAACTATTTAAAAGTTTTTATTTAAGTCATTGAATTATTCAAAAAAGTTTTTATTTAAGTCGTTAGACTGTTAAGTCTTTTTTTAAAAAGAAGTTCCGCTAGCAAGTGTCAATTTGAGGGTCAGTACGGTGGATCAGTACCCTTCGATGAGTAGAAGAACATACCTTAAATCCAAATCGATCTAACAGTCAATGTCAAAGATTGGAGAAAAAAATTGTTTGAATTCTGGTTCATAGATTTATAATATCTAAAGTTGTTTCATGAAAAAAAAACTTAATTGTAGAAGAGAAAAAAGAAGAGCTTTCGATTGGAGCAAGCAGTAGAAAGTCATATAACATCGATTTTAACAACCCAATAATTTAAATGAAAACTTTTGAATAGTTTAGTGGCCAAATTATAACTTTTTTAGTTAAGTAACCAAAACGAAAATTTACACATAATTTAGTGACTAATAGTATAGTTTACCCTTAATTTATTTCACAGATTGGGGGATACCTGTGGAATGCAAAGACTTGCAATAGTAAGTCCAGCAATCAAGTCGCCTTTGAATTTAGAAAGATTATAGTGTTTTCCCCATTCTAATATAGGAAATATTGCTTGAAGGCCCAGAATAAACTTTTTGAGCTCGGTTGATCCTTGAAATGTCGCAAAGGATCATCTGCAAATAAAGTTTCCTTCACAGCTGCTGCAATTTCTTTTAACAGGTTTTGCTTCGGAGGCACTCCCACTTCGTGAACATACGGCGAACTCCGAGGCGACGACGAACTCTGACACGACGACGAACTACTAATCGTTTCCACACCCTTGGAGCCATGCTCATCACTCACATTCTTAGCCATGCTCATGTATATTTTTCTAGATTTAGTAATTGAACAGTTCTTATAAAAAGATGTCTAGATTCATCACACTTGCATAGTTTTTATGTGGAATCTAAGCCACTGGAAACAAAAGGGGGAAAAAACCAAAATATTTTCTATTTAAGAAAGACAACAGTTGAGATGTGAACATAGCATGAAATGTTGGGTAAATTCATTACCAAGTCAAAAGAAAATGTAGAAAAATATTGCGTTTTCTTCGTATATTCGAGATTTAATGCCTTCTTAATTTAGTCATTATATATACCATATATATCCTAGGTTGAATACATTGATCTCGAAATTAATTTATAACAACAAAATGGGAAGTTGACTACGAAATTGGGCTAGTATGCTTTTTTTTCCCCTTCCATTTATCACCTCTTTAATGTGTGTCGCTTTTTCTTGGTTAAATGCTGCTATTAGTCCCTATACTTTGCAAAAGCTATGGATTTAATCCCTGTACTTTTCAAATTTTAGAATTTCAGTCATCATTAAGTTTTGTTTTTTTTTCCAAAATCTGATGCGCAAAGCATATTAATGGCATGTCAATTTTTTATTTCCATAAATTACTAACTAAAAATTCAGTTAATGGATTAACGACTATTATTTGCGTCAAGACTGAAATTTGAATATTTGTGACTTAGAATGATTCAATTGAAAAATATAGACTAAATATATAATTGTATGTATAGTAAAAGATTAGTAATTGAATTTAAACAAACAAATTTGACAACTACTATTTGGGTTAGGATTAAAATTTCAAAATTCGAAAAATATAAGAACTAAAATTGATCAATTCAAAAAAGTACAGGAACTAAAATTGGTCAAATTAAAATCCAATCATACTACAAATACTGATAGTAAAATTTAACCTTTTATTATTATAATTTATAATCACTCAATTTAGTTAAATGACCCTGATTTAGATTTTAGGAAAAATAGTTAATTTAGCTTAATTTTTTATCATTTTTCACTTTGGTGTCTAAATATAGCATTTTAACTAAAATTTAAAAGTTAAGGGTAAAATAAATTTTAAAAAAATTAAAATTAAAATTAAAATCAAAATCAAAAATAAATTTATTATTATTACTAAATTTTATATTTGCATTTAAGTAAATACGATGTGTAGCGCATGATATGGATATATTGTTGCTTTAAAAACCACGATAACAAGAGCTTCTATATTTGTATTTAATACACTAAAATAAATAATCATATTAAAATATATCATCAATAAATTAATTAAAAATTAAAAATTATTAAAAATAAATATAATTATTATTTTAACATGTTACATCAAAAATATAAATCTAATTTTTTATTTGATAGGCTAGATAGTGAAGAATTAGATTAGGTAACTTCAATTATTATTTAAAATAAATAAATACAGATAATTTTCATGATATCAAGTTGAATAATATAATACTTCGCCCATAATAATAAAATTCAGTGTCAAGCCATGCATGGGAACGTCGACATCCCTATACCTATCATCACTTCACAATTTTCACATATTCCAAAGCCCACACCTACTTACCCCTCGTTTTTATTACCACACACTAATATTAAAATGAATTTTGCTTTGTTTTCCATTTTCGTCCCAAAGAGGCATTTTAACAAGGCCAGAACTCAGCCTTTTTCACCTTTGAAATGCTCTCCAATACACCCACCGGCGATACGTGCCCCATCACCGTCACCCTTTTGGTTTCAATGTCTATACTGAATGATGTAACCCCTGCTTTTCCAATCCACAAAAGAAAAAAGAAACAAATCACGAAACGAAATTTCCTCGTATTTATTGTTTTAGCAAAGGTAGCTGAATCGATGCTTGTTGACCAATATCATGGGAGCTTTATGTACTGTTGGTTTAATCCATGTGAAAACAATTGCTAGTTAACTATATGTTTTTTTTTTTTTTTTACAACTGGTTGGCTGGCTCAGCTTTTGAGCTTGAAGGTAACATTCAATGCCCTCTTGGTGGTTGGTGCTACATGCAACTTGTAAAACAAGTTGAAAATGATATGACGAAAAGATAATAAGGTCTGTCCTTGACTCTTTTATACGAAATAAGTGGTGGGCCAATGCAGATTCATTTCTTCATAAATAACCTCACCTCCAAATTGGGTGAAGAAAATAAAGAAAAAAAGCATCACAAGGTATGTTATGGTTAACTTTTAAGCTATCTTATACTTAAATGAAACGCTATGGTTTAACTGAAAATAGGTCATATATATTAGGTGGAGATACCAATGCTTCATGTTATGATCTTAACGTTGTGTGATAAAAAAAAGGTTTAACTGAAATTACATGATGAATTTTTAAGTAGAGCATGCATCGATTCGCCTATATATGTGTATATACCTTCCATTTTGGATAAATGTTTCTTCACTTTACCAGCACAACCTTGACAATGAATGGCGACCCGCATGACAACCACCTGCCATAAAAAAGGGTTATACAGCCATTTACAGGATCTGTTTGTTAAACATCGGTTCTTTTGAAGATGATGTATACGTATGTGTCTATGTTTTATTGAAGTAAATATTATTGGCATAATCGAATACATGATGATGACCACCTGGAAAACATGCTCCGATGAAGCTAGTTGAACTGGTTTCTCAAGGGTCTTCTTCGGCTTCTGTTGTTGATTTTGTTCCCTTCTTACAAAAGTGGTGACAATTGGCCTCTTGTCAGCTCCAACAAGCCTAGAATACCTAGCATTGTTGATTACTCTTTTATCATCATCATCATCACCTACACGGAGTCTGTCGGCCCTTCTCGGTATCACAACGGAGCGAGGATCGGCCGCCATGCACGCAGTGTTTACTACCGTGGATTGGCACATGAAGCCTCTCATCATCTTCCCATTCTTCATCTTTGAAACAATGAGAGGAGTAGGGAGGAAAGGAAAGAATTTTCAACATAAACAGCTAAGGGGAGAGAGCTATTTTACATATGGAAATCAAAAGTAGGCTCTGATTTAATGAGTAAAAAAATGTGAGGAAGTGTAGATAAAAATAGAAAAGGAAATATGCATGCATATACGCACATTTATGACTTTAGCTAACGGGTTCTTGGGGCAGTGATAGTATTATTCTTATCCGCTCTTCATATTTACGATGAATACACATTTAAATATAAAAGTATATATATCGTAGGATCAATTATTGTGCGGTGGAGTTTGAGAATGTTGAATTATACCCACTCTATTATTAATTATATCCTTTCTTTTGTTGAAAATTTTATAAAAAAACACAGAAAAAAAGTGTTTTAAATGATGGAGATACAACACTTTAAAAAAGCTTTTAAAAGAAATGGTAACATACTTATGTTGAGAGATCGATGGACTGTACTCAAAAACATCTCTAAAAGTTGTCCGTGGATGACTGTATGTATATTAATGAAATCAAAATTTATGTTTGTAAAAGATTTTGGAGTTGAAACCTTCAATATTAAGAATTGTAGCAGGTGGTAAAGTACATTGGTTGCAATGCAGGGTTAAATCTTAAATGGGTTAAGTCAAAAGGGCAAAATGTTGAGCAATAAATGAAGAATGATATAGCGAATTATGGTGGAGAAGGAGAGAGGAATAAAGAAGGAAATATTCAGTTAAAAGAGGCAGAACAATAAATGAAGGGCAAAATACTAATAAAAGCCTATATTTTTAAAAAATTATTGAAATGGGCCTAATAAAAAATTAATTATCGGAATGGCTCAATTCCTCGAAAGCGTGTCCACGTCAGCGCGATGTCAGGGGACGTGGTAGGAAAACGCTTCCTCAAGGAAGCGCTTTGCCTACGTGGCAACAAAGCGCGCCCTCAAGGACGCGTTTTCCTGCCACGTAAGCGCTCCCCTGGGGACGCGTTTTGGCCACGCGTGAACAGTAGCAACGACTAATTTTTTGACCGTTGAAACGGTAAAAAAAACTATAAAACCCCCCACCCTTTCATTTTTTTTCACAAATAAATCCTTTCTCTAATTTGCTCTCAATTTCCTCTCAATTTGCTCTCAATTTCCTCTCAAATTTCTCTCAAATCCCTATTTAAAAGAGTTTTAATTTTTTAATTATTTCAAAAAAAATTATTTTTTTTTGAATTTTTTTTAAATCATAAAAATTTGTACGAAATTAGCAATAGCCGGAGAATTGATTCGTCTTGATGACAAGCACATATCCGTCGAACAAATGAAAATGGTAATGTTAAATTTAATTTTTAAATATTATTTAAGATTTTTTTATTTATGAAATTTTAAATAATTATTAATTTATTATTTGTTATAAAAGTCTATAGATCGGATATTGCAATGCTATATCCGTAATATGAATGGTCCTCCATCACCGTTGGTAGAGAATTACCTGCGAGAAGCGGGTTTTTGGCACGTGGCGATGGTAGGCCGAGGATGCAAGTTAGACCCGAAACTTATCAATGCGTTGATTGAGAGGTGAAGACCCGAGACACACACATTCCATCTTCCATGTGGAGAGTGCACTATCACTTTTGAAAATGTGAATCTGCAATTGGGATTGCCGGTGGACGAGTACCCAGTCACCGGGTCTGTTCAATCTGGTGATTGGGTAACCATATGCTACGAGCTTTTGGGCGCTATTCCGGAGAATATTAACGGAGGTCGGATCGAGATAGGCTGGTTACGAGACATATTCCCGGATCCGGATGATGATTCAACCGAACTAGAAAGAATTCGATATGCTCGGGCATACATTCTTCAGATAATTGGAGGTTATCCGATGCCGGACTTGTCACGGAACCTCGTACATCTAATATGACTACTGAAACTCGTTGATTTTAGAGTAACCGGTGAATTGAGTTGGGGGTCGACCGTGTTGGCAACACTGTACCGGGAGATGTGCGGGGCGACGTGACCCAATAAAGCGAAAATTGAAGGTTGTCTGTCACTACTACAGTCATGGGCACGATTTCACTTTCTATTTTTACGTCCTCGAGTGGACCACCCATATACATTCCCACTCATAACGAGGTAAATTTTATCTACCGATTTTACAATTATTACGTAGATTTAAAATATAATAGTATGCTAAAAATTTAATTAATTAGGTGGAACCATCTTGCAAGTTATGCTGGATTACGTAGCTGTCTTGAAGATATACGGCTTCAATTAGACCAAAAGTCGGAAGCACAAGTAAGTATTAAATAAAATTGATGTTTCAATCATGAGCTAGTCGATTGGTATTCAGTATTTAGTATTATGTATTATGTATATAACTAATATTTCCATTATGTTCATATAGTTTGAATGGACACCATACGAGGATCCGGCAATTCGGGCAGTAATTCCAAATGAGTACTTGCAAAATCCAAACGCTTGGCACGTGAAAGTCGCGTTGGTCAACTATGCGACCGTAGAGATACACCCGTCAGATAGAGTATTACGGTAATTTGAATTCTGACAACCGATCCCTGTGGCACCTAAGGTGTTGGATAATCATCACAAAATTGACCTTCGGTAATTGCATACGGATTGGCCGAGATTCTGGTCACACTACATCCAAATGTGGGAAAATCGGTATGATTATATACCTACTCGAGAATCGATCATCGTTCCTGAGTTAGCGTGCGTGCCGAAATATATGCCATGGTTTAGGATCCATGGCAAGTCGTATTAACTGTTGGCAGAGGAGAGGCAACGACAATTACGTGTCCAAAGGGAACGATGTGGCCCTTTAAATCCAAGACGAAGGGACGACGACGCAAGCCCATCAATGAGGCCTAGACAATCGCCCGACCCATCATCAGCGGTCATTTAATCACCAGGCCCAGCGAGAGCACCGACACAGTCACCCGACCCAGCAGTTCAATCGATGATACCCACGGCACAGCCTTTTCAGATGATGCCAGGTGCGTATCCTAGCTCTTTTATGTATCCTAACCCTTATATGTTTCCTTTGTCTAGTCCTATAGCAGGTTAGAGTCAATGGCCCGGTTCATCTCCATTTTCCATTACGCCGAGTGGACCGCCGATGTATATGCCAGCGTCGCACGAGGGATCGCAAAAGGGTCCGTCGGGGAGCTCTTTTTTTTACCAATCGCCATCACCATCACCGTATGGGTTTCAAACAGCTTCGCCGTTGGTCATGCAAACACTTCTACAGTCACTATTCTATCAAGGTGGCTCATCGTCCCAACACCAACAACAAGATACCCTACTGGAAGAACTAGGATCCTCGCCGGAGCAACCATAACCCCCGCCGAAAGTTGGACGAATAAGGAATCCAGCGCGTAACCGTCGACGACCGCCATCTGGCACTGAATCCGGCGGGCACGGAGATTGATTTTTATTTTAATATATTTGTACAAATATTTTGAATAATTTGATATTATTTGATGTAATAAAATAGAAATTCTTCTATATTATTTCATGTAATAAAATAGAAATGTACTTTTTACATTTTTAATATAATAGAAATTCTTTTAAATAAGGTAATATGTAGAATAAAGTAATTTTAATTTACTTTAATATTTTTAATATAATCAAAATTCTTTACAATAACGTTCAACTATTGCGATTTGGGCATGATCGGCTTGTATGGCTTGAGTTCCTACACCATCCGCACAACTTATGTTGACTGGCTGTTTCTCGGATATCCATATTGTTACGTATTTTAGTCGAGCAAGGCCGACCCTTTGGCTTGCAACGTAAATCTCTATCCAGTAACAACTTAAAGGGAGCAAACGATATAGACGACCACTTACGTTCATCTGGGACTGGTGAGAATATGTGTTTCTAGACGTTGTACATGTTTTCTAATTTGTAGACTTCATCGACATAGCTCATCGGATCCAAACTGAGATTCTGATAAGCTGCAATTACATGAGCGCATGGATAACGAAGTGTGTCAAACATCCTACAGTCGCAAGTCCTATTTCGCAAGTGTACTCGATATTGCCCGCCAATAACACCTTGGTGTAGTCTGTCAAACTCTGTCACGCGAAACCATAAGTTGTCTCGGTCGTGACAGACTGTGTGCATGGGGTTCATCCGCGCCTTTGCCTTGTTAGTTTCTTACACTACCTTACTGCACCATACATAGCCTCCTTGCATCTGGCCAACATAACTCCCTGCTCGCTTTGGAAATAGCGTCGCTAAACAAAAATATGTCTTTCGCACAACCGATGTTATCGGTAGATGACGCGTTCCTTTTAGAACAGAATTTATGCATTCAGCCAGGTTTGAGGTCATATGACCATATCGTAGGCCGCCGTCATATGCTTGTGTCCAATGTTCAAAAGGTATGTTGCAAAGGTAGTCCGTGCCTTCGACGTTAATTGAACGCAAAACTGCCAACATCTCATGAAAATGATTTTTATTTATTTCATACCTTGTCAATATAAGTTCATAACGAATATTACATACCATTCTTTCAATTAGAATAAATTAAAAATGACAAACGAAATTATATTAATTGAGACTAAATACTCATGTTGGTCACTTGTCGTCGTTCACTCTTAGATGGATATTGCCTATAGTAGTTGGAAGCAACGTACCTTAGGCAATACCGATGGTGTGTGCGCTGCCATAAGCTTCCCTATCAATTACAGCTAGTATGCTGGTGCCCCGATCCGAAATAACACAGATGTCAGGTTGGGGGCACACATGCCTCCTTAACCTAGATAGAAAGAAATCCCAATCATCAGCTGACTCCCCCGGTGTTATTGCAAACGCAAGTGGAAAAATTCTCCCACTGTCATCCTGTGCCACTGCTACCAATAGTCGATGGGTATATCTACCGAACATAAAAGTACTGTCAATTTGTACCAATGGTTTGCAGTATAGAAATTTGTCTCGGCATTACTTAAAGGTCCAAAACAGGCATTTGAACACTTGACATCCACGTAGTAATCGGTCGTTGTAGTACGCATGTTCGGTTTGAAGGTCCGTTACGCAACCTGGGACGTATCTCTCTAGCACTTGACACCACTGCCATATTTCATTATATGAAGCGTCCCACCTACTATGCATCTTCTCCAATGCCTTCTGCTTAGCTATCCAAGCCTTACGGTAAGAGGGCGTGTACTCCATTTGGCTATGAATATTGGTAATTAACACCGGCACTGAAGTCCTGGGATCTGCTTTCATCGTGGGCAGTATCAAGCTAGCTAACATAGCTGAATCCATCTTGGGATGATCTTGTGAAATACCTATAAACAGAGTACATTAAATAATACAACATTACATAATAATAGTATTATTCAGAAACCCTAAATACTATACCTGCAGCACATGTATGTGGACCTTTATACTTTTTAATCTCCCACAACCCTATCCTTTTTCTTAACGAGACGTAGATTTTCCATGAACATGTATCATCTTGCACTGCACACTTCGCCTCAAACTTATCAATTTTGGACTTAACGACGTGGTAGTTAACGCCGTTATTGATGCTATGTTGTTTCAAAGCACTAATAAAACTATCCTTGTTGGAAAACTGATTACCAACTTGAAATTCACCCGAATCCAATACCGAACTTATACGATAACGCAACCGGAATGGTAGGTCTGGAAACTCCAACTCATCATCTGCAGACAGATCGACATTATGCATGTGGGCTGGATGTGAATATGCCCTGAATCGTGGATCTTCTTCTTCATCTGAACCCCCTTCAACATCTTTAGGTTCGGTTGGAATAGGCTCCGTTTCAGAAAATAATCCAACTTCTGCACCATTGGGCCCGGGCTCTCGAGGTGGATCCACATCAAAGTCATCTTCTAACCCACCATCATTTACAACATACGAGGTCCCCTCACCGGTGGACGTCGTAGGGAGCACATTATTTTTTCTTCTGGGCGTTTCATAATGTCCCTAATTGGATTTAGATTGCCAACCAGTAGAAGTTGATGTCGTTCCCCAGTACGTATTTTCAGCATCAAACATTGACCCACCGAGGTGCATGTCCCATCCACCGATAGAGTGTTGTGCAGGGGTTGTGTATTCCACACTACTACCAAACATGGGTTGCTCCGTGTTTTGTAACCCACTAACCAAGTGTCGGGCTAGGGTCGCGTATATCTCTCGAACACCACTCGCAAGTGCATCATTTGGCGATGTAAATTGTACATATAACTCAATATACGATGCTCCATTAGCGAGATGAGTCTGCACCATTGCCTCCAAGCTACGAGCACCTTTTATGTCGAACGAGTCATATTTCACCGGATCAACAAAAGAACAAAATCGATACGTAATAGATAGAACTTTCATTGGCGTCGTTTCGAATATTTTACGCCTAATTCTTTTACGAAGTTTTGTCAAATCTATGTTCTGGTTAAAAACCATTCGCACTATATTCTCCGACAAAAAAACACCGTTCTCGGTGTGGCAAACCTCACCATCATAGTAAATAACAACACTAATACATTCACTCATCTTCAATTTCTATCCTTCTTAGCCTCTCTAAATTTTTTGCTGTAAATAACTTATGCAATCTGATGGAAAATTTTGCCTTATTTATAGCCTCAGGTCATGCGCCATTGTAACAAAAGCGTGTCCACGTGGGAGCTTTTTTCAGGAGCTACCGTAGCAAAAGCGCATCCACGTGGGAGCTTCTTTCAGTATTTCTGCTGACAAAGCATCCTGCTTAAAGCATTTTTGACATTGTTTGCTCAGAAACGTCTACTCGAAATTATTTTTTCAGGAGCTACTGTAGCAAAAGCGCGTCTATGTGGAAGCTTTTTTCAGTACTTCTGTTGACAAAGCATCCTGTTTAAAGCATTTTTAACACTGTTTGCTCAGAAACGTCTACTTAAAATTATTTTCTCAAGAGCCACTGTAGCAAAAGCGCATCCACGTGGAAGCTTCTTTAAATTAACAAATAATTTAATTATGTAACCGTAAACCCCCAACCCTAATTTATTTGTGTTTTTACTTAAAAACCCTAAACACTAAACCCTAAACTAGTTTATTATAAATTTATAATTAATTTACTCAAGTAACCGGGCAAAACACTAAAAAAAGCTTAATTTTTTAAAAATTTATCGAAATGAGCCCGGTAATAAAAAAACCTAAACCCTAATTTATTTAATTTTTCCTTAAAAACCCTTAACTATAAATCCTAATCTAATTTTTAAATTTTTTTAATTATATTACTCAAGTAACCCTAAACCCTAATTTAATTGATTTTTTCTTAAAAAATAATATATACAAAAACTAATCCAATTTTAAAAATTTTTTAATTAATTTAATTGATAGACCCTAAACCTTAATCCCTTATTTATTTAATTTTTTCTTTAAAACCCTAAACTTAAAAATACCAAAACCCTAACCTTAACCCTAACCCTAAACCAATAACCCAAAACTCTACCAGGAGACACGAGCAAAACACGTCCTTGAGGAAGTGTGGGAGCAATTTTTGTCCACGTAGGCAAAACGCTTCCTCAGGGACGCGTTTTACTGCCACGTCCCCTGACATCGCGCTGACGTGAACGCGCTTTCGGGAAAATAGTGTCATTCCGGTAAATAATTATTTATCGGGCCCATTTCGATAAATATTTTAAAAATTAAGCTTTTATATATAATTTGCCGGGAGATAAAAAGAGTGAAGGACTGCAAAAACACAAAGCTGGGAACCAACTAACATGTCAGAATCAGACCAATCTCTCACTGTCCATCTCTGTTGTGCGTGTTCCATATGAGAGCATGGTTTTAAATGAAGAAAAATAAATGAAACCAACAATTTTAAAAAAAAACTAAAAATACGTTAGTAGGAAATTGAAAAATTATAGCCACCACTAGACCTGTCCATGGGTCGGGTGTCCCGGCCCGACGGCCTGTCCGAAATATGGGAGGGTTCGGGTAAAAATATAGGCCCGAAATATGGGCTTGGGCAAAAAAACGAGACCCGTTTAAAAAATGGGCCGGGCTCGGGTCAACTTTTTTGGCCCGAGCCCGGCCCGGGCCCGACCCGGCCTGAATATAATAAATATTTTTATTTTTATTTTTTAATTTTAAAATACTTTAAAAATATTTTTTTATTTTTAAAATATTTCTTTTGTGTTTATTAAAAATCAGGCCGGGCCGGGCCGGGCTCAGGCATATTATTTTTTTTCCTAGCCGAGCCTGGGTAAAATTTTAGGCCCATATTTTGAGCTGGGCCGGGCCCGGGCCTAAGAGGCGGGCCAAATTTTTTTCCGGGCCCGGCCCGGCCCATGGACAGGTCTAGCCACCACTAATTGAATTATCAAACTATGTTATTTGAGTTAAAAGTTAAAAAAGTGAAATAGAAAATAATTTAAAATGAAAAAAATCAACTGCTTAGAAATTAATTTTTTTAAAAGATCGGTTGCACAAAAATAAAAAAATATTAATATTTGGAAAAGAAATTAAAATTGATTAAAAAATTGTAAAATGAAGAAAAGAGGTTTGTTTATTATTTTAAAAAATAATTATTTTAAATAATTTAATTAAAGGTTAAATTAAGTTGAAGAAAGTATTACATATAGATGGGTATAATAATATTTTGTATAATAATATTTTTTAGTATGATCATAACATAAGTTATTCCTTTTATGTTTTAGGTGGCTTCCATTTTACTTGACGCGACACCGCAATTTATTATAACAAACCTATCATTTTTTAAATTATTTGTATTTTTAGTATTATTTTGATAAATTTTCTTGGGAATCGATATATATTTTAAATTACTATGACAAGTTTTACCAACGGCGGGGTGGTGGCGCAGTTGGCTAGCGCGTAGGTCTCATAGCTTACTGAGTGATCCTGAGGTCGAGAGTTCGAGCCTCTCTCACCCCAAAAAATCTCTTTTTTAGTTTTGACTCCCATGCTAATGATTTAATAACCCAATTAAGAGCAAAGGGGTGGCAAACGTGGAAGCCTACGCGCCGTCCATTCTTTCATATATAGACGTCCGAAAAGGAGGGTAGAGAACCGAAACAACTCGACTTATTAAATAGAGAAGTGAAGGAAGCGAAGATGCTCCGTTAAAAATTAAATCAAAATAACAAAATTCATAAATATAGTTGAAACTAAAAGAAATGGTCAGAGAATGATGGTTTAATAACGTACAACATGCAGTATACAATAATTGCGAAGCAAACAAAATGGACCCAAAAGTGATGGGAAATGGGAATGCCATGTGAAACTGTTACTATTTGCCATTCTTAAATTCCAACACCAAAAGAGTTCCTTCCATTTCAATCAACCCTACAAAAATGTCAGAAACAAACAAGGACCACCCCCCACCTTAACTCCCACTAGTTTTGGATTACATCAATATAGGTTTTATTATTCCAAGTTCTGTGGAGTTGATTTTTTACTGGTTTTACATTTTTTATTTTAATTATTTTAAGTTCGTATCATTTTAATTTATTTATGCAGATCATCAAATAGTTTGAATAATTTAAATTTTGATTCAACTCATTTTTTTATGGGTTACTAAAGTAAAATAAGATTACTAACTGCTTAGAGTTGCAAGTCGTCGTTGTGCGGATGCTTAAAATTTGGAGGAGCATAAACATGGACCCCCGATTTTGCATGTTTGCTTAATCTCTCAAGTTAAGATTTTTAAACATGGTGGAAAAAATCTAATGAAGTTTGTAATTTTCAGGCAGCCAATCAAAATCTTTTTTTATCTCCTTCCACCAATCAAACTCGTCACCCTCCATAATTTATTATTATTTCCCTTCTTTCGTCTTCTTCACTGCCCTCTTCCAACCCTGCTATTAACTGCTCAACAACTCTCAGCAGCTCTACTGTGCAACACCATCGCACCATCCTAACGCCTAAACCAGCGCACTTCCCAAACTTGTTCCAGCTCCTTCACCACCAAGGCTCGCCATAACAGCACCGAGCGTCCCCACCGGCAACATCCTTCAACCACGACATATTTCTCTTTTTCTCACGTTAAAACTCTCTGATAAAGTTGTGCTAAATCACATTTGATATGGACTGGTTTCAACTATTCTTCAAGAGTGGACTGAACAAATGAGAGATATGTTGGAGGTAAGAAAGCGTTCCGTCATGAGGATTTTAATACCTCTATAGTGTGTTATTTCTCTAGAAGAGAAAAGATTTTAAAATCACAATTATGGTGATTGTTGTAACCAAACATGTGAGTTTCATGTATGGTAGAAAGTTTTGAATTGTGCTTTTTTTCCAAGTATGTAATGTTATATTCAGCCAGGAAGGGAATTGTTTTCGCACTGGCACTCCTATTTGGCTCTGTCATCACTCATCACATCTTTCTTTTCTTTTGTTGCATCTTAATGAAAACAAGCATCATTCCATTTTGATTCATGGTCAGTACTGTTGTTAATATGAACTGCCATCGTCCTTACATTTCCTTTTTTTTATCAAGTCTTTGAATTTCTTATTGATCCTTAAATTGCATAATAAATAAAATGTCAGAATATAGTGATTCCAACTGTTGCGTGTAACTCTTGCAACCAGCCTCGTGGCTTTTGTTAATTACAGAAACAAAAAAATATGAGTTGAATTTATTCTTGTACAATAACAAGATCTCAATGGAGACTTAAGCCAAAGACAGTGCAATCTTGAACTAAGAAACATATAGCTTAGGCTCAGCTTTTCTATCAATGAAGAGGCTCATAAGCTTTTCTTCAACAGTTGAGCAAGCGTGTCAATGTGAGTTGTACACAGTGAAGAAAATGAAAGAAGAGAAAAATAATAAATTATGGAGGGGGAGGAGTTTGATGGGTAGAAGGAGATGAAAGAAAACATGGAGAGGAGTGAGTTTTCAACCTTATTTATTTTATTATTTTTATTTCAGTCAAAATGGTGATGGAATGTCACATGTAATATTTTTATTGGCAAAATTTTTTATTAAAATTTTTATCGAAATAATACTTTATTTACTAAATTGAGATAAAAGAAAATTTAGATACTAAAGTGAAAAATGAATATACTTTAAGAGCCAAATCGTGAATTAAATTATTAAATTATTAAATAAATTAGATAAATTAAATTAAAAAATAATATATTACGATAATAATAATTAATAATGTTAAAATCAATATTTTATAATTAATAAAAATTAAATGTGTGAGATTAACATTATATATATAAAGATAATATTAATCTAATTTATAATGTATAAATTTATTTATTTATTAATAATACTTTCATTATCAATGTAATACTTATTATTTAATTAACCTTTTGGTTCGGATTGCCAACCACCTAAAAAAGCTAGTGGTTGTGTTTTTAAAAATACATAAATTTTAGGAAAGTCTGCCGTCTTGGCATGTTTTTCGTCTACTTATTGGCACGTTTTTTTCTTTTGTGGCGAGGGGTTTTCGTTTCTAGGGTTGGTTTTGCTGTGAGACTGTTTATGTTTTTTTGATTTGTGGGGTCATGGAGAATGATTTGGCAAATCTGGCGTTGACTGATGAGGAAGAAGAGGCTTTTGAAGAAGATGCGGCGGTTGTTGATCAGAATCTGGACCTTTGTTTGGTTGGGCGCTGCTTGACAGATAGTATAGTTCACTTTCCCTCGCTTCGAAATACTATGGCTGATTTGTGGCATCCGCTAAGAGGCATCTGTATTTCAGATCTGGGTGATAGACGATTTCTTTTTCAATTTTATCATGAGGTGGATATTCAAAGGGTTCTTGCGGGCACGCCATGGTTTTTCAATAACCATTTGATTGTATTTCATAGGTTGAAGTCTGGTGAGAATCCTTCATTAGTCCCTTTATTCTTTACTGAATTTTGGGTTTAAGTTCACGATCTTCCTATTGGACTGGTGTCGGAAACAATGGCTAAACAGTTTGGGGATTTTTTGGGCAAATTTCTAGAATATGATTTGTCGTCTAGGTCCGTAAGTTCTCCTTCGGTCATGCGAATTCGAGTCCAGTTAAATGTGAATAATCTGTTAAAACGTCGAAAGAAAGTTATAATTGGCTCTGACAGGATTTTTTATGCACGATTTCAGTATGAAAAACTAAGCCTGTTTTGTTTCATTTGTGGGAAACTAGGGCATGGGGAGAGTTTTTGCCCGATTCGAACTAGAATGGATCCGGAGAATATTGTTTTTGGTTGGGATATATCTGTAAGGGCGGTAGCAAGGAGGCGCACTAATTATTCTAGCCGTTGGCTCAGGGAGGCAGGTAGGGATGATAGTAATTGGACAGGATTATGGGGAAATGGTCAAGGAGATGGTGCCTCAGGGGAAAATAATTGTGGGGCGGGTCAAGTGCTTATGGATATGACACTATTTGATGAAAATGTTCCAGTTCATGTTTCGGAAGGGAAAAAACGACAGCGAAGACTATATGACACTGTAGTAAATGATTATTCGGCTGGCTCTATTGGGCAGAGCAGCCGAGAGCTATAGAGATACTAAGCTGGAACGTCCGTGGTTTGGGGAGACCTCAGACGGTTAATAGGCTTCGGAATAAACTCCAAGCTATGAATCCCCGTGTTTTGTTTCTTATTGAAACAAAGCTTAGTTCGAAAAGAATGGAAAGGGTGCGATTGAAGTGTGGATTCTCTAATGGGATTGACGTAGGGGCTGTGGGTTCTAAGGGTGGACTGTCTCTAGGATGGAACGGCAATGATATTGTTTCAATTAAAAGCTATTCTTCCTCTTACATAGATGCAATGATCATTGATCTTGATAATGGAATGGAATGGAGGTTTACGGGCTTCTATGGGTGTCCTGATGTACGGTTTAGGTCAGATTCGTAGAATCTTTTACGTCGGCTGGGCCATGGCTAAGATGTGCCTTGGTTGATTATTGGTGATTTCAATGAAATATTGAGCTCGTTTGAGAAGAGAGGTGGACGTCTAAGATCGGCACGTCAAATAGGGGAGTTCCGATCAGTCTTGGAGGATTGCTCTCTTTATGATGTTGGGTATTATGGGAGATGGTTTACGTGGGAACGGGGGCGGTTTTTATCTTCAAATTTATGCGAACGGATTGATAGAAGGGTCGCTAATCCTGCTTGGTTATCTCTTTTCCCGAATTTTTCATTGGATCATTTGAATCATTCTTTCTCTGATCACTGCCCGCTTATGTTGAATACTATGGGCAGGGTGCTTCATAAGACTAGTCGTTCGTCTTCTCCTTTCCGATTTGAAGCTAAATGGTGCTTGGACAAAGCCTTTGAGAAAGTTGCCAAGCGGGGCTGGAATGACCTTCATGATAGACTGCCGAACAAGCTTATGCAGTTGGGACACTTCCTGCAAAACTGGAGTCGCTCGCGCTTCCATAAGCAAAACGATCATAAATTGGCATTGGAGAAACGACTATCTGTACTATTGGATAAAGACCCTACAGACAAATTATTGGGTGAAATTTTGGAAGTGCAACTTGGGTTGAATTTCGAGGCCGATAAATAAGAGGTGTAGTGGGCTCAGCGTGCTCGTATTAATTGGCTTCAGTATGGCGATAGGAATTCGTCTTTTTTTCATAGGGTGGCAGTGGCCCGTCATAATCGTAACCGAATACACGGATTAGAGGACGAATCGGGCCAGTGGACCACGGGAGCAGAGGAAATATTATGTGTTGCGGTGAAATATTTTGAGAAGCTATTTACAGCTTCGGCTTCAAGAAGCGATGCTCGAATTCTTGATCTTGTGGAAGAACGGATAACTAGAAATATGAATGAAGTTCTTCTTCAACCTTTTACAAAAGACGATATCTGGCTAGCAGTCAAATCCATGGCGCCTTTGAAAGCCCCAGGACCTGATGGGTTTCCTGCTCTGTTTTTTCAACAGTATTGGCACATTGTTGGGGATGAGGTTGCTAGTTTCTGTATCGAAGTTTTAAATGGTAGCAGGGAGATGGGTGAGCTTAATAAAATGCACATTGTTTTGATTCCTAAAGTTGATAAGCCAAGGGACCTTACTCATTTCCGTCCTATTAGTTTGTGTAATGTCCTTTATAAAATCATTGCTACAGCCATTGTTGCACGTATGAGACCTTTTCTTGATTCTTGTATTTATGAAGCCCAATGTGCTTTTATTCTTGGAAGGCAGATTTCAGATAATACTCTCATTGCCTACGAGGTTCTCCATTCTCTGAAATTGAAGAAAAAAGGTAAACAGGGGAATTTTGCTCTCAAGCTTGATCTTAGCAAAGCGTATGATAGGGTGGAATGGGATTTTTTGGCTGGGATGTTGTCTAGGCTGGGTTTTATTCAGGATTGGCTGGTTCTTATTATGAGGTGCGTTTGTTCAGTTACTTATACGATAGGCATCAATGGTGATGTTAGTGAGACCTTTAGACCATCTAGGGGATTAAGACAAGGGGATCCTCTTAGTCTCTATCTTTTTCTTCTATGTGCTGAAGGGCTCTCTTGTTTATTAAGAGAATCTATTTCTAAAAATGAGTTAAGAGGTGCCCCAATCGGTAGGAGGAACCTTACGATTTCCCACTTGTTGTTTGCTGATGATTGTATCATCTTTGGAGATGCCTCTGCTGAGGGCGCACGTGTGGTTCGACACATTCTTCAGGAGTATGAGATAGCGTCAGGGCAGAAAATCAATCTAGGAAAGTCATTGATCTTTTTTGGTTCAAATGTGGGAGAGGTTATTCGCACTGAGATTATCGGCATTTTGGGTGTTAGGTGGGCCTCAAATCCGGAAAAAATATTTGGGCCTTCCAATGATGGTGGGGAGGAAGAAGAAATGGGCTTTCTCTAGTTTTCAAGATCGGTTTCGGAAGCGCATTGCAAGTTGGAGCTGTAGATATTTATCGATGGGAGGGAAAGAAGTTTTTATTAAGTCCGTTCTTCAAACTCTTCCGGTTTATGTTATGCAGTGTTTTGAATTACCTAAATCTTTCTGTCTGATGGAATCTTAAACAAGTTTTGGTGGACAAACAACAAGTCTTCCAAAGGCATCCATTGGAGTACGTGGAGTGCGCTTTGTTTACCAAATGCGCTTGGTGGGATGGGCTTTCGTGATTTATATATGTTTAATAAAGCCCTTTTAGCGAAGCAAGTATGGCGAATTTTTTCTAAACCTGACTGTCTTCTTGCGAGAATTCTTAAAGCACGTTATTTTCCTTTTTTGGATATTTTTCAGCTAAAGTGGGATCTTACCCTTCTTTTACCTGGAGGAGCATTTGTGGTGCCAGGGGCGTTTTTGATGATGGATTGCTGTGGCGGATAGGCAGCGGTACGAAGGTGAACATCTGGAATGATCCATGGATACCGGGTCCTGAAAACGGTCGATTGTTAGTAAATTCTATGAATCCACAGTGGACGACAGTGGATCAACTTTTGAATAAAGAGTCCCATACCTGGAAGAAGGAAGTCATCTACCAACTTTTTGACGCTGATCAGGCTCGATGTATCATCAACATTCCAGTTGCTGGGAGAGGGTCCTCAGATTTATTAGTTTGGAAACATGATGCAACTTGAGAACATTCAGTGAAGAGCGGGTACATAATTTTGGTTACAAATATGAATCAGCTCATAGCTACAGAGAACTACAGTAAACTATTTACATCAATATGGGACATTTCGATCCCTACAAAAATAAAGATTCATCTATGGTGCCTTCTTAAGGACTATGTGCCTCACTATGGGAATCTGGTGAAACGAAGGTTGCGAGTTAAATCGATGTGCCCTCTGTGTATGTCAGAGCCGGAAGACTCCCATCATATTTTATGGTATTGTAGCATCTTGCGGCAGCTTTGGGTTCAGCTGAAAATTGCAGTAAATTTTGATGCATTCACCTCGGACGAAAAAACAAATTTTGTTACTGCGTTTCTTGCAATGGACAATAACTTTAAGAAGCTTAGTGCTATTTCTTTATGGGCTCTGTGGTACAAGAGAAACAAGATGGTTAATGAAGGTTTAAAGTTTGAGCTTCATGAACTAGTGGGTTTTGTTCAGAGCTATGACCAAGATTTAAGATTCACTATAGCAAAAGATCTGACCACTGGTATGCGACAAAATAGTTCATGGCAACCTCCTCAAACTGGGTTTATAAAGTTAAATTTTGATGCCTCTTTTGAGAATAAATCTAATTGTTCTATTTCAGCGGTGCTTGCTAGGGATTTTGAGGGTCTGGTTATGGGTGCATGTACGGTCCCGAATGACGATATTACTGATGCTTTTGTGGCCGAGGCAAGAGCCTGTGAAAGGGCTCTCTATTTTGCTCGGGATATGGGTTTTTGTAAGGTGGTCTTGGAAGGAGATTCGATTACTGTTATCAAGAAGCTCAAAACAAATGCTATAGATCGTTCTATTCTCAGCCCTATTTCTCAACATATTTGAGTCTTGGCGGAAGGTTTTGAAGAAGTTACTTACAATTTTGTTCCCAGGGAGGTGAACAGAGCAGCGCATGCACTGGCGATGGTGGGTCGGATCCAGAAGCATTCCTGTTTTTGGGTTGAAGAGGCTCCCCCTTCGGTTATTGAGGTTGTGGAGATGGATCGTCAAGGGTGGTCTAGCCGGGGTTGATCTGGAAGCACGAGCACAGGAAAGAGTGTTACGCCTTGTAAGTATGAGGGGTGTTCAACGACTAACTGTGGAAGTGTATGTTCTGGGGATGGAGGATAGGAGCAGAAGGGTAAAGGGGATCTGGGTGACTGGTCTATTGGTGACAGTGCAGTCAGTGGTAATAAAAGACTGGCTATGGTGGATTCAGAGAAGTAAAGTTCTTCATTTTGCATTGCAATTGGAGAAGGTTCACAGAACTCCAATGGCGTGAGCAATGCTTTGATGGCTCCAGATTTGGATCAATTTTTTGAGGAGTTGGAGCATTTTTCTGACTGATATTGAGAGTTGTTTTTACGCTGCATGCTCATTCATTTTCTTTTTCTGTCTTAATTACTTCAGTTTTTTAGGCTTTCTTTTCCTTTATGGTTGACAGCTGTAGTCATTTTCTTTGTTTTGTCGTTTTGCTTTACTGTTGGTGACATTTCAGTTTGGTTTTGAGACGGGTGATATTAATATCAGTCTTTTTCGACAAAAAAAATTAACCTTTTGGTTCATATTAAATTTTAGATTAATTTTCACTTAATTAGTATTATGATTATATATCAATTAAAACTAATATTTACCACTATAAATATATGCATTAGTAACACATTTTTATTCAAAATAACATCTAAAAATTACTAGAAAAATGATATTTTAGCATTATTTAATAGGCATTGTTTTCATCACCAAAAAAGATTGTAGGTGAAATTTTGACTCATATTCAAATAAAAATTTATTTATTTTTAATTACTTAACATTTTACTATCAGTTGTTGTCCAACTCTTTTTTCATTATTTTTAAAATATTATTTTATCCTCTCAATTATTTAAATTAAATAGATTATTTTTTAATTAGCAAATATTTTTTAATTTTATAAAATATATTATTTAATAAATTTAAAATAAACACATAAAATTACATGTGTAACACAACTGTTTAAATAAAATGAAAAAGTCAAAAAAAAGTTAATCATTGAATACATTATTTAGCAAAACAACACTGTTACCTTTAAATTTGTATTGTGTGATATTGTTGTTCATGGGTGAGTATCTGATTGAGTCGAGTCGAGTCAAATCGAGTAAAAAAGTTTCGAGTTAGTCGAATTGACGAATCCTATTTTAGCAGTCGAACTCAATTTGAAATTTTTTCGAATCGAATCAAAAAATTTCAAGTCAAGTTAACAAATCCTATACTTTATACTTAATGTTGCATTTACATAGACCGATTATTGAACTAATAGATGAAGTACAAGATTATACAACTACATAAACAATATAATAGTTTTGCCTTGAAACTTAATAGGTAAACATTTATCAAAATGACATGGTTTTACCTTTTAACTTAATAGTTTTAACTTTAATTTTAGAAAAGGTAAATATTTATTAAAACGATGTAATTTTATCTTTCGTTATTCAAATTTTTGGATAACTCGGACTGTGTAATTCATTCCAGTTAAATCAAAAAATTTAATTTTTTATTCGAGTTGATCTGAATAACTCAAATAACTCAAACTATTTTTAATTAAAATTTTAAATATTTATCAAAATTTTCGAATTGAATCAAATTTTGTTCGTCCTAATTATTATTTGTTTATTTTTCCTTAATTTTTTCCTTTTTAAGTGTGCGTAACTTATGTGCCTAACTTTCGTAAGTTAAGCAAAAAAATATAATCATATTATTTTTTTCCTCTTTTTTTTTTTAGATTCAATGTAATTTTCTTTAGTTTTTGGCTAAAATGTTTGTGTAATTATAAACTTCCCGTGTAAATAATAGAATTTCTATGATAATTATCAAATTTTTAATTATATTTACATGTCAATTTTTTATTGGTGAAACATGGTATGCTCTAAAGTTTTTATACATGTGCTAAAACATTGTTTATATATATATATATATGATTAACTAACGATGATAAAGGAATAGAGCAGGGCGAATATTGTTAAATCTATCACCACTCCATAATTGGCATTCTCTGTTCCATTATCTGCATTGCTTCATTATGAATGTATAATATTAAAAATCATTATTATCTCCATGGGTATTGGGTACATTCATCTTCACTCTGCTTCAATTTAAAATTTACTACTTATCTTTAATTTTTTTAAGTCAAGTAAATATTTAAACATAATTCTTCAAAAAAAATTAAACATAAAATATATGGATTTTTATATTATATTTTTACCATTTTTAAAGTTTATATATATAAGGATATAAGGATAAAATGATAACTTCATATAGTGGGGCGAGTTGGGGTAGGTAAGCAATTACCATAAGTGCTCCAAATTCATTGTCCAAAAATAAAAATCTACCTCACCCTGTCTTACATCCACTTTTCAAAAGAAAAAATCTGCTCCATTCAAAGCGGATTAACTTGGAATCCTTAAGACAGGTTGAAAGTACTAAGTGGGCATACAAAATGAACTATGAAATATAAGATTTTGAGCTCCAAGTGTTTAAATACATTGAAGTGATCTCAACAATAATGATGTTGAGATGATGGTGTTTAATCACACACAAAAAAAAAAAAAGCAAGGATGTTGCAATGGAGGTGTTAGTAGAGATCAATTATATTCCCAATATTAGGAATGGGATTTCGAATTATGAAAGTGCTTTGACTATCCCAATACCTTTCTATAGTCCACAGATTCTACTAACTCTAGATAGTTTGGTCATTTTCTCGATTACTATTTCATCCATAAATTAGCACAACTTTGTTTTTCATAAAAAAAATTATAATTATGAAAATCACAAATTTGTTCCTATATTTATACTTAGAGTTCTCCTCAAATAATAATTTTATTGTAAAATTAGAACAACTCTTTCATACATCCTAATTTTTTTAAATGTCTAATTACCGCAACTTCTTTAAATTATAATTTTTAAGGGTATTTTATCAATAAAAGCCTTTTTTTTTAAATTTACCGAAATGGGCAAACTATTTAATTATTTACCGGAATGGTCCATTTTTCGCGAAATCGCGTCCACGTCAGCGCGATGTTAGGGTACGCGCCAGGAAATCGCGTCCACATCAGCGCGACTTGCTGACGTGGATGGAAATCGCGCCCTAGAGGACGCGATTTGCTGACGTGGCATGAACAGTTTATGTTTTTTAGCTTGAAAAACTTTGAAAGGCCATAACTTTTGGCTCGGTTGTCCGATTGAGATGATTTTTTTTATTTCGAATAACTTTTCGAGATCTACGCGCTGACAAACTGCTTAGAGATGAATAGGGACTAATTTGTAAAGTATAATTTGTTAGTTACGAGTATAGGGACTAAAGTGTAATTATTTCAAAATTAGCATGAAATTTTTGTATTTAAGAATATTTGAATGTTATGGAAGGATGAAATTGAATTTGAATTGAAAAACGAAGCTTAGATTTGAAAATATGACTATTTAGGTTTTAGGGACTAAATTGAATAAAATAGAAAATTTTAGGGAACTTCTCAAAAATGGAATGAGCTGACTTATACCTATAACAGGATGATATAAGACAATTCTGTAAAAAAAAGATCCGATGTTTACTTCAAATAAATAAGGAAAATAATGATTTGAATGTTTCAAAATTCAATTTTAAACCGAAAAAATCAAAATTTAGGGGCAAAAAAGGATCTTTTTCGATGAAAACTGCGGCAAACCGCCTTCGGCTATTTGTCAGCGCGTAGATCTCGAAAAGCTATTCGAAATAAAAAAAATCGTCTCAATCGGACAACCGAGCGAAAAGTTATGGCCTTTCAAAGTTTTCCAAGTTTAAAAATATAAACTGTTCATTCACGTCAGCAAATCGCGTCCTCGTAGGCGCGATTTGTGTCCACGTAAGCAAATCGCGCTGATGTGGACGCAATGTTCTGACACGTACCCTAACATCGCGCTAACGTGGACGCGATTTCGCGGAAAATGGCCCATTCCGGTAAATAATCAAAAAATCGGCCCATTTCGGTAAATTTTGAAAAAAAACGGCTTTTTTGGTAAATTTCCCATTTTTTAAATGTATAATTATCATAATTTTTATTTTATTTCAACTTGTTAAACAAATAATTCTAAATTAAATCTTATAATTAATTTCTTTCTATATTTGTCTAATTTACAAATTGAAATCCAATGATAATACGTAACATTTTAATTTTATTATTATCAATTGAAACTAATTATTTTAAAGAACAATCAAGTGACAAATAGAAGGTCCAAGAATTAAAAAGAGAGATAAATTTCAAATTTTCAAGAGTACAGGGACTGGAGGCATAGTTAGACAGAAAAAAAAAAGAAGAAAACTAAAGGAAGAATATAAGGTTGTTCACGCAGAAGAGACGAAAACTCTCTATCCCTGTACCAAAGGTGAACTACGAATGGATCGCTTGGAAACCTCGAATGATTCGTCTTCTGGGTCTCTTCGTCTTGCCGTAAAGATTAAGGTTCTTTTTTCCTCCAATTTTCTATGTTTCAATTCTTTTCTTTTCTTTTAAGAAATAAACTTTGCTCTTTAGCTTAGTTTTCTGGGATTCTACTGCTTAGGATTTTTTTGTAGCTGTTTTATTGGAAATTTTATCCCTTGGAATAGAACATAGAAGGTGGGTTCTTTCATTTCTTTTTCTTCAATTTGTTTCATCAGTGTTACTATTAGATCGATTGTAGATACATGTACTTAATTTAGCTGTTTCCCCCCCCCCCTCTTCTTTTAGATTAATGCAGTTTTTTTGTTTAATTAATTGATGACTTAAGTGAGGAGCCCTTTTTGAATCGTTGTAATTGGGAATTTGGGGATTTTAGTGTTGTTGTTGTTCTTGCTGGATGGGAAGTGATCAAAACATTGACCTTTTTATTTGACTTTATCTGGTCACTGCGAAAAATTAAGGATACGCGAGGAAAAGTAACTTCTAAATCTTTTCTTTATCATTGTCCTGATCTTGATGACCTTATTGGAAGAAAGATATTATAATCTATTGAATAATAAGGAAAAACTTACAAAAAATTAACCTCCCAATTTCTTGATGAGTATTTGTTCTGAAACTGATTTATTTGATCAAATTAAGAAAGGGATACCATTTTTTGACGGTCGCTCGTAACTCTTAAGTTACCCTCGTGCTTTATGCTCTTTCCTGTTGAACATATACTGGATATTTTTTAGAGAGGGTCTTTGATATTTCTTACACTTCCCATATTTTCTTATCAGGAGGATGTGAGGTTTTGATTGGTGAGATATATTTATTAAGCTGAGAACTTCTTGCCGCCATTGAGAACAAACTAATTTAACTAGGAGCAGTTCAATTCCATTTCTCAGCTTTATGGTAAAGTGCGGTGTCTCTTTGTTTTGCGTTTCTTTTCTTATCAAGCTTTCCAATTGTACACAAGGCATTCCAATTCCTTTGCTCCTGATACAATTGGCCGAGGGGATGGTATCTCCCCCCATTGGTACTGATTGTTAAATGCTTCTTCTTCTTTTTTTCAATTTGGTGGATTATATTATTTTTTGATGGTCTTCTTTCATGTAAATGGTTGTACTGAAATAAATTGAAGGTTTTGGCCTTTTAATTTGACTCTGACACCTTCCATTTTACTCTGCTTTTTTCTGTTCTTATCTCAGATACTAGATAGAGTCTTGGTGGTTTTGAGCAGATTCATCTAGGACAACCTTTTCTTCTGATTAAGATATTTAGCCATCAAAGGTTGTCCTGGAATTGATTTACTAATATATTGCAACCAATAAGATATTGATGGGGGCATTCTTAAGTCTAAACAATTCCAGGGCTGGAATGAGTGAGCCCTTAGATGTTTCACAAAATGGAACATGCAAAAGGCAGAAGTTGTCATCATGTCTTTCTGAAGAGAATCCAAGATTGATTCCTAGCCTTCCTGATGAGATATCTTATCAGATTCTTGCCAGAATTCCGAGGATTAATTACTTGAATGTGAGGTTAGTATCTCGAGACTGGAAAGCTGCCATCATGAGTACTGAACTTTTTAATACAAGGAAAGAACTAGGAACAACAGAAGAATGGCTCTATATATTGACTAAGGTTGAAGGTGACAAGCTTTTGTGGTATGCTTTGGATCCATTGTCAAGAAGGTGGCAGAGGTTGCCTCAAATGCCCAATGTTGCTTTTGAAGCTGAATCCAGGAAACGTTTAGCTAGCCTTCGGATGTGGAATGTGGTTGACTCTGGCATAAAAATTGCAGATGCCATTAGGGGTTGGCTTGGGAGGAAGGATGCATTGGACAGAATGCCTTTTTGTGGGTGTGCTATTAGTGCTGTTGATGGCTGCCTCTACGTGTTAGGAGGATTCTCTAGAGCGTCAGCCCTGAGCTGTGTTTGGCAGTATAATCCAGTTCTAAATTCGTGGAATGAAGTAAGTTCAATGTCAACTGGTAGAGCCTACTGTAAGACTGGCATCTTAAATAATAAGCTATATGTTGTTGGAGGGGTTACCAGGGGCCATGGTGGATTAACTCCACTTAAGTCTGCTGAAGTGTTTGATCCTCATACTGGTATATGGTCCCAACTACCAAGCATGCCCTTTTCAAAAGCTCAGATTCTACCCACGGCCTTTCTGGCTGATCTACTCAAACCGATTGCCACAGGAATGACATCATATAGGGGAAGGTTATTTGTGCCTCAAAGTTTATATTGCTGGCCATTTTTTGTTGATGTTGGAGGGGAGGTATATGATCCCGATGTAAATTCTTGGGTTGAAATGCCAGCTGGCATGGGTGATGGTTGGCCTGCAAGACAGGCAGGAACAAAATTGAGTGTTACTGTGGATGGTGAGCTGTATGCACTCGATCCATCTAATTCTCCTGAAAGTGTGAGGATTAAGGTATATGATTACCAAGATGATGCATGGAAAGTTGTAGTGGGAGAGGTCCCCATTCCTGACTTTACTGATTCAGATTTTCCCTATTTACTTTCTGGTTTACTGGGAAAGCTTCATGTGATCACTAAAGATGCCAACAACAATATTTCAGTCTTGCAGGCTGATGTGCAAAACCATTTTACTTCCCTATCATCAGCTTCATTGGATAGCTCACCTGGTGCACATCCTGAGTCTGCAGAACCTGCAACAGCATTTGAAACGGATCTTTGGAGGGTTATTGCCACAAGGACGACTGGATCTTCCGAACTAGTAAGTTGTCAGGCACTCAATATCTAGTGCCACTGTTGGACTACTTAGGGATCTAAGTTTCAACTTTTCCGAAAATTATTTGGTTGCCCTTATTTGTTTCACTAGATCTGTTGATTTTACAAGCGGCACACTGAAATTGGGATTTATGTAAGTTATAACCTTTACTCTTGTATCCTTGTATAATATAAAGCAAAGGAATTCTCTTGAACTGGAAAACAATTGCCTGTTGTTTATCTTACGTTGATTTCACGGCTCCTTTAAGTGACGGTACAATATTCAGTATTCTTGTGACTTGGCAATTGATCTTTTTAGTGGCCCACGTATTTAGCCACATTTGTAGTTCGAAATTATGCATACGCCTGTATTAAGCCCAGTTTATGCAACACATTGAAAAGAACCACCAGATAATGGATATTGTAGTTCCTGTAGAATAGCTTAAGTTACAAATAGGATTCCTGCAAATAACATGAAGGATTATAAGAAAGATTTATAGCCAACCAATATTTAACACTTGAATATCATCAGTCCAAGGGATCCAACTTACATGGCACCGGTTATTTTATTCTTTTACACAGTGATTATACCATGAGATGGCATGGCCGGTGAAACACACCATTTTTTTTTAATTTTATTTTAGACAGTTAAAAAGGGGTTTTCCCTTGGAGAAAAGTTTTTCCAGCCTCCATGATGCTTCTATGATGTGCTTTCTTTTCCCAAAAGCACTGATTCTGATATACTCTGCACCACCAGGGCCAAAACCAGATCCTGGTACCGTTATTATATGAGTCTTTTCAAGAATTTCTGCAAATATATTCCATGATTTTGAACCAGGAAAATGCACCCAAACATACGGGGCGTTGACACCGCCATAAACTTCTAAGCCAAGAGAGGCAAACGTATCTACCAATATCTTTGCATTCTCCTTGTAGTAGTCGATCACTGCACAGATAGCCTGAGAATCATAAAAAATACAAATTCAGCAGTCCTTTAGAATACTCAATCATAGAGCAGTTAAAAGAGTATAGATTGAATTTTGTTAGAGTTGCATGCCAAAATAATGTTCTTTCACCAACTATTGTTTCTTCCTCAAAGGTTTGGCTCAAATCAGAGTCGACTGCAGCCATTTCAACAGAACTAATTTGGCCACTACGATTCATTACTATCATCAAACATACCTATGCCCGCAAGCAGAATACCAGCACACCGTCATACTCCTTATACACATTTGACTGAAAAGCTGAACATTTATGTGCAAGGCTTTCTTGGACTTACCTGGAAACCTTCTGGAGAAAGGCATGCTAGTCCACCAGCCTGAGCTATATTGGATGCTCCATTGAAGCAGGTGCATACAATGCGGTTGAAATCATGTATGACAGGAAACCCACCTGAAAACAAGAGTTCTTCAGGCACTACCGTCCAACCAAGACGAACTCCAGTGAACCCAGCAAATTTGGAGAATGATGAAATTTCAATTGCAACCTGAGGAAATTTTCTTTTCTTTTTCAGTCTCAAGACAAAAGGGTAGGTTCAAAACTACATAAATTGATATACTATGTTTCAAGGACCCTGAGAGATTGATTTAAAATTCACTTTTCCATCCAGGTATTTCATTAATCTATAAACGTAAAATTTATGTTCTCATGAACCCTCTAGAAACAATTATACTTTTGAAAATGCAAATCCTTGTTAAAATGGTGAGAATCAGTTTTTACAAGCTGCCATAAGCAGATTTATCAAGTCTATTTAACAATCCCAAAATGAAGAGATTCTTCTTCAAATGCTTTCTATATACCATTCGTAAATAACTAATCATTAGCCAAAGCCTTGCAAGTAACTGTACTCGAACAAATGTTGACTGGTGTCTAGGATTTAGTTCTACTTCATTAGAGCTTAATCTAATATTGAAAGGCAAAAGGGTCAAATATCGTTGGTTAGCTCTCAATTATAGAAACATTACACCCTGACATTCAGAAGACTGAAGCAGGACTTTTTTTCTTAGCTAGATGACATGTCAGCAACGTACCTCTTTGGCACCAGGAATTTCAAAGATTGATTTAGGACTGTCATCAGAGATATAGGCTGCATAAGCGGAGTCAAAAATAATAATTGATCCATTATCCCTTGCAAACTCTACAAGCTGCTGTAATTGCTTCCTTGTGGCTGCATGACCTGTAGGATTATTTGGTGATCAAAAGAAGATGATATCCGTTCTTGGAGTGACCGTTAAATCAGGGAAGAAATTATTCTGAGGGCCAAGCTGCATGTACTCAATGTTTTGATACTTCCCAGTTTTGTCTTGAAAATCACCAGCCTGGCCGATTATGACACTTGAATCTATATAACCCTGTTACAAAGTACATCTTCCATATTAAATATTACAGCTCTAATTCAAGGATCCATCGTAAATTGTTGCAAAAGGAAAATATGATCAGATGTCCTTTTTATGTTTTTTCCCTTTGATCATATTAAAAGATTAGTTCAATTTTGGGAAACTAAATTAAGAAAATGGTACAGACAGAACAAAAAGTATGATGACGATAGGCACAACCAAATTGTGAAAAGTACACTACTTTGGTTCCTGTAACACCTAATCTTTGGGCAGAATTCTAATTTCTTTCTATGAAAAAATTAGTTTCACGTTTTGTGATATTTTTGTATTTTCAAATGCAAGTGCCCCACATTAGTATAGAACATCTTCAAAGTTACAAGCAAGACATTGATTAATTATGGTAGTTTATTACTAAAATTATATCCATATTTAGCTTGCTTGAGGATATTTTCCGCTATTAAAAAAGCAACATGCAGTGGAACATAAGGTTAAACAAATAGAAGCATGATAACATCACCGGAAAAGATGGATCCTGCACGGCTATTGTCACTTTTGAACCTAAAAGCAGCTGCAAATATCGACAGAGAAAAGCGTTTAGTACTTTTAACACAGGAAATCTGCAGGTTAGCTCAGTTGTAACATTACTTGCATAAGATGCAGGCAGCTGGCTGAAGGAACAAAGAGGGGCATAAAAAAAAACAATCTTATATGAAGAGTCACCTGAAGGCGGGAAATATCACACTGAGAACCATCTGATACAAAAACTTCTGTGTCCTTTATGGCGACATCCTTGTAAAATGTTTCGGCAATTGCTTTCCTCAATGCCTGTTATTCATACAACGTTAATATTTGAAAAGTTTACCTGATAAATAATTGTTTAAACAATCATTCCTACTAGACATGTCCATGGGCCGGGCCGGCCTCGGAAAAATTTTGGCCTGACTCTTAGGCCCGGGCCCGGCCTAGCCCGAAATATGGGCCTAAAATTTTGCCCAGGCCCGGCCCGGGGAAAAATAATAAGCCCAAGCCCGGCCCGGCCCGATTTTTAATAAACACAAAAATATTTTAAAAATAAAAAAAATATTTTTAAAGTATTTTAAAATTAAAAATTAAAAATTAAAAATTAAAATTAAAATTAAAAAATAAAAATGAAATATATATTTATTAAATTCGAGCCAGGCCGAGCCAGGCTCGGGCCAAAAAAGTTGAGCCCAAGCCCGGCCCGTTTTTTAAACAGGCCTCGTTTTTTTGCCCAAGCCCATATTTCGGGCCTATATTTTTACCCGAACCCTCCCATATTTCGGGCGGACCATCGGGCCGGGCCGGGCCGTCCTGCCCATGGACAGGTCTAATTCCTACTAAAGCACAATAAGCGCAAAGTTACAACTTAGGCATCGGAAGGGAATCCAGTATATTAGAGCAGTGTTAAACTTCCACAAAGCATCATTATGTTTCAAAACTGTATAATGCCGTCTACTGGAAGCAGGATAAGTAAATGATTTATCCACTGATTTTCCAACTAGGCTTAGAAAACAAATCTAATACGGGAGAAAGTCATACTACTGTCAAATACTTGGCATGAGTCGGCTACAAAGAGACAAAAAGGTCTAGGAATCATAACTAATGGCAGTAACAGATGTGATGAACCTCAAGAAATGAATCCGATAGAGTAATCAGCTAACAAACAAGTCTTCTTTACAATAAACCAGAACAGGTGAAACAAAGACCTATACCTGATTCCCTTGCTCAGCTCCATAGCCCCTATAACCGTCGGCAGTTGAAAGGGCACGTGCATACTGCAAAATAACAAAGAAGTGAAATATTTATCTCTCAATAAACGAAGCAACCTTCCTTTGCTCCCGTCACAAAGACAGACATTGGATTATTTAAGATAGCCGTAGAAGGCGTAGGCGCTTTTGTTTATGTGTGCAGCACCTAGGCGTGCACCTTGACAACGCTGGCCTTAGGTACAAAACACTTTCTTCAAGCGGGACAAGAGGTGGTTTATCCCATGGACTCGTTATCAGGAGCAGCCCTCTTAAGTATTAAAGCTTAAACTCAGAACAGACTGATGACTGCCAAAACATATGGATAGGTTCAAAAAGAACATTTCGTACGTAGGGTTGCAATTTTATGGGTTTGGTTGCACTGGGACGAACCCTGAATTTGACAGCAATCAACTTGCCAACCATCAAGTTTAACAGCCATACGTTTGAAAATTTTGGAAGTTAATGATAACATAAGCCAGTTGCATAGAGACCGTAGCAACACAAATTACAACAGACTGGAATTGACCAAGACTTACATTAGCCATGCTAAGGCTGATTTGCTCGGGAATTGGCTCTGTGGTATCACCAATTCCAAGGCTAATCACTTTTGCATTTGGGTACTTTTCCAGGTGCTGCAGCTCCCGCTTTGAAATCTGGTTAGAATCCAATTAGAATCAATAGAATCATCAAATGGTAAAATGTTGGGTCACCTTGGGACACCCAAGAGAAAATCCAAGTAGTGGTAGTTTTAAAATCAGTAAAGAGCTTGGTAGAATGAATGTAACCAAGAAACAAGCTGAAAAGGCAACAATATTTTGTCCTTAAAGAATCAATTTGATCATTTAAAAAGACCTACGGTATGAGAATAAATAAAATGTCCGTCACCAGTGAAAAAAGAAGGGCTACAAGTATTCTCCCCTCCTATTATATTGAAGTGCTACTATGCAGAAGCTAAAATTTTAAAATGGTAAAAATAGCGGACTTAAAAGCGGAGCAAAAAATGATGTAATATGAGATTTTAACAACCACCTCAGGAAACAAATAGTTATTTTGCAGCTTTTCCAAGTTTACATTACGGGGTACATTTGTGCAACGACCTGCGATCAGACAAGTTAAACAGTTCAAACCAGTTTGTAGCTAAAGAAACCTTAATAAGAAAATGAAAAAGAAAAACAACAAGTTAAGAGGGATATAGACAAATGCAATACATGGCACGTACCGTTTCCCTGCTTACGTACTCTCAAACTGTATGCCAATCAACAAACAATGGCACAATTTTAGAGAGTGAAATGCATAAAATAATAGCAGGGATGTAAGAAAATTTTATCCATGTTTCAAGAACATATACCTGGCCAGGACCATCTTAGGCTGCAAAGAAATTCCACAGGCCATAGAACTGCAAGCTGATAGCTTGTTCATTTTGGTTTCGGATATTTTGCAAAAAACACAAGCTCCTTTAACCTTCTTGCTTTTATGCGGGATGAGTAGTAATTAAGAATGCAACCCATCCGCTTTGACAAATATATAGATCCATGCCACAGTCAAACAACACTCTAAAAGTTCATATAATAAGCCATACGTCACCCTCAACCTGGATATATTAAAAACATCAAGGAAGTGACCCATGCAGAAGCCAGTGCCAGGAAGAAGACGCGTGTGAAATCGATCATTTCACACCAGATGTCAATTTTCATAGCTTTTAATTTGTTGGTAGTAGTGGTTGGACATAGAGAGAGAGGTCTATCTTCCACACCTTCACCTAATGTCCTTTATTTCTTTTTCCCCATTTGCGTGATGCTCTTTACTTATACAAGGTGCCCAAATGTATAGTTTAGTCTAAAATTTTTTTTCTATATAGAGAAAGGTCAATCAACCTCTAATAGCAAGCTATTTTTATACATTTTTGTTATAGACATAGTCAGTCAACTAAAAGTTAACATTGAAGGATATATTTCATCCTCAGCCTAGATGTATTATGGATATCGAGGAGGTGACCTATTCAAAAGTCATTATTTAGAGATTTTCATTTTGATAGTAGTTATTGCACTACAGCATGCATTGATCTTTCAATATTAATTCAGCAAAGAGTGACATGTCTATTTCCACAGCTTCACCTAATATCTTCCTTTTTTTCCTTTTTCCTCATCTCCATGATGCACTTGCCTTTTATCATACGAGGATCCAAAATTTTCCGAGGTGTTTGATTTGAAACAACTGAAGTGCCACCATCTCTTTTGAAAGGAAAAGCACAATATACCAGTCCAAATTAAATGTTCTAAAAAGGAACATAGGGATTCCTTTTTGTCAATAAGATCTTTCTTTTCACCGACCATCACTTAAAACTTAGAATCTACAGAGTTTTATGCATGATGGCCTCTCAGTTAGTCTAGTCTTCGAATATATTATTACCTATAGAGTGAATGATAAGTCACCCCTAAACTTTATTCTAACTCCCATTAGAGTTTAGAAAAGTACTGCTTCCACTTATTTCATCAGAGCTGCCAATTGAATCAACCTTTAAATATTTACATGCAACCATTGTCTAATTGATTACTTTGTTACTTGTTGGAAAAACCATATTGCCACTTGAATGTTAAAAGTAGCAATGTAGCACAATCTAGAAGCCTACTACAGGGATTGACTCCATAATTGATAAGAGTCCTTTATCCTCTTTGATAAGTCAAGTGAGCACTCCCTCCGTCATGTCTCGCGTCATGTAAATGCATGCACCGTAGGAAAATCTTGACTCAAAAGTTTCTTGTCATTCAAATAAAAAAACACATATCTACTCCTACTATTAACTTTTGGATTTGGTGTACTAAATATAATATATTCGTTTGCATATTAGTAATTTTTTCAACTAAATTTGTCAATAAAATTATTCGTTAATTATATTAATACCCTTTATATATTATTTTTACGTAATTTTTGTATGTAAAGTAAAATAGAAACAAATATTAGCTCATTAGTTGTCTAATGTTTAATTAATACTATGCAATATTATGCGGTTGGACCGTAATATGGAAAGATAACTTATATTAGTAAACGAATCTAAACATGTCCTTAGTCTAATCGGAAATGAGCTAACCGATTGAAAGACTAATATGTTATCTATCAAGTCCAATTGGGGAGATACTTTTTCTTGCGTATCGAAGCGGATAACTCCCAGAAGATAGAGACATAAATGTGACTGACTGGATTAACAATATATCGGATAAGACCTAAGTAGAATAGATCCTGAATCCATTTATGGGTTTATTCACTTGTGATGTTCATAGTGTGGCATACCTTAATCCTAAGTGGATGATGGACTATGCATGTGTGAATTGTATATTTTGATGTAAATAGAAGTTTGAGTTCAAATAAATAATTAATCGAAAGCTGGTGCGTCAGACATATGACTTTTGCAGTATGTAGCATCATTCACAATAGTGGAATTCATAATCCAAGACATGAGTAAATGATATCCTCTCATTGACATTACATAACAAATGAAAAGTAAGTGTGTCAACATGTCATTTGTCTTTATGATAAATGACTTAATTACTATATAATAGTAATAGACATGGGTAAATGATATCCCCTTTTTCCCGATCAAACAGGTGCCTGCCCAAGTCAGTCATTAGCATGACCAGCCGAACGGGGTGCAACATCCCTCAACTAGGTGTTCGCATGCCTGGCCCGGTGTTGTTGATGGGGTTGGTCAAGACCCCTAACAGGCTGTTCGAACAGCTTGCTGTCATGGTCAAGGCATCATCGGCTAGGCATTTGCATGTCTGGCTGGCTGGTGGGATAGTCGATTCAGCTCTTGCCAGTTCAATCTAGGCCAGTGATGGCCTGAACAATTCGGTCCAGCCACCGGTTGGACCGTCGACCCAGTTTCATACGCTAGACCCGGTTCAATCAGTTTAAGGTCTCAATCTTGATTTTTGATTTTTGAGTCCAATTTTTAAATCCAATTACCCATTGAGCCAATTGTTTGATTTGAAAATAATTTTCAAAAATATCATATTTATTTTAGTTAATTTTATTAATTTAATTTTACTTGATAAAAATTAATTTTTCTAAAATCATTAAGATTTTCCAAATTACTTTTTCAAGAAAATTTTTTAATGAAATCTCTAGTTTAAAAAATTCTCATGATCGTCTAAATTAATTCCCCATCGAATAAATTAATTCAATTAAATTATTTTCAAAGTCGTAGAATTTTCTTCTAATTCAAATGCAGTCCGATCGAGCTTTTGTTGAGCTAGCGGAGGGACCAATCAGACATATACAATTAATTAAGCTTGAGTAATTGCAACTATGTCTAGAAGTATCGCTCCGATAATTAGGAATTTACTTAATCGTGGAGTCAGTCCACAAGAAGTACCATGATTGAAAACTTCTTATTGTATATTTTTACGAAAACAATTCATGAGGAGGGCTTTAATATATATATAAAGGGAGAAATTGCAAAAATCTTAAACCTTTGGGGGCCTATTTATATTTTTGGGAAGACCATAATATATTTACAAAGGACTAAATTAAAAAAATAAACTTTGGGGGGTGGCATGGCCCCCCTGGGCTTCTACATGGCTCTGCCCTTGAATTCATCCAATTGCTTTGTCCGATAACCTCGTCATGTGTGTGTCACCCTCATATGATATCCTTTATTCCTTTTTAAGTTAAATATGTTCACTAAATGCAATCTTATTTTATCTCATTGTCATCATTGTGTCTTCTTAATGATTAATATGATCACTGTTAACTAATAACTTTGATAAATTGTTCGTTCCAAAATAACCAACACGTTGCTACATTTCATATTTATCAATCCACATAATGTCGATGAGAGTATATCGTTAACTCTTTAATCGATCTATGAATTCTATTGTTGCTAGTAAAGTCATGCAATACACAAGTTATGTACCCAACATATTGGTTATCGACACGATCATCTTTAGAGCATAAGCCTCCACTTATATCAAAGCACATGAGTTACACACACATAGTCAATTACTAACTCGGGATTTAGGTAAGTCACACCATGAACGTCAAAAATGAATCAATTTACAAACGAATTCAACATTAACTCAACTTAGATCTAGTCAAATGTATCATTCTTCCAATTAGTATATTTATGTCATTACCAGTGAAGTCAACTGCTCAACCAAGATTAGTCATCTCCCTAATTGAAATTGCAAATGACATAATAATCATTCTAAGTATTTAAATCAAATGCTCACTTTGATTATTGTACGGGATTACGAATTCGTTTAGATTATCTATTGAAGTAAGTTATTCTTCTTGCAATGTAAACATTCTTATAGTGTCATTTATCATCAGTTATTTTAATTGTTCATTATGAATCCATTGAATATAGAAATTAAACATATTTTTCATAATTTTTTTTTGCGGTAAAGTTGTTATGATTTTAATGGAATTAGAATTGAGTTAAGAAAATTATTTAATTGGAAAAATTAAAATAATATTTATTTTAGGAAATAGAAAAACATGTATTGAGTTGAGTTAAATTATAAAGTGTTTGGTTAAAAGTCTAAAAAGCACGTATGATTGGACCCAATATAAGAGAGTCGAATCTCTATTATAATACATATGAAGGGAAGTACACCCTATTAGTCGCTCCTCTCTTCTAGTTCAACTAAGGCATTGCCTTTTTCTATTAAATAAATATTATTTTTACTAATTCAACTAATGTTTTACTTCCCCTACTTATAAATAGATGTGCTTATAAAAATATGATAAATTATACACAATTTTTGAGATATTGTTATTTTACCCCAAAATAATCGAAATTTATTTTTAGGTGTAAATTATATTTTCGAAAATAAAAATTCTATTGATTTCAATAAGAGAGAGAGAAGTAATTTGTGGTATGAGAATAGTGAAGAAGTCATTCGGTTGAAAATAAAAAATGACAAGGATTGATCTCGCTCAAAAAACTGATATTATTTCAAAAAAAAATTATTACTATAAATATCAAAAACAAATTTATTTTTTAAAATTTTTATTTTTTCGTTATATAAGAACACCGTTTTCAAACTGAATTTTTTCCAAATTAATTCAAGGAGAAAGTATTCTACCAATCTCCACTACAACTACACAGTTCATTCCAAGTATCATGTTGAAAATTTCCAATCTAAATTTCATAAGTTCTCTAAATGTTTTTAAAAAACAATATCTTAAAAGGTCATCCTCGCATGCCACAACCAAAATACCAAGAAACTTCCAACAACCAACCATCAACCAAAAAAAAAAAAAAAACCTTGACTAAAACTGTCAACATATTCAAATGCAATTTTAGTCTACCCAAATTATTGTGGAAAAAAAATCCCATTTTGACTTCCATATATTTGGTCAACCCTATAGTATTTAATGTATCAAAGCTTTGAAATAACAAAGAAATTATATGGAATACGACATGTTGATGGTATGAAGAGCATTTTCAGGGAAGGCAATGAGCAAACACCTACCTTTCAACCCATTCCAATTAATAAAGATAAAAGAGATGGCTTAAAATATTTATGAAACGAAAGGGTCATTGACGTTGAGGAATAATAAATTAGTATTCGACAGAAACCAGGATCTGAAACATGGAAAATAACAAGTCAATGAACACCCACAAGAACCAAGTAGTTTTAGATTTCATTTTAAATTATGCATTTTCTAAACGGAGAAATTTGCATAAAACCAGAACAAAAAATGTAGAAAATAGTAGATAGGAACAAAAATGACGGGAAAATGAAAACAACTAAGCACCTAATCATAAACCTGGAAAGTATCATACAAAACCAAATAAAAAAGAGACAAAATTAAGCTAAAGATTGAGACATTTCACCAGTGTTTTCTTTACCCTGTTTTTCCTATTGCAGGAGTGCTTTGTAATCATCTTCCACTTTCCGACCTTGAATAGGTCTTCCATTATTATCCAAAAAAAAAGGTGGGGGGGGGGGGAGCTGCTCTGCCTGTATATCAACTTTCAATGCAAAAAAAACCATGAATTTTGGAAATTCCAAAACTGTGTTCCGGAGAAAAAACAATAATAAAGAAGCGTTGGGAACTGACAAATTATTGTACTATGTTTGGAATCTTGTCGAGTTTGGACCTTTAAGCCATACGGCTCATTCACTCTCTCGCTGCTTTTCTGGGCATATACTAGGTGAATAACATTTGGCACCATGATTGCAGGGGGGCCTCGGCCCCCTCCAATTCTTTTAGTATTTTGACATATTTTGGATCAATAAAGGAATGTCAGGTAAATTGTGTTTGGCCCTAAAATTTAAATCTTTTGCAATAGTTAATGATTTTTTTTTTAAGATTTTGATTCTTTTATAATTGTGTTTTGTATTAATTTGATTTTAAGTTGTAATTATTAAACATGTATATACAATTATGATTATATTATATTTATTTTCATAAATTCTAAAAAAAACATTATTTAAGTTAGAAAAATTATTTGGTAGAGTTTTTTATATTTTAAAAAATATAAATATAAAAACTAAATTCTTAAAAGTATAGGCTGAGAGATTAAGTTTAAAAAATATAAGTGTATTATGAAAATCATTGCCATCAAAATGCAGAAGTTTTGCCTACTATCATTTTCAGCGATCAAAGCACCTTTATGGAAGGAAACTTGTGAGTGATGTTTTACTTGCCCATGAGGTGATTAATGGTTATAGTAGAAGGAATTAGTTTCTACGGTGTCCTTTGAAGATTGACCTTAAGAGAGCATTGATTTTTTCAATTAATTTATTCTCTAAATTTTGAGAGTATATGGGTATCTAAAAGTGTCTCGAAATAGGGTAAGACTTAAATTTCATGTGTTGACTTTATGGTTAGGGTGTTTACTGTTTTATATATGGTTTGAATTCAAGTCATACTCTTCTTAATTAAGACTTTACCCTCCTATTGTAATTAACCAAAAAAAAATCAAAATATCAATTTAAACAAAAAAAAGATTTATGTGTCAACTGTTAGTGTCTAATCTTTTAAATTCCACCTCATGCGGATTGAGGGTGTGACAAGTATCGCATTTATTTATATGATTAATTTTTAAAAAAATTATTACATTTATCAAACATTTAATCTTATTTCGAGACACTTCTCAAAATCTAGGGAATAAATTATTAATTCAAAAAATCAAATACTTCCTAAAAGTCAATTTTCAAAGCACACCGTCGAAACAAATTCCTTCTACCATAACCATTAATCACCTAAGCAAAACATTACTCACAAGTTTCCTTCCATAAAGGTGCTTTGATTGCTGAAAATGATGGTAGGCAAAACTTCTGCATTTTGTTGGTAATAATCTTCATAATCCACTGATAAACAATAATTTGTTATTTGGCATGGTTTTGGAATTTAACTTTTAACATATAATTTCTTTTTTGTATATTAATCTTAATTTTTAATTAATTCACCATCAATTAGAAATGAATTATATAATTATCTATACTTTATTTAATAATTAAAGTTCAATAAAATTTAATCGTATTTGGTTATTTTAATTTAGACTAACTTTTTTATGATAGAAAAAAGCAAGGTTTAATATATCATTTAGTACTCAAGTTTGACTATTTTTTCTAATACGGTGCCTGTGTTATTTTTTGATCCAATTTGGTACATGTATTTGACAAATGCTATATATTTTGGTACCTAAATGTAATGGTGTTAACTTTTTAGTGTCTAATTCGGGTTTTAAGATTAATTTGATGAATTTTAATCGTTAATATTATTAAGTTTGAATTTTTCATGATTTTGTTAATAGAATAAATTTAATGTTAATTGTGAATTTGATTAATTTTACGTTTAATTTATCAAATACAGTCCGATGAATGTACTTTAATATGAGTTTTTAGATTTATTTGATGAAAGTTAATTACTAATATTAATAGCTAACTTTGTATTTTTATCAAATCAACTCCTAAAACTCGAATTAAATACTACAAAGTTAATATTATTACATTTTGGTATCAAAATATATAACTTTTATCAAATACAGATACCAAATTGGATAAAAAAATAACACATATACCACATTAGAAAAATAGTCAAACTTAAATATCAAATTATATATTATGCGAAATAATAATATATAATTATTTTTTTAACCAATAACATCTAATTATTTGTATCATATATATTTAATATCTATATATTTCCAACAATTATACATATATCACTATGGTATTGAAATGTCAAACTTATAATTATTGATTTCAAATCTAAAATTTATTAAAATTGATCTCACTGTCCTTGAAGTAGATCCAAGTCTACTATTGTTTTTATTTCCCTTCAATGACAATACCATGCCAAAAGTGATCCCTACAATTCTCTTCTTATTTTTTAAATTTTTATATATTTTTAACAATTCTCTTCTTATTTTTTATGTAGCCTCCCAATTTGACCCTTTTAATAAGGTTCTTAAATTAATTTACTTTTTTAATTGCATAAATACTATGGAGAAATTATATCATAAGCCCTTTACACCACCTAAGATATAGACCCAATTAGACCTACCTATGGGTTTGGTTACCCACCCAGACTCGAAGGCCTGCCCAAAATTTGAGAGAGTTTGGACAAAAAAATTAGGCCCGTTTAAAATATGGGTTGAGCTCAGGTTTGAACATTCAAGGCTCGAATCCAACTTGATCCATTTTAAGTTTATAATATTTTATATTATGTTATTTTTATATATTATGTAATTTAGAATACATTAAACTATACTAAATATATAATACTATTCTAATGTAAACATTAAAATAGTTAAGATGATTATATAAAAATTTTAAATAAATAAAATATATATAATTATTAAATATTAAAATAATATAATATAAATATTTTTAATAAAATTTAAAATAATATAAGTGGACTTAAAATGAGTTTGGATTAGTCTTTCGCATATATGGGCGAGTTTAAAAAAAATTTAGACCTAGGTTTTGAGTCAGGTCAAGCTTAAGCAAATATAAAATATATTAATATCATACTCAAATACGACCCGAACTTTAAAAAAGAAAAACTTTGTAATCTACCATTCTTTTTTACACAATCGACATTTTTTTTTCTAATTATTAAGATTAAAAAATTAAGAATTGTATGTAGAGATGACACGTAAAAAAAGCTGACATGGATTATTTTCATTGATTGAGCCTATATCCTAAGTGGTCACAAAGGTCTATGGTATAATTTTTTCTTAATTTGATATTTAAAATGTCATACTCAAGTTTAAATTTTTTTTCCATTTAAACATTAAAATATAAAAAATACCTTTCATACATCTTGAATGAAGAGGTTTTTAAATAAATTTTGTAAAAGACGGTTTAATAAAATATTTAAAATACTAATTATCAAACATTAAAGTTTTTTATTACAAATAAGAAACTTTATTACAGGGCATGTGAAAATTATAAATTTAAATCATAAATGCGTAATTAAAAATAATATACAATAAGTAAAGAAATGTGTGGTTTGAAATTAATTAATTATAATAACACATGAAATATGTATGGTGTAAAATAAAAAAAAAAGATTAAATTGTGAGTAAAATGAAATTTAAACACATAAATATATCACATTAACAATATTAAAAGCACTACAAGTGTTTAATTATTAATATATACAATTAATTGAGGTAATAGAATGTGCATAGTAAAATTAAAATGTAAAAAAATTTAAAACAAAGTGTTGGTTAAATGGTAAATTTAAAGTTTTTCCAATGTAATTGGCATGGATTCAAATCTCGTCATATGCATGTTCTTATTGTTTTTTAAATTAAAAAGACTAAAGTATCCTCAAAAAATATAACTTATTTTAAATACTGAAGGTTATTTTTGTAATTTCTCTAACCAAGTTGGTGCTCGGTTGGCTCGTGACATCAATCTAGTCAAGACCTTTTGTGTTAAAACATTTGGTGAGAGAAAACATTTTGTGTTAAAAGTTAATTTAAAAATTATTATTGATGTAATGGTAAAAAAATTGTTTATAAATTCATTAAACACAGGTTTAATATCTAGACATATTTATTTCAATTCTTTTATTTAAAAACTATATAAAAATATGAAAAGACAAAAAAAATCATCAAAACAATAACAATAACCATTTAATAAAAAGGATATATTAATCATTTTCTAACTAAAATGTATCTAGCTAACATGTAATACTAACTCAATATCAGAGATTTTATTAATATTATAGATAATCAAATTCAAATATTATTTATGAAAATATAAGTGATAATAAATAATTATATGAATAATTAATTGATATAACATAATAAATAATTCCGCAAGCAGATTCCATTTAATATATATATTTAATATTTTTTATTGTTTTTGGAAAAGAAGTTGTGCAGTATTGATATAATTTATAATTAGCATACTTAATTTTGCTGAATTGAATTATTTCTTCAAATTTTAATCCAAACTCAACTTTTTTTTTTCAAAATCAATATTTTTATAATTTTCTTCAAATTATTTTTTAAAAAAAACCTTTTATGTTTATATCTCATATATCTTATTTGTTTACATATGATTTTTGCTCAAAACTATGTCATATGTATATCGAGCATATAAACCACAAAAGGTTTCTTTAAAAACATGACTGCAAGTTTTTCAATTATAATTATTTTTGTCATTCAACTTTTAAAATATTCAAAATGTTCACCTAATTAATCATATTTATTTTTATTTTGGTCAATTTTTGTGTTAAGTATTTAATGGAAGGGCGAAATTAATTTACAAATTGATATAATAATTAATTTAGACATAATTATAAAGGATTAAAAACATATATAATAAATTATAAGAAAAAAAACATTCCATATGAAGACATATGTGACACAATAACTTGAAAACCAGTAGGGAAGTGACTGGTTTCGCTAGTTTTAAGCAAGCGAAGCTGAAAAGTTCTGTGGTACGCTCCAATTAATATGCTAATTTCTAACAAAACATTAAAAATTTTGGTAAATATTAGATATGTGTGCGTGCTCGAAGTGCATGGGAAATTTGTTCACTAAAACCGTGAGTGAAAACTACTGTATTTTTCAAAAAAAAAATTATTTTTATTTTTTCAACATTCAAAAGGTAATGGATAAAAATAAAATATCAGTACAGTCATGGATGGAAACGAGATACTAATAAAACATCAAAGATTATGAATGGTTAATCAAATATATAAAAATGAAACATGGATGCAAAATTATGTACAGTCAATCAATTTTACTCTAAAGAAATTGTCAATTTTGAAAATAAAAGTATAATATATTATAAAATTACATAATATATCAAAATTATTTTATAATTTCAGTCACCATTTTTCTCTTCCATCATACATTCATGCATGCCAATTTCTTTCTTTATCAAACAAGCACTGTTTCACATCTCGGAAAAACGCACCCACGCACAGTTTCATCATTATAAATATTCAATCTTATCAGCCACAATTAATTTCAAACTTTTATAATAGGTGTGGGAAACAGGGTTGAAGGTAAAAAACTTCGAAATTAAATTTTAATTTTTACGATGTAAAAATATAATTTTATTATTTAAATAATTTATACTTTTATAATTTTTAAAGAATTAAATCAATTTTTTATCATTTTTAAAAGAGGCAAAGTATAATTTTATCTTTATTGATTTAAAATTTTAAAAAATTTAAAAAGCATAAATAAATAAAAAATCTTTTTAGGGGCCTGCCACCCCTAGCTACACCCCTGGTGCCAAATATATATTTTCAAGTTCAACAACGTTCTAAACTCGTTCCGTTTCCTAAACGCAAAATAAAACATTTTTTTTACTCATTATTATCGGAAATTATGGATTGCAAATTTAATTTTTAATAAGCACTTATTCAATTTTGGAAAGTGATAGTTATCATTCAATAGATACATTTCGAAAGTGATGATTTATCTTTTAATGGATACATTTTCATGAGACATATTTCTTCTAAGAAGTATGTCCAACATGAAGGATTGTGGTTCTTCAAAAATAGTATCCTTTGATTACATATAAATAGATGATTTATTGTGCTCACAAATTACAATTACAATCAATCTTATTTTCAGAAACTAGAGTAAGAGTTAGGAAATTCCTCAATTTTGCTAATTAAAAGAAATTTAAATTTTCGTTGTATCCCGGGAGGACCTTTGTCTTAACCCTCTAGCAACTTTATGTGGGGGCAAATAGTTCTCTTTGGAAAGCGTCATCCGCGCCTCAAAGTCTACTATTTACTTCCATATAAGTCTCCGACTCTATTTAAAATTTATATTTTTATAATTTTTAAATACATAAGATTAAATCATCAAATCTGTGTTTCAAAATTATAGCATTTATTTTCTAAATTCCTAATTGTTTTGTGACATGAAATTGGTGAAAGTATTTTGTTTTTTTTAGAAGATGTAAATGCAAATACGAGTAAGTTCACAGTTACACAAATAAAGAAGCAATTCAAATAATTACAAACAAAATAAATAATTATAAAACACAATCGTAGTAATAACCGGAACATATTTAAAGTAAGAACAAATAATTTACGTATATTAAAATTTTTAAATATTAACTTAGCTATTTGGCTAAGGTAATATTATTTAATACAAAGACGTCGTTATTTATGAATTTGAATAACGGTGGTTGAAAAATCAACCATTAAATAACGGGGATAGTAAGATCATCAGGTTATTTTCGATCTTCTACAAATAAGACCATAATTGCAGGACCTCTCATTTTTATTGATAAATTATTATTATTTTTAAAAATTTATCTCCAATTTTTTATATATAGCATACTAGTTTCAACCTTGAAAATTTAAAAATTGTTTGCTAAGTATTTGTATGATATAAAGTATTTTTCTACATAGTTAGATATTATCAAATCAAAATCATAATTTTTCAATAGTTAAAAATATTAGCATATGTCAACATGAAATATTTTAACCAAGATTTTCAAAACCAAATTAGTGGTTAAATTAGTTAGGCCACCGGGTCACCAGTTCGATCGACCCATCCGGTTCAATTAAATAAATCATTAAAATTCTCAAAAAAAAATCTAGTTCAACCGGTCCGTACTGGTTCTCGATTCAATTAATCTAATGGTTTTCTTCGAACTAGTGCTCTTTTCAGTTCTTGGTCTAATCGATCTGATCTAGTTCAAACAATTCTCCAAGGGTTCACACACACACACACACACATATATATATTCCTCCTAGAGTTCGCTTAACAATTCATGCGGTTTGCACAGTAAATCACATTAGGGTTCGCAAGTTTACTTATAAAAGAGGGGTTCGTATGTTTATTCCTTACGCATTTAATCCTAATTTCTTAATGATTCAATGTAATCAATCATATATAATGATTTTAAATTAAGATCCCACACCTGATTTGGAGACATAAAAACCTAAATTTGGATGAGAAGATCGACGATCTACCGAGAGGAGAGGGACTATTTTGAAATCCTCAATTGAGAATTGATTCAGTAATGCAGGGGAGAAAGAAAAGCTTTGGGAATTTTTCTTGAAAATTTCTCTAGGTTAAAATTCTAGGGTTTGAACAAAATTGGCTATTTATAAAACTCTTTCATGTAGAGTTGAGACTATTTTAAATCAATGATTGAATTAAAAAAATGGTTTTTGGGCTAGGCTAGTTTGAAATTTTAACACTTTTATGGGGTAAGAATAAGGAAATAAAATATTTTGGCTGAATGTACATAAGTAGGTTTTGAAATTCGAAACTAAAGGTAAGTTAAAGCCTTACTATTGAACTAATAGGCAATTAAATCGAGAGGTTAATTAATAGGCAATTAAAGATGTAGTACTATTGAACTAAAGGTAAGTTAAGAAATTTTGAGAGGTTAATTAATAGGCAATTAAAGATGTAGTACTATAGCATTTTTTTAGGGCCAATAAAATGTAGTCGTAGATGAATTTTGGTGAGAATTTTTGTGGTAGCTATGAAGAGAATTTTGTACCCCTTTTGAGAGAACTCTATAAGAATTAAGGCTTTGTTTTCAGGGTTTGAGTTTGTACGTTTCGTACATTTAAGTTTATTTTCTCTATATTGTACTCTCATTTGTTTACTCGTTTAGTAAAAAGTCGATACCTCCTTTACCCGTGGTTTTTCCCTATTTAAGGGTTTTCTACAAAAAATATTTGTGTTATTTATTCTCCACTTTTACTATCTCGTTGTTTATACGGGTCGCTCCCCAACACTTACTTTCGAAATTGACGAATTAATTTGCTCTGATTTTTTTCAAAGGGGCCAATTTGCTCAATGTCAAAATTGAGAGAGGCCAAAAAGGTCTTTTTATCTATATCTTTTTTTATAAATTTATTAAATTTTTTTTCATAGCTCATACCAATGTTGTTTGAACTGGAATAGATCGGTCAGTCAAACTAGTTGGACCAGGAACCGATTCGGAGAAAGGTTTTGAATTGGTTGATCTGGACAAAAAAAAAACCAATTGAACAGGGTGGTTGAATCAATTGAATGAAAAGTTTTAAATTTTTTAATATATGTATATTTTTATTTTTTGAAAATTTTAAATATTTTTAAATCAAACCTATTTAACTAGTTGTATCAACAAATCAATCTCTCTATCCGTATGAAGGGTGAGAAGGATTATGATAATGATGAGCTACGGAGCATAACAAGACTAGTTGTTTGTGATTGGAAAATTGAGCTCAAACATGTGTTTTGTGAAAGGAATCAATTAATGAATCTAATGGCAGTCATGGCTTTTAACTTTGAATCGAGTATTTATGTTTTCCCATAATTACTATATGTAATTCTTCAGATTCTACATAAAAATTTAGATAATTTTATAATGCCTAAAACAATGAGAATTTATTTCTTATTGTTTTATCTACCTTCACCAGAAAAACAAATCCATCTTTCTGCTAATTCCAGTTTAAAAAACATTGATTTATACACCGTAAATAAAAATGTGGGAAGGGCAAATTTTGCCTAATTCCATTACAACCGAAGTGGTGCAATTATAAGATGCCACCTGTAACAGTAGTTATTTACCTTCTGCGTTCTCCCAACTCTTTCCATATATATAAATAGCTCCGGCCTTTTTCTTGGTTCCATTTCCCTCCAAACTCTTTCAAATCAAAAGCTTCCTATCCCAAAAAGCCCCTTCATTTCATCTCCTCTTTCGCCAATGTCGAATTTCTTAGCGGCGGCTACGCTTGCAAATCCAAATCCAATAAAGTCTTCAAAGGTTAGATATTCTTTTTCTTTTTCCTTCTTGATTAGTTATCAAAGTGACTTAACGTTTAATCTTTTTAATCATGGAGAATTACTCACTAAGTTGGCTCCGATTAGAGGTGTCCATGGGCCGGGCCGGGTTTGGGCCGGACCTAGAAAAAATTTCAGCCCACATCCTAGACCCGGCCCGAAATATGGGCATGCAATTTTGTCCATGCCCGGCCCGGGAATAAAATCCTAAGCCCGAGTCCAGCCCGACCCATTTTTTAATAAACACCAAAAAATAATTTTAAAAATAAAAAATAAAAAAATATTTTAAAAATAAAAAAAATAATTTTTTATTAAATTCGGGCCGGGCCAAAAAGTGGTGCCTGAGGTCCAGCCCGTTTTCTAAACGGGCCTTATTTTTTTGCCCAAACTCATATTTCGGGCCTATATTTTTATCCGAACCCTCCCATATTTCGGGCGGGCCGTCGAGCCTGGTCGGGCCGAGCCACCCGGCCCATGGACACCTTTAGCTCCAATGGATACTTCAGTAAATATATATATAAAAGAAAATTCATTTTTTTTATTTGTTATCACGTTCGGTTTCAGAACCTCGTTTCAAGCCTCAGTTTCAGTCCTACTAAGGTTGCGTTATTCATTGCTTAAGAAACGGGCTTTTACTTGAAAAAGTGCTTTTCTTTGAAAAGCAATGAAGAACAGCCATCGTTTGCTAGCAAATTCTCAGAAGCTGAGAAGTGCTTTTGGCTAGATGGAGAAGTAGAAATTTTTAGCTTTTCAACCAAAAAGTGCTTTTGGGCTGGTTCATTTACTTTTTTAGCCACACACGAACGCCCTTCTTTGCTCTCTGCTCTCTGCTGGTTCTTTGCCCTCATCTCTGCCCTCTGCTGGTTCTTTATTCCTCTGCCCTCTGCCCTCTGCCAGTGAGTTTGCGGCAGACCGAAGAGAGTTGCCAATTGCAGTTGGCGCTGGCTTTGCGGGTTTCTTCGCTGGTTGCTTCTGCTGCTGATTCCAACTTCTTGGATTTCAATTCTGATGCTAACGCCAACAGAGTTTGCTCCTCCTCTTTCTCTTCTTCTTCACCTCAGCATGTGTCTCATCGATTCTGGGTATCACTTCATTTTTTCTGTTTCTTTGAGTTTACTCCTTCTTGTCCTTGAATTATTGGTTAGTAAAGGGTTTTATGCTTTATGGTTGATGATTGAATTTATGATACTAATTTTTCCATGATTATGAGGATAATGTTTGTGTCGTATACATTAAATATTGGGTTTTCTATCTATAATCTTTCTGCAATTTCATTTGGCCATTTTATTCAAGTTTTCATGTTTATAATTTTTTGGAATTAAAAATCTGAGTGACCATGTCCTTCATAGTTTTTGTGATGTTTATCTCTTGTTGGTTGAACAATGTGTTTATATTTAGAATATTTCTATGAAACCATATTCTTTGTAATGGTAATAAAAACATTTTTCGTCAAGTTTAAGTAGGCAAATAGTATTTTATGTAGGAAAAAGTAGTTCTGGATTATTTTTCTTGGTGGTTGATGAATTTTACATCCCAATGACCGGAGAAGTTTAGAAAACAAGTTTAATGATTCATATGAAGAATTTCTAAGGTACTCTGAGTTCCGTTGGTTCAGGTATATGGCATTCTGTTTATATTCTTATAATTGTTGTTTTCTGCATTCCAAGTTGTTCCTAGTTTACAAGGCATGGGAATTGGGCAATAATAGTTAAAAGAATTGTAAGGTTTGTTACTCTTATGTTTCTACTAATTCTGAAACTTTTAACTGAAGTAGTTGTGTTATCAAATTTTCCCTCGACATATATGCCTGCTCCATGTAAGCATGCAACTGTAATATTGTATTGGTGTTAAACAAGAGCAAGTGCTTGCATGCATACCTGCTTCTTCTAGAAATGAGCATCATGTCACCTGCTTCAGAATCATAATTCTTATAGTTGAATAGCAGGTAAATTCTATTTGTTCTAGCATTTATTCAATTTTAGTTGTCTAATATAAAATAAATGCCTCAGGAGTCCGTGTCAAGAACTGCACAATGGAGATCACATTATCTTGTTAAGTCCTTATTCTTAACCTGCAGTTTGTGAAATGTATACTAGTATTTACTGAACTTATATATAGGAGTTTAACATTTTTGTTCTTACCTTTGCTTCCAGAATACTCACAAGTAGAGATATTTATGACATAGCTGCTCTTTGTTCCGGAAAGGAGAGGTAATTCTTGTCATTGTGCTGAAATGTCATAACCTATATGTTGTCCTCAGTATAAGTCTGTTTCATATCCCCCTGGTTTTATTGGTTTTACCAGTATGCTGCCTCTCTTTCTTGCTTTGAAACGTGTTGCAAAGTCCTTCTAACAAAGGCTGGCCAGGTGTATTACAATTGCTTGGCATCTTTCTTTGGATTTGATAGATTCTTCAGGCTCCCTTATTGCCCATTCCCAAATATATGTAATATTTTAATTCGTTTGGTTTATGTTTTCTATATTATGTTAGTATATAATATGAGTTATATATTCAAATACATTTTAAAATAAAATAATACAAATGTGTTAAAAGCATTAATTAAAAATAAAAAATAATTTTTATAATAATACAATCGTGTCAATATCTAATTACAAATATTTAATTTTTATATTTAAATATTTAAATATAGTTTATATATTCTAATTCAATTGTTTCACTTCATGGCCATAGATACTTTCTTACAATTGTGGATGATTTCACACGATACACTTGGATCAATTTGTTTAAAACAAAGTCTGAAGTTCGAGGTCATATTCAAAATTTCTTTGCCTTGGCCAACACGCAATATTCTAAAACCATCAAAATTCTTCGATCTGATAATGGCAAAGAATTTGATATGCCTTCTTTTTATGCTTCTCAAGGCACAATTCATCAAACCTCATGCACTGAAACGCCTCAACAAAATGGTTTAGTTGAGCGTAAACATCAACACATTCTTAACATTGCTCGAGCTTTATTGTTTCATTCTCATTTACCACAACTTTTTTGGGGTTATGCTGTCTCTCACTCGGTTTTTTTAATCAATCGAACCCCTACTCCCCTACTTGCCAACCTTACTCCCTTTGAAAAATTCCATGGTTCCAAGCTTGATTATTCCATGCTTCGTGTTTTTGGATGCTTAAGTTTTGCATCTACTTTATCTGCTCATCGTAAAAAATTTGATCCTCGAGCAAAACAATGTGTCTTCCTTAGCTACAAACCACATGTTAAAGGTTATATTCTTCTTGATACCGAGACTCGAGCAATTTTTGTTTCTCGCAATGTCACATTTCATGAAACAATTTTTCCTTTTCTTCAACATTCTCCAAACAACCCTACCACTCCAGTCAAATTACTTGCATCTGACACCATTTATGATTCACCTATTTCACCTCCACAACCATCATCCACAGGCCAACCACCATCCACAGACCAACCATCGTCCACAAGCCACCCACCTACACAACCATCTACCTCTTCTCGACCACAAAGAAACCGTCGACCACCTTCTTACCTACAGGATTATCAACACTATCAACTGTCTGCTGCTACCAATCATCCAGGTGCGCCTCATTCTATTTTCCACTATATTTCTTATCATAATCTTTCACCACAACACTTGCATTTTACACTTGCCATTTCAGCATCCATAGAACCCAAAACCTATAAACAGGCAAGTAAGTTTACCTACTGGAATGAGGCAATGCAAGCTGAGATTAATGCTCTTGAGCAGAATAACACCTGGACAATGACCACATTACCTCCTGGCAAAACACCTATTGGGTGTAAATGGGTTTTTCGAGTAAAACATCGAGCAGATGACTCCATTGAACGCTATAAAGCCCATTTAGTAGCAAAAGGCTACACGCAAATAGAAGGAGTGGATTACTTTGACACATTTTCACCGGTTGCAAAGATCACTACTGTTCGACTTCTTCTTACATTAGCTACTTCGAGACATTGGCATATACAACAACTTGATGTCAATAACACGTTTCTTCATGGTGATCTCAATGAGGATGTATATATGTTACCTCCTCCTGGTTTTTCTCATGACTCTACCAAAGTTGGCAAGCTTCACAAGTCCATTTATGGACTCAAACAAGCCAGCAGACAATGGTTCTCGAAGCTTACTACAGCTTTAATTTCTCTTGGTTACATTCAATCTACAGTTGATCACTCCATGCTTACCAAGAAACACTCTGAGGATTTCATAGTGTTACTTATCTACGTTGATGATATTATATTGACTGGCACATCATCACCAGAGATAATGAAAGTAAAGCAGTTTCTTGACACTACTTTTCGAATCAAAGATCTTGGTGATCTGAAATATTTTCTCGGTCTCGAAGTTGCGTGCACTAGCCAGGGAATACATATTTCTCAACGGAAATATGCTCTAGAAATACTACAAGAGTCTGGATTTATTGAATGCAAGCCTGCCAAGACTCCAATGGCAACAAAATCTATTTACAAACTCACATCGACCGATGGTGAATTACTTTCAGATATTACCTCTTATAGGCAACTTGTTGGCAAGCTTCTTTATCTCACTTCTACACGTCCTGATCTCACTTTCGCTGTACAACAACTTAGCCAATTCATGGACAAGCCTACTACAAATCATCTTCAAGCAGCTCATCGAGTGCTACGTTATCTAAAAGGTTGCCCTAGCACTGGTCTCTTCTATCCTGCTTCCTCTTCATTCGAGCTTAAAGCATTCAGTGATTCTGATTGGGCTGGATGTCCAGAAACTCGACGATCCATCACAGGCCATTGCATATTCTTTGGTGAAGCATTAATATCCTGGCGTGCCAAGAAACAACCTACTGTTTCACGATCCTCTAGTGAAGCTGAATATAGAGCACTTGCCTCAACTGTTTGTGAAGTTCAATGGTTACATTATCTTCTATTTGATCTACATGTTCCCATCTCTCATGCTACTCCAGTATTTTGTGACAACAAATCGACAATCCAGATTGCATCTAATCCTACTTTCCATGAACGTACAAAGCACATCGAAATCGATTGCCACATTGTACGTGAGAAATTGCAAAAAGACATTGTTCATTTGTTGCCATGTACTTCATCTGCTCAACTGGTTGACCTCTTCACCAAAGCTCTTGCTGCACAACCATTTCAAGACATGATTTCCAAGCTGGGAATGCTCAATATACACTCTCCAGCTTGAGGGGGGCTATTAGCTAAATTATACTAATTCACAGCTAGCTTCTTTTAGTTAGTTAAATGAGTTATTGTACAGTCTGTCATTTCTATTTTTTTAGGATCTAGAATTCTTCTAGAGTCTTCATATCTTGTGTATATATACATTGCATTGCCAGCATAATCAATTAATCAAAATCATTTTAACAAACTTCCACATTTTCATTGCATTGGAAATAAATGAATAAAATGACATGAAATCAAGGGACCTCCAATAGATATCTGTCTCATCTGCGGAATAATCAATGTCACCACGCCATCTATTTTTTGGTGACCTGCATAACTACCTTATGGTAGTTGTAGTAATTCATATGCTATATAAAGCTTTGATCTTCACAACTTAACACCAAATATTTCATGGACCTAAAAAGTATCGTCATGTTACTGATGATTTGTTTTCTTTTTTCCCGAAATGGCATTTATATATTTTTATTTTGCCTTATGCTTTGATTCTAAGGTTTTTATTTTCTTCCTTTCAAATGCAAACAGAGCACAAGAGGTGTTTGCTGCCGTCTCAGATCTGCAAGGCTTCTTGGTCTGCATCAAAACCTATTTATCATAATGGTACTCTGCTTTGATTTGTGCCTTTATTTTTAACATTTAATTCTGAACTTTGTCATTTTCTTATGAGGTCCAAATATTAGTAAAATATTCTGCTTGGAAATATGCTAAACACATATATGATAAATTGGATGAATTGGATTTACGGATACGTCAATTTTACACTTTATTGCGGTGGTAGCTTAAAGGCCACCCGTTGGTAACTAATCTCATAGGCAATTGTATGTTGTTGACATCAGTGGGTTTTCTTTGATTTCTCTTGTTTTGCATATGATTTAGTGTAAAATTGAAGTATCCGTAAATCCAATTCATCCAATTTTTATTTTCTCAAGGCATATGTAACATCCTGAGTTTTAGCAGAACTTTTTGTTTATGCAAGTTCCCATTATAATTTATTGGGGTGGCTATCAACTGAAACTAATTCTTTTCAAGTTTTCTAGATATTGTATGTGAAAATAATACCAAATTGAAAGTGCAGCATACTTTTTCGTCTTAGAAAATAAAGGTGTTGGGGTTTTATGGGTCCTGATAATTTTAAAAGCCAATGCTCGAGTTATTTGGTGTTGGTACTTACCTAGCTAAGGAAGTTTTTGGTGCTTGTTTATTATGCTAATTCTGGTGTTTAGGTGTTGCCTTTATCTGTATGTCATTTGGATGGTTCATTTACTGATGAAAGTTATCAAGTAAATCCTTAAAATATGAATTCAATTGCCTTCAGTTCCAGTCCTCGGGTTTAGCGAGGCATTAGTAACTTATAGAGGAGAGCAAAATGGAATTTTGGCTGTGAGCTTGTTCTGTAAGTTCCTTTTCTCCCATATTAAGCTGACAATTTATCAAAATGTGATCTCATCTGAGGCCATATGCAGGTGTAGTCAGCCTAGGCCGTGCAGCACATTCAATTATGGTGGTTTCCCTATTACGACGGCAAAGGCATACATTTTTTTCCCTCCATCTCCCAGAGTCTCTTCTGTTCTTAATGCCATTAGTATTTAAGCTTGGCGTGTGTTTCCCTGCTATTTAAACCGATTCTTTTATGCCTCTGAATCAATCAAATATTGGATCCTCATAAGCAAAGATGTTAGCATTGATCTGTATATCCCTGTACAGATATCGTGTTAAATAGATACATCAGAATTTTTATAGACTCTATTGTAGATATTGAATTTTGTCCCAGTAAATAATATAAGAAATGATGGGAGGAAAAAAAAAGTTATGTGGTGAATGGATTTTTACTGTTTTTATTCATGTAAACAGTCTTTACTAACGGTTTCAGTACACAAAAACATGGGGGGTTTTGTACTTTTGTTTTTTTGCTAGCACACCTAATAATGTTTTCTTGACTCTTCAGTTGGCAAGGCAACCCTATAAAAGTTACAACGCCAAGAGTAAACAACTACGTACGAGTAAATATAAATTACAACAGGATCAATGGGGGGAGGGGGCGAAAAAAAGAAAAAAATGGAACTATATGCACAAATGTGAACAATGAGGAGTCCAAAACAACAGAACAAGGTGTTGCAGAAGACCCTTTGTAATTGCATTTTTGCAGCGAGCGGGTCATCTAGGACCAGATAATTCATCGGGAGGGATGTGTGATGTCGAGTCGGCAATAATCCAATTAGCATTGGGTTGGTGGTGGTTATAGTGGTGGGCTTGGTTGAACTCTTGACGAACCATTTCCTCTTTCTGCCACTCTTCCCATCTTTCAGCCAACCCGTCACCTTCCAGCATCCTAACCACTTCAGACATCTTTGGTCGTTCCATTGGGGTACCTTGAGTGCACAACAGAGCCACCTGGATTAGCTGCTCCACTTCTTCGTCTATGTAATTACCATTCAGATCTGAATCCACCAGCGTTTCCAACTTCCTTTCTTTTAGAAGTCCTTTTACCTGAAATTTCAGCATTGCCATCAACTTTACCAAAATAGAAACAAGAACCATTTGCACTTCGTATAATTACCATATCAACAAATTTTAACAACTGTTTCTCTATATATGTGTATATATATTCCTTTTTCCACCTTTATCTTCATCTTGCAGGGAAAATATTGTCAAGTTTCAAGTCTATTTTTCTGCTTTTGCATTCACCTTACAGGGAAAAATAAAGTTAAGCCTTGGCACTGTAATGGTGGTTCTGCTATATACTTAGTTTAATGTTTTTAGCCAACCAAGTGGAGCCAGAATTAAATAATTCCAACGCTAGACAAGAACGGAAAAAATCGAACTTTGAAGACATGCATAATAGGAAGATGGAACGTACCCAATCAAGCAACATGACATCATCATCATTTGCAAGCCGAGCAAGATCAAAAGCCCTCTGTCCTGTAATGAGTTCGAGAAGCATAACACCATAACCGAAAACATCAGTTTTCTCTGATGATTTTCCAGTTGATAGGTACTCGGGAGCTATATGACCAATTGTGCCACGAACAGCAGTTGTGACATGAGTATCTTTGTAGTCCATCAGTTTGGCAAGCCCAAAGTCACCGACAACTGCTTCAAATTCTTCATCCAACAATATGTTTGCAGCCTTCACATCACGGTGGATAATCTTAGGGTCACAATGATCATGCAAATATGCAAGCCCCCTTGCAGCTCCGAGTGCAATCCGTTTCCTTATAGCCCAATCAAGTGCTGGTTGAAACTCCGAACGCTCTAGAGAATGTAAAAACCAGATCAATATATGGTCCATTCTAACAAGAAGAGTGGATTCCATGAATTTCTCAAAATATTCCCCACTTGGATTTTATGACAATCCGCACTTAGCAAAATGTAAATTTATCAAACAAAAGATAAAATGTCTTAAAACAAGATTACAACATGTGATGGTATTTTAAATTTCATTTCGCAGTGAAGAAGCAAGAAAGCAGATATTGATAATTGAAGCTCTCACAGCTAAAGTAATTGAAGTTGGAAATAAACTTGTAACCAAAACAACACATAAAGAAAAGGCATTGGAGAAACAGGAAAGATACGACTAAAGAAATAAACAAGGAGACAACATCTTGTACCTCTTAAACAAGATGCAACACTACCATTAACCATAAAGGGGTAGACTAGCAGCCGTTCTGTAGGGGTCATGCAAAATCCACGAAGACGTAGTAGATTCCTATGGACAGCCATGCTTATCATTTCTACTTCTGTTTGGAACTGCAGCTCTCCACCTTGAGTACGCTCCTCTTTCAGTCTTTTTACTGCCACTAGAGAACCATCAGCTAAACGACCTTTATAAACTTTACCAAAACCTCCTCTACCCAGGATGTTTTTGTTGCTAAAATTATCCGTTGCCACTTGCAGTTCACGCAAGGAAAACCTTTTAAGTTGCCCCAAATGAACTTCTGGGTCCTCCTCAGCTATAAAGGAAAAAAAAAAAAAAAAGAGTGAATGCATACACACAAAGGAGTAATATTAATTAAAACTATAAGTTGAAAAATCTCTAACCAGGTACATCAAAGAAATGATCCGGTGCCTTCCTTTTTCGCCACAAAGCAAGCACAATTGCAGGAGCAGCAAACAGCAGGGCAGCACCAGCAGCAACCCCTCCAGCAATGGCACCAGTGGAACTAATACCTGCCAGCATGAAGAATATATATTATATACAGTCAGTAAACCTGTATTAAGAATATTATAGTTATCAACATTTTCAGCTGGTACAAACCAATTCAGCAGGCAACATTTAAATTGAGTGAACTTGTGGACTGGGGGATCAGACAATACTCTAGCTCAATAAGGAACCAAAAACCAGTCTTAAGTCCCATCATCATCAGATTTAGATCTGAAAGGGTACCTTCTTAGAAACGATTTAGATGCAAGAGAGTTCCGGATCAACAACAACAATTCTTTGTGTTACCAAGATGTGGTAACACCAAAACAGTTGTCAATACAACAATTCCGAGGAATATCTCAAGAAATAATATATATATAAGGAGGCCCTAAATTTAGGCACATTTTTTAGATTTGTTAGCAGTGATAAATAATAAGAATAACAATAACAATAAATTCGAGAACAAACCTGATTGAGCTGGAGGTGTAGGTGGGATAGGAGGTGGTGGAGCAGGTGGAGGATTATTGAGTTTATTATTGGCAAAACTGTTAGACAGAAAGATGCAGCAAATCAAGAGAAGGGCATGAGAGTATTAATTATGAATAATGGTAACAAGTAGGGGGGTTGGGTCAGGAGTTAGGAGTTAAGAGGGTGGGAGCAAAATGAGAGAGCAGAGAAACCTGATAGGAGTGAATAGTGAAAAGGAACCATTAACTGGAACATCTCCTACTAGGCCATTGTTTGAAAGATCCCTGCACCACACATAATATAACATACAACTCCATTAAACCTATTCTTGACACTAAGCTTAAACAGCTAATGATGAGAAAAATTCTAACAACACTCACAGCACTTGCAGTGTGTCAATAGTAGTTAAGGACAAAGGAATTGTTCCTACCAATGAGTTGTTGTTGAGACGCCTAATCCACAGAAAGTGAAAGCATCAATTAATTTGCACAAGGATAAGATGGATAGATATTTAACTGGTAAAAATCGGTAAAAATCATGCATAAAGGAACAGTTTAGCACCGTCTGTGTGTATATATATATATATATTTTTGGGGAGGGGGGGCGGCGATGTGTGCAAAAAAGGCTACTGCTCAGGGAAACTGTTTCAGTATGGTGCGATTGGTTCATCGCACTCAAAGCACCCCTAGTCCAGTGACTTTTATGGACCAAAACCACGTGACGTAAAAAGCTTATGCTCCAGTTGCTAGTAATGATGGACTTTGACCTTGGATCTTAACAATCACACTCACATCTGGTGTATGGTGGGCATCACACTCCTACCCACTGTGATGCCCAGTGCAAAAAAGTCTACTGCTCAGGGAAATTGTTTCAATATGGTTCATCTCACTCAAAGCACCACTGGTCCAGTGACTTTTGTGGACTAAAACCAAGTGATGTAAAAAGCTTATGCTCCAGTTGCCAGTAATGATGAACTTCGACCTTTATATGGATCTTAACAATCACACTCACATCTGATGTAGGATGGGCATCACACTCCCACCCACTCAACCAGAGTGTGGACATTAGATGTAGGTCTTTTAGATGGTATGAGAGCATGTGCTAACCTGATTTGAGCCTTCATACCAGGCATCACACAGTGCTAAGCAAAGGAGATTGTCAATGGTAGCTCTAGGTTTTTATTCCCAATGTAATAATTTTAGGAATCCTAGTCCAATTATGATTAGCCAAGTCTATACCCATACACAATTATCCCTTCTTCAGATTTAGTAGAATTCCGTAATGACACATGCTGATAAGTTCTTTGAGAACTCTAAAGTTGTGAAACTGTTAAGCAAAATCAAAAGATAAAAAGCAACATCATAATTGAATTCAATGGACAAATAGTTGAAATGTGATACTAATTATTATAATATAATTGGTCTCTATAGAAGCAGAATCACACATTTTGTCATCCAAATGAGTCATAATTTGCTTTTGACTCTAAACACACTTTTTGTTTTTTCATTTTTACAAGATAATAGAAAAAATACAAACCAAACAGACCTAAACGAATCCTTCTTCTATCCATATTGCTAAAATGTTCACTGTGTTGGAGGGAAGGATTAACAGACACGAAATAGCTTTCACTATCCCAATAGGCTTACCTCCTATCTACTCTCTCTGTATGACCCAACCTACTAATACCGACATTTAACATGCATAGGACGAGAAGGAAATCTCATAACTACCTAAACTATAAATAAGCATACACGTTTTTAATAATAAAACCATTTAAAAGTCCAGTTTAGCTAGCAATATCCCAATGCATATAACCTTCTAGCAATACTAAACAAATATTTCTAAAAAGCAAGGGCACACAAAAAAAATTGATAAAATTAGCCACATGAAAATGTAAAATGAGTTCGTACAAGAAACGGAGTTTTTTAAGCTGGCCCAGAGTAGTCGGGATGTCTCCAGTTAATTTATTCAAGTAAAGATCCAAGCTCACCAATTCCGTCAAATTCCCCAGCTCGTCTGGGATCATCCCAGATATGTTATTACTATAAAGCTCCCTGTTATTTAAAAAAAAAAAAATTGATTAGTAATTCTTGGACAAAAAAGTTCAATCATAGCACATATCCAAGTAACTTTATACGGAACATGCAACTAAATCCAATGGAATACAAGCATCTTAAAGATTAAGATGGAAAAACAAATAAACAGAAAAAAAAGCATGGAAAATCAGTGCTTACAACCATGTCTACTTTTCCTACGGTGGATGCATTGTTGTCAGGGCGCAGAACCAAGCACAAAGGTACAGCGCCAGATAAAGTTATGACCTCAAAACTCTCAAGCAAGGTCCTTGCACCTTGAATAGGGGTTCTAACATCTAGAGTGCACCTTGTGCCCTTGAGGAGTACTTGAAACTTTGAGTTTAAATCAGGCATTCTAGAAAGTTATGTTTATTTGATTTTACACAGTTATGAATTTAAGAAAAATTATTCCAAATGAAACCTATCTCACGGGAAATTATCTAAAGGGAGTCCTAATCAATCAAAAATGTAATTAACTATTTGGCAATGCATGCAGATACTCTGATTTTCCTTTATTTATTCATCTTTTTCCGCTTAAAATAATTATAATAATCCGGGGCAGCATGTATTCACCAAGTTCAGTATCATCAACTTACAAATACTGCAAATTTGGAAGTGACCCGAGCTGTGGAACCAGTTGACCAGTGAGATTTGCATTCCCAAGATCACTAAATTCACGAAAGGGTAAACATTTAATATTGTGAAACTAGGAACTCAAATTACAACAATAACAGTAGCAAAAGTAAACTTACACTCTTGTTACACTATTTTCACTATTACATGTAACATGAAACCATGTGCAAGGATTAACAAGGGTTGGGTCCCAACTTTGTAACACATTATTAGGGTCAGCCATATTGGTCTTCAATGCATTCAAAGCATCACCTGTTTCATAAAAAACAAAGCAATGGATCATTGGAGGCTGCAAAACATCAACCAGCATATATATCTTCTGATAAAATATAGCTACTATAGGAACGTGAAGAACTTTCTTAATTACTGTAACTACTTGTGAATCAAAGAAGTGTGTTTCTCATATTTGAAACAGCGAGGGACTTCAAAAAGGAATAAGGGTAAAGAACATTTCAGAAAAACTCCAATGCAAAAAAAGCCATATGATAAAACCAGTTCGGGGGGGGGGGGTGCATGGCCCCCCTTGCATCTCCAAAATTGTTCTTATTCCATTTTCTTCAGTCTAGTCGCCCCCTCGTTGATTTGATCAATTTGTTTATAAATGATTGAACACTTTCAAATCATGCACTCAGTACTAATGACTTCTAATAATTATTCAACAACTGTTTTTGTTTTTGGTTGATTTAAGCGCTAATTGTGTACAATTTAGTACTCATAAAACTTATTTCTACATTAATTACGTGATATTTTCATAAATATACATTCTTAATTTTCATATAATTACTTTTCCTTGTAGCATGCATATTATTATAAAAATATATGTTAAGTATTTATAGTTGCTGCTATCAGAAAAAGTACATATAGTTGCTAGTTTTCAATATTATTATATATACTTCAATTTTCTAGCTTAAGGCTTCTTCATCCCTAATTTTGATTCCTTGCTACCTCCCTGAAATATTGAGAAGGACAAAAACTTCAACATAACTTGCAAGGTCCAACACATGAAAATAAACTTCACAGACGTCAGGCATCTGTGAAGACAATTAGACAAAGCATTGGTTTACTACACCAAACTGAGTATCAAAATCGTGAATCAGAATGTAAATTATATCCAAAAATTTCGAAGAAAAATCATTAAGAAGCGTGCAACTATGCCTACAGTGAAATCAATTAGCACACTGAAGCTAATTGAAATTCGAAACAAGCAGTCAACCTTATTCCACTAATAAACCAATCAAATAGCTACTAAACTGAAAACCTTCTAATCTCGACCTATAAACAATAATTCCATTTTTAAAAAATCGGAAAACAAAATTAAATGAATAAAAGAGGAAAAAAAGAGAGAAAATAGTGATAACAAACCTTCGGCATTTCCAGCAACTCTGAAAGCCAAATCCAACACGAAAATCAACCATAAACAAAAGGAAATCAATCGCCGCGTCATATTTTCCTTCATTTTTGCCTACTTTTGATTTCAAAGAGCTAAATCCCCAAATTCATCATCAATCATCCACTTGACGAATCACGGAACCATCAATTCAGTCTAAAACGAACATCACAAATCACACACATATCGGCCGTTGACCGAATCAACGAGCAAATAATTCAAAAAAGAAAAGAAAACAACACGATACACTTTGAAAAAGACTCTTCTATAATCTAAATCCAAAAGAGAGAATAGAAAATGTTCAAGATTCTAGCAAAATTCTTAATTCTATTTCTCTCACTTAGCTTCTACAAGGTAATTATGCCCTTCTTCTTCTTCTTCTTCTTCTTCTTCTTCTTTTGTGCAGTGTTTTGCGGCAAATTGAAGAGAAAGAGGGAGAGAGAGAAAATTATGTTGTGTTTGGTAAGGGGAAAGAAAGAGAAAGGAAGAATCGGAGTTATTTTTATTTTTTTCTTTTATTTTCAAACTATGAAAAATACTTTTTTAAAGAAAATTATGAAAAAAAATATTATAGTAGAGTGGGTTTTTCTAACATTTTTGTTTGGCTTAGTCAAAGTAGCATTAAGTCAGCAAAATGTGATTTCAGGGAGAATTAAAAAATTTACTAATTACGTTATTATTACATTATGATTAATATTATTATTAGAGATTTATTTGAGAAATATACAGCTTAATGAAATGAAAAAAAAAAGGGCATTAATAGGAAAAGCGGAGGCCGGTCAAAGACGCACGCTTCAAAACAACTGGTCCCCACCGTTTGTTCGTTTCTTTCCTTCTTTTATTATATTTAAAATCTATGTTAATTTTGGTATATTATTGTATTTGCATGTTGTTTTTGATCGCCTAACTTGGGATGAAGAAAAAAAATATAGGACTAATTGCACAAAGATTCAAATTTTAAACGTTTTAATTGAATTTTATCTATTAATCAGATTCAGTTTAATGTTAATTTAATTATTAAATGTTAGTTAGTATTTATAGTAAAGTAACACATAATTATAAATTTAGCTTTTAACAATTTTTTTGTCACTTTAATTTTATTTTTATCAATTTAATCCTCAAATTTTAAATTTTAATCAATTTGCTTTTTGTTAAATATAAAAGATGATTAAATTATTAAAATTTTAATAGTTCAGCTCGCATGATAATTTAAAAAGTCTAAATTATCTGTTCAATAAGTACAAACGTGTTTTAAATATATTTTATATCAAATCTAAGATATTTAATGTCCAAGCTCACGGTCCAACTAACAAAAAAAACTTAATTAATATAATATTGCTATTTGATAACTTAATTATAATCATTTTAAATTGAAAGATCAATTTGAAATTTATACCACAATTATGAACATTTAAGGAATTTAACTGAAAAATTTTATAAAAGCTAATTTTTTTAAATAATTGCATTCCTAAAAAAAAAAGGTTGAATTCATTTATTATTACAAAGAATCAAGAAGATAGGTAATTGTAAACTAATGTCCCCTTTGGATGCCAACGCACGCAGTGCGTTGGATTTTTTACCCTTTATTATCAGTTTGACTGCACTGGAGTGGAAACGCTGTGCCTTTGGATGTGTTGGCTTCCAGCACAGTGAGGGATTCCCACTGCACTGGACAGCCTTGAGCTGGCTGGAGGTAAAAGCTTCAGTTAGGTGTAGCTGGAGCAATTGACATTTTTAGAAGATAATAATACCATTTCTTTAATTTATTAATTTACCATTTTATCCTTAGATGTTAAACTAATTTCTTTCTCAATCTTATTTGTTTTCAGATTTGGGAACTAAACATCAAAAATTTGATCCAAGTATAATGTTATTATTTGTGAAAATAATATTTATCATTATTATAAAAAATATTTAACTATAAAAAAATTAAAAATAATTATCATTTTATCTAATAAATAATTTAAATTAATTATATAATTTATTAAAATATTAGAAGATAGATTTTAATATTTTATTAAATGAATTTATAAATTCACATATTTTAATAATTTTAAAAAAGTAAAATAATTTAAATAACTTCTATCATATATCAATTCTAATCTGATATCCTTAATAGTAATTTCTTATTCTCACCTCACCGCTACAGCTGCTTTTGAATCCAAACACACACTCCACCATTGTTTCTAATCTCACCGCTACAGTAACTAATCTCACCGCCACCGCTGTTTTTAACCTCACCGGAGCTAAACACACAGTTTGAATGGGCGGTGTGTTTAGCTCCGGTAAGGTTAAAAACAACGGTGGCGGTGAGATTAGTTACTGTAGTGGTGAGATTGGATACTATAGCGGTGAGATTAGAAACAATGGTGGAGTGCGTGTTTGGATTCAAAAGCAGCTGTAGCGGTGATGTGAGAATAAGAAATGACTATTAAGGACATCATATTAGAATTGATATATGATAGAAGTTTTTTAAATTATTTTACTTTTTTAAAATTATTAAAATATGTGAATTTATAAATTTATTTAATAAAATATTAAAATGTATCTTCTAATATTTTAATAAATTATATAATTAATTTAAATTATTTATTAATATTTTTTGAAAAATTTGTTTTTACATATATTAATATACATATTTATAATTTTTCTATTAAGCACATTTCTCTTTAAATTTTCTATTAATATACATATTAATATACATATATGATTTATTTTTACATATATTAAGCACCATTCTCTTTAAAATTTCTATTTGTACCTACCACAACCGGTACAGAGAAAGGAATTTGGAATCTCAAATTCCTTGGTTTCAAAAGAATATGAATTTTCTAGGGAAAAACCAAACAAGAGAATTATATATTTTTTCTCTACTTTGTTGAATCTGTATTCTGCCAATATCCAGAAGTCAAATTAACAGGATAAGGATCAGTAACAGATGTAGAATAATTGGTCCATGGCCCATCAGCTAACATACTCTTTGTTCGGCTAATATCTGTATCATCTTCTTCTAGTTTCCGGTGCACCTTTGTTACAGAGAAAGGGCATAAGTTGCAGAAGATCGGTAGTGGCAGAAGTTGAAAATGGTTGAAAAGTCCACAAAAGTCCACTACCACAACCACAAGCAAACATGGTTGAAAATGGCAGAAGTTGTAGCAGAAGCTTGAAGAAGGAGATGAATGACTTACCTGGAGCTTTGTGAAGTGAACTGGTTGCACAATTTGAAGAAGGAGAAGCACGGTAGGAGGAGGAAAGATATGGAGAGTTAAAGTAAGGGTATTTTTGGAGAGTTAAAGTACCAATAGCTCACTGCACCTCCATTGCTGCTGAAATCACCAGCTGATTTTCAGCTGAGCAGTGTGGTGGAGATGCAATCTCACTGCACTGACTTGCTGAACCAAACAGCATAGCAGTGAGATTGGCACCATTTTTTCCCCCCAACTGCACCTCACTGGCTATAAAAGCCAAACCAAAGGAAGCCTAAATAAATTTCATTTTTTTTTATGTTTACTCTCTGTCTTAATTGTTATTATTTAGCCAAACCTCAACTTTCCCCTTAAAACCTTATCTACAGATAAAGGTTCGATCGAGTCAAGGCGAATCACTTTAAAATGTTCGAGTTAATCGAATTGACAAATCATATTTTATCAATTAAATCCAATTTAATTTTTTTAAAATATATAAAATTCTAGTCGAGTCGAATCGAATATATTTGTTCAAGTTAATTTTTAAAAAAATCCAAAAAATAATTATAAAAATTTTATTTTCCAAAATAATCATAATCAAGAGCATAATATGCTCAATAAAGACGTAAATGAAAGAGTTAAAAGATTCTCTTCTTTGAATATCTTTTGCTTCAAATGAAATTAAGAAAATAAATAAATTCCATGAAGAGCATCTGTTGTATCTTTTGCATAAGAGTATTATCATAAACCAACAAGCATATATTTGTTGTTTTCAAAGTCACCTAATGTAGTTAGTACAAAAGCATCCTAGGGTCTGAACTCATCATTAGCACTAATTTCTTTAGGATGTGCAATTGAATAAAGAGCACACTGTTGCTTTCACTCGGCTAACCAAAGTTTGAATCTGTTCATTCAACTCTGCGATTCAGAAAACTTGAGTTTGGTAAAGGGATCACCAAATTGTTATCAAAATCCTATAACTTTGTAAATTTTCGACGTTGTCGTTTAGCTTGTTATCAGCTTGAATAATATCAAAAAATTCGAAGTGAACAGTTTAGCATGATTTCTCATATTATCTTAAAAATGTTTCTTAGAAACGAAGAAATCAAAGCTACATTATGATATGACAGAGGCACAAAACAAACAAGGCAGCGTTTAAAAATAGCAAAACAACATAAATAGCTCTTCATTTTTTTAGTTTTACACATATATTTACCAAAAATCACAAAGGCTAAATTCCCAAAATGTTTCTTTCAACATTTGCAGCTTGTTTGGTTTGGTGTATTGGCTAAGCCAATACACCCCTAATCGGTGGGGCCCACCTAATACCAATCTAAGACGCCGTTTGGTTGAGCGTATTGCTAATACGCGTGTATCCCCTTACTTTCCTAATCGGTGAAAAGCACCGATTTCTATTCCCCCCCTTCTTCCCAGATTAGATGACCCTACCCTAAACCTTCCCTCTTTTACCCCTAATCGATCCCCTCTGTTTCTCTTCCGTTTCCCACCTTCATCCGAATTGCTTCCTTGTTTCATTGCTTTTTCCCAGTATTATTTTCTTCCCTTTTCTGCCGATTTGCTCCCCCGATTATTTTCTTTTCTATTTCGGCCGATTTGCTCACAGTTTCTGCCGATTTGCGTCATCGGTTAGTCTATGTTTCCCGATAGATTAATATCCTTTGCTATTGTAGATGAAAACCAATACTTTCGAGGTAAATATGATCTATTGTTTTTTATCTAATCGGTTTCCCCTTTTGCTTTTTTCAGGTTCTTCTTCATTGTGCCCCGATTTGCTAATAGGTTAGTTTTAGCCAATTTTATTCTGTTTGTATTGCATGTTGAATTGAAATGTGTTTTTTGTTGTTGGTTAGGCTTAAGAAATGCATGTCGTTCGAAGTTTTTCTCTCTTCTCTGCTAATCTTCGATTTCTGTTTGTTCTGTTGTAATTTTCGAGTCCTTTTCTAATCTCCAAAACCGCGAATGAGATTTCTTCCAATGTTTGTTTGTTTAAGTGCCTGAACTGAGTAGCAAAAATAGGTAAGATCATTGAGTTCTTTTGGTCCTCTGAAAGTAGCAAAAATAGGTAAGATTTCTGCAGTTCGAGTTCTTTTGTTTGTTTGTTCTGTTGTAATTTGGTCCTCTGAAAGTAGCAAAAATAGGTAAGATGAAAATGTTAGATGATAACGAATGTTCAAAACAATTTATAATGTTAAGAATATTGAATTTCATGCTGAGTGCAGATCAGAGAAACTAGAAGCTGTTAGATGCAATTTGTGTAGTCTGGCTTTGGGGTTTAGGGGTGAAGATACTGATACTGGTACTTAGAGGTCTTTCATGTATTCCATTTTTTCTAAATAGTTAATTAGGATGAACAGAAATATGATTTTTTTAAGATATTAAACATTTTGGAATTTGACAGCTTGTTATTGATTGAATAGGATGTTTGATATGAGTAAGAATTTCTATTTTCTTTTTGTGTTTTAATCTATGAATTTGGGCAAGATATGAATTTGAGTCATATGTATATAACTACTTTGTTGTAAATTACGAATAAAATTTGATATTTTCAGCCTTTGATAAACAGAAAAGCAATGATGAGTTGGATTTTCCAATCAGTGTAATATGATTTTTTTCTTCTAACCAAGCTATCTATATGTTTATGTTTAATTGTAGGTCCAAAGTTCTGAATTCTATAGTCAAACTTCTAATGTTTCATCGGAACTTTTTAAAAAGCAATAATATTTTTGCAAAATTCCCTACAACTACCTTTTATCAACTTGTTACAGTCATTAAGTTCTATTGTTGGTTTTTGAACTTATCAAAGTACATTGTGTTTGGATCATTTATTAAACATAATTATGTATTTTCTGCTAGTAATATCACAAGATTTTGTTGGTTTGTTCTGGACATTGTTTTGATAGTCTGTTGGAAAATGTTATTTTAGTTTGTTAGTGAGTATAAGATGAAACTGTTGTGGAAGATGAAATGTTATTTAAGTCTGCTGGACCTTGTTCTTGATTTGTTAGTCAATAGAATTTGTTATTTTAGTTCTTTTGGACCTTGTCTGTTGGAAAATTTTGATTTGTTCTTGATTGGGACGAGTATAGGATTTGAAGAGCATGTGTTTTGAACATAGGCCATGATAATACAAAGGAAAAAGTCAGCCATTAAAACAAGCAAGTAATTACTTTCAGTTTCAAATAGCATTCAAAATAGGCTTTCCTCATTTGCTTTCAAAAAAATGCTGATGTTCTTGAAAAAACTTGTAAAAGCAAGTAATTAATTTCATTAAAATACCTTACCTTTCAAGCATCACTTTTCATGCCCTTCATGATGTTTTAGGGTGAAAGTTTGTAATCTATTTACCAAAGCTAAATTATAATTATATCTTTCTTTATATGATATTTCACCGACCAAAGTAAGCTAATTTAATGTGATTAATTGCTCTCTTTTTATTATGGTTTACGTCACTATCGCTCAAACCATATTAATTTCGTTTACTTTTGTCTCTAATTTTTTTTACATTGGTATTTAAATTATTTATCGATTACTGTTTTTAGTCAAATAATTTAACGAGTTTAAAAAATAAATACTCCATCCGATTATTATTTTTATTCATATTTAACAATCTTAAGATTTGCTTACCTAGTTTATTACTTGTATAATATTTGTCATGAGAGCAATTTTAAGTTAAAATTGTCACTTAATCCAATTTAACAAAGTAAAAGGATTAAATTTTTAAAATTATAAATAAATAAATTAAATTTTAAATGTGTAAAAATATAGAGACGAAAGAATAATTAAACCAAAAATGGGGCTTGTGACCTAATCTATCAAAAAAAAATTCTTCATGCGGCAAAGGTTGTTATTATTTAAAATAGTACAGGTAATTTATTATAAATTTGATGTTTAATTAAATTATAAATATTATGATACTAATAATGAGAACATTATTAATAACATAAATATAATTGTAATTATTATAATTTTTATCTTTAATATTAATAATTTGAAATTAATAATAAACACGAAACCTGTTTGTTAAGTATTAATGTTGATATAATTATTATAATTTTTATCTTTAATATTAATAATTTGAAATTAATAATAAACATGAAACCTGTTTGTTAAGTATTAATGTTGATATAATTTTATGTGGAGAGAATTATATTTTTATATTAATTAATAAAAATTATCATATATATCTAAAATATACGTAAAAATTATCATACACCAACAATGTTTTTTAGGGTAAATAACATTAAACCAACAATTATACATACACCAACAATGTTTTTTAGGGTAAATAACATTAAACCAACAATTAAACCAACAATTATACATACACCAACAATGTTTTTTAGGGTAAATAACATTAAACCAACAATTATACATACACCAACAATGTTTTTTAGGGACAATAACATTAAACCAACAAGTAATTTTAGGTCAATTATACATACACCAACAATTAATTTTAGGTCAATTATACATGCTTTATAATTTCTTTATTGTTTGGGTGATTCATAAAGAAATGAAATTAAAGTTGCAACGATATCATTTAGTATCAACTATTTTGCTTCGTGTGTTCTAAATTTGTATTGTTTATTTTTATTTTATAATGTGTAATTGCAACTTTAATTCATTGATAGTGTGTGTTATAATTTTAATATGTTGCAGTAATGGCTCGTCTGCCTTTAATTGCACAAAGTGTGAGGCGTAAAAGAATTGGTCTTGCTTTGACATTATGGTTGGAAATCTGTAGAATTGCGATTTGGTTCTTGTTTAGAATGGGTGCCAGCCTTAGCCTACAGACTTATCAACCAAGGATTAGGTCCTACACCTTAGATTTTTATGCAAAACGGGATTATGTGAAGAGGCTTGTATATGCTAGTGACGAGACTTGTATTGAACAAGTTAGGATGAATAGAACTGCCTTTTGTAAACTATGTGAGATGTTAGAATCGATAGGGGGATTGAAGTCGTCAAGGTTCATGCTTGTTGATGAGCAAGTAGCAATGTTTTTACATATCATCTCCCATCACCTGAAAAATCGAGTTATCAAGCATCACTTTAGAAGGTCCGGGGAAACTGTAAGCAGAGCTTTTCATAGTGTTTTAGATGCTGTCATACGCTTAAAGATGTCTTATTTAAAAAGCTAGAGCCAATTACAGCCGACTCTTCTGACACAAGGTGGAAATGGTTTAAGGTAGTAGACTGAGTTTTAGATATAGCTTGTACAACATTTTTAGTTGAGTTAGATTTAAATTAGTATTCTAACACAAGGTTTTATATCATGTGATATAGAATTGCTTAGGTGCTCTTGATGGAACCTACATAAAGATTAGGGTGCCAACAGCTGATAAACCTAGATATCGAACTCGAAAAGGTGACATAGCAACAAATATGCTAGGTGTTTGTACACCTGATATGCAATTTGTTTATGTTCTTCCTGGTTGGGAAGGTTCAGTTACCGATGGACGGGTGCTCCGAGATGCCATCAGTAGAAGACATGGACTTAAAGTTCCTCATGGTACAGTGTATACTTAGAGGAATTTGAATTACTCATTAAGATCAAACTTTGTTTGCTGAATTAATCATTTTTTAGCCAATTTATTTTATAGGTTGTTATTATCTAGTTGATGCTGGATACACAAATTGTGAGGGATTTCTTGCACCATTTAGAGGACAGCGATATCATCTGAACGAGTGGCGTCAGGGTTATCAGCCAAGTTCTCCGCAAGAGTTTTTTAATATGAAACATGCCTCAGCACGTAATGTCATTGAAAGATGCTTTGGCTTATTAAAACTTAGATGGGGAATACTTAGGAGTCCATCGTTTTATCCTGTAAGGGTGCACAATAGAATTATTATTGCATGTTGTTTGCTCCATAATTTTATTCGAACCCATATGAGTATTGATCCCATTGAAGCGGAGGTGGGAGAAGGATTACCTACTAATGTGGTGGATGACGATGAACCGAATATCACAAATATTCATCCATCGGATGCTTGGGCAACTTGGAGGATGGAACTAGCCAACCAAATGTTCGATGAATGGCAAGCATCTAGAAATTAGTTAGGTTTAGGGACAAATTCAGTTTGAATTGATTTGTTGATGTTTTTTTATGTATAAACTTTGTGAAACTTTGGTGGTCTTTATAAAACTTTATGAAACTTTGTTGAATTATAATGTAATTATCTTTTCATTAAGCATGTGTTATAAATTTAAATTTAGTATTGAACTACCGATATAATATTATAAACTGTTCACCCAACAATTAAATGATATTCAAAATAGTAAATAATGTTAATTTGTTTTTTTTTAAGAACAATATGTCAGGTGTTCCACCAACGGGTGCTTCTTCTCAAGCTTCTCGAGGAAGCAAAAGAAAATGGGTTCCAGAGGAGGATGCAGCCTTGGTTTCTTGCATGGTGGATTTGCACAATGTAGGAACATTTAATGATGATACCGGGTTCAAAGCCGGTTATTTGAACGAGCTAGAGAAAATGCTAGAAAAGGCTTTACCAAGAGCAATGTTGAAGGCGAAACCAAATATTGAATCTCGGATTAGGTGCCTAAAAAGGGAATGGTCAGTCGTCTACGACATGATTAATGGCCAAAACAACAGTGGTTTTGGTTGGGGCGAGCATAGGCAGCTCGTTGTTGCTGAAGATAGAGTTTGGGAATCCTATGTAAAGGTAAAATGTATTTCAAGTATTTATTTGTTTTTTTACAAAACTTATAACTAATATGATTTCCTCATTTTTTTAAGAGTCACAAAGAAGCCTCTCAGTTCAGACATCGTTCTTTCCCTTACTACAACCAGCTTACTGCCATATACGCAAGAGATTGGGCGACTGGGAAAGACGCTCAAACAGCTGCTGATGTTCTTGAAGAAATACATGCTGAGGATGATCGTACTACAGATATGAATGAAGAGAGAAACACATTCTATGACTGCGAAGCTGACGTCTCTTTAGACGACATGGATGTTTCCGGTATGGATCCGCGAGGAGATAGAGATCAAGGGGGTTCCTCATCTTCAAACAAGAGAAAAAAGAAATATGATGCTCGTGATAATGTGTATGCTTCATTTGAGGAGGCTGCCACCTTGTTGGGGGAAAAAATCCAGGCCGTTGGCGATCAAATCAGTAGGACTATGGCCTCCGAGGTGGTAGTTCAGCAGAAGTCTGAAGAAAAGATGGAAGAGAAAGCTTTAAATTTATATTCAGCCTTATGGTCAATTGAAGGTTTAACCGACGATCAGCGGTATGATACTTTGAGTAAAATTCCCGATCATCCAACTCAAATGATCGTTTTCTTCAGTTTACCTTCTGTTGCCCGATTGGAATGGTCAGAAGATTTCTTTCTCACCATTAAATATCAATGTTCAAACTTTTTGATGTTGTAAAACTTTTGAACATATTGATTATGATGTACAATTTCATTTTCATCTAACTTTTTCTTAGTATAAGTTAATTATGTTTATGCAGAATATAATTTTCAAGTTATATATTTAATAATAATTATGTTAATTTATATTTTACAGTATCATATATTATGATTTGAGTAAATTAATATAAGAATATTAATTATTAAGAATTTTTTTAAATTATATAGTTTAATTAAATATATTTAATAATAATTATGTTAATTTATATTTTACAGTATCATATATTATGATTTGAGTAAATTAATATAAGAATATTAATTATTAAGAATTTTTTTAAATTATATAGTTTAATTAAAATATATTTAATAATAATTATGTTAATTTATATTTTACAGTATCATATATTATGATTTGAGTAAATTAATATAAGAATATTAATTATTAAGAATTTTATTAAATTATATATTTTAATTAAAATATATTTAATAATAATTATGTTAATTTATATTTTACAGTATCATATATTATGATTTCAGTAAATTAAAAGAATATTATCCAATTAAGAATTTCATTAAATTATATATTTTAATTAAAATATATTTAATAATAATTATGTTAATTTATATTTTACAGTATCATATATTATGATTTGAGTAAATTAATATAAGAATATTAATTATTAAGAATTTTTTTAAATTATATAGTTTAATTAAAATATATTTAATAATAATTATGTTAATTTATATTTTACAGTATCATATATTATGATTTGAGTAAATTAATATAAGAATATTAATTATTAAGAATTTTATTAAATTATATATTTTAATTAAAATATATTTAATAATAATTATGTTAATTTATATTTTACAGTATCATATATTATGATTTTAGTAAATTAATATAAGAATATTATCAAATTAAGAATTTCATTAAATTATATATTTTAATTAAAATATATTTAATAATAATTATGTTAATTTATATTTTACAGTATCATATATTATGATTTGAGTAAATTAATATAAGAATATTAATTATTAAGAATTTTATTAAATTATATATTTTAATTAAAATATATTTAATAATAATTATGTTTAAATATGATTAAATTATTTATTATTGATAATAAAAATCTTATTATAATTTAAATAACAATAACAATAATCATTTACCAAAACAAATTTATGCTAAGGGTATTCTAGTCATTTTAGTTTTTTCTATTATGCTATTACACCTCTATTCCATTCAACCAAACACAAGATTACTATTATGCCTCTATTCCATTACATTCAACCAAACAGTGGATTAGCTATTACACCTCTAATCTAATACATCTCTAATCCCAATACACCTCTAATCCAATACGCCTCTAATCCAATACAGCGAACCAAACGTGCCCTTGAGGCTTCTGGAAGATTCTAACAAGCAAAAACAAACACGACTTACACCTATAACCAATTTGTAATTTTATCATCAAGTATAGGATCTTTTAAAATTCTCATTCAAACCCAAATTATACCCCAAAATCAAGGGAGTCGTGTTCCACTCCAAATCAGAAGACCTTCCGCCCAGAAGTCATGGCAGTTTATTCTGCACCACTGTCAAGGCCAAAGCATTTGAGAGAGGTCAAGTAAGTTAACAATTTAAACTGGGAAGAATTAGTGGGTCGTTCAGGTTTGAAGCATACAATGATCAAGAGGAAATTCCTTGTTCTCCTTCAGGTAGGAACAAGTAAGCTAAAAGAAAGCCAAAAGCTCCTAAATAATTAGTGAACATGGGTTATCCGGTCATCTACTCGATCTCTTGTTCACTTCTTCATTTTCATATTTTCTAAACAAATTAAGATATTTAATAGCTAAAACAATAGGCATTCATAAACATGTTACCTGAACAATTGAAGACTAAGGGGTGGACTGTGGACTCGGCGGAAACGATGGCTGTGGCAGTGGCGTTTACCGTCTGGACGCTGCCGCTTACGCTTCTCGAAATCAAAGACGAAATAAGGATTAAGAAAAGTTCTGCAGAGAAAAATCTAGGGTTCCAAATTTGGGGGTTTAAGAATCGGGGTTGAGGAAGAAAAAATGGCAATGGGCATGGAGTTAAAAAGTTTTAATTGAAGGTGTTTTTTTTTAAACATAAAGGAGTAAAACGAGTAAACGACGTTAGGGGAGGAAATCAAAATCGAATTACACCTAAATTCAGAACCACCTCGATTTTGTTATTATTCGAGTGGTAAATTTTTAATTTATTTTAAATTTGAAAAATCGATTAATTTATTTAAATTAATTCGAAAAACCAGAGCAAATAACAAAAAAAAATTGACTTGTTTAAATTCATTCGAGTTTTAGGATGAGTTTGGATGGGCGGTGCGTTTACTTGTGATTAGTGTAAAAACAGCGGTGGTGGTGAGATTAGATATTGTATCGATATTGTAAAGTGAGACAAAAAGTAAGTTAAACGCACCGCATCCAATCGTCCATCCAAATTCACTCTTACTCGCACTACTAGTCCGGAGAAACAACCATCTGTATCAACTGTTTCATTTTAATGCATTAATGTCACGTAAAAACCACGTGATCGTATATGATACATGGGCTATGGTAAAATACTAATTACAAACATATATTCAAACTTTCCGGAGGTTTTATAAAAAAATCCACTTACTCGAAAATATAAGTTTAATGAAAAATACATTAATCTTTTAAGGTTTACTTATTAAACGATTTTTAAATAAAATAATAAGTTTAGCTTTCATTAATTATTACTTATTTTATTTATCATTATCTTCAATTTTTTATTCAATCGCTTTTAATTAATAAAAACTTAATTAATTATAAAAATTTAATTATTATTAAATTTTTAATTAATATATGTATATTTTTTAAGTTATAATCACACTCACATTACAATTACAAAAAAATAGATCCGAATAATTTATTTAATCATTATAAAGCACGATTAGATTGATAATTAAGATATAACTAAACTTAGACAAAATAATTATAATCAAATTTAATCATTATAAAGCACGATTAGACTGGTCACCAAAATATATTCAAACTTAAATATGGGCTAAGAACCCACACGTGAATTACACAAAAAGACTTAAAGTTCTCAAGGCCTTTAACTTTGCCCATTGAGTTAAAACCTCGATGGCCGTAAGTTTATTTTTTTAAAAATTATTATTAATGATAAATATATTTTGATTTTTTATTTCTCTCTTACTTTTTTAAAAAATATTTTTAAGCAAATGCATGTTAATTATTTGAATTTTAATTATATATATTAGATAATCTCACATATAAGTAAAAGATTTTTTAAAATATATTGATAATTTTATCTTTAAAATTAAAAAATAACATTCTCTTTTAAGTAATAGTGAAGGCTATTTTTGCTTTATAAATACTCCTACAATAATGTTTATAAAAATTATATTTTAGATTTTTTCCAATTAAGCTAGTGTTTGGTTGATTTGTACCAACTTATTTAATAGTTTTATATATAATATAGATTAACGATTCTGATCTAGTACCCTTAATGCAGTTATTTCATCAAATTAATAGTTATAAATTTTTTGAACGAGTTGATTAATAAAATTCCATCATTTATATTATTATCTTTTGTATATGTCCTTAATGGTTTTTGTATGAAAAACAAAATGTATAAGCAAATAATGACTCACTAATTACCTAACATTAACTGATATTAAGTTGTATCATGTGGTTGAATCATGATGCAAGAAGTTGATCTGTCATAATTTGATACATCAAATTAGACTCTCCAATACACTTGAGGACCTTATTCTCAAGCAATTTAAATATCTTTTATATGTTTTTTTTTTGCTTATTTTTAGTTCTGAGCATTAATAAACGTTTTTTTGTTTAGTTTTACGCCCTTTTAAGACTTAAATTGACCAAACGTGTCATGGAAAACCTAACAATATGATTAAGTTGGTGTAGGGAGACAATAATGGCTCAAACTCGAGGAGAACATCATTCAAAGTGAGTATCGCGACACCAATACCATGGAAGTCGTGATATCCCTAAAGGTGCTAAAGTGAATAAATTAAGTCATTTTCCAGTGGTATCGCGATACCGAAGAATGGGTATCGCAACACAGAGACCCCCAAGACACCAATTTAGCTATTGTTTTGGGTATCGTGACACTAAGGGTTGGGTGTTACGATATTGCTGCCTGACGGGTGAAAAACTACAAGGGAAATTTTATGTCCAAACAAGCTTAAGTCTTTTTTTCATTTAAGGGCATAATGGTCAATGTCAAGTTAAATGTTAGTAAACTATAAATACTACTTTATAAGCTTTCGATTTTAGATTTTTTTGGTTGAACATATTTCTTTAGTTTTATAGTTTTAGGTTAGGTTTCTTTTCTTTTCATTTTTAGATTAGGTTTTCTCTTTTCTTTTTATAACATATTTTATTTTTATTGTTTCATTTCTTCCTTCTTGTTAAAGACTATGTAAAAGAGAGATTATCAAACCCTTGAGCTTCATTGGATTTCCCTCAATGAAATGAGTATTTCTTAAACTTTTCACTTTTATTTTATGCCTACCATGTGTTTGATAAAATGTTTGTTTGAAATTTAAGTTTGATTATGTGCTAAATTGGTTAATAGTTGGTTGATTGGCTATTTGTTAGTTTAAGTTAATTTTATTCTTGATTAATTGATTTTTCGATTATATTGAAATACTTAATACGCTAGAATTGATGCCTCTAGTGGAAAATCTAGATAAAAGAGACTGAAATGAGAGTTTATCATTAGATAGTTCGATACAATTATGTTGAATACTGAGACTGATAAGAGATTTATATGCCTAGGTGAGATCAATAGGAGATTCTTATCTAAGAGTGACAAGCAGTATAATCGGTATAGATTTATTAGCTTAATTAGAGATTAACAAATCAATTGATCATTGTTTTATCATTTACATTGTATAAAACAATAGAGAAGAAAATTAGATTAGCTTGTTCAATTGATAGTTTAATTTTAGTCTATAAACCTGATACGAGTCACAAAAGCCCAACCTAAGTTCAAGAAAGTGATGGGCTCAAATTGCCACAAGGCCCAATAACGAGATCAAAGGCCCGACAAATGCGGTCCAAACTAAATGGGACCATTCAAGAGTTTGTTATCAAGGCCTTAGATGCATACACGAGAGAACAAGAAAATCAATATTCACTTTCTTGTTTTCAAGAAAATCAAGAAACCGAATCTTGGCCCAATTATGCTGTTCGAAGAGATTTCAAGAATCAAGAAAATCAAGATTTCAAATCTTGGAAATCTTGGTCCAAGAAACCAAATCTTGCAGCCAACACGCATTGGATCTCCGTTACGAGCATCAACGACCCAATTTCGGAAGGAGATGGATCACGAGCCCAAATTCTTGAAGGCGAGGCCCAATAACCAAATTCTAGCCCAATCAAGAAATTCCTTCATACTTAGTTGAAAATCAGGCCAAAATGTCAAAGGGCCCAATTTATAAACATTTTAATTGTTTAATTTAATTTTTTTAAGCTGTAGGAACATACATGTAAAATTCGGCCCAAAAACAGCCCATATATATGCTTGGCCGAATTTTCCTTTATTTTATTCTATTAATTAGGTTTAATTTTATTAGTTACTTGTTAGATTAGGATTACTTGAGGCCTATTTAAAGGCATGGCCAGCCACCCCTTGTAAATAACACTTAGATTCATTCTTAAATTTCAGATTTGAGAGAGCAGAATTTTCTTTGAGTTTTCTTTAGAAGTTGTTTTAACAATCTTTTGATTGTGGGAGCCATCTTCAACCTTCTTCTTGCCATCGATATTCTTTGGAGGGGAGATTAGAGCCGTTTGAAGAGATTTGTGAGATCTTTCGGGATTTCAAGGATCTTTAGGACTTATCTTTTATTCTTGCTGTTCAATTTCTTTTCTTTATTTCTGTTGATGCTGAATCTATATCTAATTTCTTTGCTATTTTTGTTTGTGTTTCAGCCTTGATTCAAACTCTAAGAACTCTTCATTTAATCGGTTCTTTTATTGGCAGCATCTAATCGATTCAAAATTTTCTAAAATTTAGGGTTCTTGCCGTTTTCTATTTCTTCTTGTTGGGTGAAATTCGGCTGCTGAAATTTGGGCAATTCATCTTGGGTGTTCAATTGGACCGAATCGCAACTTAAATTCACTTCTTGAACCGTTCAATTTCATCTATTTCTTTCTTTTCTTTTTGCCGCCCAAATCCCTAATCTTCCAATTAAAAAAATCTGATTGTTTCAATCTACTTACTGTTTTGGTGTTCTTGGCAGATTCGGCTTGTGGGATTTCACTATTGGAGTTCGATTTCTTCTTCTTGAACTCCGAATACATTTATTCATTCGTTCTTTGTTCCTTGCTGCTCATTTAATTGAATTTGGGGATTTAATTTTAGATCTGATTAGTTTAATCTTGTTCTTTGTTTTAATTTTCAGATCTGTTCGTTTTAGAGCTTTCGTAAGAGTTTCCCGTGACTTGGCAACTCGATCTTGGTCCGCGCGCAAACCCCGTATCAAAACCATTTATATTTGAATTTGCACTAATAATTTTTTACTCGATTAGATTAGTAATTGTTTAACTTGTAATTAACTTGATAAACAAATTTACCAATTTTGAAATCCCTTGGGTTTGATCCTTAGAATACTCGAAGTGTTCCATTGTAACACTACAAATATTACAACTGACCTGTCACACTTGAAGTAAAGCCGTTAGGTATTTAAGTATAATAGAGTTGATTCTTAGCCCCCGCGTGCAGTTAGAAGACAACTTATATTAGTAATAATCTAAATGATCTATAGTCTAAAGAATCAAAATTGAGCAAATTGATTCAATGGACTATTATTCCGTCTATCAAGACTAATTAGGGAGATACTGTAACACTCTAAACTCGGCCTAGAAGTTATGGCCAGATCAGGAAGTGTTACGTAAATTGATTGAAAATTTAATTTTCGTATAATTTGGAAATCATCATAAACTCTTAAAATCTCGGATTATTCGAAAACATATCTTATCTAACTATTTTATTGAAAACGTTGTTTGTTTATATATTTAAAAAAAACTTACAATTTTGCAGCGGAAACTTTTAGAACGTTGATTTTTGAAAATATTGTCTATTGTTTGAAATCTGTTACTTTTGCAGAAAAACGGATTTTTTCAATAAACCGTTTAAGTAGTATTTTATGAAAAACGAAAATAAAGTTCAAATCTCACACAACCAAAATGTCCAGACAGTCCAAGATTTACAAAAAAAAAACACTTAATAAACAAATTGAACGAAAAATATTTATAACTGAGCTTCGTCGCACCAACCCGCCTAAGTCTAAGGATTACTTGAAAATATCAGATAAACGGAAAGTGAGTTTTCAAAACTCAATGTGTAACAAATAACTCAAACAGATAATTTATATTAGACAGATTAAATAAAAATAGAGTCATAACAGAATAGTACATATACAAACATATTTCCTATCCCCATCAGCTACACACCATCTCTGACCATCCCAATACATCATATGGGGTATAAAATGCACATCCAACCCTACACACCACTTAGTGTCGATATGATGCTTTCCAGAATATTTGCAGTTGTGTTGCCAGATAAAGAAGTGAATTATCGCCATTTACAGAAACGCTTCCTCCATATAGCAAAATAGGGGTGAGCATTCGATCGAATCGAATCGAAAATTTTTGAGTTAATCGAGTTTTCGAATCTCATTTTATCATCCTAACTTTATTTGAAGTTTTCTTGAATCGAGTCGAGTGAGATGGAATTTGAATCGAATTCGAATCGAATATATTTGTTCGAGTTAAATTTTAAAAAATAATTTTGGGTCCTTGTAACCACTGTCACCCATCGTAATAAAATTTGTCCACCTTAATCAAATTTTTTATTAATTTTCACCACCTCATAATTTATTTATTAATTTTTTATATACTGGTTAGCTTCTTTGATTACTTAGTTGTTTCAATTATCTTCAGATTCTTGCCACTATGTATTTTAGAATTAAAAAATATATTACATGTAAAAATATGATTTTTTTAATAAAAGTTATTTTAAAAATAAAATGTGAAATTGATACAAATATAAAATTTTAACACGAATATTTTATGGCACAATTAATAATTCAATTTTAATATAAATATTCAATATGCCTAAACAATTCAATAATATAAATAATATAAAATGTGAAATTTAATTTAATAATATAAATAGTAGATATAAATAAAATTATTACTATTTATGTTTAGTGATTTTTTTGGATAATTTTGATTTTTTATTTTAGAGTAAAAGTGAGAAGTAAAAGTTTAGGGGGAAAATAAAAAGTTTTGGGGAATAAAAGTTTGAGGGAAAGTAAATAGGGGGAGTAAAATTTTGGAGGGAAAATATTAAAAAAAATGTAGGGGGGAGGGTTTGGGGTAGATGAGAGGTAGGATGGGAAAGGAATAAAAGTTTTAGGGGAAAAGTGGGAGGAAGTAAAAATTTTGGGGGAAAATAAAAGGTTTTGAGGGTTTTTAGGAGTAAAATTTTAAGAAAAAGTAAATGAGAGAGCAAAATTTTGGTGGAAAATGGATTTTGGGTAGACTGGGGGGTTGAGAGGGGAGGGGAGTAAAAGTTTTGGGGGGGGAAGTGGGAAGGAGTAAAAGTTTTGAGGGAAAAGTAAAAATGTTTGGGAGTTTGGGGTAAAATTGTAAAATATTATAGTTTGATATTTGAATTATTCGAATTATTCGAGTTATTCGAATTCGAAAACTCAATTTGATTTGAACTTGAAATTTGAAAAAAAAATTTGAGTTGATTCGAATAACTCGATTAACTCGAATAACTTGATTCGTTTAACTCCAAATTCAAATTTTTTTTCGATTTTTTCGAGTCGAATCGAGTTTTGCTCACCCCTATAGCAAAACCCACCCCAAATGCAAATACAGAATGTAACAGAAATCAATCATACTTACAGTATATACGCATAACGTAATAGATACAGAACATATACAGAACATACATAGCATTTCTCGGTTTACTCACAACCTATTACGTAACTTACTTATCATATAACGTTTCAGATTTGCGAACATATATCAGAATTAATATTAACAAATGATCATATTTCATGTTTTTTAGTTCATTTAATCACATACTGACCCTACAGAAGGCCCACAGTCAATCAGAACGAAATGTACAGCCCTAAGGAAAAATTCAAAATTTTGGGCTCACACACGCTTGTGTGGCCCGCACAGCCCAAGTAGCCCAAAACCGTGTGTCATACACGGCCCAACACACTGCCTATCATGCAACCGTGTGGCATCAACTGGGTAGATTTTTAGTTTTCGTGGTTCACTATTTTTCGTATTTCTCATTACACACCTGGGTATTTTCAAATGCAAAATCAACAATTGAGTATTCCCACACCTAAAACAACCATTAACACAAGTAATTTCAGAAACAATGTGCGAAGCTCAATTCAAAAATCAATCTCAAACGAACAAACTAAAATCCCCAAAACACAATCGAACCCTTACCACTTGAACGAACAACTATGCGAGGACTAAGTGGTAAGAGAAACGCCAACTTCGGGATCCCCACCCATCAAAAATTCGCATAAATCAACACTACGCCATAAAGAATACAACTCGTCTATTTACATATTTCAACAAAAGTTTGATAGAGAACACTTCCTTGAGATAATTTAAAGATTGATGGCACGATAAGACTTAGAAGGAAATATCGGTGAAGGGTAAACAATAGGAAAAAAATTAACCAAGAAGTTATGAACGAAAAACAAGAAATTTGAATAAAAAAGATCAACCGAGAAACAAGAACGTGAAAAGCACAAAGGTGGCACCGCAATCAAACTTTTATGGAAAAAGAATTTTAGATAACCAACAAAAATAAAATTAAAACAAAATTAAAACCAAAAGAAAATCTACCCACTAATCAACTACTCATAAAACCCCACCACATTCGGTAACTTAAAACCCCCAACTTTCCAAAATTCAAATCCCAATCTAATTCCACTACCAATACAACCTAAGCAGGAGTTTGCAAAAATATTGCCTTTGTTGTTCATGTAGAGGCTCAAAAAAAGACCCCTAATATATTAACAAATCCCTTAACCACTGAAGCAAGTACTTATTACATAACAAAATTTCACAAAAGAAAAGCTTAATATTTTTAGGCCGTTACAGATGTCTTGTCTTGAGTAAAGGGGCTAACCACTTCCAAAAAGATAGAGACATAGGTGTGATTTTTTGGACTTACAATACATTGGACATGACCTAACTTGAATTTATCCTAGATCTGTTCATGAATTTATTTATGACATTCATAGTGTGACTTTACCTCAATCCTGAGTAAGTAATTGATTAAGCGTAAGCAACTTGTATTCTTTGATATATTAAAAGCCTAAATTCAATTGGTAGTAGAGTTGAAAGCTAGTATGACAGGTATAAGACTTGTATATGACATTGCTTTACTTACAACAATGGAATTCATAGCCTAATGAAGGGTGAATGATATCCTTTTATATGCATTGTATGATTGATGAAAAAGAAACATGGTTGGTACAAATGATTTTATAACTATGTGTTAGTAATTAACATTTTCATGAAGAAAAATACAATGGTTACTGTAATACCCAATTATTGCCAGGGGCCCAAACCAAATACTAGAACTAAATACAATTTCAAACCCAATAAAACTTGGGCCAATCCTAATCCAATTACAAGGCCCAATTAGCCTAAAGTTTTAGAAACCCTAGCAGCTAGCAGCAAAACCAGCAGCCACAGCAACCTCACCCACACCTCAACATCGTAGTACATCGCCCCGTACCATGCACGATCTTCCAGCAACAAACCACAAACCGCAAGCACGTTAGCATAACATAAAGATAACAAAGTGATAAAATGGGTTTTCTTTTTTGTAAATGGGGGGATTGAAAAGAGAAAAGGGATTGATACAGAAAAAAGGGAAGAAAATATATTGGAGGTGATTTTTTGCAATGATTGTTTGTTTCTATTTTTGAATCTTTTTGTTTATTTATCGTGTGTAAAAAAGGAAAAAGAAATGATTAAGAGGTGAAAATTTTACCTAGTATTGTTGAATCTTTCCCCTCTTCGTCGCAATCAGAGACTGGGGCGACAAAGGAAGCTGTGGGACGGTCCTGTTGGCGACGGCGGCAAAGGGAAATGAGAACCCTAGCGGAGGGTTCATCTGTTTTCTGTAAAAGAAAGGAAAAAATGAATTCTTTAGAAAATTTTTGATTTTTTATAATTGGCATGAAATGGCGTCGTTTGGGCCTATTTCAGTTAGGGTTGTGCATTATTCGGTTAAAACCAAAATTTTTCGGTTAATCGACTGAATTCGGTTAATCGATCGGTGAACCAAAAAAATTCGGTCGGGAGTCGGTTAAATTTTTTTGGTTTGTTCGGTTAACGGTTAAATCGGTTTGAAACGGACCGGTTAATCGAAACAAAATTGGGTAAACTAAAATTAACAGGGTAGGGCCTAAAAGTTAAATTTAAACCCAGCCCAAATTTAAACCTACTGTCCAATGTCCATTTCTCAGCAGCAGCCCGACTACTCTACCCCCTCCCTACTTTCACTTTCACTTTCAGTTTCACTTAAACTTTCACTCACACACTTAACACTTAACCCCCCGTAGCCCTAAATCCCACCTTAATATTCTCAATCTCAGTCGAATCCCACCCTAAATCACACACTTAAGCTTTCACTCACACACTATTTCTCTTCTGCCGGAGTCGCTAAGTCAGAGTGTCGGACCACCACACCAATACCCAGACCCAGGGCCAGGTTTGCTTTCTTCTAATTTCCCTTTCGTTTTTTTTTCCAATTTCTTGAATGGGTCTGTAGTTGACTGATATAGTATTCGTTTTTTTCCTAATTATTGAATCTGTAGTTGACTGATATAGTATTCTATTTTCTCGAGAAAATGATCCGGATTTCGTCGAGGATAAAAATAAAAACGCCAAATAAATTGTTTATTACAAAAATAGGTTAATCAAATAAATGGTTTCCAAATTCACGAGAATGGCAGAACATAATTACATTTTGTTTATCCCTGCACTATTCTAAAACTATCTGCACACATTTAAATGCCAAAATCTCAGCATATCAATGCCACTCTACTTCACAATTGCAATTATAAGCTTTTTAATATCATATCTTACTTTTTTTTTAAATTAAAAGCTTTCAAGATTTGTCGATGAGGTGTTCACAAGGTTGAGATTTTTTATTTTGAATGTCTAGATTTGAATTTCATAATATGAAAATTTATGTGTAGATTAGTTAGTTAGTTGAGTTTAATTTAATTAGTATTAAATTATACAATATTTATAATGCGTTGATTCAGATTAGAACTGTGGATATAATAGTTGCATGAAACAGTTGTGTTTCCTACCACCACAACTGATATTCAAAATTTAATTTTAAGTTATGAAGAGTGGGAAATCAATAGTAATAAAAATTCCTAATATATAGATTCCCTCACTTTTGATTCATTTTCTCTATGTGAAACATCTTGGTTAAAGAATTCAAACAAAACTTTGACTAGTGTAATTCATCATTATATGTTTATAGTTGACCATCTGATAAGTAAAAAAATGATTATAATAGAATGTGGATTAATTTGATTAGGCCCCTAAAATAGAAGGACCTTTTAAGTATATTCACCTATCTGTATCTACTATTTTATGATTATATATGTATATGTATGCAATCTTATTTTTGTTTGAATTATTTCCCTTTGGTCATAAAAGCAGGCCATGAGATCACTGCTAAAGAATGCACCGGCATAGACGCATAGTTTGTTTATTGTGTATTTTAGTGACGGAATCAAGTGTCGACAATTCCATGCATTTGTTATGTTTTTGGCTATTTTAAGTTTTAACTTAAGAAAACCACAGATTGGACATTTCGACAATACATAATAAAGTTTTCTTTCTTTCTTTTTTGCATTAATTGCATGCACCACAGCAGTCGAACATGGTAAATTTATGATATAAAAATACTGTAACAGTCTAATATTATAGATGCATATGCATTGTAAATTTGTATTAGAGAAATCAGGATATGGTTTTGTCTTTTTTCTTACAAATTACTCTTGAAAATTCGTGCCCTTCCAAGTTGAAATAATTGCTTATTCATTTCTTAATACTATTCTCCTTTTCCGTTGGCCATATGTAATTCACTGCTGGGCACCTTTCTTGATGTTTAACTAATCTTTTACTTGTCCCGTGGGATCATTATTACTAAATTATAATCACTCTCGAGTAATTATTAAGTAAAATCAAATTATTATAGTACAAATAACTGATTACTAATATAATTCATTTTGGACTTAATCATTAACTTCATTTAAAAAAAAACTTTATATCATTTTGGACTTAATCATTTAAATAATTTTCTATTTTGCATCTATTTAATTAAGTGTTGAGTATACTACGTGGATGAAAATCAAAATTCGAAAGTATTCCTCCTATTTACATCTAATGGAATACCAATTCTTAACTGATGATGCTAGGTTTTCGACAAGTTATTAGACCAAACTCTTGATATTTATTTATACATACGTATGTATTTATTCAATCCCACAGCACCACTTAACTAGGACTAAGAGATATAAAGTTTTTTTTAAACTCTTGATATAAATTATTTAAATAATATTGCATCAATTTAATTAAGTTTTTGGATTTTGTAAATAATATTGTCCTTGACAGTTGACCCCAAGTTTGTCGTATTATTTTAATTTATTATATACTTTTTTTTCTTGCAGAATGTCAACCGAACCAACATCTATTGAGGGTAGTGCTACACCTCCCACTTCGATAGATTCTGAAAATTCGGGAGTTGGAGCTTCAATCCAAACAAAGGGGACTACCGGGAAAAGACAAGTCACTCCTCAAATGTCAGAAGTTTGGTCTCACTTCACTGAGATTATTAATAGTGAGGGTCAATTGTATTTAGATGAAAGGATCAAGATAAAACAACTTTTGAAAAGTTCTTGTTCTAGAGTTTGCTTAACTACTGACACATGGACTTCTTTACAAAGAGTTAATTATTTGTGTATCACTGCTCACTTTATTGATAACGATTGGAAATTGAATAAAAAGATTTTAAACTTTTGTCCAATTTCTAGTCATAAGGGTGAGTCCATTGGGATGGTAATTGAGAAATGCTTGTTGAATTGGGGGATTGATAAGTTGTTTACTGTTACTGTTGATAATCCAAGTTCAAATGATGTTGCTATTGGTTATTTGAGAAAGAAATTTAACCCTCGAGGGGGTTTAGTTCAAAATAGCAAATATCTTCATATGAGATGCATGGCACACATTGTGAATTTGATTATTGTTGAAGGCTTAAAGGAAATTAATAAATCTGTTGAACGTGTTAGGGGGGCTGTTAGATATGTGAGACAATCTCTAGCTAGATTACAAAAGTTTAAGGAGTGTGTTGTGGTGGAAAAGATAGAGCGCAAGAAGATGTTGTGTCTTGATGTTTGTACTAGGTGGAACTCAACCTACTTAATGTTAGACAATGCTCAGAACTTTGAGAGAGCTTTTGAGAGATTTGAGAAGCAAGATACAAACTTTAGGGCTGAACTTGAAAGGGGAGAGGGTTGGCCTAGTGTGGATGATTGGGATAATGTTAGAAACTTGAGGGATTTCTTGGAACACTATTATGAAGTCACTTTGCGTATATCTGGCACTTCATATGTCACGTCCAATAATTTTTTTGATGAGCTTTCCGAAATTGATATTTTTTTACGAGATGCTCAGTTAAATAGTAATATTGATTTTAATGTTATGGCCATCAAGATGAAATAGAAGTATGATAAGTATTAGGGTGATATTGATAAGATGAATTTGCTTATGTTTGTTGCTTGTGTTTTAGATCCTAAACAAAAACTAAAGTATCTTGAATTTGCACTTAGTGAAATGTCTAGTTCTGAAAAGGCTTGTGAAATGGTGCAAAAATTGAAGGAATCTTTGTATGAATTGTTTGATGGGTATAAGCCTCCACTTCATAGTACTTGTAGCCAATCGAGTGTGCCAACACATGTTTCTTTCGGTGAACTACAACAAAAATTGAAAAGGCGAATGCAAGCTTTGTATAAAAAGCGTGAGTTGGAAATTTGTGGTGAGGATAAAACATCTGAGTTGGATAAATATCTAGCTGAGGCTAATGAGGAATTTGTTGAAGATTTTGATATTTTATTGTGGTGGAAAGTGAACAGCCCTAGATTTCCCACACTTTCAAAAATTGCCAGAGATGTGTTAGCTATACCAGTTTCTACGGTTGCTTCAGAGTCTGCATTTAGCACCGGGGGACGTGTGCTTGATCAATATAGGAGTTCTTTAACTCCTAAAATTGTACAAGCTCTTGTGTGTACTCAAGATTGGATTCGAAAATCATCATCACAAGAAGACGTAAAAAAGATTGAAGAACAAATCCAAGAGCTTGACAAGATTGAAAATGGTATGTTTATTGTTTTATTTTAATAGTTTCAATTTTTTTACCGTATCACTCCTACTTATTTAATTGATTCAATGTTTAGACATTTCATGGAATGCATTAGAGCCTACCCTAGATTCATGAGCTTTCGTGAGTTGAAGGGTATGCTTACTATCTTATTCTTATTAATTTATAATCTATTCATTTGTTTATATTATTTGATTTTTTTAGATACGTATATTTCTATTATATGCTAAATTATTGCACATGTTTTTTTTTTAGGTTTAATGCAAAAGGAGATATTTTGGAGAGATGAAATGGACATAAATGGAGAATATTAAAGACTTACATTTCAATTATGTGTTAATTTCAAGACTTATGTAATGTTTTTAATTATGTAGTGATTCAAAGACTTATGTAATATTTTTAATCATGTAGTGATTCAAAAACTTATGTAATATTTTTAATTATGTAGTGATTCAAAGATTTATGTAATGTTTTTAATTATGTAGTGATTTAATTCGGGTAATTTTTAACCAAAAATGAACAAAACATACTTTTCGGTTAATTTGGTTAACCGACCTTATTAACCGAAAAAATTTAGGTTCGGTTAATTTTTTTTTAAAAAAATTCGGTTCGGTTAACGGTTAAAAATTTTGGGAGGTTGGTTAATTCGGTTAGAGCAATTTCGGGTCGGTTATGAACACCCCTAGTTTCAGTGGCCCCAAAGTAGCGTCGTATAGGCCTATACTCGCGTGTGTGACCCGACCCGCCTAGGTGACCCGCGTGTTTTCGCTGGTGGGGATACTTGCGCAATCGGTCCCCCCGCTTTTGTTTCATTTTCAATGAAGTTTTTTTCACATATTTTCAATTTTGGCCACAGAATTTCTCTCCTGTTTCAATTTGGTCCATAGACCATGTGCATAAACTTTATTAGAGCGACGTCGCTTGATCGATAGGGGATAATTTTCGATTAGCCCCCTTCTTTCGCACGCGTCCTGATTTAACCCTTTTTTGTGTTTTTTTTACTTTGATTTCGGTCCTCAAATTTTGTTTGAGTTTCAATCTAATCCTACATTTGTGGTTTAATTTAGTTTTTTATTTTATTTCTAAAATTGATTATTTTAATATAGTTATTATTGTTATATATTAGTATTAGTATTAGTATTGTATGTACTTATGTGTACGTATTTCTAATATATATTTGAATTGGCATTTCATAATCCATACATATATATATACATTTTCTATAATATATATATACGTACACTTTTTTTAAAATTATTATAAATATATTTTTTACATATTTCATTTTTTATATACATACATATACTTATATATATGTATTTTAATACATACATACATACATACATACATACATACATACATACATACATAATCTATTGTTAGTTTCGTATTATTATATAGATATTTTATCTCTTTCAAATGCTTTAACATCTTTATTTTATTTCAACTTATTTCAATATTATTAATTTATTTAAATTTATTTTAATATTTAAATTTATATATACTATATTTATTTCTTAAATTATGTTTAAATTTGTATATGTCGTTAGTGTTTATATAAGATTGCTTGATTTTAATTAGTTTCCTCTTATTAGCCAATGTGGGTATTTACATGAGATTATTGTTGCTATGTGTATTACTTGCTTGTATATATATATATCTACCGCTCATTTGATTAATGTATGGTTTATTTACAAATTATCATTTTCGCGTTGCATATTATCATTTAATCACCTTACATTTTTCATTCAAGGATTTATAAAATAAGACTCGGTATCCAAGATTCTTGAGAAGATTGTGCCCTAACTTACTGGGCTTCAATTTTCCTCGTTGAATTTAAGTAACCGAGTATTCCTTTTTCAATTAAAGCAAAGATTCCAAATTAAAGCTTATCTCGAAGATTCAAAATGTTGTGTCTTAACTTATTGGATATATCATTCTATTATCTCGAGGCGAGGTTTTTTAAAAAAGGGCAAATTTGTGTGTTGTCAATGGAACTTCAAATAATCGTACCCTAACTTACGGAGTCTCGTTTTCTTTGTTGAAGCAAGATGACCAAATTTTTTAGTTTTCAAAATAATAAATTTCAATAATGATTTTAAAAGGGAAATCGCTTTTTAATCTTTTTCACTCGACCTTAAGACATAAATAATTAATTTGGTACTAATTTTGGGCGTTATGAGGGTGCTAATCCTTCATCATACGTAACCGACTCCCGGACCCGTTTTTCTAAAACTTGTAGACCAGAATCATTTTTTTAGGTGATCCAATCACACCTCAATAAAAGATTGGTGGCGGCTCCATTTATATTTTTAAAAGTCGATCCAGTTTTATAAAAAAATGGTTTCGACAGTTACAATAAGATAAAATAGGATCATATTGGATAAACGAATTTAACCAAAAAAATAAAATAAAATCCTATGAGGGTAACACACATATGACAAGATCATTGTACAACTAAAATTATAAGTTGCTTTTATAATGGTATATAATAAGGAAGAATTTCGCCATGGTACTTTTAGTGGATTAATTCCATTACTAAATAATGTTGTAATTAATAAAAGAAGAGTCAAAACTTAATTGCAAATTATTTTAGCCCTAATTATATATGTTCAACCAGTCTCTTCGCTAGCTCAACACAACTCTATATGGATTGCATTAGAACCAATATGTTGAATGAATGAAAACTACGAATGGAGAAATAGATTGCATGTATTATTATCCACAGTGAATGCATTTTTTTCATAAAAGACAAAAGATGACTTATTGATTAATTTAGTTTTTTAAAATTAATATTTAATTGATTGTAACTAAATAATTGAAGTTCAAAATGAAAATTAAATTAATTAGTCAGTACCATTTTATGGAACGAAACAATTGAATCTATTTTAACAAAATTATAGGTGGGATGAGAAAATAACTTAATTGAATGAATCAATTGAATCTATTTTAATTAATTAATTAATTAATATTTTAGGAATAAAAAAAATAGTTATTGGGTTGAATAAATTATATTAATTGAGTTAAAGATCAGATAACACATATAATTATATTCAATACATGAAATACCAAAATTTAGCCCATCATATTGCGATGGTTGGCAACCCTAGTGTTCCAAAAATGATGTGCTGCCGATCATATAGTCCCAATGGGATTATGTTTGTTTTCTATTAAAATATTATTATTTTAACTTATTTTGTTCAAGTAAAACTCTTTGTGATATTTCTTTATAAATAAGGACTATGGACTAACCCAAAATATATCATATATTAAGATTAATTATTTTGCCAAAAAGTAAGGAATTTATTGTTCCTAAATAAGTTTTATTTTCGTGAGAACTCGAGTTAAGTTTCTAACCCATAGAAAAATTTAATTTTCTCCACTGAAAAATTAAAAGTTTTTATTGTGTGATCGGTTTGTGTTTGAGAATTGTGAAGAAGATCGTGTTGATTGAAAGCCGAGAAATGATCAGACCACTAAGTTAAAAACACATGTAATAAGTTCGGTAAAGTTTATTGTTATAAATAACATAAAGGCTTGGTTTTAGAAAAAAAATAAATTTTCGTTATGCATCAAACTTTTCCAAACTAAGATGGTGTTCAGTTAACTTGTGAAATCAACTTAGTAAATAGTACAAATTAACTTTGAGGTGAATCCTCTATTTTTTTTTATATTTTAATCAATTTCTTTTTTACTAGAACCTTGTAAATATAATTTTTTTGTAAAAATATCAAAATATTTAATTTCATAACACTTTAATATATAATTAAAATTTCACGGTAATTGAAATTGAAAAGTGAATAAACGAAATAAAAAATACATATATAAATAATAACAATAGTATAATTATCTTTTAATTTAAATTTGTTTTAGCAAATAGAGGATTTTTTTCGAACCTTACGAGATAAGTGAATATTCTTGAAACCATAAAATGTAAGCCTGAAATTAATGTGCAATTTGATACATAAATTTTTGTTTTGTGTAATTATATATATAAAATCTTGATTTTGATTCAAATGTATACATAAAACTTTTATTTTAATTTAAGGGTCTGTTTGATTGGCGTATTTCATTTTCCGGAAAACATTTTCCCTCTTTTACGGTGTTTGATTGACCAAAGGAATTGATTTTCCGGAAAAGCAACTTCAACACACGGGAAAATCAAGCCCTTCTTTGCGTAAAATGTCTTACAGAATTTTTTTCCGTAAGACATTTTCCGGAAAACACAGCTTCAACCTCTCATTTCCTCCTCATTTCCTCTCCGTCCATCAACGTCAGCCTCTCCTCCTCATCGGTGTGCTTCTTCTTCTTGGGTTATCAACAGGTTCCGTTCTCCTTTTCTCTGTGTATTATTTTTGTTGATCGTGATTTTTTCTTGGGTGTGCCTTTCCTCCTTTTCTCTGCTGTTTTTCCTCCTCTACTTTCTTGATCTATTTTTTTTTGTTTCTTTGATTGAGTTTTTATTTCAGTTATTTTCTAATTTCAGTTTTGATTGTTAAGGGTTTCTGCAAATGGGTAGTTTTTTGCAAATGTTTTCTGCAAATCAGTTTCTGGGTTAACTGGAAAATGGGTAATTTGGATACTTTAGCACCCCATCATGCATGCGTATGCTATATAGCTTCTGCAATGTTTGCTAAATTTCATCTGTAAGTTCTCTTGACCTCCAACTTGGTCGATTTAAGGAAGGAGAAAAGTATGAATATTTTGGCTGATCATCAATGTCTCATTTACATTCTTATAAAAAAAGAATACATTTTTTAACTAGAAGAATATCAGTCTTATTTTATCATACATTATAGATGGTCAAAAGTCAGCAACTGCATTTGTTCTGCATTTGTAGCTTTCAATCAACTTGGAAGCTTAAATGAGTGCCGAAACTTGTTCTGCATTTGTAGCTTTTAAAGGTGCTTTAGTTGGATGGTCATGATTATCATATTGTTGCAATTTATTGTCTTGTTTTATTAGTTAATAGGAGTAAATGTAAAATGTTCATTGGCTTTTAAAATGTTGGAATTCTTTGAATTACTTGAAATGCTTAATGATGTAAACTTGAAGTGCTTTTTTTTTGATAAAGATGGTTACTGATATTATTGGATTCTTATCAATCTGGTTTTCTTTACTAAAGAACCTTGATTTGTGTTCAATGATAGTGGGCTGATGTTGCTGGCTTTGGATGCTAGCCAGATTCCTGCTTATTTCATACCTGCTTTGGGACCTGTTCCCAAGTGGTGTTCTTCGCTGGAATCTCTTACGGTGTGTTTTTAACTTGTATCCTAATCAATTTTTGTTTTATCCTTTTATTGGATGTACTATGTTGGGATATGCAGATGTGGTGCACTAGTGTTTACTTTGTATATATTTTACAGGAAGAGCTTGAGGAGGGTGGACAAACGAGCATATATGACAACTATAAATTTTTAACAAAAGAGGATCTTGAGAAGTTGAATTTGACAAATCTAATTGGGACCAATCTTCTGCGAGCCTACATGCACGGGTTCTTTATTGACTTTCGTTTGTACAAAAAGGCAAGACTGCTATTCTTTTTATTATTTCTTGTTAAGGATATCATGCAGCTTAAAAACTCCGGATAATTGCATTGTGTCACCTGCTGGAAATTTGTCTGGTTGGGTGTGTGAAACACGAAATATCTAGAAGTAAATAAAAGTTGAGATGCAGAAACAAAAAAATGAGTTCAGAGTTGCTAGATTAAATTCAGAAAGAGAGTTATGTAATTTTTCTATTTTCTGATCAGATAGTGCTTTCAATGCTCAATGTGGTTCTTTTGTACATCTTCACTATTTTGCTGTTTAATATTCATATTTTTACATATATTTCAATATTCTTACTAGTACTCATTGTGGATAATATTTTTTCAATTTATAACAATCAATATTGTAGCTTATTATTGAGTATTATTATAAATAAATTATTGCAATATATGTAAAAACAATTTTAAAATATAAAAATTTATTAATATATATTAATATATGTAAAAAACAACTTTTCCGGAAAATATTTTCAGGAAATCTGTCAAACAGCAGAAAATATTTTACACTGATTCAATCAAACACCAGAAAATATTTTCCAGTAAGTCATTTTACAGAAAAGTAAAACATTTTCCAGAAATCATTTTACGGAAAACATTTTACTGCCAATCAAACATACCCTAATTGTACACATTTAAAGAAATAAATACATTAATTTTTTATATTGAATAAGTATACTTTTTGTGTGTATGTAATATGTAAATATAAAACTGTGCTGTATCGGCACTGATATTGACAATTTATAAAAATCAAATCAAATCAAAATGGTATGTATAAAGCTGTACAAAATCAAAATTTATGTATGATGTTACAAAAATATAATATAAAGATTTATCTCTATATTTTACCCAAATCATTACTAAATACAAGCACTTTGATTTTTTTTAAAGAAAGAAATAGAATAGTCAGAAGATGGGTAGGGATGAAAATGATGGAATTGTATAATATAATTCTTAAAGGGACCACTCCTTCCAGGTCGATATTTCGTCCACATTTTATGTGAGCAATTTGCCATTTGGTCGGCTAATCATCCTTTATAAAAGTCTTGCCCTAAAAGTATTTTAATAATAATAATTATCCCATGACTTCAACTCAAGTATATGGCTTTAAACTGAAAGTCACACTCTTGAATTACATGGCCAATCTTTCAAAAGTGGCCACGTTTTTGGAATTTTAAGTAGTAACTTCAAAATTTTCAATCTATTTTGACAAATTTTGCTTCTTTTTTTTACTTGTTATTTGAATCACAAATGTACAAGTAAAAGATTTTATGCTTAATTCTTTTTGTTGATATTAATTTCGAATTTAATCTTGGAATAATCTTGTAATAATAAATATTATTTTACCTATAAATTAGATCTAAAATGGGGTTAAAATATAATTTTTCGTAGTTCTAATCATACTTAATTAGTGTAAAGTTCTTCATTAAATTTAATTACAAATGTGATCTTTGTTATGCTAATCCATAATAATAGGCCATACACTTGCTTGATTTAACCACTCGAGCTCTAAGTTTGGTTATATAAAAATAAAATGTATAATCTTAGGTTTTCATTCATTCTCTCAACACTCTTCCTTATTAAAACTGAGCCCTATTATTCTTTACAATTTTTGTTCCTGGATATTAATACAACATTAATTTGGTATTTCAACTTAATTTTTTTTCTTACTTTGGTACTTAAAAGTTTTTTGGTCCAGTTTAATATTTAAACTTGACACTTTTTCTTAAATTTGGTAGTTAATCTTTTTTGGGTCCAATTTAATGCCTAAACTTGACACTTTTTTCCTCAATTTAGTACTTAATTAATCTTTTCCTGTCCAATGATACTTAAACTTGTCAAACATTATACAAAATACTGTAACATACTAACAATGTTTTTTAAGAGGTGGTAAAGATAGTCAATATATGATTGACATGTGACAAACATGGTTTTTTTTGTATTTAAATGTTCAATTGCTTTTAGTTTAATTAATTAATTAATTTTATTAATTTAAAATAACAAATTTCTTTTATTTTAGTTTTTTAGAACTCTTCTTTTGTCATTCAATATTAATTCGTTAAGTATAGCTCAATGCACAATTTTTTAACACAAATTTCCTCTAATATTGGCGATATTTTTGTAGCATAACATGACTTTTTAAACACCATTAGTATTTCGGGGTAATTTGTATATCATTTAATAGGTTTGGGTACCAAATTGAATCTAAAAAATCTTAAGTACCAAATTAAGAAAAAGTGTAAAGTTTAAGTACCAAATTGAATAAAAAAAAGCTTAAGTATCGAATTAGTAAAAAGTATTAAATTTAGATACCAAATGTTATATTAAACATTTCTTTTTAATTATTCTACAAGAATCCTACTTAACTTAAAGCCTTAAACAACGGTTGGAGTTTCAACTCCCAACACCCCTTAATTCACTCATTTATTGTAGGTTTAGTCAAAGCTCGTGATTTAGCATTACGGCTCAACCTCTCCTCAAAAAATACAAACAATACTACTATAAAAATATATATTTTTAATATTAAATCAACAATAATTTAAGTTCATAGAATAGATTAGACAAAAAATGCATCAAGCAATAACTATATCAATTTATTTTTATATTAGATAAATATAATTATTTGTGTATTTAATATATAAACATAAAATATTATTAGACCAATAATTGTGTTACTAATTAGTGAGAATTCGATTAAATTAAAATTTCATGTATAAAATTATGCAAAATTAAAGTTCATATATAAAATTACACATTAAACCAAAGTTCATGCGTTGAAATTTTTCTCTCAAAGTTTTAATTAAGTTTTTAAGGTATTAATAATATCTAGGTTTAAGGGTGTAAAAAAACTCTCGAACTTTAAAAAAAAAACAACAATTAAACCATTGCTTCTTTTTTTTTGGCACTCACTTAGATACTTAAACGCCAAAACTCAGTAAACTCAAAATGATGTGGCAGTTAAGTTTGAACTTTTTGTTCCTTTTTTTCAACTAAGACGCCACTTCGGATACCACGTGTACTATTTATGACATCAACATTTTTTAAGAGTGAGTAAAACTCGTTTAATTTCGATTCCAAAAAATCGAAAAAGAAATTGAATTTTGGTTAATTAAATCAATTCGATTCGACCGACTACTCACCCCTTTTTTGTTTCTAATACGAATTTTCTTATTTGTTATTGTAACTAAATTAATTTATTCAATTTTTAATTACAACAAACATCATTTACACCAATCATAAGAAGCAGAGTTAATAAAATTGTAACAACTTAAAACATCATCAAAAATAGAAAATTAATCAATAGTCCATATCCATTATGAGGAAATAACTTAGCCTAATTATCTTGTCCTAAAACTAATGAAGATTTAATAACAAATAAGTAAATAAAACTCCTAATCAATGTCATTTGATAGATCTTTTTTAAACGACACTTTTCCAAAACAAAGTTTGAGGGGCTCGAAAGTGAATTTCCTATAAATGGTCCATGCTAAGATATCAAAATATAATGTTTCTAAAGATAAAATTACTAGAAATAATAAAAGAAAAGTATGAAAGTTTCCCGAAATAGAAAGTTTTTGCAAAAAATAGTAACGACAATGATCAAATTTATCTAACGATTCCTTTTTTACGTATTTCAATTTCATGAAACAACTTAAACTGTCAAGAAATAAAGTATTTAACAAAAGGATTAAGTTTGAATTTCATTTGAAGCGCTTTGCTTCTAGTGACTGGTCCACTAAGTAAAACAAGTCCTTGTAAATCATTTGCTGAATTTTCATGATTTTAACATAAAAAAAAATTAATGGTTCACATATTTTTGTTTTTAAAAAAGCAAACAAAAACTATATATGTTTTCTAAAATAAAATGAAGCATTAGTGTTTTCAATTTTGTAGCGGATACTCTTTAATCAATTATTTTATTGACTAAGAAAAAAAAACTCTAAAATTTAGAAATTAATTTAAAATTTAAACTATATTTTAAAGGTTATAATTCAAATAGATAATCTGGAGGTGGTCAGAACTTTATAAGACAATGTAATGGTGGACTCAGTAATCATAGTGCTTAGAATCCAACGAATTTTGATAACTGAAGGATAGTGGTGGATTTAGTATGTCCCTAAAGAAGATAATTTAGTTGTTGAACGATTAGCTAAGCTGAGTTTAAAATAGAGGACAAGTTTACAGGTTTTTGAAGACGAATCCAAAGAAATTTTTGGGTTTTTACACCAAGACAAAACTAGTGAGGCTTTTGCTCATGTAATTTTAGTCTTTTGTTTTTCAAAAAATAAATTCTCATAAAAAATTAATTGAAAAACCAAACATGGTTTCCTTAATATGATATTTATTTCTTTTTAGACTTAATAATAGAAAAATATAATAAAATACATATATCTTTAAATCAATGTAATAAAGTTTTGGCTTATAAATTAAAAAAAACTTTTAAGAAAAAACGAAAAAAACCATTTAATTAAAAAAAAATTAAAACCAATTATGTGATACCAGGACGTGAGTGAAATAAAATTTTAAAAAAATACATTTATAATTTTATATTGAATATTGGAAACCCTTTTAGAGTAGCAGATGATGCTTAGTTTTTAAGCACTTTCTTTTTAAGCGTACACCATAAAAATAATCAATTTTGTTTGTCTTAAATTACATTTTAATTGTTTATATTAGAAGTGTTACGTTTTAATCACTTACGTTATTGTTTTGTTACGAAGTGGTCACTTTACCGTTAAGCTCTGTTACATCCTTAGCGGCGGTCTTATGTGGCAGTCCAAATGGGTTTTAAATGCCAACTTGGATGTCTTACGTGACAATCCAACTTAAATTTCTTTAATTAAAAACTTATTTTCATCCCAACAACTGGAATCTAAGTTGGCATTTAAAACCTATTTGGACTGTCATGTATGACCATCGTTAGGGAGGTAACGAAGTTTAATGGTAAAGTGACCATTTCGTAACAAAACGATAACGTAAGTGACTAAAACGTAACACTTCAAACATAAATAATTAAAATGTAATCTGACGCAAACAAAAGTGACTATTTCAGTAGTTTATATAAACTATTAGATATAAATACTTTTATAATAATATTTTGTTGTTTTTAAAGAATAATATTTTAAATTTTTCCAAATTAAATTGGTGTTTTATTGATTGAACGTTTTATATATATAAAAATATTTCACATCATATATATATATATATTATAATTTTATCTTTTAAAATTGAAAGGAGAAATTTCTCTTAGAGTAGGGGGTTGAGATTTTTCTACCATAATCCTTTCAATTTTTAAATATGAAAATGAATGCGCTTTGGTGCATTTAAACCCATATTATTTATATTTATTTTTGTTAAAAAATATTTTAAATATTTTATAATTAAATTAGTGTTGGAGTTTATATAGAGAGAGTATTGATACATAAATTAGTATAAATAGTTTGGAGGGTATAGAAGACTGTGTAGGTTGGGACACTGGCGGCTTGACTCAAAAGCCCACCAAACCAGTGCTAAAATCGCTCTGAATAAAATTTAAATGCACTTTATGAGAGCTAAATTTTCAATACAACTTTTGTCACAATCGTATATGTTTTTCAATAATTATTTTTATTTAAACAAATACCAAAATTTAATTTTTGACTAAGCGCAGATCAAATTTGAATTATTTATTGAATCATAATAATATAATAAAAGCTAAAGAACTTTATTAGTCTTTCCTATGACTATACCGATTAAGACAAGTCTTTAATTATATTATTACTATTAGGAAAATAAATATGAAAGACTTTAAGGTATTATGGAAATTGGAAAATAGAATGTATTTAAATAAAAATTGTTAGTGCTTATCGCATTGATTTTGTTTTTAGGGTTGGACGAGAGTTTAAGGTATTTTTTTTAGAATAATTGAAGAATAAAATTATTAGTATTGAAAAGTGTCTTTATCTTTAAAATTTTATTTTCAAAACTAGACTGTTTGTGGACGTATGGTCACTCACCAAGAGATGACATGAGCGTCTGACCTTTGATGGAATTCGAACACCTGACTTATGTCATATAGATCGGTTGTACATCTTCTTTGAATAATTAATGTAATCATGGATGGATATCTGTATGTTTTGGATGAAAATATACATATAAAGCCCTTTACGACAGATATATACTTGATGATCAATTCACGTCGGGTCAATCCATGAAATCATTGGAAACAAACCAAAAATCCGCTGGAAACCAGCTAGTGTTCCGTTGCAGCAGCTAGAGCATATCATATGCTGATGCCTGATGCTGAATTGGCTGGCTTTTGACAAAACGAGACAGCTACAGGTTTTCAACATTTTCTTTAGAAGCTTTTGGGCTGATTTGCTTGTAACTTTGATGTTATATGAATAAGGTTTTCAACAATATTAGTTCATCGTGGTCTCTGCTTTACCAAATCTTCCTCCATGTTATAACCAAACCAAAGCTAAGCAAATAATTCAGAAGCCTGCCATCCAGTCAAAGTACCTTTTGTCATATACCCTATCACAGTCCATTTATTTTAAAGGGTAAACCATATATAAGTTCACTAAACTGTTAGTAAGTTTATGTTTTAATTACTTAATTTTAAAAATAAAAAAAATGGTCATTGAACTATTTGAGAGTTTTTATTGAAGTCGATAGATTGTTTTTTTTTTTTTATAAAGTTCAGCTAGCAAGTTCCAAGTGATGATTTGATGATCAGTACAGTGGATTAGTATTTATCGACGAATAGAAGAAAATAACTTAGATTTAAGTCAATCTACGGTTAGTTTCGGAGATCAAAAAAGAAAGCTGTTTGGATATTTGTTTACAGATTCAAAGTTGTTCCATGAAAAAAAACTGAATTATAAAAGAAAAAAGAAAGAAGAGTTTTCTATTTGTGCAAACGATGCAAAAAAAGAAGGCCATATAGTGATTTTAACAACTCAACGACTTCAATAAAAATTTTCGAATAATCCAATGACCATTTTATAACTTTTTGAAATTTAATGACCAAAACATAAACTTACTAACCGTTTAATAATTTGGGTGCACTTTACCCTTTATTTTAATTGCAGCAGTGACAAACCATGCAGGGTAGATTTCTTTGCTAAAAATATTTGCCATAACTTCAATTCGGACCAGCCCATTTGCTTTACAGCCAAGCGCCAAGCCTCAGCCCTTTGGAAGCCGAACTTAACTAGGCTGTAAAAAGCTCATTAGCTAGCCAACCGAGAGCTGCTGAGGCTCAGTACCTACGGCCTATAAGCCCACTGGGCAGCGGCTGCCGCCTTTCCTTGGGTCCTGAGGACCTACGTCTCCCTCACTTTTTTTTTTAGATATCTATTTTACGATTCATATTTGAAGCTTTGTATATATCTTTTTTAATAATATTATTTTTAGAGTTTAAATTTATATTCTCTTTTTTAAAGTGCGATATATTTTACTATTATATCTAATTACTTATAAATTTTTTTCTTTATAAATCAAAACTAATTTTAATGAGTTAGCTAAATATATATAAATAAAGTAGGAATAATGATTCCAAAATTACCAAGTAGAAATATCTACGCAAGTCACAATAATAATGATTCCAACTTACTACAAAGAGTATAAAGTAAGCAAAAGTTGATTATACGCCGTGACATATCAGTAAAAATAAAAGGAATAATGCAAATCTTTTGCTGGTGGGGGTTAGGGAATTTGTCTCAATTCAGTTTCACAATCATAGCCCTTTTCTTTCTCCATTATGAATCCCATCAAATAACCACCATCCTTGAAGGGCTTCATTTTGCCTAGGTGGACCACACCGATCCACCGTAGCATTGGTCCTTAAGATTTCATTTGAATTAGGTTAAATTATGCTCTTAGTTCCTTCTCTTTATGAAAGTTCTAGATTTAGTCCTTATACTTTAATTTGGTCATTTTAGTCTCTCTATTTTTCAAATTTTAAAAATTTCAGTTTTCACCAAATGATAACTGTTAAATTCATTAAGTTTTGTTGTTTCTAATTTTTGATGGGGCAAATATATTATCACATGTTTAATCCCATAACAGCTTTTTATTTTCACATATTACTTACAAAAAATCCAATTAATAAATTAACTACTATTATTTGCGTCAAACCAAAAATTTAAAATTCGAAAAGTACAGGGACTTAAATCTACAACTGTACGCGTAGTACAGGACTAAGAATTAAGTTTAACCTAATAGAATTACTACTACTGTTAAAGTCATGACAAAATTTTCAAAATTTAAAAAGTACAGGGACTAATAGTAAAATTTAACCTTTGAATTATAGAGTTCAAGGATATTTACATGTTTTCATAATATTTTATGAGAGATATTTAGTGTTTTGTTAGAGCATAAATTTCTTGCATCCTCACTTAATAAAAACAAGATAAATCATAAAACTCGAAACTCAAAAAAAAAATAGTGAAAAAGTAATAAATAAATACTAATAATAAGTATAAATTATAAATCTGAAACTTAAAAACTTAATATAAAATTTAAATTCTAAATCTTAAATCTTAAACCACCAAATCTTAAACTTTAACTTTAAAACTTGAAACTAAAAAAATAAATTATGTTGTTATTAGTTGAATCATTTCTTTTTAGTCAGTTTAATATTCTATTATTTAAATTCTGCATAGGGATAATTATATGTATCTCTCCCCTAGGCATTGTCACGATGTTCACGTCAAAATAGCAGATAAACTTCGATGCTGTACATATCAGTCATGGTATCGATAGCAGGAAAAATGAATGATTGGATAAAATCCGAAGTCCACATTCAATATACAAACCAAGTGGGGGGAGCCCCACATTTATCAGTGGTCACAAGGCCAAAAGCAAAAAAGAAAGTGGGGGCAATGAGATAGCAGATCAGACCAAGTTGCTGAATAGCTTTAGTGCTAAGTTAGTCATTATGTATTGCGTTTCTATTTTGTATAGTATTAACATTATAGCCATTAAACCAACAAGTAGGCTAGCAGGCACTCCACTTATTCCCACAAGAAAATAAGTACAGCTTTTTCTTTTATACTGCATGGAAACTTGGGGGGGGGGTGGAACAGACAAAATGAGCCAACCCTTGTGACTTAATAATCCGAGTCATGGATTCAGGCACCTCGTGATCTTTGATTTTTGTACATATATATTTCAATTATTTTGACCTTATTTAGGAATTAGGATAGAGTGTAGCTAAGTAGAGTAAAACACAAAAAGAGACGAATAAAACAAGAGGTTGACTGATGAACCGCCTCCAAAGATGGCCAATGAGCAATGATTTTGCCTTCGGCATTGGCTTAGAAAACATTAGATGATTATTATGTGAATGAGAAGCAAATACTTTCCGCCCATGTGCGTGTTTACCTGCCTTTTAGACTTACAGGATAACAATGGAAACATCCTACGTACCTTTTTATGCTTAAATAAAAACTAAAATATTATCCGTATAATTTTGTTTTTGGTCCTTTATATTTGATTACGTGATATTTTAGTATTCGAAATTTTTTAAATTTAACATAAAAGAGAACAAAAACATCATAGTCCAAATCTTGTCCAGTCAACAGATTTATTCCATGGCTCTATTTTTTTTTTCCAAACATAACATAAACATCATAGTCGTTTTTGTTTTTTCCCTCATTTATTTATTATTTATTGGGAGACATGTTGATCAATGTCTGTATTTATAATTTAGTAATGCAAATAATAACATGGAATGGTTGGTATTGTATATGTTTCGTTTCAGCTTCCGACGGTGAAAAAGGATTCAGGGTTTGGTGAGCAATGTGGGGATCTTTGATTTGGATTTTTTTTTTAAAGTGATTTGGATATTATTAACACAAGAAAAATGGGGAGGGGCTAGTGTTAGGTGATATGTAAATAACACGTTACCTGCTGCTTATGAGCTCAGCTATGGCTCAACAGTGGTGGTGGGATTGTGGGGGCTCTGGGGTTGTCTTCAATTCAAAATTACTAATTGCTGATATTACAAAATTCTTTTCGGGTCCTTATTCCAAAACTTTTCCAAGTTAAAGCTAGGATATAATTATATAAATAATTGATGAATGTGTTTACTTCTTTTTATTCCTATAGAAATTTATTATGGTAAACTATTAAAATAGTCACTTTTGTTTATCTTAAGTTACATTTTAGTCATTTACATTAACATGTTGTAACAATTTAGTCACCGTGTAGTTAATTGTTGTTAACGGTGTAACGGTAAGCTGACGTGGCACGTTAAATGATCATTTCAAACAAATATTTTAGGTTACATTATACAATTGATATTCATATATTTTTTTCATTTTGATCAATTGAATTTTTTTCTTTTTTTCATTCTCTTCTGCTTCTCCCTCTACTTTTCTCTCTTCTCCATCTCTTTTAACATAAAAGAAAAAAATTAAATTGCTCAAAATAAAAAAAAATATAGGGACCAATTGTATAATTTAACCTAAAATTTTCGTTTGAATGATGATTTAAAGTGCTACATCAACTTACTGTTACACCGTTAACGACAACTAACGCTCAGTGACTAAAATATTACAATGCGATAACGCAAGTGTTTAAAATGTAACATTTCAAATATAAGTGACGAAAATGTAACCTGAAACAAATAAAAGTGACTATTTTAGTAGTTTACCCAATTTATTATATATTATATACCTTAATTTAAACTAACGAGTATACCCGTGCATGTTACATGTAAGTTTCTACTATAGCGGTTATCATTAAAAGCAAATAACATAATGATTAAAAAACGTAAAATAAGCTTGTAAAAGTAAAGAGGCAATTAGTTATAACTTATATGAAAGAATTAGAAGTGAAGAACGAAAATTTGAGTCATAAGACGCACATTTTAATGTATTAATGACATTTAATTTAAAAAAGTTTTAAATTTTATAAACAAATAAAGAAGGTCTGCTATTCTAGCATATCTTATATTTTTGGGGTTTTTGTCTTTTGTTTAAGTTTGGTATGCGGCGGTGGTCTTGGTAGTGATTGGTTTATTTCTTTCAGATTTGTGGTGATAGAAATGGAAAATGATTTGGCGAGACTTACTTTGGAAGATGAGGAGGAGGAGATTTTACAAGTAAGGGGATTGATCTTGCGAAGGAGATCTATGATTTGTGATTGGTCGGTTGTTTCTTAATTGCAAGTGTAATCTATTTCCTGGCAATGAGAAGTACAATGGCTAATCTGTGTCACTCGGTGAGAGGAGTCCAAAATTTATATCTGGTAGAAAAACGTTTTCTGCTTCGGTTTTTCCATAAAAATGGATCTTGATCGAGTACTGAATGGTGTTGTATGGGCTTTTAATAATTATTTCTTGGTGATCCATAGCATGGAGGATGGAGAGAATCCACTTAAAGTTCTGTTAACCCATGTGAGTTTTTGGGTGCAAGTCCATGAATTGTTGTTTGGTTTCTTCTTTACCCATATAGCAAAACAATTAGGCGATTTTGTGGGGGAGTTTTTGGAGTGTGGCACTAAAAATCTAGAGAGGGGTTTGAATAATTATATGCGAATTCAGGTTTGACTGGATGTTAGGCGTTCGCTGAGGAGGAAGAAGAGGCTAATATTTGCTCTGGGTAAGTGTTCGTATGTAGTTTTCAAATATGAAAGGTTGACTTTGTTTTGTTTTTTCTGCGGTTGTCTGGGACATAGTGATTCTTTTTGTCAAGTCAGGATGGCAAAAGGAGTAGAAATATCGTAGATAGGATGAGATCTGTAGACTCGTGCTCAGTTTAGAAGGGTTATGATAACAGATGGTTAAAGGGAGAAGGAGGGAGTAAAGACGTTGGCTTAGAATGATTTGAACCGATGCTGGGGATAAATTTGGAGGGGGGACTCAGAACATATGGGTATTATAAGAGGGAACATCCCCTTCTCAAGGTCTGGAGTTTCACACATCACGGGTGCACTCAGCAACATCGTATGGCGGTATCTAATAGAAGTCCCCATTTCCCAAGTCCTAACTTCATCTAACCCGCCAATAGTTTCCCCGCAACATGCATACATTACTCAAACATTTCATACAATTTATCATTATATATACATCACGCCAATTAATCAAACATTTACTATCTACCATTAAACAATCAACACACGACTAACAAGCTCACATAGTACTATACACATACATAACCTTAGGCAATCTCTGTATATAAACAACATGTACATGTAAGTCATAAGACATCATCTATCATCTAGAAGGCAAGGTACAAAGACTCATCTTGCTTATTTATCATTGACAGCGTAGCTTGTTCGAACGCCAGAACCTCCTTTATCCTGGTAACTAACCATGACAACCACTTATTATTGTAAAATTATTAATTATTAAGAAAAAAACCAAAAAAATAATATTGACAAGTGCGGAGTATTAATTTACAATGTCAAAAAAATATTTGTACAATATAAATGTTTTAATAATAAATAGAAATAATTTAAAATATCAAAATAACTTTTTTTAATTATGCTTATTAATTATTATTTTGAGTAATATGTTTTGCGTAATTTTCTAAAATAAAATTGTTGTGTTTAATACCCAATAATTTCTTTAATTTTTAATTTTTATTTAATATGTAAAATATATTTCTCATTCACAAGTGTTGTAAATATAATTATCAAAGTAAGTTCATTTATTCAAAAATTTTCAATGAAAAAAGAAGATGTAAATGGACAAATTTATAATATAATGAATAATATACGGTAATTTAGTCGATTCAGATTGTTTTTTTTTTAATTTGTGCTTATGTATATTATAAGTAAAAGAAAAATATTTTATAATTCATTGTACAATTTACATATCATCACAAAAAGGTCCTCCGTAATTAATTAAGAATAGGTAAATTAATTATCGTGTAAATAATTATAAACCTATTAATTTACAACCCTGATATTCTATCGTCGACCTACTCTTCAAATCACGTCGGTCTTCAGAGGTGGAAAGGGAAAAAGGGTCACACATCCATTTATATTTCGATTTGAGATTATAGTTATTACTGTACCTTTATAATAACTGCTTCGACATTTTTCTTACTTCAAATTTTATTAAAAAAAAGTTGGATGACTAAAATAAATCTGATATCCATCATATCATGGGGTTATTATCCACGTATCGCATTGGTACCGACTAATTTTAAATTAAATTTCGTTCTAAAATCAAAATTCCATTGATAACATATTTTGATAATTTATGTTTTAACTACATTTATATAATCATTAAATAAGTTATTAAATTTTATATTCGTATATAAACAGATGTAATCAATAACTTAAAAACACTACATCGTATTCACATGTTTCTCTTCTCCATTAATCTGTTCACCATGTTATGATCTTCTTCTTTTGCCGTAAACCTTAAGATTTTTTTAGGTTATAACAGCTAGCAGAAAATGACTATTTAATTGATTCTAAATTAGTTAAGTAAAAGACATATCCAACTGTTTTATTTTAATAAAAAGTGGTTTTGTCACATTCAATGTCTCATTCAAATTCCAAGTTGGTTTTCACTTGCGTTTTCATACCCTAAAGTGCAGTACTTTTAGACCCTTTCCACTGCTCTTCTATATCTTTCATCCTAACCTTCATTTTTTAATTGCACTTTGATAATGACCATTGTTCTGGTCCTCCACTGATGGAATTTCCACCCTAAATCATGTGATACGTTAACAACCTCTCCTCCTAATCAATCAGTAGGTCTAACAAATTCAGACTAATCCAATTACGTCACGTAGTGATTTTTCAAGAGTTGATATTCAATAAGTTTGATCAGGATTAAATTCCAGTCTTTCTTTAATTCTAAGCTATGGACTTCTATGACGTATATCATTTCTTCGGCTGGAATTTTGTATTAATAAATTACCATTTACTAGAAGGGTCTAATAAGGTTAGGAAAATTAGCTAAGGATTAAAATAGTGATCAAGGACCACAGCAATCACATGGGGGGTTAAGGCCATGTTCTGCCTACCTTACCTTATTATACCCTCTAATCTTAGCTTCAAGACGGTGAAATCCATGCATGGCACCATGTAGAATCATCCTCATCCTAATGAATGTCCCATTGTCATTACATAACGTCCCTCCTACCAATCAAATCATGCAATATGACAATCTTCCATCGAATCAATTGAGTCACACACACATATAATATATATACATGCTTATCGTGATTGAAATGTAAAGAGAGATCAAACCATTATTGATATCCCAAATATTCTTAAGTTGGCCATGGAATTCCGAGAATTACATTTAAATTGTTATTTGTCTTTGGCTTTGTTTGATGATAAAGTTCGAGCAATAAATTTTTTTGGAATCTCATGTTTAAATCATTACATTAATTTTAATTTTAAATTTTATTATGGTCCTATCTAAATTTATTATATTTTAGGTTAAATTTGGTGTGTGTATATGTTATCATATATATATAATAAACAAATAATAATATGAATTCGATAAAAAATAAATATTATATTTATTTTTGAATCTTAAATTAATTTAAATTAAATTATTATATGATGTAATTAATAGTGAAGTATATGATATGATAATTAAATTAAATTGAAATATTATATAATGTAATTAGATTAAGTTAATAGTGAGTCCTATAATTATAGATTAATAATTAATAAAATATTTTGAAACTCAAACAATTCTCTCAAAATTTAATATTTTCATATATACTATTGATAGCTTCTTCCAACTCTTAAATAAGAAGATAATTCGCTTCAACACACTCGAACCCATAACCTCTTGCACTGAAAATAATATCGATACCAGTTGAATTAAGACTCAATCAACACTCCCTACTTTTTTTTTTGTATATAATATATAATTTTTATCATGATATTATATTAAGGAATAAGAACCGACACCTTCTTATGGGCAAAAGGAAACAAGAAAGAATAAAACAAGGATTAAAAAAACAACCAATTATAGGAATCAAATTTATAGATCTCCCACCCAAACCCAGAAATGATTAATTATTGCATATGGCAATTACTTTCTTTTTCTATGAAAAAACACATCCAAATGCCTATATTGACAAAATTAGCAAAATAAAGAAAATCTGTTTTTCACTTGTCAATTCAATTCTGTGTAAAAGTCATCATACGTATACACTACAAACCAAAATAAACACAACTGTTAAAATGTTAGAATAAAAAAAAAACAAAAGGATTAGGCTAAATCGTCTACCTAACAGTTCGGGGCCAGATTAAGTCGTGTGTGCCCAAAAGGGTAAAATATCAAAAAAAGCCCATTTTTTTAAATTTATCGAAATGGGCCCGATATTTTATTATTTACCGGAATGAGTCATTTTCCCTTAAATTGCGTCCACGTCAGCGCGAAGTCAGGGGACATTTAAGCGCGATTTGCTGACGTGGACACAAATAGCGTCCACGTTAGCGCTTTCATTTGCAAGCGTCCACTGACTTCGCACTGACGTGGACGCGATTTAGAGGAAAAGGGGCCCATTCGGGTAAATAATAAAATACCGGGCCCATTTCAGTAAATTTTTAAAAAAAGTGGCTTTTTTGGTATTTTTCCCTTTCATTTGTTCGACGGATATGTGCTGCTTATCAAGACGAGTCAATTCTCTGTCCATTGCGAAAATCGTACAAATTTTTACGATTTAAAAAAATTTAAAAAAACAATTTTTTTAAATTATTTAAAAATAGGGATTTAAGAGAAATTTAAGAGCAAATTGAGATTAAATATGGATCTGGGAGAAATTTGGAAGGAAATTGAGAGCAAATTGAGAGGAAATTTGAGAGAGGATTAGTTTGTGAAAAAAATAAAGGATAGGGGTACTTATAGATTTTTTTTTGACCCATTGGGGGGGCAACGGTCAAAAAAATGACCGTTGCACTGTTCATGTGCGGGGAAATCGCGTCCCCAGGGGCGTGCTACGTGGCAGCAAATCGCATCCACGTAAGCGCTATTTGTGTCCACTTCAGCAAAACGCGCTGACATGGACGCGATTTGTTGACATGTCCCCTGACTTCGCGCTGACGTGGATGCGAATTAGGGAAAAATGGTCCATTCCGGTAAATAATAAAATACTGAGCCCATTTCGATAAATTTTAAAAAAATAACTTTTTTTTTTGATATTTTGCCCTTCCCAAAATATATATTAAATTAATTTTATCTGTCTTCATATATACACGCAATTAGCCTGGAAAATAGTTTGACAGATAATGAGAATTAAATGATTGATGATTTTTATAAGAAAAAAACGTGTTGTCTACTTGTCTTCAAGTAGAAAAATGATCAGAATGCTTCTTTTTTTTTTTTAATTTTTTCTAAGTACATTTGATTAAGACTTATTATCTATATAGAATGGTTACTTTAAAGTGATTTAACACTAATTAATAGAACTGAACAGCTAGTGCTTCTAAAAAAGGGTGAAGGCATTATTCAATTAAAAAAATATAAGTACCAATGATCTTTCACCATTGGAGCTACGTTATTTTCCATTTAGCTAGTATACCCAATTGAGACATATATGGAGCTAAATTAGAAAATGTTAAATAATTTTAGGGTGCAGCCCCTTTTATAGCAAGTAACTGACAACAACGGTATAGGTAATTGAATTTGAGTGTTAGATGCGAGGATCATCTTTTTCATATATTATTTTATAATTAATATTTTAATAATCAAATCATGGAATTTATACGTACAATTGTAATCGTCATGCATATAAATATTTGAACCCATTTGATAGTGTATTTATTGATATTTTATTAAACGGTTAAAAGTTTTTTTACATAAAATAAATAGTTAGAAAATTTTAATTTATGTCAATTTTGGTACGAATGATTTGTATGAATGGAATATGAAATATTAATCATACCAAAAAATACAAAAGGATGTAAGTGGATCCCTTCCCTCTATCTATAATATCAAGTATCACGAACCAACCAAACAAAAGCTCAGTTGTAAAATTATTAAATTACACTCACATATACAAATTAAGTTATACTTTTACGATGGTATTCTTGTTTATTCTATATAATAAATCAATAAAAATTTGAATCCGAAACACTATGCGTAAAACCAATTAATTTCAGTATTATAACTAAAACACCGATTGATTTTTATGTAAAATTTTAATAAATATAATATTTTTTTTATATATTTAGAGAAGTATGCATTCATATATATATATATGAATATGCCTTGGCATAAGTATCTTAAAAATGATGAATTCAGATACATAGCACTCCCCACAGCCACAAGGATTAACCGATTAACACACAAACTTTCCCTTGAATGATGAAAATATAATTTTATTATTTTTAGAGAAGTTAAATTAATAAATTTTAAAAGAATTAATTTAATATTTAAAGGGCCTTGCCCTGACACCGTCATTGACTCCACTGCTTCATTTTGCAGTAGGATAATAATAATAACACACACCAAGTTTATATTATATATATCAAAGAATGTCTAGTGTTAAGGTTTTATGAAATGCAGAAGCCTATGTAGTCTTGCAAGTTGCAATATTATTATATAGTAAGGCCATTGAAGATTGGAATTTGGATATGTTGGCCTTAATTTCTGCCCTTTTTTTAATCATGAAACATCAGTCCGTTTAAATGATTTGATGTGTCGATTTGTGCTTAATGTGACTCATTTGCAGCTAAGGTAGGTTACCATGATAAGTACGTTTTGTGACGATGAATATCTGAAATTCACATAATTTCTACATATTGATGTCAATAAAGTGTTGTGCACCATTAGCCGCACCAACTTATATTTCAAGTTACCGAGAAATTTAACTTTTACAAGACATGACTGTTGACTTCATAATCCAACTGGATTTAAAATTTAGTACAACTGTATATTTTTAAAAACGAGTAAATTCACCGGATGTTTTTTTTTATAATAATTTATTCGGTTTTTATAATTTTTTATTTAAAATTTTCATTTCTTTTAGTCTTTAAACTTGTGATATTTGTTAAATTATTCATAAATAAATAGAAAATTTAACGTTTATTAACTTTATTGGCGCGACATACGTGTGGATTGCAATAAGAATGCCACAAAAGCTAGTTACTCTTTTAAAATTTAAAAATTCAAAAAATCCTAAAAATATAAAAATCTTTTAAAAATTTAATTAATTGCTAATTTAGTATACATGCGAACTACCATATGGATGTCACGTTAGTAAAGTTAACAAACATTAATTTTTTTCAACTATTTTTAATTGATTTGACAAACAATTTAAGTTCAAAAACTAAAAAAAACAAAATTTAAATAAAAAACTAAATTTTTTTTTTTTGGTTAAAAATAAAAAAACCCAAATAAATTATTATACTTTTACTACGAATCTCGAACTCAAAACTTTATTTAAAAAACATTAAGTTTCTTCCATTAAGACCCAAATATGATTGATTCCCTTTCTTGGTGGGATTGAGGATTTTCAACTAAAATTTAATAGGCAATGTACCTATCATAACCCTTGCAAGTTGCAAGGGACTTGACTGATAACAGATAATTGTACATTTTTTATCTGATGCAAAAATTTAAAATGGTGGCACTTTTAAGGCAATATTTACTATAAAAATGTTTTGCATATTTGGTCATTCTTTTGTCCATGCTTGTAATTTTGGGACCTTCATGGGGGAAGTTTTGCTTTAATTTTCAGAGTCCCTTCTGATTGCAACATACCATTAATCTTTCTTTTAAAAAAAAATTATTTGTTGAAAAGTGTTAGGATCGTCCCGATTAAGCAACAAACAAGTAAAAATAGCAAAAGAAATTGAGAAGATGAACACACAAATTTAACGTGAAAAAGTCCCTCTAAAGAGGATAAAAAACCACGGGCAAAAATAATTTTACTATAATGGCAAAAGAACGAAGAGTACAAAATATGGAGATAAAAACTAAACCCCGAAAACCCGAAAAACAAAGAACCCGAAAAACATAAACACAAATAAACTGTACTAATAAATGTTAAATATATTATACTAATAAATACTAAATCTTCTAAAAAGAAAATACATTTTTGTTTAACTTGACTTGCAAGCAATCTCTTAGAATTTGGGTCACACAACTTTAACAAAAAGTTACAAACAAATTTATTAATGGTGTAAATAATTTTGGTTTAATTATAATTTTAATCTCTCTGTTTTAATTTGATTTAATTTGGTTCTTATATTAATCTACTTTTTAATAATTTGACTTAATTTGGTTCTTATATTACTCTACTTTTTAAGTTATTATTAGTAGGTCTACTTTTATAATATCATTAATTGTTTTCATTGAAGTGATTACCACACAAAAATTCAATTAATTATGTTCAATCAATAATAATTTACCTATCAACTGGATACTTAAAGCTATTTAAAAAGATGTTTCGCATCATCATTTTAGTGATAGTGGCTAGTCATTATTAATGTAGACTTTTTTTTTATATCTTTCATGTTTGTGTTACGGTATTTTTTTGGTTATCGGTATAGACCTATTAATAATATCATAGAGGTAGGCTAATATAAGAACCAAATTGTACTTAATTAAAATATAGAGATTAAATCCCAACTTCTAACATAGTAAAAAAACTAAAGCCGTAATTAAACAAAATCATTTACATTGTTTTTTACATAATTATTTTATCTCAACAATCATTTTTACAAAACGACATATATTAAGTTTAGGTTAAATTCTCTTTGTGAAAGTTGTAGATTTAGTCTTTATACTTTGATTTGATCAATTTTAATTCCTATACTTTTGAATTGGTCAAATTTAATCCCTATACTTTCTAAAATTTAAAATTTTAGTCCTTACCCAAACAGTAGTAGTTAAATCTATTTGGTTAAATTTAATTACTAGACTTTACTATGTGTACAGTTGTAAATTTAGTCCATATTCTCCAATTAGATCCTTCTAAGTCCCTATACTTTTTTGAATTTAGAGATTTCAGTTTTTATGCAAATGACAATTGTTAATCCATTAACTAAAGTTTTAGTGAGTAATACGTAGAATCAGTGGAAATAACAAGTTGATTTGCCATTACATATATAGTAATATATTTGTCGTATTATATTTTGACAATAGTAGAACTTAATTTAATGAATTTGACATTTATCTTTTGGTGAGGACTAAAATTTTAAAATTGGAAAAGGAAATTAAACTATAGGGATTAAATTGGCAACTTTCATAAAATACAAGGACTGATAGTAAAATTTAACCTTAAATTTAACTCAAAAAAATTGCTTTCACCAGGAAATGAGACCGCACTTTCCAACATTGAAGGATCGTTTAGTATTGCTTTTGAGAAGTGATTTTGAGAAGTATTTTTGAAAAGTTTGGTTTAAGATTTAAGTGTTTAGTATTGCTGTTAAAAAAGTGCTTTTGAGAAATAAAATATTCATTTTAGACATGGTGTTATAAATAACAAATAAACATTTAAATAATGTTCAAATCAGTTAATATTACGATATTTTAATAAGAATATACAAAAAAATTTATTATTAATATTTTAATATATGAAAAATAAATTTTAAATATTTTTTAAGTAATCAACTAGAGAAGGGAAAGTACCATGTGTTTGAGGGGTGAAAATGTAATTAAGCTATCAAAAGTGCTTTTAGGAGAAAAAAAGTTAAAAAATTTAACTTCTCTATTTGGGAAAAAAATACTTTTGAAAAGTCAAAAACTTCCTTCAAAAGTTACTTATTTAGCATTCCTTTTACTTCAAAAATATTTTTCATGTCAAAATTATTTCTAAAAAGCACTGCTAAACACAACCTGAACATTTTTAAAAAACACTACTAAACACAACCTAAACAGTGAACTATTATTATTATTATTATTACAAGCCTATGGGTGGGTTTGGATGGGCGATTGGGTGCAGTGCGGTGCGTTTAGCTTACTTTTTGTCTCACGCTACAGTATCTAATCTTACCGCCACCGCTGTTTTTACACTAACCGCAGATAAACGCACCGCCCATCCAAACTCACCCTAAATCTCTATCTCCCCTTTACATGGATTTTACATTTTTAGATAAACTGTTTACGTTTTGATAATGTCCACAAAATTGCATTGCGTTGGTATTTTTAAATAGTAAAAAAGAGAGTAAAATTTATTTTCCTTTTTGATATTATCAGAATTTGACGCTTAACAGTGAACAGACCACAACGTTATTTGGCAACTTTTTAATAAAAAAATAATTATATATTTTAGGTACGAATTATTTATAATTTTTATTATGTATTTTGTATTTGCCAACCATATATATCAGAGATAAAGTATAGATTCACAAGGATTTTATTTTTTACCTTTTCTTTTTGTTGTATTAGGTGAGTGATTAAAATTTGCCGGCCAAGTTGGAGAATGTTGACAACTTCAAGTACTGTACTGCACCACAGCTTCTTCTTTTCTTATATAGAATTGGAATAACAATCCATTTCCTTTTCCAAGTTTAATATAAAATATGATTAATTGTGTATAAAGAGAAGAGATAATTTTAAAATTTTTCAATATTTTATAGATAATCATACCAAAAGCTTGTACATAATGTGAGGTAAAAAATAAAACAAATTAATATACTTTTTTTAATTGTAATAATATATTTCTTCTCTACTAATAAATGTTGGGTGCAAACGTAAGATATTATACATTAAAGTAAATTTATAAGTTTAAATTTTGAAGACGATAGTGTTATAAGAGATATATTTAATAAATGCTTAATTATTTATATATTTATATAATAATAAAATGAAATAATTAGAATAGAAAAAAGTTGAAAGTCAAGTAGTGATGTGCCATTTAGTTTTCTTATGTTTAAGAGATATAGATTAATGAGAGATGTGTGTGTTTTTAAAAATAAAATTATTAATACAATCTATAAATATATTATTTTTATTTTTATAATTTTGTTTTTATGTAATGTTTTAATTAATTTTATGTAACCGTTGATTAAGCCTTAATTCAATTGGCATCATTGTTATTGTAATAATTAGTAAGACATGAATTTAAGTGCGTTTTTCCTCTGGTTTAAGAGTTAGAAAGGAATCATGAGTAAAAATAAGTGTGTTAAGTTACTCTCACTAAATTGAGTGATACTAAACTCAATTAAGATTTTTGTGATGGTATAAATTTTATAATTTAGTTTTTTTTTAAAACCTAGTTGGTGCCACTAAGTTAAGAGACATCGGATTCGATTAAAGCTTTTATCATGGCACAAGAATTAATTGATATGCAACAAATATATTTATTAAAATTTCATATAAAAATTAATTGATGCTTTGATAATAATGTTAAAATCAAATTTTTATTATTTATCGTGTTTTAGGTTCAAATTTCATTGTGATTGAAATTTATTGATTTATTATATAAAAATAAATATACTTTTATAAAATATAACTTAATTTGTATATGAGAATATATTTTAATAATTTCACAATTAAGTTATTACCCGATTGACATGTGATATCAACTCAACAAAAGACTTATAGATATTCAATATTTATAGTTATTTAATTTTTACAGCTATCCATTGGATCCCATTAAGAAAACTAACCATTTTATATATAATTTTCTATACTTATTTTAAATATTTTATTGAGTTAGTGTCATGAGTTAACCAGACACCACTTCAATTATGAAATTACTAAAATATCCTTTCGTATATAAATTAAGTTATATATTTATGATGGTGTTTTTATCCTTTTATATAATAAATCAATAAAAGTTTGATAATAATGAGACTTAAACCCGAGGCACTATGTATAATAAACAATTAACTTTATTATTGTAATCAAAATATGAATTGAATTTTATGTGAATTTTTTGGCATGTTTGATGAAGTGTTGAAATAATATAATCCATTGAAAATTAATATTTTCAGAAACCTAATTTTTTGGACACCTTTGATAACACACAATAAAAACTACTAGATAAAATTTTTCTATAAAAATGTAAAAATGATGAGTAAATAGGGGCGTACTTATCACTTAATAGAGAACAAATCCGATTGTTTTTATTTAAGATTACATTATCCTTTATCAAACAATATAATTATATTAATATTTAATTTTAAGTAATATACTAAACAACTTTTATGACTTAAATTGTATACTTAATTTTTTAATTGATCAAACATAGCCTTAACAAATATATTTGTTAATGTAGGTTGCGGTGTCATAGTTGAGTTAAAATGTGTTTTGCACTACAAATACTAAGGAAACCCTTATATTAGGAGTTAAGTTGTATTTTGCGCCATCCACTAAAATTATGTACAAATTAATCTCTGTACTGGTAGGTCAAAGAACAAATTGGTCATCCTATTAAAAATTGATTTTTATACTTCAAAATGTAACCTTCCATTTATTCCTATCCGTTATATCAAAATTTAATAATAAAAATAAATAAAAATTACAAAAATGACCAATTTACTTTACAATCAAAACATACATGCCTACATTAATTTATTCTTTTGAATTAATAAAATAAAATCTCCATAATAATTTTAGCTGTGTTTCGGGTCTTACGCATTTACTTTTTGGCTTACGTTGAGAGGCTAAGAAAATTAGGAATATTTTACTAATTATTCTCCAGGATTGGTTCACAGACCAATCACGACGCAGTTTCTGATATCGCCATCTTACCCAAACCGAGGGGTCAATTTGGAAGTCAGGCTTCGGTTTTACTTTTTTTTCACTTTTTGTCGTGCCATTTTCTCTTTCCAATTGTCAAGTTTTATTCATATAAAATAATTGTGACATGAATTACTATATATAAGTTGTTAAATTTACCTAAAACTCTTCTACTCCCTCTGTCCAACTTCCAAGCATAAGCTGTAATAAATAGTAGAAAACTCAACCTTTAATATAAACTCAATGCAGTAAAAAGTTATTTTAATAAGAGACTTCATAAATTTTTATCTAAAACTCGAAAAGAAGATGGATTAACTCGTGTTGACCTGATGGTCAAAGTATTTATAATTCCAAATATAATTTAGAGTAAATTGTATTACTATTATAGAACAGCCAGAGTAAATAAAACTTTTAAACCTGAGCTTATTGTAAAACATGACGGTGAAACAAAATCCCTCACGTGAGTTACAGAAATGCAGAAAAACAGGCCCAGGAATCTAAATTTACGATATTCTAACCTTACTCTACAGTACTACAAAATACATAATTATACATAAAAAAAGCTTCGAAGCTACTGCTATACGAAGACACTCATCAAACAGTAACATCCCATGCATTCAGTACTTCCAAATAATAATTAAAAAAAACACCCTTGATTAAGTTAGAAAAAAGATGAATCCATCACGGACTCGACCATAGCCTCTTTTATTTTTCTTTCTTTTTAATTATTTTTTCAAAGAAAAATCTCTTGGATTCCCTAGAAAAAATTTGGGTTCATTTCTCTTTTGCCAAGAAAAAACAACCCTAAAAGGAAATTTAATGCATTTACACCAAGTTCCCATCACGGGCTACTACAAAACAACGTGTGAGTGTCTATTTAACAACTCCCCCCCGCTATATAAAATACACACCTAGCTGAACCAGTTTTTCATACCCTTTTTTTTTCACTAATTCTTGAGTTAGATTAGGTTCCTCTAGATATTTGCTCTTTGTTTTTTTTTAGTTGCAAAAGAGGATCAAAGGGAAGGTCAAAATGACCACCTTGTTCTCCTCTGTTTTACAAAACAGAGCACCTAAGGTCTCTGTTTTCATCTTCTTCTTGATTTCTTTGCATTGTTTGTCATTGATCTCGGTTCGGGTTTTGGCCCAAACATCACCTGTTTTCGCCTGTGACGCTACTAAAGACCCACAAGTTGCGAGCTATGGTTTTTGTGACACAAAGTTGGGACCCGATGCTAGGGTGGCTGACTTGGTTCACAGGCTGACATTACAGGAGAAAATCCTCTTCATTGTGAATAGTGCTGGGAGTGTTAGCCGGCTCGGGATACCAAAATACGAATGGTGGTCCGAGGCACTTCATGGAGTCTCCAACGTCGGCCCAGGGACCAAGTTTACTAGCTTGGTTCCTGGAGCCACGAGCTTCCCTCAGGTCATCTTGACGGCAGCTTCTTTCAACACTTCTCTCTATGAAACCATTGGCAAGGTAAAACTTGTGCCTTGTTCCTTTATTTTTTATCCTTTGTTTTGGCTTGTTCTTCATCAGGTTCATGTCGTTTTGCCTTTTGTTTTAACGTTCTTTTTCTGTGGTTTTCCTTTTTCTTTTGTGTATACGTTTTAGAATATGATGCTAACTTGTTGGGGATTGGGCATTTTCATTGTTCTTTAGATTTTGGTTTTTCTATATTTTTCATAACTATTTTCAAATGTTGCCTTTAGCGGATATTAATGACAATGAAGTTGGCTGTATAGTGAAAAGTTCAATGTTGATATTGGGAAAGTAGTTAAGTAGATGGAGGCCAGAGAAAAATTTAAAATAATGAACTGTCTTTTGCTTCATATTGAAGAAAGAGGAGGATATTAATGCAATTATATGGTTGAATTATTTTATGTTTGTTGTAGAAAGTGGTTGATTTATTAATGTCTCTGATTACCAAATGCTGAAGAATATAGACTTTTTTTGATCACTCAGAAGACTTTGTAACCTTTTACTGATCTCCAGCTTGCAATGCCGAAAATCGAACTCCATCTTACAATTAAACCGGATTAAACCCGAGGTCCGAATTGAGCCATTAATCTATCATTAAAGAACAAGTTGATATCTAATGTATATCCATATCCATTTTTAATAAAATGCAGGTGGTTTCAACTGAAGCTAGGGCAATGTACAATGTTGGATTGGCAGGGCTAACATATTGGTCACCAAACATTAACATATTCCGAGACCCGAGATGGGGAAGGGGGCAAGAAACACCAGGAGAGGACCCATTGCTGGCCAGCAAATACGGATCAAGTTACGTCAAAGGTTTGCAACAGACCGACGGAGGTGACCCTTCTCGGCTCAAGGTCGCCGCATGTTGTAAACACTATACGGCCTATGATGTGGATAACTGGAAAGGGATCGAACGCTACACTTTCGATGCTGTGGTAATTTAAGTTACAATGCAATTTGAGTTTTTTTGTTTTTTTACTCAAAAGTTGTTTTTTTGGGATCCAAAAGTCATTTGATTGGCCTTGGGGTATGGTTAGGTAACACAACAAGATCTGGATGATACATTTCAACCACCATTCAAGAGTTGTGTAATTGATGGGAACGTGGCTAGTGTTATGTGTTCTTACAACAAGGTTAATGGTAAGCCAACTTGTGCAGACCCTGATCTTCTTGCTGGGGTTATTCGAGGCCAATGGAAACTAAATGGGTATATATATTCATTCCTCCCTTCCATTTCTGGACCCATATAGATTTAGTAAGCAGTGTTTTTGTTTACCAGGCTTTTTGGGGTTGGTGCAGGTATATAGTTTCAGATTGTGACTCGGTAGACGTGTTGTTCAAGAACCAGCACTATACCAAGACACCAGAGGAAGCAGCAGCCAAAGTTATTTTGGCAGGTGAAACTTCTTAATAAGCAATAAAATGAAGAGATTGGGCATTTGATATCATATTTCTGCAAAATAACATCTTAATTAGTAAACTAGAATGCTGTGCTAATTGCAAAATGTTAATGATATTCTAGGGTTGGATCTGAACTGTGGGTCATTTCTTGGGCAACACACTGAGGCTGCAGTAAAAGCAGGGCTTTTGAATGAATCGGCCATTGACAAGGCCGTGACGAACAACTTCGCCACTTTAATGCGACTGGGATTCTTCGATGGTGATCCCAGCAAGCAACCTTACGGTAAACTTGGCCCCAAAGATGTATGTACACGAGAGCACCAAGAATTGGCCCGTGAAGCTGCAAGACAAGGGATTGTGTTGCTCAAAAACAGCCCCGGGTCGTTGCCTCTATCTCCGACTGCAATCAAAACCTTAGCCGTAATTGGACCCAACGCCAATGTCACAAAAACCATGATCGGAAACTATGAAGGTAAATCAAACCCATTGCTTGGAATAAAAAATGACATGTTTTAATTCACAAAATTTGACATTTTATTTTGTTTGCAGGCATTCCATGCAAATATACGACGCCATTGCAGGGTTTAACGACCTCGGTGGCAACAAACTACGTGCCTGGCTGCACCAATGTGGCTTGTGGCACTGCCCAAGTAGACGATGCTAAAAAAGTAGCTGCCTCAGCTGATGCAACTGTACTTGTTATGGGCATAGATCAGAGTCAAGAAAGGGAAAGCTTTGACAGAGTTAGCCTTCTTTTACCAGGACAACAACCACTTTTAATAACTGAAGTTGCAAAAGCTGCAAAGGGACCCGTGATTCTCGTCATAATGTCCGGTGGAGGCTTTGACATATCGTTTGCGAAAAACGATGATAAAATCACAAGCATCCTTTGGGTTGGTTACCCCGGCGAAGCCGGTGGAGCCGCCATTGCCGATGTGATATTTGGGTATTATAATCCAAGTGGAAGGCTACCAATGACATGGTACCCACAATCGTATGTCGATAAGGTCCCGATGACAAACATGAACATGAGACCCGATCCTTCTAATGGTTACCCAGGCAGAACCTACAGGTTCTACACAGGGGAAACCATTTATACATTTGGAGATGGGCTAAGCTACTCCAAAATCACCCACGAATTAGCCAAAGCACCTCGATTAGTATCAATCCCATTGGAGGAAGACCATGTTTGCCGCTCATCTGAATGTAAATCAGTTGAAGCCGTCGAACAAAGTTGTAAAAACCTAGCATTCGACATTCATGTGAGAGTTCAAAACAGAGGGAAATACGGCGGAAGCCACACGGTGTTCTTGTTTTCGAGTCCCCCATCAGTGCACAACTCGCCCCAAAAGCATTTGTTGGGATTTGAGAAAGTTTCATTAACAGGGAAATCAGAGACATTGGTGAGGTTTAAGGTGGATGTTTGTAAGGATTTGAGTGTGGTTGATGAACTTGGAAGCCGAAAAGTAGCATTGGGACAACATTTGCTGCATGTGGGGAGCTTGAAACACTCATTAACTGTGGGGATTTGAAAAGAAGGTTTTTCAAAATCCTCTGTGATTTTGATTTATTTTTATCTTTTTAATTATCCTTTTGTGATATTTGCCCAAGGCAAGTAAGGGAATGGCAAATAGAGCCTGGAATAATTGCGAGAGAGTTATAGTGATTTTCTCTGGTTTTTAATTTTTTAACCAATTGTTGAAATTTGAACATTTCGAAATTGCAAAAGGACAAAAAGAAAGCATTCACTTCCTTGTTGCCTGGGTGATACTCGCGTCTCCCTCGTTTGGTTGTCCTGATATTCGCCTATTGTATTATTTAACGTATAAATAATTATGTGCGCATGCAAAAAATAAGTTTTAGCTTATTATAAATAATGATTAAAATTTCTTCTATGATTATCAATGTCATTTTTACGTATCAATCTGGTGGAGTGATGGTAAGTTTTGACATGTTGAGGGATGTCAATGCCTATATTGCATTTGTAAGTAAAAGAGTAATTAAGAAAACATTGAATAAAATAATACCAAAAGGTTAAATGAGTAGTTGAATATTTATTTCATAAGGGTTTATTCGATCTAATTATACCACATAATCCTTTAAAAGATGTTTCGAGTGTGTTAGTTCGATTCCAAATTTTTTTTTTCTTTGAAATTTCAATTAAATTAATACATTAAATTTTTTATACACAAGTTGAGTGATATTTATGAGTTTTGAGATATGGTTCTAATTTTTTTTCCCAATTATACTCCCATACAATTAAATACATTACATCTATCATCTTTACTTCAGAATTTCTTAAATTAAACAAAAATTTTAGTTTATACCAATACTAAGATTTCTCAGAGAAGTGTAAGAAAGTTTGATTAATTAGAGAAATTTGGTAAATTAAAGAAATTTTGGTATAAGGTTTGAATAAATGATAGAAATCCTTACAATTTTTCGGCTATTCTTTTTCTACCTAATCCACGACAAGGTAAACGAATTATTTATTTATTTTTAATGAGATAAATTATTTTTTTGAAAAAACCCATTTATTAATTTGTTTTAGCAGGAAGATTTGCTATGCGTAAGTAGGAAGTGGCCACTTCCATGGACCCAAGGTTCAATAAATTTGTCGTATTTGAAGTTAACAATTTTTAAAATAAAATTTCCGGACTTTGAATTATATTGATATTATGGATTTGGACCGGAGCTAGGCATGATATTAATAAATTTTATCATTGCCCAAGTCTAATTCGAAAATTTTGCCCAAATTCGACCATATTTATAAATAACTAACCTGAATTTATTTTAAGCCTGTTCATATTATTTATTTTAAAAATTAAAAAATTATATTTATATTATTTTTAATTTAGTATTTTTTCATTTATTAAAGTTTTATATTTAATAATTTTTAATGGTTACATTCTAATATAGATTTAATTTTATATATTATAAAATATAAAATATAAAATATTATTAATTTAAAAATCAATCAAATTAACTCAAACTATAAATATTTAAAATTAAACTTAATCCGTATTTTAAACGGGTTTAATTTTAAACCCAAAATTACTTTTAAAACCTTAAATTTTCATCTAATCCCTCTTAAATTTGAATTGAGTAGCACCACCCATGATAAGTCTAGGCATGTACATGCGCGCACTTGAATTGCGGCAAAGCAGTGGATCCTAAAGGACTGCATCGAATCCTCAATAGTTGTCACATGAACCAATAACTGGAAGCCATGTGTATAAGTTCGGGAATCAGCCAATTAACTGTCGAGTTTCGTGCCCAGCCGAGAGGAACAGCCGGCTACTTGGACCTGGCTTTGGTAGCTGATGTGGCCCTGGCTATTTTTGTCACTTCGTTTATGCAATTGTTTAATTTGGTACACTTAAATCCATTGACTAAAAACTTTCAATGAAACTTATTTTTTGAAAAGAAAATAAGATAAAAATATTAAAATTATCAAAAAATTTCTGAACTCAGCCAACCCAAGCGGAGGCTGGGCAGCTGTTGAATAGAGCAGCGAAGCCGATTCTTAGTGAACATTTTGGCAGTTTATGGAACATTCTTTGATAAGGGCACACCGCGTTACTGGCCGAGGGGGGAGACAATTCCCATGAAAAAATAAAAAAAATAAAATCACACTTTCACTTGACGTTTTTGCACTCCACAATCTTTTGAGGACGGTCCCATAATAAGGGTACTTTAGACTTTTAAAACGACGGAAAAACATGCATTGTCACTAGGAAGCGTTTCGGTTCTGCAAGGCTGTTATCAGTCGCTTCCTTACTGACAATTGAGGCTATTTCGGCATTAAACTGTTTTCCAACAAAAATTTTTTTGTTTAAAAAACAAAATGTAATAATTTAAAAAGAAAATCGTTCCAACCGGCCAATTTATATAAAAGGTTAAAATCTATTATAAGTCCCTGTACGGTTAGTAAATTTAAAATTTAATTTATGTACTTAAGAATTTAGTCATTCTATTTTTTATATTTAAAAATTCATATCTAATTATTATCGGTGTTAAAACTATTTTGTTAAACTTAAGTTTATTATTGAATCTGAATTTCGAAATCTGAAAAAATAGAGGACTAAATTTTAAATTTGTGAAGAATATAGGGACTGATTACATATTTTAACCTATATAAAAAAACCCACTTTTTTCTTTTCGTCTTTTCTTTTAAAAAAAATCATTTATCGGTTTCTCCTCTTCCTATATTTCTTCTAATCTTCTTCCTCCTTCACGCTTTGTTAAAATTCTCTTCTTTTATTTTTGATACAATCTTTTTTTCCCCTATTTTAAAGATTCTTTAGCTCTGTTTAACATATCTTTAGCCACTTCTCAGATCCTTCAGTTTTCTCCATATTTTCTCTAAATTTGGATTCTTCACGGTATATCTACGAATTTTCTTTTCATTTCCATCAAGTTTAATATTTTTACTAGTTATTAGTTCACAGTTTCATATTTTATTTCAATATTTTTTTTGCTGTCAATTCTGTTTGTCTAATTTTCTTTTTGAGGGTAAGTTTGCGTATGTATTTCATATGACTTTATTGTTTACATGGTTTCATAAAACTTCGTTAAGGTTTAGGTTTTTTGCGCTATGTATGCATGGTTTTGAGCTGATATGTTTTCATAGTTTTGTTGTTTGGGTGGTATATTAATAAATTTAAGAAGGAATTTAGCTATCTGTTAATGGTATTTGTTGTCTTTTCATGTTAGATTGATAAAGAGAGTAAAAAGAGTTCGTTCTGTTTTATCTTTTACTAAATAGTTAATCCCACAGCTGTTTTATTTCAGTTAATTGTGTGGGAATTCAAGTTTAGAGGAATATTTTATAGCTTAGAATCCACTTTAATGGCTTTTTATTAATATCTGAATGTGTTACCTTGATTGTTTATTCTTGTTAGGGTTAATGAATCCAAAGTATTTGTCGTTAAGACGCTCCAGATATCTCTTTGCATCCACTTTGAATGTTCTAATAAAAGGATCTTATCCTAGAGATGTTGTCAGATACGCTGGCAACTAAGCTTTTACAAAGTTGAAGTCTGTGTTGTTGTGTTGATGCTTTATAAGATGGACCGAGAAGATACATCAGGGTTTGTAAGTGGAGGGGGAGCGTCATCGGAATTTCTTATTTTCCTAATTTGTTTTTGATATATATACCATACCAGTCATGTATTAAAGATTTTTCATTAAGGTGGGCCTCTTGTTCCTTAATCTTATAGTTTGCACCTTTTAGAAAGCTTATGGATTTGAATAAGAATGTACAGTTTTCTCATGTATCTGAACTCTCAAAAAATGAAAAATTTGGTGATACCACCCTATGCCTGAACTTTCTTGGTCACGGAGGAAGCAATAAGGCCAGATTTGGAACTACTCAAAACGATCTACATGCTGATCTTTCTAATGCACCTGATGATGGCTGCGTGTTGGTTTTGGGGTTGGGCCCGACTCCAAGTGTATACTTGGATAATGATTACATTGTTGGTCTTAATAAGAATAAATCAACAGTTGCTTTATCCACCCAGGGTTTGTTACTTGAGGATGACTCAATCCTAAAACTTGGCCTTTCTGGTGGGACTAAGGGAAGTATGAGCCTGTTGGAATGCCCTCTGTCAACAGAAACTGATGTTAGTATGCCTCACCAGGTTCTTGCAGAGGATTGTAGACTTTCAATTCCTGTTGTTGATGAGGGTTCTACTTCGGCCAAGAAATCTGGTGCTTATATGCCAGCACTCCTTTTTGCTTTGAAAATGGATAGTGGCAAAGGTTTGGTTCATGCACAAGAACTTTTTCAGTTTGGGGATAAATCACTTCGTTATCAATTTCATCAAAGTTGTGAGCCCTCTTCTCAGAGTGACTTCTCAGTAGACACGCTCTCTGAGCAAACCACCACTATAACATCCTCAGATAATCGAGCAAGCAATTCGAAGAAATGTAGGTTTGTTGGCTGTTCAAAAGGAGCAAGAGGGGCTACTGGTCTTTGTATTGGTCATGGGGGCGGACAAAGATGCCAAAAACCAGGGTGTAACAAAGGTGCCGAGAGCCGCACCGCCTACTGTAAGGCTCATGGTGGAGGGAGGAGGTGCCAACACTTGGGCTGCACTAAAAGTGCTGATGGGAAGACAGATTTTTGCATAGCACATGGTGGAGGCAGACGATGTGGGTTTCCTAGGGGGTGCACAAAGGCTGCACGAGGTAAAACAGGGCTTTGCATCAGACATGGTGGGGGAAAGAGGTGTAAAGTGGAAGGTTGCACGCGCAGTGCAGAAGGACAAGCTGGTTTGTGCATCTCTCATGGTGGTGGACATCGTTGCCAGTTCCAGGGATGTACTAAGGGTGCTCAGGGAAGTACTATGTTTTGCAAGGCTCATGGTGGTGGAAAACGTTGTATATTTGCAGGGTGTACCAAAGGTGCTGAAGGGAGCACACCATTATGCAAAGGACACGGTGGGGGCAAACGTTGCCTCTACAATGGAGGTGGCATTTGTCCCAAGAGTGTGCATGGAGGCACCAACTTTTGTGTTGCGCATGGTGGTGGGAAGAGGTGTGCTGTGCCAGGCTGTACAAAGAGTGCACGAGGTCGTACTGATTGTTGTGTCAAACATGGTGGTGGAAAGCGATGCAAGGTTGAGAATTGTGGCAAGAGTGCCCAAGGAAGCACAGACTTCTGCAAGGCACATGGCGGAGGTAAAAGATGCTCCTGGCGGGAGAGCAAATGTGAGAAATTTGCAAGGGGCCGTAGTGGGCTATGTGCTGCTCATAGCAATATGGTACAAGAGCGACAGGCGAACATGGGAGGGCTTATCGCACCCGAAGTCTTCCATGGGCTTGTAGCAGCAACATCCACAAGAATCAGTTGGGACAACAATCAGTCATCCTCCGGCACTAGTGTTATTTCTGATGGTATTGATTTCCTCGACAAACCAGCGAAAAGGCAACAACTGATACCACCTCAGGTATTGGTTCCTTTATCTATGAAATCCTCATCCTCTTACTCAAGTTTCTTGAGTGCTGAGAAGCAAGAGGAACGAAGAAATGAGGACCGGATGGACATCGGTGGCGGTGTCAACAACAAGAGCTTTGACTTCATAATTCCGGAGGGTAGGGTCCATGGTGGTGGTCTCATGTCCTTGCTTGGTGGAAATCTAAAGAACCCCTTTGATGGAGTTTGAAATCAAATCATGTAGAAATCTAGTTTGGTTTTTTTAGGTTGTTTTTGTACCTTGAAATTATTCTTAAAATTTGGTTGCCGTCAAAAGACTTGATACACATATACACGGTTTGTGTTGATTGATGAAACCCAGCATAGAACCAGTCATGCATGGATGTTGTAATCTGTTGTGTTCTAATAACGTCGTAAAGTCATAGACCGTTGGCTATATTTCTGGTTATATTAACTTAAATCTCTTTTTATTTTTGCTCACTCGGTGCCGCCCTTCTTTGTCTATCTTTCCCTCTCCTAACACAGTAACACTAACAGTATATATACACACCCATACAGAGAAACAGGTTCGTTTTTTTGACTTTCACTTCTGAAGATTCAACCTTCGCCTTTCACCTTTTGAATTCTCTAAAGCCACTCGTTTTTAGGTAAATTTTCACTTCGAATTTCTATCTCCATTTTCATTCTTCGATTCTCATGCTTTTTATTAGGTTATGTATTTAATATAATGACTTCCAACTTTTAGATTTGAATTGAATGCGCAATTCTTTGATATATTGTTTTGCTGCAACTTTTTAGTTTAGGATCGAATTGGTTGAATTGCAATGACTTTTTCTGCTTTGAATCCTTTTCCTCACCTTCAGTTTGATCTGTTTCTCCTTTTCTATTTATAATGCAATGTTCGTCAAAATTTCTCCTCTGTTATTATTTTCCTTCAATATATATGTATTTTTTTCTTTTCAGAAATTTGAATTTCGAGGGAAAAGTATAATTCACTTTAACCATTGATTCGAGTGTGTTGCTTAAAAAAACTGATCATTAACCTTTTTTGGCGGGAATTAAAACTTTTAAAATAGAAGAGAAAAATCACCAGAAAAATAACTCCGTTCTTAATTTAAAATCCTTAGACCTTGCGTCTAAATTTCAAGTGTAATTCACATTTTCTTTTGCTGGTAATTGATGATTAATACGAAATGCAGAAATTTAAACTCAATGGACTCGTTCTACAATGAAAACAACAAACTCAACGTCCTAAAAAACAGCAACATTCCGAAGCTGATGACTCCAGCAAGAAGCCGTGGCAGCTACTATTCATCACCTGAGAACCTCATAAAGTACCTACGCTCCAATTCTCTCTCCAGTTGTGGCAACAGCAGCTCCTCCGGGAAAAGCAGCTTCAGATCATCGGTTTCACCACAGTCGGAGAAGACGCCACTGAAGGTGGTGGAGAAAGATGTGCTTGTCATGGACGAAGTTCTTGTTGCTTCTGATAGTAACATTGTAGGATCTGGTTCTTCGTCGTCTTCGGGAAGTGTTGGTTACTACAAATCAGAGATTTGCAGGGCTTGGGAAGAGTTTGGCCATTGCCGATACGGATCCAAGTGTCAGGTATATTTCTCTGCTGCATTGTCTAATATGATTGAAAGTTCATGATTACGTAAATGTTATAATAAAACTCCGCCTATGCTATTTCTTGGATACTAAAATGATGATATTTTGCATTAATTCTTTGTTTAGTTTTCTGAACCTTTTTGCAAAATGAAGGAGGTTCAGTTGATTGCTTGTTGGCAAGCATCAGGGTTCTAGTTTCGCTAATAATTCCATTTGGTAGATGATTTAAGTAGCATCTTCGACTTAAAAAGTTCGAGCATCGACACTTTAAACCAATTTAAAGAAAAAGAATAAGAGGGAGATTTTATTTTGGTCTGATTTGTCTTAGCTCTTCTATTTTGGTGTCATTGTCTATTTAACTTGATGATTTAGTGGACTTGAGCTGTAAGAATCTGTTTTTGGCACCTGTTTCGGAGAGATATTGTGAATGACCAATCAATTGGTTTTTTTGTATTTGTTGACTTTGGGTTAATGGGTCACTTTCTCCAGTTTTCTTTTGACAAGAAAATTGGAAATAGATTGAGAAAAAACCAAAAAGTCAAGATTTGACTCGTTGAAAAACGATTCAATTATTTTAGATAGTAAATGTGAATGTTAGCTTGTAGGCATAAACTAGGAACTTTTAATTTCATTAGATGCCAACTGAATATGAGGCGCATGTTTTCTACCACGAGGTGTGGCAAATTTCAATTGCCATGTTCTTGCTGTACAATTTACATTGCTTCCCAACCTCTTCCAGTGAAGATGTTATAGTCCAGTGATTTTATTTTATTTAACCAGAACTGCCTTTTCATAATCTGATCCAACTTTAACCACCCGTTTTATGCTTGTTTAAACATTGGTGTACTTAAATGCTAGAAGGTCATTGCCCGTTTCTCTCTGAGTTGCTTAGGCACAATACAAGACATACGGGAGCACCGTGTCGAACGCATACAGCTCAAAACCTCGCCTTTTGCATCCAGTCACTGAAACGGCTGCTTTTATAACCCAAAAGGACTCATTTGCCAACCCTGGTTACACAGGCCCAAGCTTCAGCACTACTATCAAGCCTGAAGAGACAATCATCAACTCCCTCTCCACTGTCCAACCTGAAATCACCCGCTTGAATACCAACTTCACGATGAAACGTAACACTAAAACCAGCAAGATCAACCCCACCTCCACCTCCACCTCCACCTCCACCTCCACCTCCACCATCAGACCTGATACGAGTGCCACCACTTTCACCAATGGGTCCAACTGGTCACCTCAAGATGATCGCATTGATGTTACCTTGCCATCCTTTCCTGGCCAAACACCATCAAAGGGGAACATCGATGCATACATCGACAATGTTCTCCATGCTCCTGCTACAAAGAAAAGGTTGCCAGTGTTTTCTGCCATTTGTCCAGAGTAATGATCTCTTTTTGATTCTCAGCTTTGGATCAAGGTATAATCAATATTTTCTTGCTATTAGTACCAAACTGTAGAAATTTTGGTCATCTACTCAACATTGAGGAGTAAACATAAACAGCTTTCCATAACCATTACAGTAGAACTTACAAACCAAGACCATAAAGTTTTTTTTTGTTCTAATTTTCGGTCAGATTTGTTAGATTCTTGATAAACGAGTCAAGGATTATGTTTGGATACTGAGAAAATAAAGGAAAACTAAAAGGAATTTTCAGAGAAAGATTGATTTCTCGTGAGTTAGTTGCTACTGTCTAACTGTTTAACAGCAACAGTAACAGAAACATTAATCAACTTTCTTTCCAGGTTCTAGTGTATTTGTTCAAGTACTATTTTTTTCGGCACCCTGGCTTATTTTTAGCTCTACATCTTGGTTATTGCTGTTTGTACTTTCATTTCAGAGCTCACTTAGCGGTAGGGGTGTGCAAAATTCGAGTAAAACCGAAAAAATTCGGTTAACCAACCGAATTCGGTTAATCGGTCGGTTAACCGAATTTTTTAGGTCGAGGGTCGGTTAATTATTTTTTAATTTTTTGGTTAACGGTTAATTCGATTCGAAATCGGTCGGTTAACCGAATTTTTTCGGTTAACCGAAAAAATTAATAAATAAAATTATAATATATAAATAGGCCCACTATTCACCTAAACCAAATCTAAACCCAAGTATTCAACCCAACCCAATGACCCAATCCAACCCAATCATAAAATTAAATTACAAATAATTTAATAAATAAAAATAAAATTTTAAAACTAAGACTAAAACTAAAGTCTAAAAGTCTAAAAATAATTTAATTATGTAGTGATTCAATTTGGTTAATTTAGTTAATTCGGGTAATTCGGTTAATTTTTAACCAAAAATAAAAAAACATATAATTTTCGGTTTCGTTAATTTTTTTGAAAAAAAATTCAGTTCGGTTAACGGTTAAAGATTTTGAAAGGTCGGTTATTTCGGTTAATGTTATTTCGGGTCGGTTAATCGAATGAACACCCCTACTTAGCGGCTCATGACTTGAAGATCTTCCACTTAATTTTTGTTCCGACAACTAAGATAGTAGCGTTTTAAGGGGTGTTTGGGTTATAGAAATGTTTGATTACATTTGGTAATATGATTACTCTTTGTTTAGATTACTTAACTGCCAAGTTATCTTATTTGATTTATGCACTTGAATCCATGTTTTCTTGTACGGGTAACAATGTCAATGCCAATCAAGCTAAGACTCGACCGGTAATTTTATTATTTAGCTAATAAAATATAAGATAATATAAAAATATTTATTGATATGTTAACAATTTGACTATCATGTTTTATATATTTTTGTAGATTATGTATGTTAAACTTTGACTAAATTAATCTTGACTTGTATGTAGCGGTGGTTAAAGTTCTTGTCAGATACCCATTTGGCATGAGTTCAAACCTAGTTTTACCCCATTCCCTACCCCAAATATTGTATCAATTCTTTTTGGATTAAATTAAAAATGTCTATCTACATATTTAATTTTAAATTTTCAATCATTAAATATATATTAATAAAGGTAATATTTTGAACCTATATAATAGAGATATCAAATTAAGATAAAGTTTTACATGCATGACAAGTTTAACTATATTAGTAAATTTAACGATTGGATTGTTACAATATTAATCATAGAAAAATTACAAAAATATATAAAATTACTTGAGTTTTATATTGATGTAAATGAATCTTTTTCAATTTTGTAAAAATTAATATACTATAATGGATGGAATGTAATTATATAATGATAATAGTAGTAGACAAATCTCATTTATAATAAATAAATAAATAAAGTTGAAACGTTAATTAAAAGAAAATATTAGAAAAAAAAAATAGAATTTGATTCATTAACATTTAGTATTTTTGTTTTCATGAAAATGGATTAAACTCACAAGATTACTTAATAAATACAATAAAATTACCGAATAACTTTAAAGGTAGGAAAATTATTTGATATATTATCAATACAGTTTTTTAAATTTTACAAATGGATCAAAGGTCTAACAAGTATTATATTTATTTAGGTAATTATTTTTTTATATTTTTATTGGTGGAGTTGAAAAACTCTCCACTAGTGGTGTATCAAATAATTACCCATAAACATATGGTATTAAGATTATCCCTATATTACTAAAATTTGGCATTGTTGATAATATTATATTATCAACTAAAGGTAATGTTTGTTGAACCAAACGCGATCATGTGATTAGAGAATGTAAGATTTCATCGATAATCTAATATTTTGTGATCTAAATGACCCTAATTGTTTTATGCCAAAGTTGATGCGAGAATTTTCTTTTCATGATTAGATGTGTTTATGGGTCGAGTCAAAATATTATTAAAATTTGAAATTAAGTAGATATTATTAAAATTTGTCAAAATATTTTATTTTAATTCATATTTTTTTTATTGTAATTTGAAATTAAGGACAAATTTGATACTCTTCCTTTTGATGTGTTTGAATTTTACAATTAAACTTTAAATTTGATTGAATTTTGCCAATGATTTCTATTGAAATTTGTCATTCAATATTGATTTTACGATTTGAAGATTGAAAAAGATCAATCCAACATTCATTTTAATAATTAACAATAAAGTATTTTATAAAAGCATTAAAAATTAAAAGAAAAAAAATCAACGCAAAATTTTTATTCTAGGAAAGAAGACTAGTATAAATATCAAGAAAATTAAGTTTATTCTTTTATAAATGAAATATTTATTGTTAATGTTTTAATTTCAATATCCCTAATTTATTATCAATTTTATTATAATAAATATTTTTATATTAAAAAATATTGTCAAATCATTTAAATTTACATGTCACTGAAAACGCGTCCAATTGGGCGCACTTCCAATCCAATTTACTCAAAGTGCGCCTTGCAGGGAGTGCTTTTACTCTCCTATTATCAACCCGCCCTGAAACATTTCCTCACGCGGGAATCCTTCAAATATCCTGGGATTCTTGGGATAATATTTTTGCAGGTCATGCTACTGAGGCAAAAGTTGTATAAATGGATTAGGAGTTTAGCTGGTGACGCCATAAGGAAAATTTGAGCGTACTGAAACGCAAGAAGGTGAATTTCACAAGACATTCGATAAGGCAAAATTTTGAGCAAACACGTAATTATATCATGGAAGTTTCAATTTTTGTTGTTAATGGATAATTACTACTCTTTATTTTTTTGCATAATGTTTTGTTTTAAACATGTGAAATAAGTTATTTGGTTCGAAATGAGTAGACGAGTTAATTCTATTGTGCAATTTGTGACATCGATGTTAAAGTCATTTTTTCATCAGTGTACACAGCACGGTTGGCTTTCAACTTGAACATACAATTGTCGAAACTCCATAGAAGAATTAGGCAGAAAGTCATTGGATCCACCTAGATGAGAGTATCGTCCTTGAAATATAGATATTTAGCGTCGACAAACCCCGTCAAATATGAGGTTTTTGATGTCGAAGGCCCAATACTCGAGTTATATGCGGAGTTTGGCAACACAGGTGAAGCCAAACGGAGGTCGATATCTGTTCCAATTCGAAAGGTTGGAACAAAAGAGGAAGCTGAGAGTCTAACGACATGGTTATGCAGTGGGTTCACGACTTTGTTAGAAAGCTCTCATTATGATATCCTGGAATCATCAATGGGAAAACACTCATCGATTTCATCCCTAGATTTTTATCGCGACAGACAAAACGTCCAACAGTCGGGATATGGCAGTAATCGAGACTTCTACACTCCAGCACAATATTCTGTTAGTGGTTTTGATTTCAACTTCGCGAGTCCAATGTTCTACCCTGGGGATACTTACAGGGGTATGTCATCAAGTTACACCGATTGGCAATCCATAGGTGATTTTGGTTGTACCGACAACTATACAAGAAAGGATGATGTACTTAGTACAACCTTCACCGATGAAGACCCTGGACTTGCTAGGGGGTTGTACACTTGAGCTGTAATTGCACGTCCTCCAGTGTGATTGTACACTTGCCGCATAGAAGTTGAAATATGTGTGTCCCGGGTTTCCATCTATTCACCAACGCATTGGCAAGTGTGGGATCCAATTTACACCCCCAAGCATACGAGTCATGTGAAAGAATCCTGCATCTCTCAAGTATGGTTTGATTAAAGCCAATGGATGGAGCAGATAGATTGCGAATATATGTCTCCAAAATCTAATCTTCCACCTAATTATAAAAAACATGCAAAATTTTAAATTTTAGTATAACAACTTAATAATGTAATTAAACTAGATTAAAAATAATATAAATATATTCTTACCATTTGCAATTGGAAGACCGAAATGTGGTTGTCATTAAACAAATAAGAGAATTGATCATTAAGAATAAAAAAAAACGATTAAATTTCATAACACAAAATTAAATAATAAAAAAACTTAAGACAAATTTAATAAAAAGTGAGAAAATTGAGAGTGAATTGAGAAAGAATTAGAGAGAATTGAAAGAGAATTGAGAGTGAATTGAAAAAAAAAAGGGAATAGAGAGGCTTTTAAATAGGTCTTTTTTTTACCATGGGGGGTGGGGGAAGTAGTCGTTAGAATTTGCCTGTTGAAGGTAGCGTTAGGAAAAAAGTGTCCAGCTAGAAGTGTTTTGCTGATAAAGCAGTAAAGCGCATTTAGCTGGAAGCGTTTTCTTGCAACTTATGCTGAAAATGCATCCAGCTCAGCGCATTTTCAAAAATCGGCCTAATCTTAGAAATATTCAAAAAAGCAGCTTAGTCCCACAAATATTTTTAAAAAAAAACTTCATTTTCTGTTAATTCATCCGCACATGTATATAAAAAAAGATTAGATTAGACTTGTGAATTATTTGTCTAAAGTATTAGTTTATTTAAGTTCTTCTCCCTTTGATAGTTCAAATTCAATTCTTTTTTAAATCCAACTCAAGTAATTTATAAATTTAGATGTTCAGTTAACAAAAATCTTTCCTTGAAAGTTTATAAAGTAGTGAAAAGTGACTTAAAGTTTATTTGGACAAAATATTCCCTTGCAGTTTTTCACCTGTCAGGCTTCGGTCTCGCTGCACCTAGGCTTGAGTATCACAATATCCTTGACAGTGGTGCACTAGTGGTTGTAGGGGTTCTTTGGTGTCGTGACATTACAGGTGTTGACCACAATTTTTCCACTTTTAACACTTTCAAGGATATCATGATCTTGGAGGCTTGGTGTCTACTTTTTCGACAATCGGCTCTAGGTTGATTTCTTGTTGAAGTTTTGCACCCTCAAGGTAAAGGGACTTGGTGTCGCGACTTCCATAGCATCAATATTGTGACACACACATTGAATATTATTTTCCTCGAGGCTAGACTATTGTCACCTCTCTACAACAACTCAAACATCTTGTTATGTTTCCCATGGTTAAAACAAAATATTAACAAAATATAGAAAATAATACTTAAATTGCTTGAGAATAAGCTTGTAGAGTGTTTTAAAGAGCTTAATTTGACATATCAAATTACTATATATTAATAAACAACTTTACAAAATTAACATGTATTTTTTTAATATTTTATTACACTCTATAAGATACTTGTCAGACTTAACATTACTTGTGAAGTCTACAAATTTCACGAAATTGTACTAAAAAATTTCCCAAATTTATGGATTTATCGTATAAATAAAAGACAAAAACATAGAAGACGATGATCGCTCTTTATCTGTATATAAAAATATGGTTTAATAATTTAATAACCAAATGAAGGGTGAATTGATGCCTGATGGTAAAACAATTACAATAAATTGAAATATCAGTCATAAACCCCAATTAGCTGGAAAAAGAAAAAAAAACACAACAATAAAATTCTGCCGTGTGGCACATCATCCAGGGGGATTGCGGTGAAGATTTGACGAATAGCGCATTCAAGTCATCCATTTCCGCTAAGCTGAAAGCCAAAAAAAGGTAGTTTCGCTTTCATTCACCCTACAGTGACTACTGTGAAGCAGAGCAGTGGCTAAGCCTAAGGCTTAGGACTAAGCAAGTAAAATAGAAACTGAAATGGAGGAAGAAACACTGAACCCACACTCAACTCTCTACGAGGCCTACAACGAGCTTCACGGTCTAGCTCAAGAGCTAGAGGCTCCCTTCGACGCGCCGGCTGTGTTAGTCGTTGGACACCAAACGGACGGCAAAAGTGCGTTGGTCGAAGCACTCATGGGCTTCCAATTCAACCACGTCGGCGGCGGAACAAAGACTCGCCGGCCCATCACTCTTCATATGTCTTACGACCCTCTTTGCGACGTCCCATTGTGTCATCTCGTCTCTGACGATGACCCCACTCTCGCCCACGAAAAGTCTCTCGCCGATATTCAGGTTTTCTTATACGATTTCTTTTCCCATTATTTTTTCTCTCTTTCTATCTGCAATTCGAGTTTAAATTTTTTAAATGAACCTATCACTGTGATTTTCCATTTTAGGCCTACATTGAAGCTGAAAATATGAGGTTGGAACGTGAGCCATGTCAATTCTCAGCTAAAGAAATCATCATTAAAGTGAAATACAAACACTGTCCCAATTTGACTATTATTGATACTCCTGGGCTTATTGCTCCTGCTCCGGCTCGAAAGAATCGTGCTTTGCAGGTGTTTTCTCAACCCACCAAGCGTTTCTACTTAATTTTGTTTCTTACATTTCTGTAATGTGATGGTTGTACTGGTGACGAGCGGTGATATTCAAGCAGAGCCAAGCGCGTGCTGTGGAGTCCATAGTGAGAAAAAAAATGCAGCATAAGGAGTTCATTATATTATGTCTCGAAGATTGTAGTGACTGGAGTAATGCAATGACAAGAAGAGTTGTAATGCAAGTATGTAATTTTCCTGCCAACTGCTTATAAGTGTTAACTTTTTAGCTCAAAGAATGCAGGGTTGAGAATGTGAGACAGGTTACTAGTTCTTAAGAGGATCAAAGCCAACGCACTTTTGAGTTGTTTGGTTGATGCAATGCTTTAAAGTAATCTAGCAGCTAATATGATCTATGACATTCCTATTTACAGATACTGTTAGCTTTAGCTGTTTAGTTTTCTGGTGTTATGAACTACCTCTTGTAGTTGCAAAGAAAGGATTTGATTCATTTAAATTTTTGTATTTTGGTTCTGACGATGTTGCATAGCTTAACATTTTGTTGGTTGATACTTGGTTAGATTGATCCAGAGCTTTCAAGAACTGTTGTTGTCTCTACCAAGCTTGATACCAAGATTCCTCAGTTTGCACGGTCTTCAGATGTGGAAGTTTTTCTCTCTCCACCTGCATGTACACTTGATGGCTTCATATTGGGTGACTCTCCGTTCTTTACATCAGTGCCTTCAGGAAGAGTTGGTTCCGAGCATGACTCCGTTTACAGATCGAATGATGAGTTTAAACAGGTTTGCTTTTGCTTGCAGTAAAGTCATGGAGTTGGTTATGATACTGAGAAGTTTCTGCTTCTTTTGTAACTTGTGCTTCTTAATATTTGTTTCCTTCGTTTTATGGTGGGTAGTCTAGTTTTCTGTGGGAAGTCTTTAAAGCGTCATCCCTAAAACGGGCATAACACAAAGAGCTTAAGGATTTTTTTTTTTTTTGAAGTAGTCAATAAATCTAAAATATTAACTATCTTGATGCTGTACACTATGGTGTATTGGGATTTAAACCTGGTTGATCCATTCATTCCCCACTCTTTGATTTCTAATGTAGGCAATAATATCTAGAGAGGTGCAAGACATAGCATCTTTGGAGGAGAAATTAGGTCGACAATTGTCAAAGCAAGAAAGAAGTAGAATAGGTGTAAGCAAACTTAGGCATTTTCTAGAAGAATTGTTACAGAAAAGGTATGATGCTGCTTTTTCCCATTCAGATAAACTTAAAACAAGGATATTGAGACTGTACTGTGCAAATTAAATTTGGAAATATATAATTGCAAGGTATATGGATAGCGTTCCTTCGATCATTCCACTTCTTGAGAAGGAGTACCACAGCACCACAAGAAAGTTGACAGAAATAAATAAAGAACTCAGGTTCTTGCTGAACTTTTTTCTTTTAGCAATTTTGATGGATTTTATTAAAGCTGTTTGACCACTTAAATAAGATGATGATCTGCAGTGTGCAGAATCAAATATATATTATTGGTTTTACTGTTATTATTATTGTTTTATAGAGCTTGGTTCAATCCTATATATCTGGTTGTGTTGCTTTCAGTTTCTTCTTCACCATAATCTTTTCGTTATTTTCTTCACATGCAGCACTTTGGATGAAGTGAAATTGAGGGAAAAAGGAAGAGCTTTTCATGATCTATTCCTAACCAAGGTTTTTATGTATTATCATGTCTTTCTGTCTGTTGCATGCGTATCTTATTTCAGCTTGCTTTGCAAATAAGGTGGGAAACTTTAAAGGTCATGTCAGGATTTAAATACCGTTCCTTTGAATCAGTGAAATTTTACATACAAATTCAAATAAATATAGAAGACATTGACATTAAGTTCAAAATTGTCATTCCAGTTCATGTTATGCATTCTGACTTAAATACGCTTTATTTCTTAGTTGTCATTGCTACTGAAAGGGACAGTTGTTGCACCTCCAGATAAATTTGGTACTTAAAATATTTCTTTGGAAGATATCACTTGTTTTTTTAAATTAAGTTGTTCTCGGTTGTGATGTTGGATCACTAACAGTAATGCAATGTGACTTATTACAGGGGAAACACTAGTAGATGAGAGAACTAATGGAGGAGCATTTGTGGGTGCTGATGGTCTTCAATTGCCACATAAGATAATACCTGTAAGCTAAAGAGATGGTTAACTTTAGATATTCTTGAAACCTGGATTTTTTAATGTGTTTCTTGTCTTAGTTGTACTAATGTCCATGATGTAACCAATCAAGTCTGTTTTTCACTTCAATCTCTATCCTATCGTTTGGCCAGACCTTATAATCTCTAATTTAAGTAAAGATAATACCTGTAAGCTAAAGAGATGGTTGACTTCAAATATTCTTGAAAACTGGAATTTTCAGTGTATTTCTTGTTTTAGTTATACTAATGTACCAATCAAGTTTGCTTTTCTCTTCAATCTCAATCCTTTTCTTTTGGCCCGAGCTTTAATCTCTAGATTAAGTTGATTTTTCTATAGAATTCATAGATCTCTTGGTTTAGAAAAGATATTTTCCTTTCTTCCTTAATCCTCCCATACATAAAACGGATGGAAATTTGCGAGTTAGAAAATTTTTCCAGATTCTGCTCATGTGGGTTTCATTGTATTTTAGAATTCTGGAATGCGTCTTTATGGAGGTGCACAATATCATCGTGCCATGGCTGAATTCCGCTTTATTGTGGGAGGGATAAAATGCCCACCAATTACAAGGGAAGAAATAGTCAATGCTTGTGGAGTCGAAGATATTCATGATGGAACAAATTACTCAAGGTAGCATCTACTTATGGCTTATCGTCTTTCTGTTGCTAATTGTTCGTTTTCATTTCATGTGCAATGAACAGTTCTAATTATTTCTTTTCCACCTTTTATTTTGGAAATCAGGACAGCGTGTGTTATAGCGGTTTCAAAGGCTCGTGACACTTTTGAACCTTTCCTCCATCAGGTGAAAAGTGATATTAGCTATCTGTACCTTTCAGTTATTCTTTTTCTTTTCATGTTTCTCTGTTGCTTTCTTGTTGTTAACTCAATTAATGGTTGCGAAATACTTTAAAACCTGAAAATTAAGATTTTGAAATGATGGAAAACCTCTTAGTTAGATTCTCGATCCATTTAGTTCTTGCACCAAGAATTACTGGTTGATAACATTTAGGAGAGGAATGTGTTTGCTTGGGGTCTTTGATAAGCAGATAAAGGGTAGGTTTTTCAACCGGGTGCCATTGGCTTTGTAATAAGGTATCCTTTTGTTCCAGTTTCTTACCTCTCTAACCAAACTTGTAATAAGGCAAAAAAAGGTGGACATTATGTGATTGTCCTTGACTTGATATATGAGTCATTACTTTCTAGGCATATGAGTGGGGAGGATGTATCATGGTCAAAAGGTGCAAGGCATCATATCATACAACCAACTTGACAATAAAAGTTTGATTTTGTCTGCTTGATTTTGTTACTAGTGTCCTAAATGAGATATTTTTTTTCCTTGTGTAGTTGGGTTGTAGGCTCTTGTACATTCTGAAGAGATTACTTCCTATCTCCATATATCTTATGCAGGTTTGTGAGCTTTTTTTCCTTCCCCAGAGTCTAGGACTCTCATGCAATTAAGTATTGCACTTCTTTTATTATGGTTTATTCTTTTGAATGTTCCTGATTTCCAACAGAAAGATGGAGAGTTTTTAAGTGGCCATGAGGTGTTTCTCAGGCGTGTTGCTACCGCTTTCAACAACTTTGCTGAATCTACTGAAAGAGCTTGCCGTGAGAAGTAGGTCACTTTCCTTTATTGCAACCCAATTATGTTCGTTAATGCTAATTTGCGATGCATGGTTTGATAATTTATTCCAGTTGCCATTATTCGTATAAATTTTTTGTTAGTAGAGGTACTGAACAAAGAATGATTTTGCTTGGAGGTGTTTTTTGGTTGACTCATATTAAGTTGTTGGTCGTTTTAAGCCATAAAAATACGTTCTAATAATTAATAAAGTAAAGATGATGGAGCCTCTTAATCACCAAATATTACCCAGTGTTTTATATTTGCTGCAGATGCTTGGAGGATTTAGTAAGCACAACCCGTTACGTATCCTGGTCCCTCCACAACAAGGTCAGTTACTTATGAGCACATATTATTTCATGAAAGTGAAGCCTCTAAAGTTAATCTTAAAATTTACTATAAAGAAGTCTAATATCTCTGGACTTGGATGGTGAAATTGGCCATGGCTGATTCACATGTCCAATTTAAGAATTATGTGTCTACTGTTACTGCTTGCTAAAGAAAAACAATTCTTGCAATTCCTCCATGGTTTTGATGGTTTATTTTCTTTCTGGTTGTTCCATGTTGCTTTAGGATTTATCATCAACTCTTGAATTTAGAATGACATGCATATGTTCTGATCTGTTGGTTCATCTGAGCTGTTGCTCTGTTCATCTTGCACCATATGTTGAATTTTCAGAATCGGGCTGGGCTACGTCATTTTTTAGACTCATTTGGTGGAACTGAGCAATCCAGTGTGGCAGTGAATTCTGTATCTCCTGGAAATTCCCAAGAGTCATTGCCTGGGTCTGTTGCTGCAGAGAAGCATGAGACAAAGTCAAGAGCAGATATAAAGCAAGTTCCTCTATCCTCAGGCATCGATTCAGGCTCTTCTGCTCAGACAGTAGAAACAAAACTTGCTGACCTTCTAGATAGCACACTTTGGAACCGGAGACTTGGTCCTTCATCAGAAAGGATTGTTTATGCATTGGTACAACAGATATTTCATGGCATAAGAGAGTACTTCTTGGCCTCTGCTGAACTAAAGGTTTGCTTATTTTTATTTTGTTTCTAATTATTTGATGCTATGCTATTGTTGCCACTTGCCATCCTAAGCTGATTTCTCATTAGCTAAATGCATATAAATGGAACACTCATTTTTGATTTACTAACTTGTCATTACTGTCTGGTTTGATTTTTTCCTTCACTGTTTTTCTCAATGTTTTGCAGTTCAACTGCTTTCTTCTAATGCCAGTTGTGGACAAATTACCTGCACTTCTCCGGGAAGACCTAGAATCTGCATTTTCCGATGACATGGATAATGTATTTAACATCAGCAATCTGCGACACTCTTTGGGCCAACAAAAGAGAGATACAGAGATTGATCTCAAAAGGGTATTATTCCAAATCTATTTAATGTCCTTTACAAATGTTAATCTTGGCATGCTTCGTTTCCAATTGACGTGTTATAAGGAATGGTGATTTTGCAGATTAATAGGCTCAAAGAGAAATTCAAGGTAATACATCAGCAACTTAGTTCGTGTCAGAAAGTACCAAGTTCATCACCTGCATGTGCTGATTGATTCAGGTCCAAATTTGAGAACATAATCAATCACTTAGGTGTGTGCAGGATAGAATTGTTTGCTTGAAAATGACATGGATATCAATAATTTTAATTTCTTTTTAAATTAATCATATTTTTTTACTTGAAAAATTAATTACTTGATTAATGAATATTTTGTCTTTTACTGTTATATTTTAATCTACTAATATTGATATAATCTCATGCCAACTATTTTGGTTCACTGTATGTATAAAAGTATTTTCTTCATCTATTTTATTCTTAACTATTTCCTTGAGAAGTTCCCTTGATAGTTGTTTTTTTGACACTGTAAGTTGAAAGAAAATATTTTATGGACTTATGATCATAAACTTATTGAACACAATGAAGATTAATTTACAGTCAGAAGTTGGTTACATATTTACTGCACTTGAACAATGAAAATTGGATGATTGATTGAAAACTGAAGTTAAAGAAATATGTCAAGTTGCCATGTTATTCATCACAAGTCAACATTTCTGGTTTACAGTCATATTTGATGGTTCCTTGTCATGATAAGATGATCTAGAAGGTAACTCTTGTAGTGTGACCAATTGTCCAACTATTCTTACTTGAGGATGAAGACATTTTTTGGCTAGAAGGATTGTCAGAATCATCACCAAAGGTATCCGAATAATCTGTTATTGCAATAGGAACTTCCATATGAATATCATGGGGTAGAGGAGGAAGGGTGGCATCTCCTAGTAGAAGTTGCACGACTCTTCTCATGGTGGGCCTGTAATCAGGATGGGGATGACAGCATAAAAGACCAAGGGTAAGCACCAGCTGAGCTTCGCCTGAATGATAATTTTTTAGTGTGGGATCGATGGCTCGGGTGATCTCTCCTCGAGAATGCAATTCCCTAGCCCAATCCACCAGCACCAGTTCATCAGCACCGCTCTGGGGCTCAATCGGTCTTCTTCTGCTGGCAACTTCAAGCATAAGCGTACCATAACCATAGACATCAGTACTTGTGGTGGCTTTCCCGGTCCTTGTGAGCTCAGGAGCCAAATACCCAAGTGTACCAACAATGTGTGTGGTCTGTGGATCATTATTGTGTTCGTAAGTTCTGGCCAGGCCGAAATCCCCGAGCTTTGCGTTTAGATCTTCATCTATCAGGACATTGCTTGGCTTGACGTCTCTATGAACTACTCTCTGATTGCAATTTTCATGGAGATATAGCAATGCATGTGCAATACCAGTTAAAATCTTGTACCTTTGGTCCCAAGTAAGGTTTTTTCCCTTCAGTGGACCGTCTTCATACAAAAGCTTGTCCAGGCTCCCATTGGGGAAGTAATCATAAACAAGAAGGAGCTCGTTTTGCTTCCGGCACCAGCCATGCAAGTGTACAAGATTCCGGTGCCTAAGCCTCCCCATACTTGTAATTTCAGCAACAAATTCTCTCATTCCTTGACGAGAACCACTATAGACCCGCTTAACTGCCACTTCTAGTCCGGTACTACGAATCACCCCCCGATAAACTCTCCCAAACCCTCCAGAACCGACGAGGTTTTTCTCTCTGAACCCTCTTGTTGCAGAGAAGAGCTCGGAGTAATTGAATCTATGCGCTCTATATTCGATTTCCCAATCCTCCATAATCTCATCTCCATCTCTGATTCTGAATATGATCTGAATAACACCAATGATTGCTAGGAAAATCAGAGTAATGCTTGCTAAAGTGATACCTACTGCAAATCCCTTGCTGTGCATCAGTTTACTAGGCTTACTATTCAGAAATGGGAGCTTTCTTGGATCTAAATCTTGTGCCCTTCCCTCAATACTAAAGCTCCAGCCATGTACATAATGTAAGGCCGCCAACAAGCCAGTGGAAGCAGAGAAGCCAACATGCATATACTCATCTAGCACCAATGAGAGATCAATGGGGAATGATATCAAAGGGCGGTGAGGTCTCAACATGCCACAAGGAGATATTGATACATTCATCAGCATCTTGTTGCTGTCATAGTCAATCCATGCCTGAACAGGTTCCCCACTCTTGAGAGCAACCTGGTTGCTCCGGTTGTCATTGGAGGAATAGTAAGCAGCTGGCTCAGATATGCTGGATATCAGGCTGGATATATCTATTCCTACATGGTTATCATTGATATCTTGAAGTTCAACGTTCTGGACTACATCGAACTCCACCGCGAAAAAATGAGCATTGTCGGTGTCATTCGGAAGGCCTAAGTATTGGTTTGGAAGACTTTTCAGCTTTTCAGTAGGCATGAGAACAAAGGCAAGACCATGACCTCCAATCTCAGGGTACTTTGGACTGATAGAGAATACAAAGTTTGTGCTAAATGTAACAGCTGCTTCAGTTCTGTTGGGATTGCTTTTCTTAAATCGTATTGGAGATGGATAGAAAGAATGCCCGATAAGTCGCACTGAATCGTTTGTTAATGCCAATATCCCATCGGACTTGATAAATGAAGCTCCTTCCGTTGTCACGTTTGCTTTGAGGAATCCGTTGTACGTGAAATTTATCTCTGCATGGACGAGAAGGCCTAGAAGGAGCAGGTGGAACAATAAACCAACTGCTTCCATAGCTGAGTTGAGAATTAACTGGTTTGTTTTTCTAGGAGAAATCTTTATACTGTGATGCCTGTAGTCTAGTTTGATAAATTTAAAAGATAATATTTTTGATTGGTAGATCATAGAAAACTTGAAACTTGGAAAGTTACATACTCTACTATAGGAAACTGTGTATAACCAAATTATTTAGAAAGACTAAACTTATACTATCTGGATTTGGATAAACATCAATATTATATATTGATCTTTAAAAAAAAAAAATTGGAGGGGTTGTTTAGTGAAGACCAAATTGAAGGACAAATTCCTTGTATTGTGTTGGTCTCCTAGAATTTGCCACAAAACTGTGTTGATGGATAGTATTGGGTTCCAGAGAGAGATAAAGCAAAACTTACAAAACTGGAAATCTGGAATTAATTTAAAGCACAGAAGTTGTTTGAAACAATGAAGAAAATGATGTACCAATGCCATCGATGAGTACTATTGTCCAATAGAAGGCTAATTAAGGAAAGTTTCTGTAAATGTTCAATTGATTCATTTTATAAAGATTTATGATTATCGCTCTTAATAATAGTCTTTAAAATTCGAATTTGAGTTTTTTCATTTAAAATACAATGTCTTGATAGCTTAAATGAAATTTTAAATAATTTAAAAGTGATTTTATATTAATTAAATATTCTACAACACATCCTTATAAATTCAGGATGGGGTTGTCTGGGTCTTTGCATGGTGCTATAGCATCCTAACCCAGCCTCCATACTAGTTGGCCCCTAGTCCTAGTGGTAGACCTAGACCTTAGTTCCTTCGGCTAAGTTAGTGCTTTGTTAACAAAATCGGAAATGACAGCTTCTTGGAGGTAAAGCAAACCTCAAAACTGTCTAGCAAATAGGGTACCACACACTTTCTGATGCCATCAAATTTTGCGACCTCACATATCTAAATTTTTTTTAAACTACCAACTTGGGAATTTTTTCATTTTTTTGGTGTGAATTTCGAGACTTCATCCTTCTTATTTCCATTTTTCTTCGATTATAAATAACTTCTACTTTCATCTAAGTTTGGGATATATTACACTTTGAAAAAAAAATTATAAAAAAAATTATTTATATATGATTTAAATTATGTTTTGGTCATTAAATTTTAATTTGTTATATTTTAATTTGTAACATATTGATTATTATGCCATTATCTAGCGAAATGGTGTAATGAAAGTCTAATATAACACAAATTTTACCATTAAATACTAACGTGTCATTCATGTCATCAATATATAATTTAAGCATGTTTTTTTAAATTACTTATTTCTTTTATTTCCTTTTTCTTTATTTCTTTTTTATTTCTTCTACTTATCATTGTTTTCTAGAACACTCTCCCTTCCTCAAAGCTTCATTCACGATCACTGGCTGCCTGTTCCAATGCCGTCACCGCATTGCCCCCGACGAGCATACGCTGAACTGCTCCCTCGATTGCCTCTTCACAAATCTCCAATAAATGTTCTTCAAAACCCATTAAAAATCCTTAGATATAAAACGTAACTTTTGAATTACCCAAGCTCGGATCTCCATCATCTGTTGTTGGATCGGCTCATTTTTTTATGTGTGTTCCGCCTCACCAATACCTCTTTCCGATTGCCGGGATTGGCAAGCAAGTCCCTTGCCCCGAATTTGACCCCCTATTTTTTTTTCTTCGATGTTCTCTTCTATTTTTGACACATTTTTCTTTATTAGAAGTCTGATCTTAGGCTTAATGTGGGGTTTTTTTTTTTTTGTGCTTATCGATTGTTGTTTGCTTGACTATTTGGTTGATTTGAATATAGGTTTATTTGATAAGTGAATGATGTTGTTGGGGTGCCTTGAATGAGACTGAAAGCTAGTGGTGAAAGTGATATTGTTTAAGAGGTTTGCTAGTATTTGATGTTGGAGAATTTTGTTTCAAATTCAAGATGGGCTTGTGACTGTTGCTATGATAAATCTGCCATTATTTTGTTTTTCACTTGTTTGATTTGATAGATGATGAGAAATTTATTAAATCTAATTTCTTTTTTTATAGTTTCAAGAAAAAATATGAGATTTATTTCTTTTAAATTTATATTTAATCAACTCCTTCAATTATATCCATTAAAAAGTGTGGATGAAGCTTGAGAGAAGAAGTGTGTTAAAGAGAGGGTGAGTTGGGAGAGACCATAGAACAACGAAAAGAATGGAAAAAAAGGAAATGAAATAAAAAAAATGTATTTAAATTTTGTAGTGATGACATATATAATACGTCATGCTGAACAACGTAATTCGTGTCACGTTCCATTACATCACTAAAGTTGAATAGTGATACAATGATCAAAATGTTACAAAATTATACTGTTAGCGACCAAAACATAATAAATTAAAGTATAATGACCAAAATGTAATTTAAACCATATATAAATGATTATTTTTTATAGTTTACCCAAAATATTATATCAAATTTAATTTAAATAAGTTTAAAGTTTATATCATTATTTAAAAATTATTTTATAGTAATATTTTATATACTTTTTGGTTATATTTAAATAAAAATATTTTTTATATATAATTAAATTAAATTAAATTAAAATATTTGATCAAATATGGATTAATTGAATGAATAACTTAAATTTGAAAAGCTTTTATTATCATTAGAAGTGTTGATGGATCTAAAGCTCGAGCCTGTTTCACTCAAATGACGTAATTCACTATTTTAAAAATAATAACAATTTTTTATTTAAATTTTGTTGTAAAATTAAATCAATATTAATATTAACTTTTTTATATTTATTATTAAAAATAAAATTGGCCAGCTTGGCTCAATCTAATGTTAAAAATATAAGTCCAAACTCAACCTAAGTGGGCTGGTTGATTGGGTTGGGTGGGTTACTTGATTAATGAACAGTTCTACTTATTATTTAAGGAGTAAATAATATATATATATATTAATTTTTAAAACTTTTTTTATATTTTTCATAATTTTTGAATTTTTAAAAAAAATTTATAATGTTTTAAATTACTTATATTTTTTTTATATAAATTACAAAAAAATAATTTTACAATTTTTATGTCAATTTAAAAAGTAAAAAATAAAATAACAAAAAATTCTAAATATTAATGCTAAAAAAGATTATTATTTTTTTCATAATTAACAAATCAACAACAAAATGGGATGGAAGGATAGTTTTTTTTAATATATATATCTTTGTCACATTTAAACCAACCTATAATTAAAGGAATATAAGTGGAGTGTGTTATGCTTGATATATGCTTTCATTTCAATTTATTATTTTAATATTATATCTACATTGGTTTTTTAATATCAATTATTACTTTTACTAGTTGAGCTGTTTTAAATAAGAATAGAATTTGCCAAATTTGTCATAAAATCTATTTGAAAATTTGATTGTATTTTTAATAAATAAAAAAATTAAATAATTAATTAGAATAATGATAGATTTAGACTTCAAAATTTACATCTTTTTTTCAATTTAATTTTTATTTTTTAATTAATTTTAGCTATCAAATTGTCAAAAAAAAAGAGTTAAATTGCTTTTTTAATGAAAATATTGATTTTTTAACAATGCATGCTATGCGGCAATCTGCATAGCAATCTACTTGCATTTCATGTTGGCAGAATACTATTTATCTTATATGCTATATCAACAAATAATTTTAAATAAGTAATTGCAACCGTAAAATTGACCCCAATCATTATAAATCACTAACCCAAATATCTTACGATACAATCAACAAACTCTTCAAAAAAGTCTGAAAAAGTGTCACAAAATAACCACAAGAACACAAGAAAGTTATCAATAAAGACACTTCTAAAACTGCTCTTGATGTGAAGTACAAAATAACCTATTTATAAGCCTCTTCAAGTGGTCAATGAACAACATTTTAATAGATTTTAAATTCCTATTTAAAAGCTCAAATTATCTCATTAATTATCCTAAATATTTATCACATAAAAATTTTCGTAAATTAATCTTCCAACTGCTTCAAAACACTGAATAAATATGATATTTATCTCTAAAAAATAGCTCTTTAATCATCAAAATATAATTAGACTTCCATACCAATCAAACCACTGATTGAAAAACTTACACCATGTTTGGTTGGGTGTATTGGCTATGCCAATACACCCCTAATCGGTGGGCCCCATTTAATCCCACTTCAATCTTCTGTTTGGTTCAGGGTATTGGCTAATACCCGTCTATTACATTACACCCCTAAT